>NC_064247.1:45745833-46396666 GCF_003254725.2 Canis lupus dingo | reverse complement strand
ACGTCACTATAGACTTTAATGCACCAAGATGTTAACATTTTAAAATTAGATGGTGAGAATATGATTTCTTTTCATATTCTTCTTTATGACTTTCTAGATTTTCAAAAATTTCTTTAATAAACACACATGACTTTTACGGCCAAGATTTGGGGAAGTATGGATCATAAGGTTGAAAAGAATTCCTTTCCAATCCTGTGTTAGAACCAAACAAGAGTAAATGAATCTTCTTAACTTCAAGGAGTTCCAGAGGAAGAAAGCACACTTTTAAATGAATGGATAATGAGAATAGTTGTAGGGCATGGGATATATAAAGCTCTTCATGAATATTTATTATTTTAAAAACACCTCCATATATGGAAAAAACTAATAAACTTTCTAATGCTAATGAAACGGTGTATATGGTTTATATAAATTGACATATAGTGTATAAAAGGGAATGTAGATCTAAAAGTAATAAAATACGAAATACTAATCAGGTTGAGAATAGAAAAAGCTGTCACAAGATGTTTATGATTTGTTAATTGGGTTGTGGCGAAGGATATGTGATAATTGACTTGCAATATCATGGAAAAAACTTTTGTTGACATCCGGCTTGGCCTCAATTGTAGTTGGGGGGAAGAAGGTGAAGATGGCAGTATAATTTAAAACTAGAAAAAAGGAAAAAAGAAGAATTATTGGATTAAACAGTATTTTTAATCCTCCCCCCAACCAAAAAAGCTAAAATTAGGAAAAATGAACTGGATTCAGAAACTAGAGGTACAGCCAGATTTCACCAGAAAAACAGAGGTGAGCAGATTTCACCATAACTTGAAGTGCAATTCCTTGAGGTCTTGTTACTTAAGTTACTAATATTAAAATAATGCATTTGATAACATTGGGACTATGTAGGTAAGAGAATTGATAATAAGGGATGCCTGGGCTGCTCAGCAATTGAGCGTCTGCCTTTGGCTCAGGGTGTGATCCTGGAGACCCAGGATCGAGTCCCACATCAGGCTTCCTGCATGGAGCCTGCTTTTCCCTCTGCCTGTGTCTCTGTGACTCTCATGAATAAATAACTTTTTTTTTTTTAAAAGAACTGATAATAATAGTTATTATCAGTTAGCCAAATGCAGTCAAACCCTCCCACTTAAAATGCCCTTTGAGAATCTGGATTCTTGTTGTGTTTTCCTGCAGATCTTTTCCAAGCACAGGTAAAATACAACACCCTTTTACTATGGAGAAGAACAGAGCTTGGCAAATGGGATGGCTTCCAGGCCTTTTCCTAGATCACTAACCACAACAAACTGGTGATGAAAATCCATCCACCTCCACACACATTTCAGAGTAAATTGCCTGTTCCTACATGTGCTCCGGCTCGTCAATACAGGTACTGATAACCTGAGACCTCCTTTTTGGTATTGATTGCAGGAGTGATCACTCCTCCTGCGTCTTCTTTTGTAGAGAGTCAGGATCCGTTTGGAAACATATGGTTTCATCTCAGGAGCACATATGCTATCAAGATTTGTGTGTGCGTGTGCACGTGTGTGTGTGTGTGTATGTGTGTGTTTGTAAAAGACGTTTTATGTATGCCTTGAGTGACCTTTCCAAGAATCTCACACAGCTTGTGGACATTGTGGCCTGTTCCCTGGATTTCTCTTAAATGCAAATCCAGCTGTGTCATTTCCCTTAACCCCTCCTGTGCCTGCTCAGGGTTAAGCATTACCGTGTCAGCTCTTTCATAAGTGTCCAGAGGGGAATTAGCCAGATGCACCTGGGTGGGGTTTAACCCCTTGCACCCCCACCTTCTCTGCCAGAGTCATGGGGGAGATTCAGACGTTCAAGAGAGGCACAGCTAGTGAAATCACTTCTCTCTCTTGAGGTAACTTGATCTTGTCAAACAATGCTTTTCACAGAACAGATGTGCTTTAGTTTTATTTTAAGTTTCTGAAACAGCATTCTCCACTTTGCTCACCCCTGAGGCACGTGCACAAAAAAGAAAATCCTCTTTGGGTTACACGTGAAACTTTCTTATTATTGCTATTATTGTTGTGTCAAAAGAAAAGCCACAAACTTTCCTGAATCAAAATAAAAGCAAATACTGTGATGTCACTTTATCCAGAGCCAAAGGCAAGAGGGAAAATTTGTGAAAATTAAATTCACAGAAGACCAGAAGGAAAACCAAACTGACTTGCCCAGAGATGAGTAGTCAGCCATTGTTCCTTGGCTGGATTTGGGGAGAAGAGAAAATAAGAGTTATTTTTTTAAAAAACAAAACAATGAACTCCGATTATGAACAACTCTCTCCATAATACTCACCTCGGTGTCCCAGGTCTGATTTATGCTGGAAATGAGCTAAGGTCTCATAGGCACAGGACATTCTAGGTGAAAGGTGGTTATCACCTTACCCAGGCCCCTGGTGTCATAGAAGCACTTTAGACAGGGACTTTGGGATGCCCCGGAGGTGGAATCTAACAGGTAGAGAATGTGGGCTTGGGCGGCCTCTTGTTGGCTCTGTTGTGCAACCTCAGGGAAATTGCCGAAGGTTTTAGAGTCTCAGTTTCCCTCTCTGAAAAGGGGGTATTGATGTTTACATCATAGAGTTGTTATGAAAATAAAATTGAGGGGCACCTGGCTGGCTCAGTTGGCAGAGCATGCAACTCTTGACCTTGAGGTGGTGAGCCTCATGTTGAGTGGGGTTAGAGTTGACTTAGAAAAATTAAAAATTAAACAAAAAATGAAATGAAACCAACTATGCCAGTGTGTAGTACAAGCCAGGCACATTACAAATGCTCAAGTCAAAGCTGTTATTTTATGTTCACAAAAGATGGCTCTGCCACAAACAGATATGTGATGTTGGGTAATTCATGCTGGGTAGGTGACTGACCTCTGCTCTTATTTATAAAATGTGAAATTTTAAACAGTAGCCTCTTGTAGTTCCAAGACTCAGTGAATCTTTGAAGCCCCTCTTAAGCCTTGGTGAACCCTTAAGAATATTTTCTGTGCCTAGCAGTCGGTAGAGTTCCCAGAGTTCAGGTTAAGTTTTTGCGGAAGGTGATCAGAACTTGCCTTGGGCCTTAGGCAGTTCTCATCATCCTGGTATCAAGGCAAGAGAAAGAAATCTGTTCTTACTGTTCCTCAGTCTTATTATAAGTCTAAAAATCCTCCCATAGCCCCAGTCTGTATTCTCTGCCTCTCAAACTTCTGATCTTCCTTACTACTTTAAGGTAATATCTAATGTGTAGGTAGTACATTGTTGCTTCGAGACTATCTTGTAGATTATGACCTTGGCTCCTCAAAACAATTCCTCATGGCAGGTTCATTATCATCCCCAATTTACAGATGAGGAAACCGAAGTCTGGATTGCTGAGATCGTATGGTCAAGAGTTGGCAGATATGCAGTTCATACTCAGGTCTTTTACTGCAAGAACATACCTCTGTCACTGACAAGGCTCCTTTATAAAGTACTGGAGCCTTTTGTTTATAAATGAGAAGGAGAGGCAAAGAAAAGGATGAAGTCATAATGGGAAAGAGGATATAGAAATGCTCAATCCTTCATGACTCACAAGCTCAGGCTTGTGATTCTCAGCATCTTTTTATATGAGTACCTGCTTTATTTATTTATTTATTTATTTATTTTTGCAAACGGAGTTTATTATTTCATTATATGTGTAAAATGCAGATGAACAAAAACGAAGATAATAAAAAGTACTCATACTCCCGTGATAACCACTATTAATTAACATTTTTATATAACTTTCCAGATTTTTTTCACGTTCATATGTTGATGTGTATGTGAATGTGCACATACTATTTAAGAACCATCTTTATTTATTTTTTTTAAAGATTTTATTTATTTATTCATGAGAGACAGAGAGAGAGAGAAAGAGAGAGAGGCAGAGACACAAGCAGAGGGAGAAGCAGGCTCCATGCAGGGAGCCCGATGTGGGACTCGATCCCGCGTCTCCAGGATCACAACCTGGGCCAAAGGCGGCGCTAAAACGCTGAGCCACCCAGGCTGCCCAAGAGCCATCTTTAGTAACAAAAAATGATACAGGTTGCCCACAGATAGGTGGAAGGGACCCAGATTATGCAGCTTTCCAGAATGGCTTCCATGCCTGCCTCTTGGGCCCTAGGCTGCCGGCTCCGTGGAGAGCCGGCTGTTATTACTACCACCTCATTACCCCCCCAGGGCCAAGCTTGCAGCTCAGCTTCTATAGTTCTTGCTGCAGTGGAGCCCAGCAGAGTCAGCACCCAGGCCTAACTCAATTCTACGACAGAAGCCCTGGCTTGTCCTATTGTTCCAGGACTCAGATGAAGCAGTGTTCTACGGGGTGGGCATCAGCTTCTCCAGGCACTCTACATAGAGACTGGCTGATACACCTAGAAGTGTGAGGGATTTGAAGCCCATAGGTGAACCTTGGCCAAGAAGATGGAGAGACTGTTCTGAGCCATGGTGGGTACTATACACCCTGTCCTGGTGACCAACAGCCAACAGCTTCTTATGGGGTGGTGACAGCTGACTAATTAACATGTCACTGTGTTTTTGCTTTCTCTCCTTTCCTACTTTACCTTTCTTTCCCCTCCAGTTTTCCACCCTGAGTCTCAAACCCTCTCTGCCCCATCCCATAGGCTTTAGCATAGATACTTTTTCTCAGGTTCTTTTGTTTGGACCTAGGAAACTGAGCTGAGGTGATGGCCACCACATTTGTACTGTCTCTCTGTTCGGTAAGTGCATATGAGAAAATACCCCAAGTGCAATGACTTGTAGTGAAACAGATTTTATTAATGACAGCGACATCTGTATGCACTTGAAGAAAAGTAGTCATCAAAGTTACCTTCAGAGACCATTCGGTGATAGGTGGATTAAAGGACCCCTAGAAGCCACTCCATGCCTTGCCCTACCCTCGTGTCCCAGGGAAGGTCTGAATTCTTGGTTGAGTTGTTTAGGTGAGATGCAGACAATCACAGCTCTTTTACCCTTAACTTGACCTTCCTGCTTCAGTTAAATACTCTCAGACATGAATGCAGTGCATCCAACTTCGTCTGCCTGCCACCTTTCAAGCGTGTGAAGTATTGAAGTCTGTGCGTTTTCCCAGAGCAAGGCGCTGTACACATCTGGGTCAATTTTATTCCAGTTTTCTTTCTTTTCTTTCTTTCTTTTTTTCTTTTTTTTTTTTTTAAGTCAGTCAGTGTAAGTAACTGCTACATGAAACCGTGAAGAAAATGGAATAAATATGTTGGAAATGCTAGAAAGTGATCTGCAGTTGTTTATTCTCTTCAGCCTCACTTCCTGGACTTATTTTTAAGCATTCAAAGAGTTTCAGCAATCTTTAATAAGGGTGGTTGGCATGCTGCAAAAAAATGTGGCCTGTTCTCTAATATGAGAGAACGTCTACACTGTGTTTCCTGGTTTGAAAGTATATGGGAGTGAGGAAAAAACTAGTCTCGAGGGACAGGGCCCCTCATGTGCTGATTCGAGTTCCCTTAATAAGACACTTACTCTATGACATCATCATTCAGTGCACTTCATTTATTAAGCAGTATTTATGGGGCTCCTTTTTGTTTCTCTAGGGCAGGGATTCCATCTTGTACATCTTTGTGTTCTCCAGCAGCACAGACATAGCTAATAGGTACTGCCCAAGCTCCTTGAATGATGAAGTGGATGGTGAATTTTTCAGTGTAAATAATGGGAGTGGCATAAGCTGTCCATATTTCAAAAAACAAATGCTAGAAACATGATTTCTGTGTAAATAATTAGGGAACAAGACAGTGTATTTGTACAATGTACTGTTTTCAGACAGAGCTCATTGGATGTATTCACAGTAAGGGTTCATTGGCTGGTTTAGGCAGAAACAAGAGAGGTTAGGGCAGATATGGTGAAGGAAGGCTTGTGCCCCAGGTTCTCATGGGAGTGGAGTGGGATGAGGCAGTGGGCTATGATCTAAGGATTCTGAGTTCCAGTCTTGCCTCTTGAAATCTAGTCTAGCCTGTCTCCTCCATCCATCTTTTCCTGATCCCTGAACTAGATAATTAACCTCCTGGGACCTCATAGCTCTGTGTCAGGACCTTTCTCCTGGCTCTGCTCCTGGATGGCCATTTGTGTTCTTATCTGATATCTTCAACTAGACCTTCCTTCCTTCCTTCCTTCCTTCCTTCCTTCCTTCCTTCCTTCCTTCCTTCCTTCCTTCTTCCTTCCTTTCTTCCTTCTTTTTTCTTTCTTTCTTTCTTTCTTTCTTTCTTTCTTTCTTTCTTTCTTTCTTTCTTTCTTTCTTTCTTTCTTTCAAGATTTTATTTATTTATTCACAAGAGACACACAGAGAGCAGAGACACAGGCAGAGGGAGAAGCAGGCTCCCTGCAGGGAGCCCGACGTGGGACTCAATCCAAGAATCCCCGGATCATGTCCTGAGCCAAAGGCAGACTCTCAACCACTGAGCCACCCAAGCATCCTACCTTCCGCTAGATTATGAATAACTTCTAGACTCTTCCTGACTTGTCCATATGACTCCTAGAGTGCCTAGCATAGTGTCTTCTACTCAGTCCACTGCACAGATGTTTATAGAAGCAGACTTACCAACCCAGAATTTCAGAATGATGAGGACATTCATTCTTTGCAGGGCTTTTGTAGTGTAGTGCCTTGAATAGTGGCCCCTAAAATGACAAGTCTACATCCCATCTGCATCTGTGAATGTGACTTACATCCCTGCATCTGTGAATGTGACCTTATTTTTAAAAAGGATCTTGCAAATGTGAGTTGAGGATTTGTGTCTTTGGATTTTTCCCTGCGGTAGTTATCCTTCACAATACATAATCATAGGTTTAATGGTCCTTGTTTTGAATAGCTCATAATGAAATAATTAATTATACTTAGTATCAATAGAAATTATGAATGGTGATGCTGAATGATACCTTGATACCATAAGAGACAATGATGTTGGTCTCTATTAGCTTACTAGCTATAGTGGGTAGAACGGTGGCTCCCCATGTCCTAATCCCCAGAAACTATGAATGTGATATTATTTGGAAAAAGTGTCTTTGTAGATATAATTAAGGGTTTCAAGATGAGATCATTCTGAGTCACCTGGGTGGGCCCTAAAACCAATGACAAGTGTCCTTACAAGAGACATAAGAGAGAAAGACAGAGAGAAGCCCGTGGGAAGACAGAGGCAAAAATTGGGGTGTTGCAGCCACAAGTCAAGGAATGACTGGAGCCACACAGGGCTGGATGAGGCAATGAAGGATTCTTCTCTGGAACTCTGGGAGGAAGTATGGCCCTGCTGATATTGTGATTTCAGATTTTGGTACCTGGAACTTTGAGAGAATAAATTTCTGTTGTTTTAAGCCATCAAGTTTATGATTATTTGTTATGGCAGCCCTAGGAAATGATTGAAAGGTTGAAATTCCCTCTACCTCTAACTAACTATGAATTTCTTAAGGGTAGGGACTATGTCTGTCTTGTTACCAGTGGAGGGGCCCCCAGTGCCTAGTAGAATGACAGTATTAAATACTTAAATTTTTTTTAAAGATTTTATTTATTTATTCATAGAGGCAGAGACACAGGCAGAGGGAGAAGCAGGCTCCACGCAGGGAGCCCGATGTGGGACTCGATCCTGGGTCCCCAGGATCACACCCCAGGCTTCAGGCGGCGCCAAACCGGTGCGCCACCGGGGCTGCCCTAGATACTTAATGTTAATTCCTTTTCCCTTCCTTCCTCCCTATTGTCCAAAGTTCCATGTCTGCTGGTAAGAGCAGAAGTGGTTCCAGACCACGCTTCGGTTCTTCCATAATTTCTTATTTGTGGCAGAGCTTGTTAGTTTTTTCCCCTGTATGTATTCTCCTGCTCTTTTGTGATGATAGAGCACCTGATCTTTGACTGGCCTCTCTCTGCATGCGGGTAGGGCTGTGCATCCACGTTCTGGCCTGTAGGCTGTAAGGGGAAATGTTGTGAGGTAGCTTCTTGGAGCCTTCCTTAAGAGACAGCTGGTAGATGCCCTCTGTGCCTTCTTCCTCACGCTTTCTTCTGTCTGCCTAGAATGCAGGTGCTGCCATTTTGGACTGGGAGAACAAGAGTCCCACGTAGGGATGGTGAGCAATGGCTTGGGGAGGGCCTCTATCCCTGTGTGCAACAGAGCCATCCAGCAGCACTGGGTTACATGCTTCTTGATTTTTGTGTCAGAGGGAAATAAAGTGTTTATGGAAACTGGAAACTGTTGTTATTGACTCTGTGTGTGTGTGTGATTTATCACCACTTACAACTTTGGGATTGCAGGGACATTATTTGTTCTGAGGGGACAGAAATGGAATGAGAGATACTTTGAGCCTCTGTGCTATTTCAAAATCTGTGGTCTCAATTTTAACTGAGGAGGCCTGTGACACAAAGAGTTAAACAGACCTGAATTTGACCCTTGACTTTATTCCTCCCCGCCATGGAGTGACATAACCCACCCACCCTACTCACCCCCCAACCTCAGTTTCTCATCTGTAATGTGGAGATCAGGGTAGCTACCTGTTGGGAATGTCATTCTGTGCCTTAGAATGCTATCATGTCTGTTAGTAGATTCTGTTGTAGTAGTATATTTTTATTTTGTCTGGACTAGTGAAATTACCAAGGCTGCTATTCCAGGAAAGGAGGAAACAAAAACCAAATGAATAAAGTGTTTATGCCATAAAGCATTAAAAGAACACTTGAACTTGTATAAGGGATATACTTAGAGCGTTAGAGAAGGAAGTCCTGTTCAACCTATGGGTATCAGGTTTTGGCCATGTAGACAGGACTGGATTTTTCTATTCCTTCAGTAGACATTTCTTGGACTCCTCCCATATGTCATGTGTATAGGACACACAGAGATAAATGAAGACATAGTCTTGATCTCTGCCCTCAGGAGCCCTTTGTCTAATGGGGAAGACAAAGATCATTATAAGGCAAGGAGAGGGATCCCTGGGTGGTGCAGTGGTTTAGCGCCTGCCTTTGGCCCAGGGCACGATCCTGGAGACCTGGGATCGAATCCCATATCGGGCTCTCGGTGCATGGAGCCTGCTCTTCCCTCTGCCTGTGTCTCTGCCTCTCTCTTTCTCTCTCTCTCTCTGTGACTATCATAAATAAATAAAAAATTAAAAAAAAAAAAAAAGACAAGGAAAAACTGCTCTAAGTGCAGCATTTCCAGAAGCCTGTCTATAGGAATTGAAAAAAATAAGACCTGTTTCCATTCAGGGTCCTGAAGAGTGAGCAGGAGTTCACCAGAGGGGTAAACAGTCAAGGAAGGGGCAATCAGGTGGACAAAGACAAGACACAAAAAAGCAATAGGGTGATGGTGGCTGCAGCTGGCCTATTCCATTTCAGGACGTGGGAGAGGAGGGTTAGGGGACACGAGGCTGCAGATGGATCCCTGACGCAGTTGCCTACAGAGCTGGATTGCCCCTTTTCCATTGTGGGGAGGCCAAGGACCTTTAAAAGGAAGAGAATGATGTGGGCAGTTCTCATCTGATGCTTGTGCTCCTCATCTCCCTGTTCTTTTGACTTGGAATGCTGCCACTTAGGGCAGAGGAGGAGAAATCTGGCAGTCATAGGAAACGCAGATATCCTTTATCTTGGTTGAGATTAACAAAACAAATTAACTTAGGGTGTGAGGAGAGCCCTTCAGATGAAAAATGGGCAAACCCCCTTAATGAGGTTGCTGGTAGTAATGCCAAATCTTCCCTAATTTTACTTGGCTGGCCATTTATTTTTATTTTTATTTTTTCCTTCTTTTAAAAAACTATTGTACTTCTAGTTTAAAAAAAAAAAGAAAAAAGGCTCCATCTTCCAGAATGCAGTGTGGTTTTTACTCCCAGTCAGGGGATCCCTGGGTGGCGCAGCGGTTTGGCGCCTGCCTTTGGCCCAGGGCGCGATCCTGGAGACCCGGGATCGAATCCCACGTCAGGCTCCCGGTGCATGGAGCCTGCTTCTCCCTCTGCCTGTGTCTCTGCCTCTCTCTCTCTCTCTCTCTCTCTGTGACTATCATAAATAAAATTAAAAAAAAAAAAATTTTACTCCCAGTCAGAAGTGAAGAAAATATAACCTCTGGATTTTTCCATGCTTGATAGAGGGCATAAGGTGTAAATGTAGGTTATAAAACTATCTCCAACATGATCTCAGATTTATAAAAGAAAAACTATATATGCATATGTAATATAAATTGCCCTTTGGGTTACAGGATTTTCTTTTATATTTTCCATATTTTTTTAGGGAGCATATAACTCTTAAGTACTTTTATTTTATTTTTTTAAGATTTTTAACTTTTTATTTGAAAGAGAGAGAGAGGGAACAAGGGGTGGGGAGGGACAGAGGGAAAGGGAGAGAGAAACAGAGTCCCTGCTGAGCCAGGCGCTGACAGGAGGGCTCCATCCCAGGACTCAGAGATCATGACCTGAGCCAAAGGCAGACACTCAACTGACTGAGTCACCCAGGTGCCCCGAATCTTAAGTATTTTTTATCCAAAATTCTCAGCGTCATCCCTGTACTCAAACTGAGAAACAAAAACGAACTACTTGGGAGGAGGAAGGATAGAATTAGGGGTAGGCTGTGTGTTTTGGAAAGAGTTGGGCTCCTCTCCTGTTGATAACTTCTGCTGAGCTGTCACTACTAAAGATTTCGATGGTTGTTTTATTATTCATTTGATGTAGATTTATTGAGCAACTACTCAGCAACCAGCCATGCCTTTCTGGGCAGGCTTATTTTAGACTGCAAGCCAATTCCTGGCTGGTCCCACTGCCTCCCCCTGAGGTTTTCTTAGCTGGGCTCAGTGAGGCCACAACACCCTGTGAGTCTGTCATCGCCTCTCTTGCTGCGAGGGGCCACTCCAGAGCCCTCCATAAACAAGCTGTCCAGGCTGTTTGGATAAGAGCAGGGAAAAGACAATAATAAACTCAGGAGGATGGCATGGCCAAGGTGGTTCACACTGAGGCTTTTAATGGCTTTTCACACATGAGGAGCACTTTACTGTGTGTGCTTCAAAACGCTATCCTCACACGACCACCCTGCAAATGCCAGCCTCTCCTGGGAGCCTTCTGTAACCAAGCAGCCTCAAGTTCAAGGGACGGCTCTGGTTGTTTCTTCTGAGAACAAATATCAGAGGCCCCTCTGCCTGTGTCAGGGGCTGGAGGTTAGATGTGCAGAGCCATGGCTAAGTTTTAGAGGCTGTGTTAGGTGTTTTAAAAATAGGTATTTTGAAGAAAGCTTTTAAAAAAATAATGATTGGCCATGAGTAGCTCTCACTTTCTCTTTTCCAGCACCAGCTGAATAACCAGGACCTTGAAGTGAACCAGAGTATTCAGGAAGGTGAAGCACAGAGGGAAATGTTTTATTAGAAACAGGCTTTTTAGTTGTGACAAATTATTTGTGAAATTTCAGGTATAGGCCTACAAGGCTGTGATGGCTTCAAGCATGTTTAAGTGTGGCCGGAAGGAGAAATCTGCCCTGTCTGGTTTATTGTGTGGTTTTGCTTCCTGGGGTGAGGGTAGGCTGGAGGGGTGAGAATGGGGGGTGTTCCAGGTTACTGTGGAGGTCAGGCTGTGGTCATCTCCAGCATCCCAACCCATGTCAGAGGTCAGAAGACAGAGAGAGTGCATGAGAGAGCGAGTGTGCTATAGCTGTTAGGCAAAGCTGAGGACCTGTAAGTTGAGGTAGGAAGATGGTCCAAATTCCTTCAGTGACTCTCAAGGCTTTTTATAGTTTGACCCTTTCCAGATAATTCTGTTAATCTTTCCAAGCCCCAAATGTTGCTCTTCTTCAGTCTTTGGCAAACTCTAAATCCTCATTCAAGATTAAGTTTAGAAGTGATCAGTGAAGTCTGAGCCTTTAAAAAAAATTATTTAAATCTGACCCCCCCCTTCGTTCTCTTCATCCATTCTGCATTCTTCCCCTGGGGAGGCAGAGTCCATCACTGTTCATGTTGCTTCCGTGTGACCTGGCTCATGGCCACTGTTAGAATTGACAGTCACAGCATGGAGGAGCAGATGGGGTCAGAGAGAGCCTCTCCAGGAAACTGGCACAGGGTCACATGAGATAATACATATGAAGGTTGTGAATTGCAAAGCACTGTAATCGTGTACTCATCACTGCCCTTTACTGAATACGTGTTTAGCATTTTCTCAGCAAGTCCTTACAACAACCACCTGAAGGTAGGTATTATGATCCCCTTCTTTTTCAGGATGAGGATGCTGAGTCTCAGAGTGGCTAAGAAGTGGTCTTCCCAAGGCCACCTAAATGAAAGTGGTTAGAATTTAAGAGTTAGAGTTTAAACCCAGTTCTGGCTCCGTGGTCCTGACCCCACAGTGCCATATTGCTAGGCCAATAGGGAACTCAAAGGGGAAGGAGCTATCTCTCCAAAAGCATGAAAGCTGGGGTGAAGTAAGATAGTCACTGCCAGATAACTTACAGCAGCATAGGGTATAAAAAGGGTTCCAAGAAGGCACGTGTGAAAATTGTTTGAAGATTGGAGTTACTTTTTAGGGAAAAAAAGAGGCTTTGTGGACAGTGCTTGCCTCCTCTACACCTTAAGGAATGGGTAGGGTTTTTATAGCAGAAATGGAGAACAAAGAATGGAAGAACCTACATGAATAAAGGTGGGGGTGTGGGGCGGAATGTAAGATATGTTGGAGGGGGGCATGAGAATGAGGCTTTTCTGGTCACTTCTTGTTATTATCAAGGACTTCAAGCTCATAACATTTACCACCACCCCTCACCTCCTTTCGTCAAGATAGAAGATGGTTGCCAGCTAGCATGTAGGAACAGTTCTTACAGCAATTCTCACCTGAGTTGGTACCACTTCCTTGGGCTTGGAAACATGTTTGGTTGTCACAGCGATTGGCAGGGTAGGGTGTGTTGGTTGTGTGTAAAGGGATGTGCTTGGCACTTGGTGCCCCCTGAACAAAACATGCTAAATATCTTGCAATATAAACTCAGTTTTGCCCAAGGAAGAATTCTCCTTCTCCAAAGGCCAGTATCTTCTGCTAAGAAATGGTTTGGGCTCACTACGCGTACATGTGTAGACCCACCCCTGGGCCATTGCAGTGTCCCTCTGGGAAGCCTGATTCTGTTCCTTGATATCCGTCTCCTGATCAGACACATTCTAACGATCTAGGTATTTTCTCCCCAATCCATGCCTCGCCTCCAGAAACTGCTATTTTATTTATGCTGCTTCCAAAGCTTAGAACTGAAAATAAGAATGCCCACCCTATTTTTCTTCCTCTGCTGCTGAGGCCACATAAGGAAAATGCTGCCCTGGAAGGTTTTCATAACCTCCCTCTTAGTATGAACAATAACTGGAAAATGATCCATCTGATCTGGCTACCATTGTGGCAGGGAAGAGGATAAAAAGAGCATTTAGTGGGCCAGGCCCTTCTCAATAAGGGCTCATCAAGGTGGAAAACCAAGTGGCACATACTTGGGGAGAAAGTATAAAAGAAGTAGGGGTGAGGGAGTGGTAGGGTTGGAGGAAAAGCCTAATAACATGGTAATAAGAGATAACAGACTACAAAACCCCAGCGAAGCCAGGAATAAAAGAGCCCAGTGCCTCACAAATACAGGATTGAATGAGTTTCATGTTTAATGTAAATACACCTGCCATTTGTTCACCGAAGCACTGGCTCCAGGTTTTAAGATAAAATAGAATTTTGAACACTGTGCCAGTGTGATTTGCCTTTGCCCATGCCCTGACTGTACACTTTGTCCCCAACAGTCCTCAGAGACAAAAATACTGCTCCAGCTAGCTCGCAGGTCACACCTCCCGCCATTTCTTGTGGCCAACTCTGCTTCTACCTGGCGTTCATCTAAGACTCCTGGGCTGCTGACAGAGCAGAGAGAAGGGCGGCAGTGGGCCAGGAGTATATGTGCTCGGTGCCAAAGTAGATCATTTTACTCTCCTGCTTCAAAGTTTCCCCCCTGCATTAAGTAGAAAGACTGAAGTCCTCCATCTCTTCTCCAAGGCTCCTGCCTGCTTTTTTGCCTCCGGTCCCACCATCCTCTCCTCGCTCCCCCAGCCCCAGCTCCCAGACCCGCTTGCTTTCAGCTCCTGGGCTGTTGCTGTGCACCGTCCAGCTGCAGGGCTGTTGTTGCTCCTCTACCTGCCATGCCCTCTCCCTGTTCCTCCCTCCCCCTGCAATTCTGCTTTCCATAAATCAGCCTTACATGGAACTTCTTACGGGATTCTTTCCCTGAGCCCACTTTCACACCAGAAGAGATCGGGTCCCCTCCTATATTTGGTCGTGAAGCCCTCTACTTTTCCTTCATGGCTCTTTTCCCAGTTTATAATTATATATTTGCGTGATTACTTGATTAATGTCTCCCTCTGCCACTGGACTGTGGTTTCCATGATGGTAAATCTACTTTGTGCTCCATAGTAATTCTGGCACTCAGAACCAGCCTGACATGTGGTAGGTATTCAGTCAGCGTTCGTTTAATGAGTGAGTTATTGAGTCTATTACAGATAGATTAGAAAATCCAAATGAGCCAAGGGGAAGAAATAATATAAAAAGCAGTTGGAATCCTACCATCAAGGAGAAAACACTTTCAATTTTTTGGTGTATAGGGCTCTCCTGATTTTTTTTTCATTCAAAAAATAATATTATTATTTTTCACTTAAAAATATTGTAAACAAGATGAAATGTCTGTTCACTTTATTTATTTTTTTGTGCCATCATTTTATTTAATCCCTTATTGTTAGGCCCCAAATTTGATCATGTGATCTACGCTTCATGGAAACTGATGGAAAATAATCAAGAATTGTGTCATGTTTACTCACTGAGTCAACATTTTACCTTATCCAAAAGGAGTGTGAAATGCCAAATTGGGACTGGCTGTCCAGAAACGTGGAGACGTGTGGCAGATGGAACTCTGGACCACATGGGGAGAGTCCTGGCCACGGGAAATGGCTGTGGTTGCTGGAGGGGAAAGCAGTGGGGCTGTTACGGAGTTACCACCTGCTCCTAGTGGGAGCAGCGTTGTTGGAGGGAAAGCCACAGTACATTATGGCAGGGTCTGTGCTGGCTCAGTGATGTGGGCGAGCGAAATGGCTGCCTTAGCATTATCTGGGAGCTTCTGGGGCTGATGGGGTGGTGACTAAGTGTGGAGAGAGAATCCCTCAGTACTGTTTTCCTAGCCTAGTGCAGGGCAGAGGAGCTGAGAAACCTGACCCAAGCCAGGTGCCCACCATCATCCCATCTCTCTGACTCTTATTTAGTGCCCCCCTGTGGCTGCCCAGAGTTATTGACTCTGACTTGGGTGCCTTGGCATCTGTGCTAAAACCAAGCAAAGAGACTCAGGTTGGAACAGGAAGAGGTTTTAGGAATTTTTGTTAGAGATTCACCAGTTTGTACGTCCTGCTGAAGGGTCCCTCCACAAGTTAGGATGGTGGAAGGCTGATTATATTTCAACAACCACCACCATCCCCACTGAATGCTTATGATGAATAGGTATACTCCATAAGGATCACAACAATCTAATTATCCCCAATTTGTAAACAAAGTACCTGAGACTTGCAGAGTGCCGCAGTTGGAATTTGAACACAGGTCTGTTTGACTCCAGACCCTGTGCTCTTTTAACCATTATTTTTGAAGAATCTCAGTGGGTTCTTAAGCACGAGTTATGCTACTTTCGAGAGCATTTGTGACCCAACAGTATGAATTGAAACAAGGCATGCTCTGTGTTCCCTTTTGGGGAAAGTTAATATTTCACATGCTCTCGAGAATTTAGGAGCTTGGTAAAAACTTACTATTAAACAGGGATTTTCTTTAATTCCTTTTGTTTAAAGATTTTCATGTGAAACACTCTATGTACTGTGCCTCCCTCTGAGACGTGGTGCCAGAGACCGTTAGGGAGTTTGTGTAAATAGAGAGCAGGCCAAATGCTGCCCACACAAGGAGTGAGGCTCGAGGCTGAGTGTGTGGAACAGTTTCACAGTTGGCCCGGGGCTCCGAATAGTGTCCCGAGGCCTTATCCCAGGCTGCGGATCTATGGACAGACAATGCCAGCAGAGGCCAAGTTGGCTTTGTTCTGTAGGTGTCGTAGACTCCAGCCAGCCAGGAGACAAAGACCAGCATGAAGAAGTATCTTTAACTGTTCATGTTAAAACAGATAAATTTGCCAAGGAAATAAAACCAGTTAGTCTTGAAAGATCAATCTGAACTAATGTTAATGTACATCTTGATGATTTTTTTTTAAACTGGCAATTCTTACAAAAGACAGAAATATCTAGAGAGTAAATAACAGGACAAAAATGCTTTGAAAACATCTTTGAAATGATGGTTCAGTGCACAGGGTCAAAGGGTAGAACTGGTTCTCTTCAAGTATTTTTAAAAATGCCTCATTTTTATTTTACTTTGTTTTGGGAAGGACTGCATTCTATTGATACATTGAGGAAAAAAATTACTTTTTGTTTTTCTAAAACTAATAGGAGCTTAGGCATTATGATTAAGGACCAAAAGGAGCCAACTCTGATGAATGCCCCCTTTCTTAAACTGCAAAATTTAATAGCTGCCACAGAGAGTTTTTTCTTTTAATCAACAAAAAATTTATTTTGTCCTTGACATTTTATGCCAAAAATCAGCCTAGAGAGTGTGTTTTATAGCTTGAGCTGAAATGCCCTACAGGTAGTTTTCCTGTGAGTAGTGTTCACTGAATTGTTTTTTTTTTTTTTTTTTTTTTTTTATTAGATAGCGAACCAATATCCATTTACCAGCGCACCTTTTCAGTGTTTCTGAAAGATGAAAGAAACTTAAGCAGAGACAGCAGAGCATTCTGGTAAAGGCCTAGGTTCTTTGGGGAACAAGATATGGGTACCATTGGCCCCACTACTTCCCAACTCTGTGACCTTGAGTGCGTTACCCTCCTTGAGCCTGTTTCTTCTTTCGATTGGGGACCACTGTAGTGCCAACATCATCACGTTGTTGTGATGATCAATGCACCTAAAGCATGTAGCACAGCCTGTAGCACTGACAGTTAGTGATGCACAGCCATATATAATTTAGCACTTTGGCTCAGAGAAGGCCTTCTTATGATTTGATGGTAGAAGGAATGAGCAGAAAACAAGATGTTTTGACTATCTAGAAAAAACTACCCAATATAAGTTTAGCATGGGCAAAATAAATGTAGCTTCAAATGCTGAAAGCTGATTTTATTTCTTAAATGTTATAGAAATGCAGTTATCTTATTAAAAGTGTTAGGAAATACATACGAAATCTCTTGCCTTCCTTTCATCTGTTTGTAAAAGAAGCTGGGGCAGTCCATAAACCCTGAGCACCTGTTGGGTGCAAGGGACAGTGTTGAGCATATGGGAGAGCTCAAAGAACTGTGATGTGCCATCCCTGTTCTGGTGGTGGTTTTAGTGAAACTTGGGGGAATTAAAAAGAAAAGTCGACTAACGTAACAACACCTATAGCTGCCAAGTATGTTGGGAAGGAAAGACCCTAGGCTGAAGCATGGGTGGTGGGAAGCAGGATGGATTTGAGCTGATGTTTAAAGGTGGGGATGTGGAGAGAAGTGGGAAGTTCTCTTGTAGGAAGGGATTAATGGCAGGAGGCAAAGTCAGTATAGTGGGAAAGAGCAAGGCACGAAGAAGACATGGTTAGCAAGTGCAGGCTCATAGGCTTATTAACATTTAAAGCTACCTTTGAACCAGAAGTGTCTATCTGAATAGGTTGAGTAGGCCTGTCCATCAAGCCATTCTCCACCACCATGATTCATTACCTCAGAGTCTCTTATCTTTATATCAAAAGTAAGACCAGAGGCAGATACAGATATGAGGAAGTACTTTGCTTTTTACTGCTATGCCAAACATAGTTTACATACCAACACTGATAATCTGTCAGCCCACCTCTCCTGGACACTTAATCATTTTCCTGGAATCCACTGGAATAATTTTCCTATGCATTACAAAGTATGCTTCAGAGTGTCTGTTTTTAAAGATAAGTTTGTATTCCTTCAACCAACTGGCATTCCCACAAAGAGCCAAGGTGGCCCATGTTACGTGTTCCTTCTCAAAGCCAAAGTGGCCGTTTTGAATGCAGCTACCTTCATGGCCTGTTAATAATGATATTTGACACTTGTTGAGCACTTATTATGTGCCAGGCACTGTTCTAAGACTTTCACATGTACTGACTAATTCACTGAATTCTCCAGATTAGAGGAGCATGAGGAGAAAGGGGAGATGTAATAACACATAGATTAACTGGTTAAAAAATCAACCAATTTGTTCTACAAATATTCATTTCATGCCTATTATGTACCACGTACTGTAATTAAATGCTGGTGAAATTAATGAATAGATACTTGAAGCAACTCAGAAATCGCACTGTAACAGCCACTATCAACATCCCACATTCTGCATTGGCTGTTTATTGAACACATACTGAGTTCTTGAGAGGAATGCTTACTTAAAACTTAATGTGCATATAGATCATCTGAGAACCATGTTAAGATGCAGATTCTGAGGGGTGCCTGGGTGTCTCAGTTGGTTAAGTGTCTGCCTTCAGCTCAGGTATCTCGGGGTCCTGGGATTGAGCCCCGCGTCGGGCTCTCCATTCAGCCACAAGTCTGCTTCTCCCTCTCCCTCTGTGATCTCTCTTGTTCTTGCTCTCACTCAAATAAATAAAATTTTTAAAAAGAGAAAAAAAGATGCAGATTCTGATTTAGAAGCGCTGTGATGAAAACTGAGAATGTCTATTTTTCACTAGCTCAGAGGGGGTGGTGATGTTGCTCACCCGAATGACCTTTCTAAGTAGCAAGATTTTAGAGAGCTGAATAAATGGCAGAGGAAACACAAGAAAAAATAAAGGCAGGAACATATTGTCACTTTGCTGCCAGAAGAGGCAACAGGCCTGGATTTGGCCATAGACCCCAGCAGAGCACTTAGCATGATTATTATTGTCATTGTCCTTACCATGTGCACCTGCAGGAATGTAAGAGATTGGACCCTCAAGGCACAATGGTTCAGTTATAACTCTTAACACAGTTAAAGGAGCAAAGCAAGCTATTCTTTTTAAGAACATGATTGTTACGGTGTGGCAGAGAAGGTAGTAGACTAGAAGCCAGGAAATCTGCATTCTCATCAGAGCTCATTTACAGACTCACTGTGCGATTCTAGTTAAATCACTTAGCCTTTCTGTGTCTTGGTTTCCACTTCTGTAAAACAGACCGGTAACAGCTGCCCTGCCTTCATTGGACTGTGGGCATTAGTAGATGAGGTAGGGTCTGCAAAAAATCAACGCTCATGGAAAAACCAAAGTGTTACAAATATGCTTTTTTATAATTAAATATTATAGGGTCTTTAGCAGTGGCAGGAAAGAGAAGGTGTCTTATGAGCTCCTACTTTGGTTTATACCTCTCTGGGGGATTTTTATGACTCTCAGCCTATTCTGATTCATGGCATGTATAGAACCCCTGTGGAAGTTAACTTCAT
The DNA here is from genome assembly GCF_003254725.2 of Canis lupus dingo. Classification (NCBI taxonomy): domain Eukaryota; kingdom Metazoa; phylum Chordata; class Mammalia; order Carnivora; family Canidae; genus Canis; species Canis lupus. The sequence goes on along the minus strand of NC_064247.1, from coordinate 46,377,256 downwards.
GATATTCAAGAACTGGCCATCTCAGCCTCTACTTGACCAATGGAAACTTTCAGACTCTAACTGCTTGTCCCTCCTGACAGTGAGCTGGGGAGAGGGTGAAGCAGAAGGAAAGTAACATTTATGAGTTATTTTACTTAATCTTTACAACACTCCTAAAGGAAGGTATTATTGCAGTTTTACAGATGAGACGCCTAAAGCTCAGACAAGCTCATTTGCCTGGGGTTTCATTTGTTTCTCTTAGTAAAAAGAGAAGCCTTTTTCAATTTTGTAGCTCTAAAGATGTGATTATTTCACTTTCACAAGACTATAAAGTTGGCAAGATCTGGTATCTGGTTAACAGTTTGTTCTGTGCATGCTATTCCAGAGGTAGATACCATGAATTTAGAGTGAAGTCAAGAATTTTGTCCTTAAACACCCATCTCTTTGCTACAGCATTAGAGGACTATTGCAGGATGCTCTGAATTTAAAAACCACATACTTTTAAAAAGAATTCTGCAGTTCACCTCTCCTAGGAATACAGGAGGGCTGTAGCTGAAGACAGTGGCTCATTCTTTTTAGTATTTGAGGAAGAGGATGATACTGATGGATTTTTATTAATTTTTATGTGCCCTGCAGGACTAAGCTTTTTCCACAGGTCATTCACATAAATCCTCATATAGCCCTATGAGGTTGGTGGCTTTGTTGCCCATGTTTTAGAGAAGAAGAAGCTGAAAACTCAGAGTTAAGAAACTTTTGAAAGGCCCAGCATCTCCCAGATGGGTCAACCTGGGGTGTAGTCCTGGTCTTTTAGGTCCTCATGCTCCTGCTCATTTCCATCTACCACCATATCCAATGGATTAACCACTGTCATTGACCATCCAGTTTTAGAAATTGGCAGTGGCTCTCAGTGGGAAAGAACTACTTGAAACAACTACCACTACAACTGTTACTACTAGAACAACTGCCAGCTTGCTCTTTTGCTGATAGGATCCCCTTGGTTGGCCCTGTCACATCCCATCATTTCACGGGCATGTGAGATCACAGGGCTGAAATAACTCTGGGCGAATGCCGTAAAACAGATTGCACGTGACACCTGCCCTTGGATTTCGCAGCATGCTACTTCAGCCCCACTGAGCTCACAGAATGCTTAATTTACCATCAGAGTACTTGGATCCCTGGAAGGGCTTCCTGCAGACCGTATGACTTTGCAACTTCCACTGGAATAGGATCCCAGACTCTGTGGAATCTTGAAAGGCACAAATCACTGGAGGCACGAATCCTAGCTTCGTTTGAGCTACTTAATCTCTCTTAGCCTCAGTTTATTCATCTGTTAAGTGGGGGATAACAAGTACCTCCCTTTCAGAATTGTGAGGGTTAATTGAGCCAGTGGGGCCAGATCCATGGTAGTACACAGTTGAAGAGAACCATTGTAGCTTATTTTCTTCTGGACTATATCAAGCCTGTTTTGTCTCTTTCTCTCCACTTACAATCCAATAACACATTCTGTCACTTTATCTCTAAATGATCCCTTAAATCTGTTTTTTGTACCCAGCTATCACCTTAGTCTAAACCAGCCTTATCTCTAGCCTAGATTATTAGCCTCCTACCTGGCCTCTCACTTGTACTCCTGGTTGACAGAACATCTGGAGTGATTTTATTAAAATATAGGTAGGATTATCCATTCCTTTCCTTAACCCCTTCCACCCTCAGTGGTTTCCCATTGCACTTAGAACCAATCTGTATCCGTTTCTCTACAAGTCGCTATATGGTACGAACCCTGCCCACTGCCCCACATTCACCACATGCCCCTCTCCCCCCTGTGCTCCAATCATGGTGACCTTCTTTCTGGTCCATGGATGTGCCAAGCTCAGTGACCTAAGGGCCTTTGCACTTGCTATTTGTCCCTTCGGCCAGAGACACCATTGCCCAAGATCTTTGCATAGCTGGAAATGTTTTGTCATTTAGGGTAGCTTCTCAGCTTCTCAGTAGAAAGTCACCATGTCCCCTCCTACAATTATTTCCTAACATGCTACTTTGTTTCTAACATGATACTTCATGTACTCATCATGACCAGAAATTTTCTTGTTCATTTGTTTATTTATTTTTTTTAATTATTTATTTATTTATTTATTTATTTATTTATTTATGATAGTGACAGAGAGAGAGAGAGAGAGAGAGAGAGGCACAGAGACACAGGCAGAGGGATAAGCAGGCTCCATGCACTGGGAGCCCGACGTGGGATTCGATCCCGGGTCTCCAGGATCACGCCCTGGGCCAAAGGCAGACGCCAAACCGCTGCGCCACCCAGGGATCCCCCATTTGTTTAATCATTTGTAGTTTATCTCTCCCAGCAAGAAGGTAAATTCCATGACTCTGCTCATGATTACATGTCTAATTCTTAGAAACGTGCCTGGTAGAGATGAGCTAATCAGCAAGCATCTACTGATTCAATGAATAAATGTTATCTTTGTTATAAATTAAAAATAGACATAAACAAGCTGAAAAATAAGAGGAAGTCTGTCAGGATTTCTATTCAATTTGACATTTGGGATCTGTTGGTCATGGATAGGCCAAATGGGTGTGGGTGAGTTAGAGGAATCAACCCATTTTCAGAGCAGAAGGGGTGTGGTGGGAGGGCATCTTCTTTAGCCCCTGCCTCCAACCACTATTGTTTATTTGTTGAGTTAGTCAATAAGAGCTTGCTGTGTGCTAGACTGTGTACCAAACTCTGGGCTTACAGCAGCTGACCGTGAGAGATCTAGGCTCAACCGTGACTGAGCTTACAGTTGGTCCAAGATGACTGGCACACAGCACAAACATTTCTGAAGAAACAAGTATTTGACAAGAACCGTGCAGAAGCCCAAAAGACCAGGGAGGCCTCTGCAAGAGAGTGAGGTTTGAAACAAAGCTGAAGGATGTCTAACTCTGCCCACATTTTTCTCATGAATTTCTTATAATCAGTCCTTGTGGAGGATGCAGAGTTGTGCAGGTGGAGCCAGCAAAGAGGGTGCACTTTTTTCTGAATCCTTCCACCCAGATGATACCTTTTTCTCTCTTCCATTTATAAAATATCCCATAGGTAGTAACATTGGCTATGGAGGGATGGTGATATCTTCATTGCATATGAGGGACATTGAGGCTTGATGAAGTAGGATGATTTGTCCATTCATGCCACTGGTAAGTGGTGGATTAGGCCCCAAGTCTTCATGATTTCCAAGCCCCACACTCCTTTAGACAATTTTGGGTATACCTACTTGTTAGTGATCATGAAGGATTTATGGTTCAGGAGATTCCATCTGGTTGATTTTGTTTCTTCAACTGCTTGGTCTATTCTGGATTTTTAGTAGTTAAAAAGTTGACACGTGTTCCTTTCAGCCCTAACAAAATGTCTCAATATCCATAGTCCTTTGAGATCTCCTGGCAAGTGAGAAACCAAAATGCAAGTAGGTCCTTTTATGCCAGCCAGCCAGCCTAGTGATTTGGCACACTGGGCCTGAGTGGTTTTGAACCTTGAGGCTGCCTCTGAGTACCTGCATCCCCACCCCTGTGCAAGTCACCAAAACTCTCTATAAAATGGCCAATACAATCTTATAGAGCCGGTTGGGGAAATACTCATGAAATTGATCTTGAAGTACTTGGCAATTGCAAGTTTCATGAGAATCCCTGGTAAGAATAATTAACTTATTTTGGAGGATGGATTTACTTAGGAAAGCTCCATCTGCAATGAGGGTGGGCCCCTCTTTCCTGTTGCTCCTGGCACGTGTTCTTCTCTGAGTAACATTTGCAGCAGTCTGGGTGGTTTGTCTGCTTAGAGCCATGCAGAAAAGTCGGTGGGAAAAGCCAACAGGCCATTGGCACTTAGAAACTGGGGTTGGCACGAGTCACAGTGAGAGTCATTGCTTTTATTAGCAACTTAGTCATTTTACAGTGGGCAAAGCAGAAGTGCCTACCATGCAGACTCACGATACAAATGTGGCTAAGAGGAGCAGATATATCCAGCATCTCACAGAAGTCCCAATTACAGACACAGCACACCTTTCACTAGTGTAGTGGTAAGACCTGATTTATACTCTTGCTTCTAGAAAGACTCTGTCGGTCTCTCCTAGGTCACATGGTGTGGTATTTGAATTGTAGTCCTGCCACTTACTAGCTCTGTGGCTTTGTGGTCACGGACCAATCTCTGTGTTCTCATTTGTAACACAGGGATGTTAATGGCATCTACCTCCTAGAGTTGTTTTTAGGAATAGGCAGGTTAATACAGGTAAGGCACTTAGAACAGTATCTGACATGTAGTAAGTGCTCAATAGCCAATTGGCTCTCAATGACATTAAACTGGCTGGATCTCCATATTGCATATCTCAATCCCTCCTCAGAGGCCTTTAGGGAAGTCCTTGAGAATCTGAGCTGCATAGCCCACTGCTCTAACAATGAGAGGAAACAATGTGCCCTCAGATAGGCCCCTATTAGAGACCAAAGCTCATAAAAGTCAGAGGGAAGGGCTTGGAAATATAACACAGCTGGGGAGTCCCAGATGAAAAGGATACATTTTAAAAGACCCATTACAGTTTATACAGGCAAACACACAAATAGGCAGATTGATACTTCCTGCCTCAGGGACGTAGGGTGTTGACGTTTTCTAGTCCTTCCACCTCCATCTCAAGTGTCACTTCCTCTAGGAAGCCTTCCCAGAGTTCTCCTTGCACAGTTAGCAGTTTTCTGTTCTTTTTTTTTTTTGGTGGGGGGGGAGGGAGTGATGGTGGAGTGGATTGCTTCCATAAAACTTTGACTTTAACCTCATTGACATTGTGATTGTCTACTTGTCTGACTTGCACATTAGTCTAGGGTTCTCTTGAGGGCAAAGAGCCTGGCAAGCAGCCTAGGGGGTATCATGTGGTTCTTACATCACTTCCCCTGTGGCATGAGCACACAGGATATGTTTGTTGAATAAAAAAGTAAATGTAAATTGTAAGTCATGAAATGATAGCTAACACCAGCTGAGTGCTTTTGGAAAAGCAATTCTTAGTCCTCCTCTGTTGTAATGGTAACTAAGGTTTCCGAGGCCTGCCTGCCTGCCTTCCTTCCTTCCTTCCTTCCTTCCTTCCTTCCTTCCTTCCTTCCTTCCTTCCTTCCTCCCTCCCTCCCTCCCTCCCTCCCTCCCTCCCTCCCTCCCTCCTCCCTTCCTTCCTTCCTTCCTTCCTTCCTTCCTTCCTTCCTTCCTTCCTTCCTTCCTTATTTAAGAGATTTTATTTATTCATGAGAGACACACAGAGAGAGGCAGAGACATAGGCAGAGGGAGAAGCAGACTCCCTGCAGGGAGCCCGGGACCCCGGGATCACACCCTGAGTCAAAGGCAGACGCTCAACCACTGAGCCACCCTAGTGCCCCTGTGAGGGCTTCTTTTAGATCTGTGTTCTTTTCCCTTCAGTAGCTCCTTTGATTCTCCTGACTGCTGTAGGAGGACGTCGATCAGTGTTGCTATTTTATAAGTGAAGAGACAGAGGGCACAGCGAAGTGTGAGAACTCATGCTGGAATTCTCACCCAACAGTCTGATCCAGAACCTGGCCTTCTAACAGCTACATGAACTGTATTTCACCGTTGAGACTTCAGGGAGAACTTTAGAATCTCTAAAGGGTCCTCCTCTCACTCACTTTGAAGCCAGGCATTCTGGCTTTTTGGACATTGACCTAAATTAATTTATCCGTTCAAGGGTGGTCAGGTTCTTTTTGGTTGGTTTAGGAACTGTGTTTCCTCCCCAGTAACCAGTGTGTTACAATGCAAGCAAGTCACAGGCTAAATTTTTCATAAGTATAAGCATTTTTAGCCAGCAAGCATAGAAGCCATCATAAATCCTTTTCCTTTAGGTTTCTGTGAAATGCATTCTCTCTGTCCTGGAGGTCCACTGACCATACTTGTATAAGAAGTTTATGTTGAAACATGCATAATAACATTCTAGTGTTAGAGTTGGCCAGTCTTCTGGCTGCATCAGGTGAGAGACTCCTAGTGTTGGGGAGATCTTACAGAATTCTGGACCTTGGTGCTACTCCTAAGTCCTCTTCATGCTAGAGTAGAGATGTCCATGCAGTGCTACTAGCCAATCCGATTTCTTGAGTGTTGCTCATTTTAACAATGGGGAATTTTTAGTTTTTTCTAATGCCCCTTATATGTTAATATTCATTAACGACTCCTGTGCAGATTTAGACAACAGTCTTTGAAGTGCCTACAGTTGCTCCCTTTATTCTAACTAACCACCCCTCAGTGTGAATTCCTAATTAGGATACTTGAGATGTTAATAACCACTCCCCCTAGAATACAGATCTTCGTTTAGGCTATGTAAATGTTAATCATCTACCCCTCAGAGGTAGATTGAAATTTAACTTGGAAACGTGTATATCTTGGGGCACCTGGGTGGTGCAGTGGGTTGAGTGTCTGACTCTTAGTTTTGGCTCAGGTTGTGATCTCAGGGTTCTGAGACCCGCCCCCACCTCAAGCTGTGCTCAATGCAGGGTCTGCTTGAGATTCTCTCTCCCTCTCCTTCTAGCACTTGTGTGCTCGCTCTCTCTCTCCCCTAAAATAAATAAATAAATAAATCTTTTTAAAAAAGAGAAATATTTATAACTCACTGTCATTACTGCAGGGCTTTAAAGTAGATCACAGACAATATGAAAGTTTTGCTCAGAGATTGTGTAAAACAGTAGAAAGAGGTGGGCTTTGGGGTCAGGCAGGGTTTGAACCTGTGTCTAGCTGACAGTATGGCTCTTGCTGTTGGGGAGAGGCTGTGCATGGGTGTTTCCCAGCTGCCTTCAGGAAGCCTGGCCATCTCTGAGTATCCATTCCAGTGATTTTTACCTAAAGCTTGAAAACTGGACCTGGGTTTTGAAAGGGCAGGTATGGGGTCAGAAAGAGTTGGTGGCATGGGCAGTGATAGTTTTAAGCCTTCTTTGCCCACCTGCCCTAAACTCTTGGTCTCTGCATCTCTGCTATAATTGCCAGCAATCCCGGAAGATACCTTTTCCCTGTCAAGTGGCAAGCCCTGCTGTTGAGGCCAGGATTATGCCAGACTTAATTGACTTGTGTTGAAAGTTAAAAGAACTGATCCTCCCTTTAAGTTTTCCTAAATTAAACACTGTGGAAGGATGAGATGATGGGAGATGACCAGTAGTCCCGATAAAGGGTTATCATAGTGGTGACTCATGCTGCCTCTCATAGCTGTGGGACCTTGACCATGCTTCCGGGTTTTTCAGAGTGAGCCTCATTTCCTAATATGTAAAACAAGGGCAAGTGACGTTGCCCTCAAATGGTTGTGAGGGTCAATGAGATTCTCTATGTAAGTGCTCAACACTAGATAGGAGCTTAAGCAACATTCCTTTACATTCCCAGAAATGAGCCTTGATAGCCTAGTGTGGGTCTCAAACTCTCATGAAATTTCTGACACACAATAGGTGCTTCATAAGTATTTGTTGGATGGATGGATGTGGCTGCTCTGCTCTCTTTCAGAGGTTTTCCAGCTAGATTACAGAAGAGCCAAGAGGCCATTAAAAGATGCTGCCTTTTCATGGGCAAAGATGTTAACAGTTACTGAAAACCAGCTACCACCAAGTGCTATACATGTAATTGCAACAATCTTGAAGAACTTCATTATGACTATTTTAAAATGAAGAAATTAGGGCTCTAAGAGTTTCAGTGAGAAAGCCAAGGGCACTGATCTAAGTGGTGGGGGTGGACTTTGTATCCAGAGCTGTTTCCAAATCTGTATCCCCATCTACCACACAGGTTAGAATATTGAACCTATACATCTCAGGTGAGACATACCATCTGACTGAATTGAACATGCAACAAGTTCCATCTGGACATGGGATATGTATGGCTTCTATATGATCAGCTTCTATATGATCATCAAAGAAGAATTGGAAGGAAGCAGAGTAAGGCTGATTGGACAAGCTGTTCAGTCTTTATTCAGTGGCTGCTTTGCAGGTGTGCGATTTGGTTTGGGCTGAGGGCAGTGTGGGGATCAATGTCAGGGAGAGCAATGATGGCAAACATAAGACGTTTAACAACAAGGACAAATTCAAGAGCCTGTGGGTGAACCACAGGGGTTTGAAACCAGGTGGTGACTGTGGAGCAGGAAGGGGCCCTAGACCTTTGCAGTGACAGCCCTGCCTCTGAGCTACACCCTCCTGAAATGAACCCAGTCCTGCCACTCACTGTACGACTTTGGACAGGGCTCAGTTTGGTCACCTGTGTAATGGATCATGATATGGATGATACCAGCCTCATGGGCTAATTGTGTGGAGTCAAAATGGTCTCAGGCCCATACAATTTTCAGCCCGGTATCTGGCGCTAGTAAGCATCTGAACAAATGTTAGGTGTTATCATTGATCAAAAGACCACATTCTACCATGAACTTAAGTCCTGAATGGATCTTGTGGGGTGATTTTGACAGATAAAGCTGTTTACTGAATTCTTACCCCCTGACTTAGATTTAGAAGAATGGCTGGGTGGAATCCAATTTAACACATATTTAAATTTCACAGAAAGAAAACATTTAGGTTGGCTTTGGCAGAGTCTCCTTTTTTAAAAAGTTTATTTAAAATTTTTTGTTTTTGCTCTGTCAGGGTCTTGAGTGACGGACAGCGTGTCTAATGTCTAGGGCTGAGAAAATCTAGTTAGAGTCAGGCCCACGGGGTCAAATTAGCCTTTCAGACAGAGCCTGCCATAGATTTTCTGAGGATTTAGACGATACAAGGGAGTTAACCCATCCCACATTGTAAATTATTTTTTCAAAGGAAAAACAAGGGAGCCAAGAAACAATTTGTCATGATTCTTTTACATTTGACTCGGCAAGAACTTAGCAATCTGCCATCCATCTCCAGCTCCGTGTGATTTGGGAGAATTTTTATAAACCAAACGTTTAAGAGGAACCTGTTTATTTTTTTGTTGAAATGTAAAATATGATTCAGTAATCCATACCACCCCCAACACCACCAAAGGAACAAAAACTATTGTCTATGTTCCTTGACAGCAAGAACTAATTTCCAGCCTTTGGTTAGGAAAACAACGTGGGAGGAACTTCATGTTTATAACTTAGCTGTACCAGTCCAGGAGGTCATTTACTGGCGTCAGATGGACTAAGATGCAGCTCTGTACCTCCTGAAGTTCAGGCCCTGTTGAATACTAGTAAAACTGTATTTGTCTTCAGAGTTCAGCACAAATACTTGAGTACCTATACCCTTCATATTCTAGAGATGAAAATACAATGATGAATAGATGACATGGTGACTGATGGGGTTTAGAACTTAATAATATTGATGATGATGTTGGGAGGGAGGAGGAGGAAGAGGAACAGCTGCCATTCATGCAGCATCTGTGCCAGTCACTCTCTGCATCTTTTCCCATGTAATCATCTCATACAGCAAATGCCTGCTTCAAGGAGGTATATTTAACCTCACTAAATAGGTATGGTAAGAAAAGATCCCCAAGTCTCCAAAGCGAACAAGATCGACTTGGGTTTGGACCTCAACCTGCCTTTTCAGACTGTGGTGGAAACCAGGATGCTTCACTGTGCTGTGATGAAAGCAGATGTACAAGGAAATCACTAGAATATAGGGTGGTGTGTGTTAAAGCAGAGGTGTCCAAGGTGCCTTGGGAACATGGGTGAGAGAGACTTACCTTTGACTGGGATGTTGGGCAGGGTCTCTTAGATCAGGTTCTACCTGAACTGGGTCTTAGAGGTGAGTAAGCAGGAGTTTGCACTGATGAGGAAGTGTGTTGTGTGTGTGTGTGTGTGTGTGTGTGTGTGTGTGTATGAAGGCTTTGCCAATAGAAGGCACAGGTAGTGGGAAGTTGTGGCATACTACAGATTTATTGTAGAGCATGGCATAGATTAGGCCTAGGTGTAATGAACTAGGGAAAAATCAACTTTCTCTAATTGGAACTCCAAAAGTGGTTAAGACACTGTAATCATTGTATGGTTAGGTTACCAGGAAGGCCTTTTCTCATTATTGTATATAATGTCCACATACTTGATTGCTGGGAAAGGAAGCCAAGACCATATTTAATCACAAATTACGCAGCATCAGCAAAGATCCTGGTACCTTGTCTTGTCACTGCCCTGCGAAGCAGTAATTTATAGCTTGAAACAGCAGCTGGAGCAGGAGGGCGCCTTTAAAGCAGTCAGATTTGTTGGTTAACTTTGGTTAACCCAGAGGTCAAAAGCAGATAACTTTTGAAATGTTTGACATGTTGCAGGTATCATTACAGGAACATCCACACTTGTGATAAAAGGAGTTATTTATGAGGTAGATGAGGTTTCAAATGTAAAAGAAAAAAATGTTCTGTAAATTTTGAAGACTTTGGTAACAAACCCCAGTTAGATGGGCTGGCGTTTCTGAGAGGGTGTTAGGGAGATTAGCCAGGAATAAAATGGGAAAGTCCATTTAAGTACTTTCCAGTGGCATTACCTGCTGATTGAAAGTGACAGTCCAAAGAAATGTAAGTGACCATCATGGAGAAAGGATTAATGCCTTCAGTCTTTTGATTGGAGGTCTTTTGTGTCATGAGTTGCTATGGAAAACTCTACCGGTGTTTTCCAGCTGATCTAGTATTGTCTAGAAATAAGTGAAAAAAATCAATTGGTTCCAAAGGCATCATCACAAAGCATTTATAATCTATTAGTTTCCTGCCTTGGCTTATCAAAGCTAAGAAAGAAAGAGAGTGCTCTAAAGGGGAAAAGTAGAAACCAGATTCGGCTGCTTTCTGATTTTTTTTTTTTTCCTACAATGGTTGTATTCAACAATAAAGTACATGCTTTGGGGGAATAATGATTATTATTTTTTTTAAACACCCTTACCTCAAATGCTGGAAGGTTAAGATTCTCTGGGATACATGATTAAGTCAAGAACTGCTTTTTTTTTGGGGGGGGGGGTACACATTTACAGCTGCTGAAAATGTAGAAATTGGTTAGGAAGAAAGAAATTGTACTTGGCTCTATTTAGACTGTTTTCTTTTTCTTCTTGTCTGCCTTGTCAGCTTGTGGGCATTCAGGCCACATGCAAGGGGATAGAGGGACCTGAGAACTGGCCTTGGAATACCACCTCCTGTCAATGTCACTTCCAGCTGGAAATCTGGGGCAAGTGCTGTAACCCCTCTGAACCTTGGGGACTGATATGCCCTTTTTTGAGATCCTCGCTAGTTGTTAGCAGGATCACGTGACGTTCTGTATATAAGAATTCTCTGCATATTTGTAAGGCACCTATTTGTACCTATTTGTACAGATGTACAGGGATGAAAGTAAACTCTCTAAGGGCCGGGACTATCTCTGACGTAGGCCCCTCTATATTGTCATCACCAAGCACAGGGCCGTTTGTTGAATCAAGAAGGCAGTCATCCATTAGACAATTTTATATCATCAGTGGCCCAATTTTTACTACGTGCCCAGGCTATTTCCTATCTGAACCTTTTGGTTGATAGTTTTTTTTAGCTATGAGTCAATGATGATGTGGTTTCTCAATTAGGATATGCCTAATAATTAGCCAAAGAAATGGGCAAAAATGTTAAAATTTTCTGCTTCCTTCAGGGCGGGAGTCATGTCTCATTCATTTTTCTATCTCTAAGCAACTGACAGTATGATGTTTTGCATTTGCCCCTAAACTAGAGATATTTACTAGAAGGAATTTCCCATGGCCTTGGGCCATCTGCTGCCATCTCAAACCTCTTTCCACTTCCTGTTCTGGATTGGGATTTGAAGCTAGTGCAGGACTTTGGCAGGACGTTGGCTTGTGAGCTTGTCCTTGTTCCACTCTTGGTCTGTCCTGCTGCTGCCAAAACTCCTCTAAATAGACCCTTCCACATTCTACAGTGTGTTTACTACATAATCCCTAATTGCTCACTTAAGAACCCACTGTTCTAACTTCTGCAGATGTCATCAAAGATTAAAAAATATATATAGTATATAGCTGAATCCTTTATTCACATGTGGTGATCACTTCTCATCTTCTAATGCAAGCTGCCTCAGATAGCCATCTTGAACGTGCCTGGCTCAGGGAAGTGAATAACCCTCATCCTGAACAGGGAAAGGGAGAAGGAGAAGCCACATTGGCAGAACGGTTGTAAATCAGAATGCCAAGGTGCTCTTGGAAAATGGGAATTACCTGAACCTAGAGACAAGAAATACAACAGAAAAGGAAGTTAGTATTTTGCTGGCATGTTTTTTTTTTTAAGATTTTATTTATTTATTCATGAGAGACACAGAGAGAGGCAGAGACACAGGCAGAGGGAGAAGCAGGCTCCATGCAGGGACCCTGATGTGGGACTCGATCCCGGAACTCTAGGATTATGCCCTGAGCCGAAGACAGACGCTCAACCGCTCAGCCACTCAGGCGTCCCATGTTGGCATGTTTTTAATGTTCATATTAAGACAGATGATCAAGGAGCAACCTGCTAAGTCTGTGAGTTTTGACTAGTTGCTTCTTCTGGTATTTTGGTAGTTCATTTTAACTTAGAGCCCATTTAGACAGGCTTCGTGTTGACCAAAAGTTCAGAAGGCTCACAGTTCGTCTACTGCAATGCTCCTCTGCCTAAATACTAACCACCAGCAGCTTCTTTCTCATCTCTCCTCCCAAATTTTAACACCCTTTAATCCTCCCAAGCTCAGCTAGGACTTTACCTCCTCAGGGAAGTCTTCCTTGTTATCCCACATGGTGTACACCTGGCTTGATGCTCCCAGAATCCCCTGCACCTGGACTTAGTGACTTTTTTTTTTTTTCCTAGCATTGACCACTGTTGATGGGTGTTGCCTTTTTACTCAAGATTCCTTTAGGCCCTGAGCACGATGACATGCTTCTCCACTGTGCGCCCAGTGCCTTGCAAGATGCCTAGCATTGAGTTGCCCTATAAATGCTGACTGGATTGTTGTTTCATGGAATCGCAATGTCATCCGTAATTTTAATCATGTCTTTTTAGTAAGCCAGTTTTAAATTTTTGTTTGTTTTTCATTTTTGTTTTATTTTTACATTTCAGAATTTTATTAAGAAACAAATTTCAGCTTTAATTGCATTTCCTAGAATACCCTGGGCCATTGAAGAAAAAAGGGTCAGGTTAATTTTCAGGATGGCTGTTCATTCCTTAAAGAATTGAGAAGTGATTCCCTATCCATTTTATTTTCATCGTGTATGGCATTGTTTCCCTAACTTTGCTGCACATTAGGGTCATCTGAGAATCCAGTCTGTTAAGCATCCAATTCTTGATCTCAGCTCAGGTCTTGATCTCTGGGTCATGAGTTCAAGTCCAGTGTTGGGCTCCACCTACTTAAAAAAGAAAAAATCCCAATGCCCAGCTCAGCTTCAAGCCAATTAAATGAGATGCCTGGGGCAGGAATGCCAGCCGTTTTTAAAGATCCTGAGTGATCCCAATGTGCAATAAAATTAGACAATATTGCTTTATGGATTTTTGTTGTTATTTATGAAAGTGGTGTATCAGGCATGTAACAACTAAGGAAACTTTTTCCCCAGAAATGCAGGGATATGAAGTTCCAAGAAACAGGTTGTGGGAACACATTGTGCATTCTATTTTAATTAAAGAGAAAGTATCTAGAAACAAAGTTATTTTTCAGAATATCAGGAAAGTTATTTTCAGAAAAGCAATATAGGTTAAAAGTAAAAGATACAAATGGGAGGAAAATCTCTACCCACGGGCTTCTTCAGTATATATATATCAGAGCTTTTGCTTTAGATTCAAATGGTCCTGGGTTTGGACTGTATAGCTCACCAGCTCTGTGATCTTCAATAGGGATCATTATACCTCTGTGAGCTGCAAATGCAAAAATAAGGATGAAAATAATACAGAAGAGTGTTATAACGACCAGGAATAATGTCCTTCGGGGGTTTAGTACTAAATGTTGCCTCCATTTCTCCTACCTTTCCCTGTATATTTTGAGTTAGTGGATTCAGCTGTCTTTTCCTAAGCCTTTCACCAACAATAGGTCCACTGCAAAGGTCCCTGAGGTTTAGAGAGATTCACTTTCCCAAGTGCTTTCTGAATTACCAAGGACAACTCAGTGGATGTCTGCCCTCATTTTATTGTGCAGGGCGGAAGCACGAGTGTGAAGGAAAGAAGTTAGGAGCTGGATTTGTGTGTTCTACAGGTGGGAGTATGTTAAAAGCTCTATTCTGAAAGAGTCAGATGACAATTTTCTGTCTCTGCAGTGATTCATATGGTGCACAAGGAAAGCAGATTTTCATTCGTTCAGTCATCCATTCAATGACTATGTGCCAGGCTAAGAATAGAAGTGGCGGTTATACCATTCTGCACTGTAAAGAAGCAGAGGTCCTTCAGGAAAAAAAAAAGATGTTGATTCCATTACTGGGCCTGGAAAGGTACACATTAAGCCTGTAACATTTTGTTGTGCCAGAAAGTAAGCAAATGTGATTGATGTCAAGAAGATACAAGAACCAGCTTGAAGGAGCTCCTGCCAGCCAACAATTTGAGTAATGAAATAAATAAGGATGGTAATGGATAACAACCCATTGAATAAAATAGGAATCCATGAGTCCATTCTGTGATAGAAACTTAGACAGGGGGACGCCTGGGTGGCTCAGGTTTAGAGCCCTGCCTTCAGCCCAGGGCATGATCCTGGAGCCCTGGGATCGAGTCCCACATCGGGCTCCCTGCATGGAGCCTGCTTCTCCCTCTGCCTGTGTCTCTGCCTCTCTCTCTGTGTCTCTCATGAATAAATAAATAAATAATCTTTTTTTAAAGATGATAGATAGATAGATAGATAGATAGATAGATAGATAGATAGATAGATAGATGATAGATAGGGAAAGAGGATTCTTCCTTAGAGTGTAATGCCAGCTGATAAATGTGGAGGATGTGGTGGATTTGGAAGGTCACATTTTGCAACCTTAGGATTGTCTGGGCAAAAATCATCAATGGATATTAAGCCTGGGGTGGGAGATTTGATAAGGAACAGGATATTTGTATGGTCTTAAAATGTATCCCAACATATTGGTTTTTGGTTATTAGTGGGCAAAAGGTAACTTTACTGCAGAGAAAGTAGACACTATCTTGGCCAGATGATCAGGCTAATAGAGCCAATGAGAAACAGACAGACATCATGAGGCATCCAGATGTCCAGATCCAGGAATGTGATACACTGAGAAGGGCACAGCATCACTTATGTGGTATTCGGGCCAGGAGTGCATAACCTGAATCTAATCATGAGGAAATAGCAGAGAAATCCAAGCAAGAAACATCCTGTAAAATAACTGGCCTGTTTTCTTCACAGGCCAATATCATGAAAGACAAAGGCTGAAGAGTTGTCTAAGCTAAGCCTGTCTAAAGAGATGTGACCACTAAATACTATAAGTGATCCTGGACTGGATTTTGTGCTGGGAAAAAATGCCATGATGGACATTATTGAGACAATTGACAAATTGGAATATAGCCTCTGGATTCGATGAAAATATATGTCAAAATTAATTTCCTGATTTTGATCATTTACTTTGGAATATCCTTATTCTTTTCTTTAAATTGAGATGTAATTGGTGTATAATGTTATGTATATTTAAGGTATACAGGGTGTTGATTCAATACTTTTAGATATTGTAATATGATTGCCACTGTAGCATTAGCTAACACCTCTATCACCTTATGTAATTATTGTTTCTTTTATGTGGTAAGAACATTTAAGATCTAGTTTCTTAGCAACTTTAAAGTATATAATACAGTATTGTTTACTATAATCACTATGCTGTGCTTTAGATCTCCAGAACTTACTCATTTTCTAGTTGCAGAATATTCTTATTCTTAAAAAAAATACATACTGAAACATGAGGGGGTGAAGGGAAATGATCTATACCAATACTCTTCGTAGTTCAGAAAAAAATAACACAGAATGAGATAGCATCTGTGGTGAATTTTGAAGATTGACAGATCAGGTGAAAAAGGGTAGACAGGAGTCATTTAGATGATCCTTTAAACTGTTCTGTAAATTTGAAATAATTTCAAATTGAAAGTTTTTTAAAAGTATTGTGATACAGTAAATAAGTAGAACACAGCAATCTGCCATGGCTTAGCTCTGTTAGTTTGGACAAGTCATTCAGATTCTTTAATCCTTGTTTTCTTGCCTTTCAAATGGGGATAACATAATACCCATCCCTTTTGCTTTATAGGATTGTGTGTGTGGCAGTCTTTCTAATTGCAAAGAGCTGTAGATATTTTTCATGACATTTTAATCTAAACACTTCCTCGTGTCCTGGGCTCTGTATTGATCTCAAAGCTTTGGCACCTTCTGCTTTATTTGCCAGTCATTTGTGTTTGTAAAGTACTCCCTTCATCATGAAACTATGACATAAGGATTATACTACTACCACTACCTTTAACAACAACAACCACACTTGCATAGTACTCTATGGGTTGTATAGTGCTTTCTGTGTCCCTGGCACCATTCTACTTGTCTTACATATATCACCTTATTTAATCTTTACTAAAACCCCATTAGGTAGGTATGTTTTCTCCATTTTATAGAAAAGGACACAGAGGCAAGAAGAGGAGGCAGAGCTAGGATTCAAATCTAGGCAGTCTATTCTCAGTTTATGGTCTCAAACAGATCCCCCCTTCCTTTTTAAAAAGTAGGCTTCATGCCCAGCATGGAGCCCAGTGTAGGGCTTGAACTCAACAACCCCAAGATTGAGACCTGAGCCAAGAGCAAGAGTCAGATGTTTAACTGATGGAGCACTCAGGTGCCCCTCAGCTAGACCTTTCTATGGCTTCTGAAATCTGTATCTCATATGTCCAACACCCTTCCTGGCACAGCATGGCACAAACCTGATAAATGTCTGTAGATTAAATAGTGGGGAACTGAGTGTTTCAGAAAGTGTTCTGGAAACAGATGGACTGAAGATCTTCACTCTGCTTTTACTAGCTACATTCAGCCTCTCTGAGCCTCATTTCCCATGTTTGATAAGGACAATAAATGGTCAGAATTCTCTTCCTTTTCCTTCTTTATCTTTTTCTTTTTACCTTCCTTTTTGAACATTTCACCACGGCGGACAGTGCTCTAAACTGGGCTTTTTTTTATTGCTTCTATTGTGATTTTTACAGACTATCATGATGCCTTATTGCAATTATTTGCTTTCTGTCTCCACCTAGATTAATTTTCTTGAGGGCAGAAGCCATGCCATTTTTATCTTTGTATCGTTTTTGCCCACCATGATGCATGGGCCCTTGTCAGGGCCCATAGCACACGTTTGTGAAATTTAGGACGTGGCTCTTCCTTTGGCCAGGTACAGCTCTGCAGGCACAAGGCCTGTTCCACCAATACCACCTCTGTATTAAAAAAAGCATCATTTTTTTTTGGAGAGCCACAGTCTTCCATGAGGAGGCACAGCTTGGCAAGTGGAACTATATTTTATCTCCCACTCTTCCCTATAGCTAGACACTGTATATGGTCCACAAGGTAAGTGATTGGATGCAAGAGCTGTGCCTATGGGCTACTCAGGAAATGTCTGTGGAATGAATGAGCGAATGGATAGGTGAGCAAGTGACTCATCTCTTCCTGGATTCCTTTCTGCACTTAGCTATGATTCAGCCAGAGAAGTGATCCCATGGTTGCTTCATCTGTAACCCCAGACACTTACCATTATCTTCTTGGTCAAATTTTTTACACTTAATGATGCTATCACAGGATTTATCTCTAACTGATATTCTGAGTCTTAACTGTGAGGATGGTTGTTCCTCTATAACAGACCTAGAGCAGAAGGCTCTAGAGCTGAGGCCCAAACCTGGGTCAGGGCACCCGCACCAAATCCACATTGCCCCTCCCAGGTCAGAGCAGACAGTCGGCATGGCTCAGGACAGGACCCCAGACTCTACAGACTTGGTCTTTAAGAGGTGTGCAGAGAGGGCGCCTCGGTGGCTCAGTTGGTTGAATGTCTAACTCTTCATTTCAGCTCAGGTCAAGAACTCAGGGTTGTGAGATCTAGCCAGGTGTCAGGCTCTGTGCTCAGTGCAGAGTCTGCTTGATGATTCTCTCCTTCTGCCCCTCCCACTGACTCATGCACGCTCTCTCTCCCTATCTCAAAAAAAAAAAGATTCCTGTGCAGCGGAACTGGTCTCTCCCAACTCTCACCGTATGGTCTCCAAGACTTTCCTCAGAAGCCACTCTCCCTAGCTGCTGGAAAGGAAACAAGTTCATTTGGGTAATTGCCGATACTGGCAGAGCAGATGCCAGGTGAGCACTCTGGTTCTGATGGCTGGAGTCAGAGCATCATGGTTAATTGGCTCCAGGCTGATCGATCACACTTGCAGAGAGAACCTTGATTTTGTTATTTGATTACAGCTAGAGTAATTTGTTTTTCACTTATAACTTAAAATTATTGTTTTCCAGTTAAAATAAAAAAATTTTTAAAAGTAGGCTCCGTGCCCAGTGTGGAGCCCAGCATGGGGCTTGAACTCAACCTTGAGATCAAGACCTGAGCTGAGATCAAAAGTCACACACAACCAACTGAGCCACCCAGACGCTCTGAAAATAATTTTTTAAGATTGCAAAGTGCTAAAGCATTTGTTACAGAAAAGCTATAATAATAATAGACACAAGCAAAAAGGAAAGAAAGAATACCTATACTCTCTCTCACTGAGTCATAACCACTGTAAATAGCTGAGTTTTCTCTCTCTCTCTCACACACACTCACACACACACACACACACACACACACACACACACACGCTCCATACCCTCACTTCCTTTTATTCATTGTCTTTTGGAACAGCTTGGAAACTTTGAGATTACACTGATTGGTGAAGGTGATCAAGGATCTACAAATGTAAAGTATTATTAATATGTTGGGAATGAGGGTAAAGTTATACCTTAAATTCCATAGATACATGCTTCCAGGCTATCATTCCTGAAATAAACTTCGTGGAATGTCTTTCTTTTATGCCAAATCTATACTACACAAAGAACCTACTTCCCAGGAGATTGGCTAAACCATGCACATTGTGTTCCATCTTTATGATGAAATACAGATTTCCCATTAAAAAGAAAATCTCTTCCTTTCAGAAGGTTGAAAAAAGATGATACTTAAAGAAAAGGGAGGGAGAAAAAAAAGAATCCCAGCTGGTTAAATTTAGGGCGCTGAAAGAGATCCAATTGGCAGATAATCCCTGGCCACGGGCCCACAACATTTTCATTTGATTGTGCATTGGATACATTTTCATTCATTTTAAGCCCTTGCCTTTCAGTATTTTGTTCCTTGGAGACAGGCAAACTAGTATCAATAGCTCTCTTGGCCTCTGTCAAATGGCTTGATTTACTTAAGTGGTCTATTTCATTATTCCAGTAAGGAGGGACTTGTATTTGTTGACGCATTTCTGAGAATGATTGTGCAAAGAAATTCTGAGATTCTAACCATCTTTGTCTGTCTTCTCATTGGTGGCCCTGTTTTAAACTGAAAAATGCTGGATAAAGTGGTGAGTGTGGGACACTGGGAAGCGGACACTCTGGCCCCATGGGCAGGAGACCTGGCTTCTCACCCAGCTCTGACACTGACACGTGGATACGTGGATTTAGCCTTGGCTAAATCTCCTAACTGCCTTGGATCTTGTTCCTTGTCTGAAAAGTAGGGATAATTGTCTCTCTCTGTTTTTCCCTCAGGGGTGTTCTGAGGGTAGAATGACCTAATCCAGAGGCTCTCAACCTCGGCTGCACATTAGAATTACCTGGGGAGGTCGTAAAAAATACCCTTTGCTAGGTCCCACCCAGACTGATTAGGTCAGAATCCATGGGTGTGGGACCTGGGCATTGATAATTATTTTTATGTCCCAGGAGATTCTATTTTGGAAACAGGGTTGAAAACCAGTGATAATCAAGGAGATAATACCCTGCATTAGGACGATGCTCTGGTCTTTCCTTTCTTCCTTCCTTCCTTCCTTCCTTCCTTCCTTCCTTCCTTCCTTCCTTCCTTCCTTATTTGAGAGAGCGAGAGAGAGTGTGAGCAAGTGCATAAGCAGGAGCAGATGCAGAGGGAGAGGGATAACCAGACTCCCCACTGAGCATGGAGCCCAGAGACACGACAGGGGCCTCCATCCCAGGACCCTGAGATCATGATCTGAGCCAAAGGCAGATGCTTAACCAGCTGAGCTACCCAGCTGCCCTACTCTGCACCTTTCAAATGGTATCACATGGAAACCTATCAGGGGCCCATAAGGCAGTGGCATTCAAACTTTTTTTACAGTAAGCTTAAAAAAAAAAAAAAAACCCCTCACATCACACTATACACACTTAGTTACACATAAATGCACTCAGATTCATGGAAATACAGCTGTCACAGAACAATGCTTTCCTTTTCTGTGTGCGATTCACACTAACATTTTTTTCTTTTTTATTCCATTGCAGTTTAGACTATTTCCTTTTTATGCTAGTGGAGAGCCATGGAGCTGATTTAATGATCTGCTAATGAGTACTGACTTGTAGCCTGAAAAACTCCGATGAAGAGTGGCATATTAAAAAAAAAAAAAAAAAAAAAAAAAAGAGTGGCATATTTCTGGGAAGCAGGCTTACCTCCTCTTTGATGTTTATTCCCTTGAGTCCTAGGCTGAGACTACTGGTGCTCAGATCCACCTCCCCACTGCCCTCCCACCTACACCTTTACCTGCTGCCTCAAACATACCCCCCAGGGCTGTCTTGCTTCGAAACGTATTTGGCCCTTAATTGGGTGACTTTGGAGCCTTGCTTTCTCTTTCTCTTCCATGTCGTAATCCCTGAAAATCCCTGAAATGGTAGAAACTACACCATAGATGTTATACTTTATACCTCACACAGAATTGTGAAACAACCTCAACCTACATTGTCCATTGAATTATATATACTTTACTAAAGGGCTTCCTTAGCGTGAATGCAAGAGATGACAGTTGATTGGCAGTGCTAGCTTGCAGCATGGTGGTGCTGATGCTAATTCTAGGCTCTTTATTCCCCCACTTGTGCACTTGCTCACACTCTCTCTCGCTCTCTCAAATAAATAAAGAAGGAAAGAAGGAAGGAAGGAGGGAAAGAGAGAAGGAGGGAAGGAAGGAAGAACCAGAGCATCGTCCTAACGCAGGGTATTATTTCCTTGATTTTCACTGGTTTTCAACCCTGTTTCCAAAATAGAATCTCCTGGGACATAAAAATAATTATCAATGCCCAGGTCCCACACCCATGGATTCTGACCTAATCAGTCTGGGTGGGACCTAGCAAAGGGTATTTTTTACGACCTCCCCAGGTAATTCTAATGTGCAGCCGAGGTTGAGAGCCTCTGGATTAGGTCATTCTACCCTCAGAACACCCCTGAGGGAAAAGTAGAAGAGAACTGAGGAGGCCCCTAGGTCAAAAGTGGTGAACAAAACTGTGTCCCTCTTGTTCTGCCCAGACCCTCTTCTTCCCATGCTTGTGCTCCTCCTCTGTGTATCCTGCTCTTCTATATAGGTTTGCTTCAGCTACAGAGAATACTCAGCTCTCTTCATTCATTAACAGTTTGGCCAGTGCAGCCCTGTCATTCTCCATCACATCTTTAGCCCTGACTTTGCTGTTACTTCTGTTGGTTGGTATGTGACTGTGGGCAGGCACTCAAAACTCATATTCTCTCCTAGGACATCCTCTCTAATATGCAGCTTAATTGGATGCCCACTGGTTCCTTCTTTCTGCTTTATTTCCATGGGGCCATAACTATTTCCCAATTTTTATATTATTTCTAAAATTTTCTCCCAGTTTTTCCCCCAGTGTCTGTGAACCTTTTTTTTTTTTTTTGTCTGCTTAATTTGTACTATATTGCCTCTAATTTGGACAATGGCACAAAAACAAATGTACTCAAATTTCAATATATAATAATTGAACATATTAACTTTTGTTATTTCCGATTCTAAAGCAAAGTTTGAAGAGAGATTTTATAATTTTCACTGTATGGAAATTATATGTAACAGGCTTAGAGCGATGAAGTGACTTACAGGACTCTGAAATGTAAGAGGTGGGATTTGAACCCAGGTCTTTAGAGTCTAAGTCATGGCTGTTCTCTTACACGTCAGGGTTCTGTATGTCTGATAGGCTATTCTTGCTTCCTTAAGGCATTTTTTGACCGAAAGCAGAAAGACTGATAGAAAGGGTATAATAGTGCTAGGCACAAGCCTGGTTGGGTTCGACATGGTGGGTACCCTCCCCCCCAATATGCTGAGTCCCAAAGGAGGTAGTTAGGCTTTACCACACCTATCACCCTTCTGAAACCTTATTTTTGGGAGTCAGGCTTGCCTAAGGCTACCATGATTGACCAACATGCCAGATCTTTCCTGACAGTGGGAGTTGAGTTAGGCTAGGAAAGGAATCTTGTGAAAAAAATAGATCCACCTCACCCAATCCGTGCTCTGCAGGGGACGCAGGCAGTCCTCTCTCAGACGGCTGTCTCGGCTGTCTCGGTTCCACGGTGATAGGCGTCCTGAGTAAATACTCTGATAGACTAAACACACGTTGCCTGCTTTGGCCCAGGGAGCAGCAGTCCCAGGAGCGCTCCCAGTGTAGTCCCGTGTGGCAGCCCGACTTGTTAATCATCCCACTGGCAGGCTGGCCAGGATGGAGATATTTAGCTTGGGACTTGTGCGTTACCCTGTATGCTAATGCGAGCATTCTTAGAACTGTAATTTCCGTTCTGACCTCCATGGACAGTCCTTACAGAGAATGCAGACATAAAACAATTCCTGAAATGTCAGGAAGAAATTGCGTCTAATGGGGGGTACCTCTGCCAAGGAAAACATACTTCAGTTTTAAAGCATTCCCATCCAAACAGGGAAATTTGAAAACTACTCTTGGATCTGCACTGGGGCCTGAGCACTTTTCCATGCCCTTTAATAAGCTGTAATGCATGTACCAGGTAGCTCCACTGCATGTTCCCCGTGGTCTGAGGCAGCTGCCTCTGAAGGAGATGGGACAGGAGGCAGGACATCATAGCTAGTATCATCCAGAAAACCTTCCCAGGGGTCAAAACAAGAAGATTTACAATGGGAACAGATACTAAATACCATAGTGTCCTACCTGCATCTGTTACAATGCAGAACATGATCTCCAGTTGGGTCTTGAACCCTTGGCCTTCCTGATACCTAATACTAATGGCTGAGAAGCATGTCCTATAGCCTTTAGAGCTTTGTGTTCAGAGACACACTGTCTTCCAAAATTGTGATTGTGAACAGATATCACTTAGAATAATAATAATATATTGATAATACTTGCTATCATTATGAATGTCTATAATATGCCAGGAATAAGTACTTTACCTAAATGATCTAATTTAACCCTCTCAATAACATTGCGACATAAGTATTGCTGTTGTATCCATTTTACAGCGAAAACTGAGGCACAGATGGTTGCATAGCATGTCCACAATCATATAGGTAGTAAAATGGCTGATCTGGAATTTGGAGATCATGTCTAGATCTGTGCAAGGTGATCCCACTGGGATAATAAAAGGGAAAAAAAATTAAAAAGGAACTATTAGAACTTGTATTTAGACTTATTCCTTATTGTAACCTTTACACATTTTTAAAAGATTTTATTTATTTATTTGTTTATTTATTTTAGAGAGAGAAAGAGTGTGAGGGGGGGAGGGGCAGGGGGAGACAGAAACAATCTTCAGCAGACTGCCTTCTGAGTATGGAGCCTGATTTGGGACTCAATCCCATGACCCTGAGATCACAACCTGAGCTGAAATCAAGAGTTGGATGCCCAACTGATTGAGCCATCTTTATACATTTCTATTTGGTGACTATACTTTATAAAATACACTATGTATAGAACCACATAAATGTAAGTCTTGAATAGACATGCATATAATGAAAGATTGTCATCAAATATTTTTTACTTATGGGTCAAACAAATTTGGAGATTATTGCATTTAAGTACCAAGTCCACTTGAAAGTAGATTTTCTGAGAAGTAGCTGATATTGATAATATCATAGGAAATCTGATACATCTGGAGAGCATAAGGTCCTTAAAGGCAGATATTTTTGTCTGATTTGCTTACTACCATATTCCCAGGACCAGACCTAATATGTGGTAGACACTTGATATAAAAGGTGGTGATAAAATTTGGAAACATAAGTGAACATTCCTAATGAATAAGTTACTGCTGTCACATAATACATGATGTGCTCAGTGACATTGCCCAGTGTGTTTAATGACTTATCCTTCACTGAGAATGCAGAGCTTGACGTGCTATGCAAAAAACTCGGGTGAGCATGGTGTGATTTCATCAAGCCCTGCACAAGCACTAACCTTTTCCATGTAATGAAGGCAGGGCTGAGGGCTTTCATAGAGAAAAAGGTTATGGCAAGTTAGGAGCATGGAGAAGGGAGAGAAGGGAACGCCAAAATAAAAGAATCACATCCAAATTCAGTTTCATGAAGTGATTTCAGTGATCACCTACTGCTCTTGACCTGCTTGGTGATAACTTTCCTGTTGCCCATTGTATCCCCACGGAAAAAAGAGTTTTGCCCAAAGTGAGGTAATAGGGAAAGGTCCTAGTGAGGAGGTTAAGATTTAAGCCTGGCTTTGGATAGGTGGAGAGGAGAAGAGCCACATTTGAATACTGTCTGGTATACAATTCTGAACTTGTTTTATTCTTTGGGGTAGCCTGGTTTTATGCCCATTTTATAATCAAGAAATGGGGGCTTGCTGGAGCTTACACCACCAGTTTTCTGGTTATGGTGGTATTCTCTTTCTGCTGCACTCCACCCGGGCTACACAGCATTCTTAGGATGTGTCTGGAATCTTAGATAATGCAATTTCTTCTAGGTGCTAAGAGCTTTGTGATTCTGTCCTTCAGCACCCTGTCGGGTTGTCTCAAAACTGGAAAGGTTGCATATCATTTCCAGAAGTGCTTATATTTCTGAGAGGGAGTAATCTGGGAACTCGAAGGCTTTACTAATCTTCTTTTTCTTGAATGCCCTCATCCTGTAACTTGCACAGACCAAGGAAAATCGGGCATGTGTGCGTGTGCATGTGTTTGAGGGGTGGGAATGGATGCTTTCATTTTTCATTATGCGACGTTGATAAACCTACTCATCTTTTCTGAGTAGGTCCAGTTGTTTTGACCTTTGTCTTGTAAATATCTTGGAGATTCCTTTCTCTTGGAATCCTTCTAACGGTTTCCAAATTTGGCTGCATATCTGAGTCACCTCAGGTGCTTGTTAAGCACACAGAAGGACCCCAAAAGCATGGTGGTAGAAAACATCACAGGTAGATTGGAGGGCAGCCATATTTGGGAACCAGTGGTATACCCGACACTTAAAAAAGGAAATAATGGTGGATGTCTCATAGAGGTTTAACTATTCTGATACCAGACTGAAGGAAGCAGAAAATGGGACCGAAATGTCATCAAAGCTATGAACTTAGTTGGGGAAGATCACCACTCATCGTGGGGAAGGATAATGAAAAGACAACCACATTTTCATCAAACAAATAACAAACAATAAACCTCATTAAATTTACTAGAGAATTCCAACATCCACAAATGTAGTATGTGAAGTAAAGCCTTTGATCCTTTCTGAGTAAGAAGTTCTTTCTGGATATTTTGTTGAACATTTTGAGTTACTGAAATAGAAGGAACCCAGTGAAAGCCAGAAGTAATTTGTTGTCTTTATTCATTAGCAGCAAAATTGTCATGGTCCCCTTTCTTAGAGGTCACAAGAAGTCGTGGAAAAAGGGAGAGTTAACTACCAACCTTCTTTGTCCCTGATCTTATTTATATCTTGGGTCTTCAGAGAATGGGTAGATGGCTGTTGGGCTCATTTTATTATGCAGCAAATCTTTTTAGAGAATAGCCACATGGCAAACATTGTTCAGGGCTCCATGTACTGTTGAACTAGACAGAGTCTCTCATGAGTTGACATTCTTGTGGTAAAGATGGACAGTAAACAAGTGGATGAAATGTTTGTAAAGATCATGTCAGGGATCCCTGGGTGGCTCAGCGGTTTGATGCCTGCCTTTGGCCCGGGGCGTGATCCTGGGGTCCTGGGATCAAGTCCCATGTCGGGGTCCCTGCATGGAGCCTGCTTCTCCCTCTGCCTGTGTCTCTGCCTCTCTCTCTCTCTCTCTCTCATGAATAAATAAAATCTAAAAAAAAAAAAAAAAGATCATGTCAGTGAATGATAAGGGACATGAAGAAAACAGGGTATGGAAGGGAATTAAGGAGAATTCTTCTCTGAGAGGAGACCACTCTGAATGGAGGCCTGGCTAGCAAGGGAAGTGCCATCTGAAGAACTAAGAGTGGTCCAAGCAAGGGGAATGTGTCCTGGAGGATTTCCGTGCAAGCCACTGAAGATGATGCACTTGGCTCTGCCTTACACAACCCCTCAAGTCCCTGAGAAAGGCCTTAGATATTTTGTGTTTGTGATTTTTCTTAAGACACACCCCACCCACCCCCGGTTATAAAAACTTCAGATTCCACAAAACCTAGACCTACTTCTGGGAATGTGAAATATAAGGGTGCTGAAATAGGGATGGACTTGGAAGAACCTAAAGGAAAAAATAAAGTTGGTGTGGAGAAATCTCTGCTCAAGGTGGAGTGTGTGCTAGATTCATACATTCATCCATTGGTTCACTCATACATTCATCCATCCAGTATTAATTCATTGAGTAACAGCATGACAACCAAAAAAAGCAAATTAAATCCCTGTCCTACTGGAGCTTTCATTCTAGTAGAGAGGAACAGAAAATAAAG
The DNA here is from genome assembly GCF_003254725.2 of Canis lupus dingo. Classification (NCBI taxonomy): domain Eukaryota; kingdom Metazoa; phylum Chordata; class Mammalia; order Carnivora; family Canidae; genus Canis; species Canis lupus. Next base: position 46,350,544 of record NC_064247.1, on the reverse strand, counting down.
AAATACATATATAATATGCCAGATGATGATGAAAAGTAGCAGGCTAAGAGGGACATAGAGTGTGTGGTAGGGAGGGAGGTGGCAGGTTTAATAAACAGGTTTACTGTTTATTAAGGGGTGGGCAAGGAAGGCCTGTCTCATAGTTCCCATCTGGAATAAAATCTAAAGGAGGAAAGAGAACAGGTCATATGGGGAAGAATATTCCAGGCAATGGAACAACAAATAGAAAGGCCCCAAAGCAGGCACACGCCAGGTCTTTGTGAGGAAGGCCCTAGACATAGAAGAAAGTAGGGGTTGGTTATGGAGGCCCTAAGTGAGGAATTTGGATTTCATTCAAAGAGCAGTGGGCAGCCTTTGGAGGACCAGTGCTCTAGAAATCTAAAGAAGGAGAGAACATTGGGTATCAGAGGCCTCAGAGTTGACTTCAAGTTGGACCTGGAAGGATGCAGTAGGATAGGCTAATAAAGAGAGGGCCAAGAAGGAGCCACATGAGGAGCCTGGGTGAGGAGCTGTGAAAGGAGACCTATCTGTGGGCCAGGTGACAGGTGAGCACTGGCTGGAGCTGGAGTTGTATGTGGGAAAATACTGGGGATTAGATTGCAAAGGCAAGATTTGTGCAAATCGTGGAGAGCCTTGAAGCCGGGCCAGGGAATTTGATATTTATAATGTGGATTCCTGGATGCCACAAGTAGAGCAATGAGGACTCCAAAATTTCTGTGTAGGAACATTTTGGGGATAGCTTTCTGGTTAGAGAATAGGGGTGATGGAGAGGGGCAGAGGATTTGTCCTAGAGCCAGCAAGCAAAAGTTTTTACCTCGATTGTATGTTTACTTGAGGGTGGCTTTTGGGGAGGGGTGGGTGGTAAAGCTACATGGCATAGCACTGGTTTTTACTTGGATGACATCCCTATTTGGGGTTACTAAGGGGTAGGGGGCAATGAAAATTATGGGAGCTTAACCCTTGGCTCTATCTTGGGAGAATGAAAATTGCATAATGGAAGCTGTGATTTAGGAAGGTTGGCAAGAGTGAGTGTGGGGAGGCGTTCACTCATTTACTCTCCATATGCCAAGCGGCAGAATAGAACTCGGACAGTCCTGAATTCAAGCCTTATTTCTGCCACTCACTAGCTGTGTGACCTCAGACAGGTTTTATTTAATTTCCTAGGACCTCAGGTTTTTTACCTGTAAAATAACAATAATGATATCTACCTTGGTGCTTGCTGTGATTAGAGATGATGTGTAGACACTGCCCAACCCAGGGCTTGACATTACAGGTGCTAAATAAGTGGTGGCTCATACTAGGACACTGGAAGTGGGAAGTAGTTACTACAGCAGCATGGATTCGCTACAACGAGGGCCTCAAGTAAGGCGAAGGGGCAGACTGCAAGCAGAGGACAATTTTGAAAGGCTTTGAAGACCACCTTGACTGGAACTGGGAACCTGAACGAGAGGCTGTATTCAGAGATAACATTAAGGTTTTCAGCACAGAGAATAGGGAACTATTTGAACACCCCTCCTCCCCTCAGAAGGGGGAGAGAGAGAGAGAGAGAGAGAGAGAAGAGAAAGAGAGAAAGAGAACTGGGAAGAAAGTAGACTGGGAAGAAATCACAGTGCAAGTTGAATCTAAGGGAAAGCTAAGAGGAGATGTGTCTCCAGTTGTGGGAAGAGACAGAGGACCTCAGGAGTGAGACCTGAGCTAAACAAATGGGTTTAATATAATCATCACTGTGACAGAATACTAGTCAGGATATAAATTTGGCTGCTAAAACGAAGACCCCAAACAACAGTGGCTTGTACAAGAGAGAAGTCAGCATAAACCACTCAGGGCTTTTCAGTCTCTTGTTGTTCCACCTGTACTGGTTTGTAGTCCTCATTCAGGTAGGCCAAGACACCCATGCTAGCATGCCTACCTTCCATCTAAGGGGAAGGAGTAATAGGAGTGGTGGGAGGGCATACCTGCTTCTCACATTCCATTGGCCAGATTCAGTCATGCAGTCATGCCTAGCTGCAAGGGAGGCTGAGAAACGGAGTCTCTGTTCTGTGGGATGCCAGATTCCTAGCTACAATTCAACTATTTTGGAAGAGGTGCTTGGGGCAGGTAACAGTCTCTTCCACAGGTCCTATTAAATAAAGATTGGAGGGGGGTCAGGTCATGAAGAAAAAGGTGAGATGGGAGTAACAAATTGGACGTTTTAGTAAGACTCTCTGTTATGACAATGGAGGGATCTAAGAAGAGAACAGAAGACATGGCAGATAGACCAAGAGGCAAAGAAGGTTGGTACAGTTTGAGGGACAGAACGGTGAACAGCCATATCAGATCCTGCAGAGTCCAAGGGAATTGGATTGGTGATTAGTAGCTCATGGTGGGCAGGGGAGGGGAGACACATTCTCAGTTGGTGGGAGGTGGGGACAGGGAACTCTGAACTGCAGAGGTAAAGCTTGGACAGTGGAGGCTGTAGGCGTGAGTCCCGCAGGAGAGGTTTGGCAGTCAGAAGGACCTCAGGAGGAGCAGAAACCCCAGGGGCCAGCCAGGTTAAGTGAAATTAAGTTCACATGTCTGAAGAGGTTTACAGATATTAATTTTACTGTATTTTTTTTTTTTTTTATTGGGAAGAGGCTTTTAAAGAAAAAAATCCTCTTAACCAAAAGGAACTAATCCTTTTAGGGAGTTTGCTAATTTAGACATAAATTCTTTTCTTTGGCAGTTTTTTTTTTTCCCATCTCCTTCAGATGATCTTATCTCAATTTTGAATCAGAAATCTTATTTATAACTTTTCTAAAGAGAATTATTTCAAGGGGGCCAGATTCTTTGCCCTTTGGGCTTATTTTCTTTTTAAAAACAGATAAGTTATCCCTCCTTTTTCTTGGGAGAGACAGTTAAAGTATTAATTTAAAAACGATGATTGTGAGCTGAAAGGGGACATAAATCAAAGCAGGAGAGATAAATTCAGCCGGCTTCCTGTTTTTGTGTTTCTATTTCTTCTTTGGAGGGAAACTAAAATGCCAAAATTCCATCTTTCCCTCAGGACCAGAAAGGAACTTAGTGCAGCTTATATCCTTAACAAACCTGGAGTCAATGGGGGAGTGGTATGTCCTTCACAGCTCCTTCCTCCACTCTCCATTTCCCCTTCCCTCTGCCATATCTCAGTTGGATGAGCAGCTTGGTGGTCAAGGCTCTGAGACAGCCAGATGTATGTGCTTCCAAGATCTATAGTAACTGTGGTTACTACCTTCTGAGTGCCTACTGTGTGCACTACAATTGTGTTGTGGGCTCACCTACTTCCTCCCTACAGCCTCACTTCTGGCTGTCATATCCCAAATTCAGTGATAAGGAAACATAGCACAGCTCTCGGGAGGCTGAAGAGAGAAGCGGATGTAACCAGGGACCCCACAGACACACCCAAATATTCCCAGATTTTACGTAGAGTTCCAAAATCTAACTCCTAGCATTGCTGGGGAGTAGATGAGTTAATACACGTCAAGTGCTTAACACGATACCTAAGACATGAGCGAGCATTCAGTAAGCATCAGCTATTTATTATCAGATGCGCCCAGGCAGTGGCCCAGATTCCACGCATGTCCTTTTGCTCCCACTAACTCGGTGTATCGGAGGGGCCCTGTATCACCGTCAGAGATTTACTTTGTGAATTGCTCATAAACTTCCCGATACCTCGTGGGAAAAGCTGGCATAATCAACTCCATTGACGAACATATTTTTAAAACTAATTTTCAGACATATTAAAAGTAAGAGAACAGGACGCCTGGGTGGCTCAGTGATTAAGCTTCTGCCTTTGGCCCAGGGTGTGATCCTGGGATCCGGATCGAGTCCCACGTCGGGCTCCCTGCATGGAGCCTGCTTCTCCCTCTGCCTATGTCTCTGCCTCTCTCTGTGTGTCTCTCATAAATCAATAAAATCTTTAAAAAAAATTAAAAGTAAGAGAAAGTCGCAGTAAAAGAATTCAAACCTGACTGAAGAGTATAAAGTAAGAAGTAACTCTTCCACCCACTCTTGCCCGGAGTCTCAGTGCCATTCACCATTTTGTAGGATATCCTTCCAGACTTTAAAACATGCATATGCGAATATACTGGAGTTGAGAGCACTACCTTTGAGATGTGCTAAGAAAAGGTAGTGGGGTTTTTTTTGTTGTTTTTTTGTTTTTGTGTTTTTTTGTTTTTACTAACTAGCTAGTCTTCCTCAGTGCTGCCTCCTTCCTGGTTACGGTGGAGCAGTGGAGGCGTGAAAGGGACTTGGATTCAAGCCTGGGCCTCTGGCCTCTTGGCATCCTCGGCTTTGGGTTTGCCTGGGCCCGTTCTTGGACCTGTGTCTATTGAATAAGTCTGTGGCTGATGAACTTGTAGGCAGTGCTCCCTGTGGAAACCTCACCCAGATTATATATTCATGACACACGTGGCCAACTGTCTACTATCACGACTGGCTCCTGCTACATCTTCCCAAGAGTCAAGGGCGGCCTTGAAGTGCCCTCCTGCAGCTCGAAAATACCAGTGTTCCTGTGCTGTTGCACTTGTGTGTCAGTACAGGGCCTCCAGGTATGGAGGTTCCCCTGCCTTCTAAGAGTTCCTGGTGGGAAGTGTAGTACGTGCACTGAGTGGCTTTTTGCTTTCCCCTTAACAAGCATAAGTCTGTTCCCCTTTGCCTTTCTGTAATTTCAGCCCACTGTGGGGGATGAGGATCCATGATGCCAAGAAGCATTTGCTTTCTTCTTGTACTTCTCTCAAAGGCAGGAGAGTAGGACTCCCCCTATATCCACCTTTCCTGCTCTGCTCCTCCTGTCTCCTGAGGTTTACTAGTAGAATGGCTGCTAGGAAGGAAATGAAAGCACATTGTTTGCATGTCTTTAAGACATTATATCCAGGGCATAACTCAGTATGTCTATCTGTCCATTGATCTAACCATTCATTCATTCATTCATTCATTCAGGAGCTTTTCCCTGTGAAGTATTTTGCAACTTGCTTTTGTACTGATTAATATCCCTTGATGATCTTTCCATTGCAGTGGGTATATGAATACCTCATCCCTTCAAAGAGCTGTTTAGAGTTTTATTGTATGGCTATATCAAAGTTTATTTACTCGTTTTCTTATTGGTTGACATAGATTATTTATGGTTATACAAGTATGTCTGAAAAACACTTCATGCTCTCTGCTCATATTTTCTTTCTTTTTTCCTTTGGAAATTCCTTTGTCACCTCGTGCACAAACAACAGTATGTCAGTTAAAGAGTTTCTTATTCCTGGTGAGTCCTCCAGCTGCTGCCCATTCTTCCTTTATACTTATAATCTTTTGCTTGACAATTTTGACAACAGAAATACAAAATTGTGGTTTCAAGGAAAGGAGCAACAGCAATGGCATATGAGTGTTCAAATTCCCAGGTGCATGTTTTTTCCTTAAGTGCATATTCTGAGTCCTGGGTAAGAGAAGCACATTTTCAGACAGGATTGGCATCTCTTCTTCTTTGCCCAAAGGAAAGGAAGGAAAGTAGAACTATATGGCTGAATGGGTAGGATAAACCTGAATATAGTTGCTTTCACGATTTGAAGTTTTATTCTTTCACAAAAAAGAGGTCTAGAAGTAGGCAATAAGTCTGAGGCTCACATGCGGGTGCCTTGAAATCATGGTTCCTTCTATCTTTCTGTTCCGTCTACATTTATGGTACCTCCATAGTATGTAGTACCATCCTCAGGATCATGTGATGGCTAATGGGGCTTTATCCATCACATTGCACTCCAGGTAGGGAAAATTGAAAGAGTAAAGGACACATGAAGCATGTGTTCACTGTCTACCTTTTTAAGAGCTTAAAGGACATCCATCCCACATAACACTTATCTTTATATCCCATTGGCCAGAACTTGGCCATGTGGCTTACACTAAACTGTACTAGGCTTCTGTTAGTAAGGGATGAGGGAAGGCAGCTAGCAGTCTCCACCTTATGCAGTTTGACCTATTGTTTGATTTCTCATTTCACCAACTGCTGATGTATATGGAATAGTAGTTGTTCAGAGCATAGATGTGAAGTAGCTTAAATTTGTATCTATTTGACCTCTCCCATCATCTAGGTTTCTGCTTCCTTTCTTTTAAGGGTCTTGGCATAAACTGTTCTTCCTGAATGATTGGAGAACTTCAGTGTAGCACTTGGCCATAATTTAGAAGTAGCTGATGTATTCAGTTTCTTTTTCCCCAGCCTCTCCTTTAAAACTTCCAAGTTCTGTGTGCCCTCTTTGCTGGGCACAGTTGGGTGGGTTTGCTGACTGAATCAATAGGAATTAAGGAGCCAGAAATTCACAGTTTACCATTCCAACTCCAACTTCCATTGCTCTTCTCATTCTTTGAAATTCTTAACTGCAACCATGCTGAATTCTCTTCCTTTTTTTAAAAAGATTTTATTTATTTATTCCTGAGAGACGCGCACACACACACACAGAGGCAGAGACACAGGGAGAGGGAGAAGCAGACTCCCTACAGGGAGCCTGATGTGAGACTTGATCCCAGGACCCCAGGATCATGACCTGAGCCAAAGGCAGATGCTCAACCACTGAACTACCCACGTGTCCCCTGAATTCCTTCTTTGGGTTCATTGTATCCTTTAGGAAGTTCAGACTAGCCCAAGCTGGACCTTCTGTCTGGGGTGTCCTCTTCATTTCTTCACCCCTTCTCCAGCCCCATCCATAACATACTTGTTTACTTTAAGTGACCCCATTCAAGCATCATTCTTGCAAGAAACGTTTTCTAAAATTTTTAAAAAGATTTTATTTATTTATTTGAGAGAGAGAGCAAGAGAATGTATGAGCCAGGGAAGGGACAGAGGAAGAGGAAGAAGCAGACTCCCCACCAAGCAGGGAGCCAGACTCGGGACTTGATCCCAGGATCCCAGGATCATGACCTGAGCTGAAGGCAGACACTTAACCGACTGAGCCACCCAAGTGCCCCTTAAGAAGCCTTTTCTAATTCCTTAGCATTAATATTCTCTCTGCTGAGCTCACAGTTTCTGGAGTGCATGGCTGTCACAGTTTATCACATATGTCATCAAGTTAATGTATGAGTCTGTCTTCCCCCAGTAGATCCTGAGCTCCTTGAGGGCAGGACAGTGAGTTTACCACGCAGCCTTATATGTGTAGAAAAATCCTCATTACTGTTTGTGGAATGAATGGATGGATGAATGAATGAATGAATGAATGAATGACAATGTTCAATACTTTGATCCAGAGGAAGAGTAAGAATTTCTCTGATGGAAATTCGTTTTGGTGATGGAAGACCTATACATAGCCATATCGTGATGAAGATGTCTCTCTGCTTCATCAAAGCATACAGCATGCCTGAAATTGCTGCTATTTCAAGGGAGAAAAGTCTGAGTTTGTGCAGCTGAAGGGATTCATGAGACCCCATGAAGAAAATGCTAGGCTTTCTATCATGGTTTATTTTTAAATAAGAACAGGTCTGTGGCACTAATCCCATTTGAATTCTGGAGCTCTGTTTAGCAGAAAGATGAGCCAGAGACCTCAAGTTACATTTGTTGTTAAAGTTTGACCAGACACTTGGTGTAAGTGTGTGTCATGCATGACTTTGCTTAAGTAATTAACATTCCTGTCAAGGCTCCTTAAAAGGGTCCTGTGTTGTAGAGCCCCTCAAAAGACTGGTTGAAACCTTTGAACTCCCAGCCTTTCCATTTTTTGCCAATTACTGATATGCTTAAGTTTCATTTTTCTAAAAAAAAATACAAAAGGGATTAGATCTTGTAAAAGAAATGTTTATTCTTAAGGGAATCAAGCTTGGAAAATGGGCAGTTTTGAAAGGGAAGACGTAACTGTAGACATGGTATTAGAGGATGTGGGGCAGGAAAAGTCTAAAATCATTTTTAAGTTAGGAAAAGAATTAACGTGACTATGAGAACAGCTTTCAGATATCTTATGAACTATGAGGAAGCTAAGTAGTTCGATGCACCAGAGGGCTGAACTGGCATTTAATTACCTCCTTCCTTTCTTTCTTTCCTTTCATCCTTCTTCCTCTCTTTCCTTTTCCTTCCTCCCTTTCCCTTTCTTTCTTCCTCCCTCCATCCTTCACACCTTTTCTTATACCTCTCTCCTTTCAACTCCTATTTAGATGTCTTTAAGATTGTAATGCCTATCAGAGCAGGGGATGGATCTAACTTGTTGATAGATGTCCTCTTGAATGAATGGAAGAAGGGATGGATGCTTGTAGTGTGCCAAGAACTAGGAATACCAAGACGAAAGACATAATCTAGAAGAGAAAAGAAATAGTTCCCTGCAATGTGGAGACATAGTACAGGGAGATGCATGGACAGGGGCTGCTAAGGGAGCAGAAGGTGAGGGGCAGCATCTACTAGCTACAGAAGGAGGAAGGAGATGGGACAGAGAGCCTCTAGAGTTGGTGATGATTTAACTGTGTCTCAAATAGTGATTAGGTATCCATCAGCTAAGTGTATGCAGAGAGTGCCTCAAGGGGGATGAAGCATGAGCAAAGGCCTGGAGGTGAGCACGTCATCGCATAGGCTGTGATCCCACACTGTCTCTGTGCTACGTTGGGGAAATCCAGGGCAGTGGGGCTGGGAGGTGGTGCTGGGAGAAGTCGGTGAGAGCCCACAATATGTGCCAAGTGAAAGAATGTGGGTTCTGTCTGGACATAATGGGACACATGATGGATCTATTTTTTTTAAGATTTTATTTATTATTTATTTATTCTAGAGAGAGAGAGAGAGAAAGGCAGAGAGAGGCACAGGCAGAGGGAGAAGCAGGTTCCATGCAGGGAGCCCAACATGGGACTGGATCCCAGGTCTCTAGGATCACGCCCTGGGCCGAAGGCGGCACTAAACCACTGAGCCACCCGGGCTGCCCCACATGATGGATCTTAAGCAAGAAGTTTTAAGAGTGTCTTTGAAGAGAAAAAGAAAATTTGGAAGCTATTCATTAGACTAGATAAGATGGTTCAGTAAAACCAGGTAAAGGCCCGAACTTGGATATGATAGAGGATGAAGAGTGGAGATAGATTTAAGAAGAATTAGAACTTATTGCTTGATCACCTTGATTGACTAGTAGGGTATGGTGCCTTTTATACTAGACAGTGAGTTTCTCAATAATAGACGCCATGTGTTATCTTTATATCCTTAATGCCTAGATCAGTATCTGGAACCCAGTAAAGTTTTAATTTTAATGATGTTTATTTAATGAGTGCTTTAATTAATTCTTTAATTATAGTAACCTATATACTGTGTTAAAGGGTGCTAGTTGCCTTCCAATATTCATTTCTCTTTTGGAAAAAGAACTGTGATTTGTAGCTGTGTACATTGCCTCCCAGCTTAAAAAAACATAACCAAAACTAAAACCAAACAGAAAGCCCTACATTTTCCAGTTGCCTTTACAGCTAGGTGTGGTCATGTGACTAAGCCTTAGCTAATGAGATCCAAATACAGGTGCTATTTGGAACTCCAGGAAAGTCTTTTGGGAGAAGAAGCAGCACCCTTGGCCCCTCCCCTTCCACTCCCTTTTCTTCCTTGCTATTGTGTAGAATGTAGATTCAGTGTGTAGGGTACCAGCATCTCTCTGAGGATGGTGAAGCAGTAAGATAGATAGTATCCGGGTCCCTTCTGTAAAGACTGACATAGCAGTCTGAATTCAATTTATTCATTCCACCTGTTCTTCATCAAATATTTGTGAAAGTCCTATTGTATGTCTAGTGCTGTGCTGGGAGCAAGGGAATCAGAAATAAATGAATCACACTCCTTGTCCCATAAGGAACCTACAGTTGATCTTCCAAGGTTTTGAAGGAAGAACTTCCTTCCCTTCATACTTCTGAGGTGAGTATAGATCAACTTGAGAATGTCAGCAGTTTATATGAAATTAATTGGGTTATTCAGAGAAAGCCCATAATACCCTCATCAGCAGGGCACTTTTGATTGCTCACCCATGTGGTATTACTAACACACAGTGGTCTGATTTTGGTTGTGAATCTTGGTTTCTGAATGTGTGCTGGTGCATCTCAACTACGTAGTTTGAGTTTCAACACTTGGCTATCTGGGCTAGAGGCATGACTTGAAGCTTTGGCAACTTTTAAAAAACAGTATGAGTTTCTCAGTGGGGTATGAAGAGGCTCATAGTGGAAAACCTAGGTTAAGGTTCACTGAGATGTTAGCTTTGTGTTCAAATTTTCCCATGGCCTTATGCCCCAGCAGGTACAAGGAAATAGAAGATTATCTAGTATTAATTGCTACTGTTCAGTGAGCTCTTAATACTTTACGCACTTTACCTTCCATCAGTTATTTTATGCTAACAACTCCATGAAGAAATATCATCATCTGTATTTTATAGATGAAAGAAATTGAAGTTTGGAGGAGTTAAGAAATCCCAGGTATTCATGACTCCAAAGCTGCCCACTGAACTCTCCTGCCTCCTTGGGTGACCTCAGATGTATACACTTATAATCTGTCCCTGATGAGGCTAGGCAGGAAGGGCTAGACCACCTGGCTTCTCTGTACTCGATCATGGTGACAGTGGCTACCAGTGGCTGGTTATTATCACAAATAGTGTTGTCACTGGAAAATGCAGTAACAGTGTCCTTACATCTAATGTTTTCCCAGACATTACACTTGTTTAGGGAAACACCCAGCTTGTTAAACCTCTCTGAGCAAACTGATCATAATTTGTAGTATTTTCTTTAAAATAAGGAAAAGAGTTTCTGAAAGTTTCTGAAAGGCGATGTGAGGACTCCTCCTGGGGACTTGCATAGCTGCACATCACAGCCTCTGAGAATCAGGAGTGTTGAGAGAAATTATTTTATGCTGTTATGCTTTTATTATCTCATTCAGTATAATTCCAGTGTCTTAAACTGTTCAGCCTGCTGTATAACAAAACAAAACACACACAAAGAAAACCCCACTATAAACTGGATGGCTTATAGACAACAGAATTTTATTCCTCACACTTTTGGGAGCTGGGAGCCCAAGATCAAGGTGCTGGGAGGTTCGGTGTCCAGGGAGGGCCTGCTTCCTGGTTCACAGATACCTATCTTTTTGCTGCAAATTCACATGACAGACAGGGCTAGGGAGCTCATGGGGTCTTCTTTATAGGGGCACTAGTCGCAGTTATGAGGGCTGTACCCTCATGACCTACTCACTCCCAAAGGCTCTACCTGCTAATGCCATCACATTGGGCATTAGGTTTTAACACAGGAATTTGAGGGGAACACAGCAATTCAGAGCATAAGACCCAGAGTTGTTCTACTTCTTGTGTCCAGGGAGACAAGATCATTTTTAATTTTATTAGATCATTGGCATATTAAAGATGATAGCTCCTTTTTGGAGACTTTTAGGTTTCAAATTTGTTAACAAAATAACACATTAAGCTTGACGAACTCCTAAAGTAAACATGGGAGGCAGTGGTTTTAGAAATGAATATCACAAGGGCTTTGGAGTCTGACACACATGGATTCTAATTCTATTTTCCCTGCTAGCCAGCTCTGTGGCCTTGGGCAAGTCACTAAACCTCTCAGCCTCAGTTTGTTCCTCTTTAAAGTGAGGATATGACTATTACCCATAGTAACCCTCATAGGCTTGCTATGGGGACTAAATCCTACGGGGCAGGTACAGCTTGAGTGCAGCATCTGGCACAGGGTAGACGTCGGATGCCGGTCACCCACAATTAGTTTCCATTATGATCTTCATGCTCTATCATGTAATGTCTCGGATGTAGTTAAAACCGGTTAGCTCTTTTGGACATTGCCAAACAAGTCGACAGGCATAAAATGCTGAGCAACTGGAGACGCCGCTTTGTTGGTTCAGTTACCCAGAACTGTCAGAGCGACAGCCAGAATCTCCTTCATTGAGCGTCAGCTGTGCGTGTCAAGATATGCCTCCTGGGTCTCTTGCGTGTCGCACCCTCCACCTCACGGACTGCAGGACACACCCCAGCTCAGTGTGTTGACAGAGTCCCACTGTTGATTTTTGCGAGAACAGTCTGTTCTACCCTGAAGTCTTTGAATTTTGCACAGGGGTAAACAGATACCAAGGTTTGTAAAATTTCCTGATGGGTAATTTGGGAGGGAGGTGTGATCTCCCAGAGGACTGCAAGAACTTACCTGGTCTGAGGTGAGTTTGTAGATTGGAGGAAGCTTCAAGAAAGGCTGAAAGAGTCTTGGGTGGTGCCGTGCCCTGATCCCATGCCCTGGCCTGTGGGTGATACCCTGGCCTGTCTCAACCAAGCAGTTCTAATTTAGAGCCACTTTTTTCTATTTTGCAATGAGTGACTTTTTCCTCTTTGTTTGACTGCCTCTGAAAACCTCCCAACTGAGAAATAAAATAGTATTGTTTCAGGTTAGTCAAATTTTAGTTTCCGTTTGAACTGAGGGAATTGGCACTGCATGTTGGGAAGCTAATTTCCTTAACTGGAGAATGACCAAAGCATTGAACCAGTTGGTCTGCAAAGTTCTTAGCTTCAGATCAATTTCCTGTGCCTGATGATACCACCTTTCCAGCAAACCTTCACATCTTGTTTTTCAAAGACCTTTATTTTTCCCACTTACGTGGTTGCATTCTACTTTGATTAGGTACAGCCTCGTCAGACTGAATTCTCTGGGCTCTGTAAAGTTTAGTTATTTGGTCGCATCAAGTAGGATTTTCTCAAATTAGTCCCTAAGAGGACTTGCTTTGATTTAGTAGAAGCTCAATCTAAATGAATTACTGTAAGTGAAGGGGTTAGATTGGAGCTCGACACATAGTAACCACTCAGTAAATGTTAGCAATTACGGTTGTTTTTATTAATCTGTTATTTTATGAAACCTGGTGGATATAATTATTTATGTCCTGCATCCAGTTTTGGGAATACGTGTAAGAAATTACCATTTCTTCTTAAGAAATTACATCATTAGAGCCCAAGTGAAGAAAAAAACCAATTCTTTCATAAGACAAAGGAGACAGAGTTAGAGATACTGTCCTTCAGAAGAACATAGATATGGGTTCCTTTAACACCTTCTACTCTCCTTCTCCAGTTGCCATCCCCTGCCACTGTCATCAGCTCTGTTGTGTTCACTTCTGTATTTCCAGAGCTCAATATGGTATCTGCCATGCAAGCTGTTTAATAAGCATTGACCTGACCTGCAGTGGCCTGCCCTCACCCTAATTCTGCTGTATTACTATTTGTGTGGCTTTATCGCTGAAGTGGGAGATCAAGTCAGTCTTTCTCTCAGGACTTCAGCTTTCTCATTCATACGATGAGAGAGGGGTTTGCATTAGAGGATGTCCCGAGACCCTCCTGGCTCTGGCGCTGCACCATCCCCTATGGCATTCAGGTTTCTGTGGCTGGTGGTGTGCTGTAACCCATTATGAGTCAACATTCACGTGAAGATGAGGTATAGTCTTACCCTTTTTTTTTTTACGCAAGTTTTTTGTTTGTTTTTTAATCCTGGAAAGTGAATTAGGCAGAAATCTGTTTAGGAAATTCCCCTTACAACTGACGCATAAACTCCTCATTTCATTTTGTACCTTTAGGCCTTTAGGAGATGGTAGGAGTATATGTGTGCATGACTATGTGTATATATATATATATCTGTGTATACTTTTTCATCTGTTTGTAATCTACAGGTAGACAGTAGATTACAGTTCTGAATTAGAATTGGGTGGCTCAGTTGGTTAAGCATGTGACTCTTGATATCAGCTCAGGTCTTTTTTTTTTTTTTTTTTAAGATTTTATGTATTTATTCATGAGAGACACAGAGAGAGGCAGAGACATAGGCAGAGGTAGAAGCAGGCTCCATGCAGGGAGCCCAATACAGGACTCGATCCCAGGACCCTGGGATCATGACCTGAGCTGAAGGCAGATGCTCAACTGCCTGAGCCATCAGGTGATGGCTCACTGAGCCATCCAGGTGACCCTCAGCTCAGGTCTTAATCTCAGGGCCATGAGTTGAAGCTTTGCATTAGACTTCACACTAGATGCAGAGCCTATAAAAAAAGGGGGAAGGAAGTAACCTAAAATTATAATGATTATTTCTGGATAGTAGGATTATGAAATATTTTTATCCTCTTATTAATGCTTCTCCTTCTAAGTTTTTTTTAAAACCATATGTACTATTTTTCCTGTGAGAAATCTAAAATATAGAAACCTTATCTAAATACAGAGCTTTGTCAAAATATCTAATATTTAGATATTTATATGTACTTGATTATTTATATATTTAGATAAGCCTTACTTAAATATAGAGGAACCTTACCTAAAATATCATATTCCTGTAACAAACACTAAAAGCAGTGCTGATTTTCATGCAAAACATGCCAGAATAGAGTGGGACAGATTGAACTATCCAAGCCCCAGCATTATTGAGCACACCTACCAGCTTCATGCGTGGCAGCAGGCCCTTCTCTGAAAGGCCCTAACTGTGGCATCCAGTGGACTGGCTGGCTGGGGTTCATGTCCATTGCATTGTGGTTGCAGGTAGAAAGAGAAGGTCACCCTGTGCATGGTTCTGCCGGTAACCACGGTGGCACAGTCAGTGTATGTCCAAGTCTGCAGGAAATTACTCAATCCAGAGTTCAGTTTACAGAAGGTGGTGCAGACCCAGGAAATAATAAAATGATTGAACAATTTCCCATTAAGTGTTTTGTGTTGAGGTGTATTGAACAGGCCCTTCCTTGGAATCCTGGAGTTATAGAGCAATCAGAGAACCTTCCATAGCACTTTACTTCAAATCCTGGATTCTTCTCTCAGTTCACAGGGGAAAAAAATCCTGTTTGGAGTCGTCCAGACTACTGTGGCTGTGCTACTTTCTGGTTGTGTGACCTTAGACAATTTACTCATTCACTCAAGAAATAATCATGGAGTTGCTGCTTTGCACCAGGCTCTGTGCCAGGTGCTGGGAATAAAATAATCAACAACATGAAGGACCTGCCCACACAACGTTCCGTGTCCTCAGGGGTAGGGTGTAGATATGGACACGTTATTTCACTTCTTTGGCAACCTCTGTTTTTACCTTTCCACGAAATGCTGCTGTTCCTCATGGTCTGGTCTATATTTTGCAATCTCACTTGAGAATTTCATACCCTCCCGTCACTCCAGACACTATGTACTGAGTGATGACTTCCCATCTGTGTGTCCAGCCTGGGTGGCTCTGCTGAGCTACAGACTCATGGAGCCTATTGTTTGTTGCCCTTAGGAGTCTAAGGATCATTCAAAAGTCAGCTTATCAAAAACCCAATTGATGTCATCTTCCTGCCTCCCTACCCAAACTGGCTTCTCTCTGTGTTCCCTGTGTCCATGAAAAGCCCTGATATCCATCCTGTGTCAGAACCAGAAATCAATCTCTATGCTTCCATTTTCTTGCCTGCCGTCCACCTCTAATGGCTTACCCACCAGGAGATTGCCTCTCTTACAGACGTAGTATTTGTTTCCGTCCTCTTCTCTTTACCCTAACTTCTACTTCTTTTCTTTCTTCAGGTTCATTTCTTCACATTCTAGACAATTAGTCTTTGTTGATATAACCGGATTACATCTTTCCTCTGCATAGCACCCCCTGCTGGCTCCCCAGTGCCCTCAGAATAAGATCTAGTCTCTTCAGCATGTCCCTGCTGACTTTTCCAGTCTCATTACCTACTCCCCTCGTCCTTAAATCTTAAAGATTCAGCCATTCCTTTCCTCGTATATCTGGACCACTCCATTTCATTCTTTAGGTCTTGGGTCAGATGTTATTTCCTCCAGGGAATCTTGCCCAAATTCCCAAGTCCAGGTTGCTACCTCTACTAATTGTTCCCATAGCCTCCCCATCCAACACTGTTTATCACTGTTAGGAAAATGCTTGGTCCATCTGTCATCAGAAGACCATGGGCTCTGTGGGGGCAGGGACATCATACCCTGTGTTTCTAGAATCTAGCCCAATGATAGGTAATCGATTACTTATTAATAGGTAATAAAACTTAATAAATACTGATTAAAAACAATTCTTTATTTCTACGGACCATATTAATCTGGGCATAAGGATAAGGCCAAAATAAGAATAACAGAACTATTATTTTTGTTTTCTTGGTCCTTCCTTGGCCCAAACCCTGGATGTACCTCTTTATTCCTTGAGAAGATGCTCCAAGCTCTCTATCAAGCTTACCTAGGGTGGTCTACTCTCATAGGCCCTGCCTGGATGTGACCGAACCCTAAGATCAGCCACACTTAAAACTGGAATAAAACCAACCATACATGGAGCTACCGTGTAAGATTCTGATGAGAAAAAGGGGAAAGCTGAAGTAAGAATAATACCTGGCATTTGTGGAGAGCTTCTTATATGCTAAACACCATTTTAATTGCTTTATATGAATTCTTTTGATCCTCCCAAAAAATGATAGGAAGTAGGATTAACCCCCATTGTGCAGATGAAAAAATGGAGGTCCAGAGAAGTTAAGTAACCTGCCTAGGGGACAGAGCAGAATGTGGTGGAACCAAGTTCTGCAGTCTGATTCCAGGGCCCACAGTATTAGCCAGCATACTTCCTGCATCCCTGGCTGAACTCTAAAGCTCTGACCTACGTTTCTCTGGTTTTCAGGAGCAAAAGCTGGGTCTGTGGGCAATTAGGCATTCAGTCTTCCCTTAAGGTCTTCTTCTCCCTTAATCATTGTCCCAGATTGTCCTTGGACCCAGCCGATCCAGATGGGATCAGTCCTTGTCTCAAAGCCTTCTGTGGCACCATCCTTACCTCTTGTAGAGATGTGTGTATTCTTCATGAGAAGCAGAATAGCATCGTGATTAGAGAGCAGACTTGGAATTGAGACTACCTGGGCTCAAACCAACCACTTATTAGATCTGTTACCTCGGGCAAATTATTTGCCCTCCCTATGCCTCACTCTCCTCATCTGTAAAATGAAGATGCTAATAATATTAATAATATTACGGACCCCATAAGCTGTTGTAAGGATTATGGGAATTAATGTTACCTTACACGTTTGGAACAAGGCTTGGTACATCATAAGCACTAAGTGTGTGCTTTAGTGTTCTCATAATTTAAAAATGATCTTGTTAATATTTACTCAAATTGTTCTTAGGATGCGTTGAGCATCCTAAAAGTACCTAAGCACCAGGGTAGCTCTACTACCATTTGAGATGTAGAAATCTACTCATTCTTTCATTTCATTATGGGATTTCATTTCATATATATATATGGAATTTCATATATATATATTTCATTTCATATATATATATACACACACACACATACATACACAGAGAGATAAACACATATATATATTTACACAGAGAGATAAAAACAAATCATCTACAAAACCGCACATGAAAGGTTTTCATAAATCTTCTTAAAGTTAGGCCAAATTTAAAGATTGATGCCTAGATTGATATAAAGCCCTTTATTGTGGACATTCTAATGGGGGTGTTTATAGAGGGATGATCTGAAATGGTTTGGCTAGCAGTGTGTGTGTGGGGAGGATCACTGGAACCATGGTCTTATCTACCTGATGAATGGGAGTAAGAGGAGTTAGCTCAGGCTTAAGGGGAACTTGAAGATGATAAAGCCCTTGTCTTGCTCATATCAACAGTTGCAGGGCAGGATCAGGTTCTGGGTCCTTAGCCTGATATTCATGGTCCACATTCCCTGTCATAATCAAACCCACCTTGCTACTCTATACCCTACCGCTCTTACCTTTTCTTCTGCCTAGAATTTTCTCAATCATATCTCAATAGGACCTGAGCCTGTGTGCATCTCAGTTAAAGCCCATTTTCTTCCTGAAGCTTTCTCTGAGCCCCTTGACCTGCTGTATTTTCTTCCTTCTTCACACTATGCCTACTTCTCTTATGCATATTTTTACTTTCTAATTTTGTTGTACTTCTAGGGAATTTCCCATTAGCCTGGGCTTTCAAATACATTATTTCATTTAACTTTTAAAACAATCTTGTAATCAATCAATCAATCAATCTTGTGAGGTATCATCATCCTTACTTTCCTGATGGGGAAGCCCAGGCTCAGAAAGGTTAAGTGATTTCCGTGAAGATGCAAAGCTAAGTCAGACTCCAACTCTGATATTCTTTTTTCTGCTCCAGACTCCTTCCTTGAAGTCATATGCATGTTTTGTTCAATTTTGTATCCCCTTGAAATGTGTAGCACAGCTTTAGGCTTAATAAATTTCTTTATTGATTCAACTCATTTTATTGAACCTACAATGTGTTACTGGGCCCTAGTATTAAACAAAATAGCATTAAACAAATATAGATGTTTGTGGGAAGAAAGAAGATAATGTGGTTAATGGCATCTGTATTTTACTTAGTAAAATGGGGTTCATATGGTTCAGAAACTCAAATGCCAACAGGACAGCCAAGTGGTTGAGCTAAGAAGGCTGGGTATAATCCATTATAGAGTGATGTGGATTCATGCTAACTGAACATCAGTCCTCTGTCTAGTGGAAGTGACCGGATAATTGTTGCCCCAATGGAATGTGGGCCTAGTGTTATGAGATTTTCAGTTGTTTCCGAAAAATTGGAAGTCTGGATTACTTATAAAATTTCCTTATATTCAACATTTGCAGCTAATTTAATTTCAAACAAAGGACTAAAGAGCTAAACAACACCTGGCTGGTGGTTTCCCACTCACCATCTTGAAAGGCTGCCTATTGAGCTGACCATGCAGCAACCAGTGCCTGCACTCACAGCACCTGAGCAACCAGTGCCTCCACTCCCAACTCTCAGTGCCTGCAATTCTGAGGCAGGAGCTACTGTTGAAGAAGGATCAGGTCCCTCCCCTTCCTCCTCCACCTCAGTATCCTATTTGCAGGTCTAGCTCACCTGCAGGCCTGCCTGGCTTTGCAGCAGTCACACCACCTCCATGCCCTTTGCCCTCTTGGCCTGTGGAGAGGGTGATGACTTTTCTGTCTCTTCTGAAGAGATCACTGACACTGGATCTTGCTCTCTAATTTAGCTCCTTGTCTTCATTGTGATGAATGAGGCTGAGCAGATGACAAGCAGGGTTCACTGGGCAGAAGATCAAAAGCTCCTACTGGGCTGCCGGCAGCATATTTATGACTTGGCTGCTTTGGGAAGTTCCACCCATGAGAATGTGGTGTCTGTGGGGAGTGAGCTCCCCCTTGGATACTTCTGCTCTGTCCCAGTGGGAAGAGAGAGATTTGTACAGGGGTTATCAAAGGAAGACCTCTGAAAACAGAATCAAGGACAACCTGGAATTTTCTGTGGCTGGTGCGCATCATAGGATAGGGTCCAAACTAAGAGACCCATGGAGTCACTTGCGCTTTGTGATTTAATGACTATAAAATAATATCGATACTTGTTTAGAGTATTCATAGAGGTAGTTGAGCTAAGGGACATCTGCTTCAGTAAATCATATAGTCCTCAATATTGTGGCAGAGTGTTTCTTAAAACATGATTTGAGGAGCATCAGCAACAGACATGCCGGAGGTTTGTTAAAAGTACTAATTCCTGGACTTCATCCCAGATCTAGGAATGGGGTCTGGGAATTTGCATTTAACAGGTATCTTGAGATTCTCGTGTGTGCAAAGATTAGGAAGCTTTGACTAATGATAACAATGATAATGATGAAAACAGAGCCCTAAGTGTTTTAAGTGCTGTATATTTATTCCTTACAGCATGCCTATGAGGTACTTGTTTCTCAAAGTGTGACCTAGATAACACTGTTTGCTATTGAAATTTTAGATGACATGTAAATAAACATTTTTTAATTTTTAAAGTTTTATGTTTAACTTATACATAAAACACATGTATTTAATTAACTCACTAAGCTCATAATTTCATGGATATTATTTCTTAAGTGAAGGCTAAATTTATTTGAGTAAAAATAATGAATCAATTTAAGGGGAAATATTAACTAAATAATTGTTTCAGTAACAAAAACTGTGAAAATAGGATGTGAATAATTGGAATTTATGAAATACTGAGATGAGTGTAAAAGCTCTGAATTGAGCCAGAGGACTTGAATTTAAATCTAGAATTAAATCCTTACTAGCTGTGTTCCCGTCGAACAGATTTTTTTCCCTCTCTGAGCCTTAGCTTTATTCTCAGCAAAATGGAAATATTAAAACCAACTTTATTGATCTGTGCTAAAGAATATAAGCAAAAACATAAGTAAAGGAGTACATTATAGGTGGTCAAATATTATTAAGTATTACTTGAATTATCCTAAAATATTAATTGAATATGAATCTTTACTCTAGACATTACTTTAATCTTCCTAGAATTATATTAGAAAAAGAAACTATCATTTTCTTATGGCTTTTTTTTTTTTGTTTTTTTTTAGATGTGGCTTTACCACACTTACTAAATAATTTAAGGGGAGAGCACTGAACTGAGAGTCTGAAGACTTGGGTCCTAATTCCAGCTTTGCCTCTGGCTATCTAAGTGACATCCAACATGACATTTTGCCTCATTGTACCTTAGTTTTATAATTTATAAAGTGGGTTCACACTAGAAGGCTTCCGAGGCTTTTCCCAGCTTCATTCTATTTGCATCAGTTATTTCTTGGTTTCCTGAAATAAGTGGAAGATAACATAGGTTGAATATCATTTTAGCCCAGTAAGTGATTTGCCAAAACTTCTTGACTTCCTGGTTTCATTTTCTCATGTTTCTTTGGAGGTACTAAGGAGCAGTAAAACCAAATGACTGGCAGATGGAAGAGGAAAAAAGAAGACTCTGGAACAAGGAATATAGATTTCCTACAAGTTAGAAATAGCTCTCAAATGAATAAAAATTGATTATGTGTTTATAGTACTATAGTTTGACAATGCATATCTTGTCAATGGAATCATCCTAGCATTGGACTAGATAGTGATTCATAAATTGTGTCTCTGTATTTCTTTCTGCCTTAGAAATAGCAATGAAATCTGAATTCTTAAAGTGGAAGATCTTTAGTCTTTAAAAAGTGAATTAATAACTATGAGGGCATAATTAACTGCTTGGGTGAGTTCTATGAAATGAAATTTTTGTGGGTCAACTTTCTTTTCTTTTTTATTTTTATTTTTGGTCTACCAGTTAAGCAGTTATGCAGAGCTCTTTCTATTTCATGCCCGGAAGTATCAAACAGAAAAATCATGGGATGCTGAGATTGCTGAACACACACGAAGTGGTGCCACAGTGTCCTCACCCTGTGCCAAAGCAAATTTCTGAGCATTATGTAATTTCTCCCTGGCTTTGAGATCCCAAGATCCTGTCTGAGGTTGATGCTATATAATCTGCTGGGGCAGTATTCCATCAGGCATTTCCTTGGTGGGTGATAACTTGTCAGTGTTACGGACCTGTGAATGGGAAGCCCAGAGGCTTCCATCATTTCAGCCCACATCCAGTGTCTTGCTGTGTTCCCAAGTTCATGCTGAGAATTGCTAAAACAGATAGCATTTAATTGGCTAAAGCATAAATCATGACTTGTAAGGGTACGTTCATTCATTTGGAAAGTATTTTTGATCATCCACTGGGCTCACAGTGCTATGGAATTTTTTAAAATGTATTTTATATGGTTTTAAACAAGTATATGGCAGAGCTTTTGCCCTCGAGAAATTAACAGTCCTTTGGAGAGCCAGGGCATGCATTCACAAGTTAAATAGCAACAAATATGAAAAAGAGGTGCCCCTGCTGTGCTCTAGTGGTAGAGGAAAGATAAGGTCACAGAGTGAGTACTGCTTGGGTGCCCTTGTCCAACTCTCACATTCCCAGTGAAGAGACTAAAGCACAGAGAATTTTAAAAGACAGGCCTGAGGAAACAGCCAGAAAAGGATGGAGGCTCGAATGCAGACATCCTTATGCCCTTTGACTCTGTTTTCTATTACTTGAGACTGCTTGAGCATATAATCAATGATTTTGGAAAAGCTGTAGATGCTCAAAAGGGAAAAAGTAGTCAACTTTAAAAATCAAAATTCCAGTATTACTTCAGGAAACTCATAGAAGCAAAGAGACACAGTTTTTTTAAAAAATTATTATTTCTATTTTTTAATCCCAGTATAATTAACCTACAGTGTTATATTAGTTTTAGGTATACAATATAGTGATTCAACAATTCTACAAATTACTTAGTACCCATCATGATAAGTGTACTCTTATTCCCCTTCAATAGTGTCATTCATCCCTTCCACCCACCTCCCCTCTGGGAACCATCTATTTACTCTCTCAGGGAGACAGGAATTGATTTGATAGATACAATATACACAACTCTCTAGTCCAATGGCAACATGATGCCATTAACTAGATATACATTATTGTCAAACTATACTACAGTACGGTAAGACCATCATCAACTTTTCACCATGAGGGAGAAATTTCTAGTGTGAGGGGAATCTAGATCCCTGGTTTCTCAGTGTTTTCTTTTTCCCTCTTCCTTTTGTGAGCCATTTGGTTTTATTGTCCATTAGCACCTTCACAGGAGTGTAAGAAAATGAAGCCAGTACATTGGCTGCCATTCTGCAGCCCTGGAAAATTGTGTGCCTTCACTGAATTTCCTCATCAATAAAATGGAGATGGTAGTTTGTACCGACCTTATAGAATTGTCCTAAGAATGAGATGAATTCATATAGCTTAGAACAGCGCCAAACATGTAGCAAGTGCAGTAGCATTTTTCACTGTCTTCATTTCCACCATTATCTGTGTGTTTCGATCATTCTTATCCCTGCCTCTGACACACTCTCCTCTCAGGCTATATAGCTGCAGGACACACACTGTCCCCAGATTTTCACCTCCTTTTCCAATTCTTAGATATGGGTAAGAATGCTGTTGTTCAGCCTCCTCAGAAACTACCACTTTTGTTGCTGATTACTGGCCTGAACAGATTTTCATACCATTTAGCCTTAGGGATCATAAGCAATAGCCTCTCATTTAAAGGTGAGAATACTGAGCCGTGGAGAAGTTATCTACCCATCTGTGGTGGATGTACATCGGAGGATATGGTTAGAACTGATGGGGAAGCCTGGGTGGCTTAATGGTTGAGTGTCTGCCTTCGGCTCAGGTTGTGATCCTGGGGTTCTGGAATCGAGTGCCACATCGGGCTCCCTGCATGGAGCCTGCTTCTCCCTCTGCCTATGTCTCTACGTCTCTCTGTGTGTCTCATGAATGAATAGATAAAATCCTTTTTTTAAAAAAAAGGAACTCAGGAATCTTTTTTTTTTTTTTTTTTTTTTTAATTTATTTATGATAGTCACAGAGAGAGGGAGAGAAAGAGAGACAGGCAGAGGGAGAAGCAGGCTCCATGCACCGGGAGCCCGACGCGGGATTCGATCCCGGGTCTCCAGGATCGCGCCCTGGGCCAAAGGCAGGCGCCAAACCGCTGCGCCACCCAGGGATCCCGGAACTCAGGAATCTTGACTTTAACCTCAAATCATTCCCTTTATGTCTGCATTGAAGGAGAGGAAGACAGAATTAAGACATGCTTTACAGAGATAGTCAATGCTAGCTTCCTAAAAGTACCACTGTAATGACATGTTGAAAGGGCAAAGCTGTTTCTTTTTGTGATAAGGGAGAACAGTATCTTGAAAAAGGAAAAAAGGAAAAAGCTGGGGTACCTGGGTGGCACAGTTGGTTAAGTGTCCAACTCTTGATTTCGGCTCAGGTCATGATCTTAGGTCTTGAGATCAAGCCCCGTGGAGGGCCCCTCACTCAGCAAGTAGTCTGTTGAGACTCCCTCTCCCTCTCCTACTGCCCCATCTCCCCTGTCTCACTTTTTATCATATAAATAAATAAGTCTTTAAAAAAGAGAAAGAAAAAAGAGGAAGGGCTATGTGGAGATTTGTGTTAAGATGGATCTTTGAATGCAAGGATGTGATTGGAGTGCATAAAGATCAAGCCATAATAGTTTAGAATTAGTGAACACAACCATGTATGACAAAGACTGAGAGACAACAGTTATGTCATGGTCTCTATGGAAAAGTTGATCAGTTTGATGTTTCTTAAATGGATTTTCCAGGAAATTATCTGCAACCTTTATCTTTCTGGCTGGGATTTTCCTGCAATAGTAAAGTCATACCGATGAAGATAGTGAAATAGTAATGTCATATGAATGTGCATAGTAAGATGTATGGTGTAGATAATTTTGGTCTCAGCAATAATTACACATTTCCTAGGCCTCAACTACGTGTCAGATTATTTACACACTTTTTTTTTAATGAAAGTTCAGCATGGGCAGGCATCACATTTATTTTGTAGATTATTCTCTCTAGTTCCCATATATAGGGACTGGCACACAGTAAATGATCTGTAAATAATTACAAAATGTTCTAATTTTGTTATAACATTATGCTTTGTAACACAATACAGTTGATATCATTCTATGACCCTGAAATTTCACCTCTGGGTATACAAGCCAAAGAAATTCTCATATAGTTCCATAAGGGAACATATATAAGAATGTTCATCCTAGCATTGGTGGTGGTAGCTGGGAATTGGAGACAATCTGGATGCCCATATGTGTGAGGGTTCTCCAGAGAAACAGAACCACTAGGATATGTATATACTCTCTCTCTCAATATAGCTAGCTAGCTAGCTAGATTGATTTATTTTAAGGCATTGGCTCATGTAATTATGGAGGCTGACCAGTCCAAAATCTGTAGAATGGGCTGACAGCCTGGAGACCAGGGAAGAACCAATGCTGTAGTTCAATTTGGAAGGCTCTCTGCTGGTGGAATTCCTTCTTGCTTAGGGAGAGTCACCCTTTTGTTCCATTCAGTCCTTCAACTGTTTGGATGAGGCCCACCCACATTATGGAAGGCAATCTGTACTCAAAGTCCACATCTTTAAATGTTAATTTTATTTGAGAACACCTTCACAGAAACATCTAGACATTGTGGGCCACCCAAGTCAATGCAAAATTAGCTATCATACCATTCCTGCAAGATTAGATAGGTGTAAAGTTTAATGGATATAGACCCTGGGGTACTGTATCATTAAGTGTCCCAATAGGGAAGAGATGGCCTGTTCAAGAGAGTTCGGCTGAAAAGCATTTAGCAAAGATACTGCTTATGGTGGTAGATGAGGTTAAGGGATCAACAGGGACAATAAATCACCCAAGGACTATCAAGTAGGGAAAACCCTTATCACCCCTAGGTTCAAAGGATAAGGGGAGAGAATGATGTAGTTGGAGCCTAAAGAGACCAGAGCCATAGAGGGAAGGTGACCCAACAGAAGCTGGCTGTGACCTTAAAGAAACAGACCTACTGCCCAACTCTCAGTGAGGCACAGAGAGCAAGAAAGCTTGCAGGGTGGCAACCTATTGACTTAACCTCTCTTTCTTCCTCCCTTCAATCTTTTGTTGGTGCCTCCCACTGGTCAGACACAACTGGGAAGAAGCTAGTAGGCCTGGGCTCTGGCAGATGTATCTGTAAAGATCATCCTTGGGTGCACAGAGGTAGGCAAAGAATGACTAGATGGCCCAGAAAGGGCCAAGGACAAAAGGCCAGCATAAACAGTATGTGGCAGTTAGAAGTCAGGAGATAGATGAGCTTTTAAATGACATGGATGAATCTGAAAGTATAGCGTGCAGCAAAAAAAGTTAAGAGACAGAAAGAGATCTAAAACAATTCCAGTGATAAAAATGAAAATACATCCACATAAAACTATAATGCGCATTTGCCAGAGAGTATTTGGGAGCAAAAGCATACCCGTCAAACCCTGTGTGATGACTGCCTATGGTAGAGGAGAGGAATGTGGATTTAAAGGGATTAACCAGAAACACAAATAAGAAGGGGTCTTTCATGGACCAGTGTTGATAATGTGCTATGAATGAGGGGAGGGATTATCTCAACCCTCCATATCAAAGGTCCAACTTTCACAAAAACTGAAAATGTAGTTGGTAGTAATTTCTCGGAGATGAGGATGAGGCAGCTAAGGCCTGAGGAGCTTGAGGAGCCAGCCTGAGGTGATGAAGGTAGTGGGAAATCCCTGGAGGAAACGAGCAACTGGAGCCATCCTGGGTGCAGACCCATCGGTCACATTGCCATGACCCCGCTTCCGTGGGACACCTGCCTCATGCCATGTAGCGGTGTTAAGTGCTCTTCGTCTTCATGCCCTTTCCAGGCAACCAGTGAGAAACTTTTGGGGTTTGAGGACTTACTTTAGAAAAGTACCACCACTGGCCTTGTACGTATTCTCAGCCAAAGCTTCTGTAAATGGAGTCCTTTCAAGAGTGGGAGTGATCAGGTTGGGCCTGAGCAGACACATGCCTCAGCTGTTATCTGCAAGGTCGCTTTCAATCTCTTGGCCTTTTCCATCTGTTAGCAGGCGTCTCACTTGGTTTACATTAAGCTTGGAGAATAAGGTTTGGGTTTAGCTAGAGGGTGGATGGCTTTGGCCACCTTTTGGCTCTGAAAGAAAAGGCTGAGGGGTTGGTCTTAGCCACTTTGGGGCTCTGTGTAAGGGGACTGAGGAGCACTTGCCCCTCAAAGGATGCTTGTATCCAGGGCCAAAGGGTTGTCTGTCCACAATCATGGTCCTCACCCCTGAAGAGCTCCCCAGGCTAGATTTCCAGGACAGGGCATTTATAGGAATGGCCCCACGAAAGCTGTAGTTATCACAGTAGCAGATTATGAGAGGAGGGCAGATGATGCTTTTGATTCTGGGAATCATTTAGAAGCAAAAATATATGCCTTTGTGGATCCCTCATGCCACCACACTGGAGAAACCTGCATCAGTTTAGAGTGATTAATAACAACGATAGTAGTTAGAGTAATTATGAAAACTACTACCATCATTTGGTCATTTATTCTATAGGAAGCCGGGTGCTCAAGGTTGATGTCTGTCTTCTCATTTCCATCCTCATGACAGTCTTGCATTTTACTGATGGGGAGACCAAAGTCAAACAGTAAAGCAGCTTGCTGAGCCCAGCATGGAGCTCGAAGATGACTCTGGTCCTGCAGCTCCCCCACCCTCTGCTCTTTCCTCACAGAGGTACTGCCCCAGTTCTGGAGGGCTAGTCTGTGCTGGTGCTGGGACCAGGTGATGTGAAGCTGGAGGCTCACAGAAGGTTGAAACTTCACAGGTGGTGCTAGGTGGAACCTTCCTGAATTCAGGATCGATGCCTGTCTTAAAGACCAGGATGTCTGCTGGGATTGTTCTCTCCTCTCCTTGCCTGGAGAGTGATCCTACCCTACCTTCTGAAAGGCCCTCAGAAGAGAAAGGTGTTCATGCAATCACACAATCAGGATAGAGATATGCCAGGCTGGGCTGACAGGCCCCTGCAGGAATGACTCCATTTGCAACCGGTGTCTGAATGTGACTATGGCCCACTTTTGCCAATTTGTTTTCAGTACTGTGCTCTCGCTGACTCCCCTTTGGTTTCCTCTTTTAACAATGTTTTGTCCTAGTAACAAAAGACACTAAAAGTAAAAACTAAAAATCACCATCGTAATAATCCATGACAGGCACTGTCACTTGAAAAGGTTAAGAAACTAGTTTAAGATCCCACAAGCTAGAAAATCGAGGAGCAGGGAACAGAACCCTATTCTGTTTTCCTTCAAAGCCAGGATACTTTCTGCTTGACCACATTGCCTGTAAAGTGGGGATGGTAATAATAGTTGCCCTGCTTGCTTTGCAAGCCTGCGGTGAGAATCAAATGAGGCAGTAATTGGGAAAGCACTCTGAAAATTGCAAAGCACTATATAAATATATGGTATTATTCTAATGTATCACTGGCCTACAAAAACACTGCTCCAACATTTCATTTAGGAGAAGACACACCAGACCATTATTCAATAAGATAACACCACATGTGATCCTTTTATCATTCAAGGAATGTTTATGAAGTCTACAAAACCAAAGCCATTAGGAAGGTTTTGTTTTCTGGGTAGGCTCAGTAAACTTGGAGCCTGCTCAAGCAGTCTTTAAAGAGCCAGGAAGTTAAGCTGAAGAGACTGCATTAAGCGTCA
This sequence comes from Canis lupus dingo, assembly GCF_003254725.2. NCBI lineage: Eukaryota > Metazoa > Chordata > Mammalia > Carnivora > Canidae > Canis > Canis lupus. The sequence continues at coordinate 46,322,679 of NC_064247.1, read as the reverse complement.
GAGAATTGGATGTCCTTTCACAGACTCAAAGAGTTTAAAATAGATGCTTTTGATAAATTAGAATGTTCCTAGGAGTTGCTTTCAGGGAGTTAAATGGCAATCTCTTTGGGACCAAAGGGAGCTATAATAATAATACAAAATAATAACGATGGTAATTACAGCCATGGGAGTAGTGGGAAATGTATTAACTATCTAATCAGACTTCCTGGTTAACCACCTACATAACCTGGGCAGATTATTTAATCTGTGCCTTAGTGTTCTTACCGGCAAAAATTGGAATAGTAAAAGTACCTATCTTGTAAGGCTGTTGTGATGATTAAATAAATAACTGAAATAATGCCTGGCACATAGTAACCCCTTAGTGAAGGTCACCTCATGCAATTATTATAATTTATTAAGCACACAAAACATGAACAACACAAGAGGAGAATATTAAAGATACTAAATTCAACTGTAATGACTAAGAGCTTCCAATGTGCCAGGTAATATGCTCCACACTTTATAAATATTATCACTTTACTCATTGTAACAACCACCACAAAGAGATTTTACGACCCTTCATTTCACAGATATGGAAGCTGAGGTCCAGAGGGCAATAGTCTGAATTGCTCTCTAAGAATTCTTTAGTTTTTGCAAATTCCCCAAACGACCAAAGCCTGGCAGCTGGTAACAAGTCCTCTGGTCCTGGATCTGGTTGATCCTGAGGATGGGGAGAAGTACTGTCCAGTGTCCTAGCACGGCCCACATTGCTGAGAGATGGGCAACCAGGGGAAGGAAGACCCCTCTAGAAACAATGGCTAAAAAAGTTAGGTTGGCCTTTCCACACTTTTTCAGGGTTCTAGGCTGATCTGTGATTATGTTCCCCACTTTGGGCTATTCTTGAAGCTGCTTTGAAACAGATTTTAAGTTTTAAAAATATTCAGTAAGGCAGGAGTCTGGGGCTGATACTTTGCAATACCTCAGGATTTCCAACTGAGTTGATACAGGATGATATTATATCAGAGAACAGCTTTAAAACTTCCTATAACTCTTCCAAAAAGAAAATGTCCTGTTTTTTTGCTGTCATGGTAAAGTGGAGTAAGTTTGGCCTGCAAGGTGCAAGAGACCCCAGGTCTGAATCTGGGCTCTGTCCTCAAGCAGCTGTGTGAATTTTCATGTGATAAGCACAGTTTCCTCATCTATGATGCTACCTTGCCAGGTTATTGTAAAGATCAAAGATCAAAGAAGATCCAGAGGGACCCAAAGTACCCTATCCCATGTGGCTCACTAAACTATGGTTTAGTGATTACATTCTCTTAGCAAGTCACATATAATCCTTTCTAAACAATTTGGTCTGTTCATTAACAAACTCTCTGTCTATGTGCCCTATAGTTCATGAAGACCAGGTTGAAACATGACATTCCCAAATTTGCTACAGAAATGAGATCATTTATATGGAATTGCCTAGCTTAATGCCTGGGACAAAATGGGCTTTCAGTTAGCTGGAATGAATAAGAGTGGCCAAAAGGTAGGAGAGAGGGTATTGAGAATGTTGTCTCCCAAGGGGTCCCCAGATTGCTCTAGGAAACTGAAACCCAGGGAAGTCAAAATGGGAGAAGAAGGAAATTTTTCTGTTTTGGGGCCTGTATACTGCTGCCCCCTCTGCCCTAAGTATTTGCCCCCTTGGCCATCCCCAAGCCAGACCACAGCCAATCACATTCAAAGCTTCTTGTCCTCAAATGAGTGCCATACAGAATAGGATGAAATTAAGTGCATGGTGATTGCCTTGTGGCTCAGATAGAGAATTGTCCCTGGCTAAGTCCACATTGGGTACTAATCTTGTAAATGCCATTAGGGTCTCAGAGCTAGCTGCTCCTGCTGACTTCATGGTGACTTTCTTTTTATCAAACATAAATTCCCAAAAGAGTTCCCATACAGAGAGCCATTTAAGGGCTCAGGCAGTCTTCAAAAGTTGGTTTGGGGATGCATGAGAATGCAGCCTCTCCTGGAATTGCATTTAGGATCCTGATTTAATGTGTCTTTTAATACTGATGTTTCTTTTTGTCCTTTTCCATGCATTGGATAGCTGGAAATAGATATACAAGATGAAGTCTCCTTGGTTTCTATAGGCACACATTTTCTATCTGGCATTGTCATCTCATTAACTGTTCCACCTAAGTGAATTTTCCAACTAATTGAAGGATTCTCTATTTAATGCCAAATGGTTTGCTGTTTAATGGAAATCTTCCCTGATGGATTGCCGACACACCTCTGTCTTACTAAAAAGGTCTACCTTTTCATAATAATGCATGGTCATCATTTTGAGTTATTGGATGGTGTTGGTGTAGAGTACATACCCAGGGTCTGTTGAAATCTGTACTAATTGCCCTGAGCTGTTAAAGTTTTTGAATCCTTGGGTCTCCTTTCTTCCTCCTTAGAGTACTTTCTAGTTTATCTGCCTACATCTCCTTTCCTGTTCTCAATTTGTTGTGTCTAGTCAATTCTAGACTGGAAGATCTGATAACTAAGCTTGTGAAAAGTGCATTTAAATAGCTTCTGAGTAAAGATCTTTTGAGCATTTCTAAGGGTAAACCTTCAATGCATAAATTTATGTAGGTTCACTAAAACAGAAAGAGTTCTTACTTGGACAATATTTATGTCAGATATTTATTTACCTAGTCTTCCACATTTGAGTCACAGGAACCCAGTCCAAGTGTTGACTGGGACCTCCAAGTTACTACTACCTAAAGTGGTTCCTTTAAGTGGGATTTTTAAGACCTTCAAAAGATTCATTCCATCATTTCTTATTTACTGCCAGGCCCTGAGCTAAGCTTTGTCTGTGTAGACAGACATAGCCCCTACCTTTGGGATTCTTTGAGCCTAGGTGAAGAGAAAATATAGAAATAGAAAAGCTTGAAAATGGTATGAAGGAGTGTATATAGCTCAGAGTATACTACAGTATCCATACAGCTCAAAGAAGGGAATGGAGTCTGCTTAGAAGGATGAAAGACAAGAGGAGAAAATTTGCTCCCTCTCCACCTCCCTCCTTTATTTCATTTATTGTCTTTCTATATTTCTCCCATTCTTACCTTCCATTTATTCAGCGCCAGCTATATTCTTTGCACTGAGATTGCAGTGGTGGATAAAACAAATGTGATCCCTTTTCTAATTTGAATATCAGAGAATGAATGGGGAGGAGGAGAGAGGGATGAAATGGGCAGCCCAGGAAAGAGAGTCAAGGAATGAAGAGGTAGAGTGTTTGGACTGGTAAGCTGAATTTTAGCATGGCCAGAGTTGTGGGAGATAAGATGATAAAAGTCTTGGCTTGCTCTGCTGGGGGCTTTGAACTTACCTCATGTGCGATAGATAGATGCCCAGTGAAGATTCTAACCAGGAGGTTCTTACAAAAGTGTGGCCATATGGCAGTGAGTTATGACATGGAAGAGGGCAACATCATGGAACCAAACCTGTACCATCTAATAAATTATACATAATTTTCAACTTTACTTTTCAGCTTAAATTCTGGGTTTTCAGCCTCAATTCCCCAGAATTGCTCAACAGCTGCTGTTATGCAGATCTAAGCAATCAGGACCTGTAAGAAGTATGAGAGGCTGCCTGACTCTGGGAATAGGCTAATAGATGAGTCAGCCATGGTTTTGCTATGGAATGATTCAAGTGGAATTTATTAATGACTGAATTACATCCCATGTTGTCCTGGTTCTTAACCCAAATCATGAGGATTAAATGAGATAATGAGTGTGAAATTCTTATGCCTGACCCATAAATACTAAATAAACAGCAGTTGTTTTTAGCCATGTTTATTCCACTTTGTCACGCTGCCTGCCAATTTAATGTGCTTGCTTTTTATTTTTTTAAGGTAGGTGGACTCTCAGCTTATCCCCACTATTCTGTTAGCTCCTCAATTTTGGGGACTAGGAATGTTAATTAATCTTTGTATTATACTGACTTTTAATTTAGATTATTTAACGTGTCACATCCTGATCAGTAATGCAGATACACATACACTTGCTTTCAAAGAGCAGCAAAAATTCAGTTTAAATTTATCATTGCCTTTCAACTGGAGGAAAATTTGAGGTTAGTGCTCCTGGAGGTTTTAATGAGAACAACATTCTCTGTGCATTATCAATGTTCCTCAGTCCTCACTTGGCTAGAGCAACTACCTCTGGCTTCAGTTAGCTATTTACATTCCTCTATTTTTATATAAATTGTGCTATATTAGCATATATTTCACACTGTGACCTAGTGTTTCCCAGACTAAAGCCAGGCTATTTGTACATTAGTCAACGTCAACGGAAGTAAAATTGCAAATTGAGTACAGACTATAGCTCTGCTACATTGCCCACTCTGTCATGCTGAAATGGATCCCTTGTTCTAAGAAGATTTGCTGTGAAATACAGTCTATTTACATTAAGAAGACCTCTGTATATTTAAGGCATAATTGTTTCAGGGCCTTGAACTGCAAGACCTGAATTTTCTTTTCTTGTATCTTTTCTCTAACAATGGTAGTCAGAGATTTCAAAAAATAATAATAATAATAACAAATTGGTCCTCATTAAAATGGAGCTGGAAATGGTTTTCTGGTAACATGCTTTACAAACAATGAGAGAATCTGATTGTAAATCAACTCCAGGACCCAGCTGTCTCCAGGTCCAGGCTAGGAAGCTCCAGGATAAAAGGTAGTCTGTATTTTTATGGAAAAATAAAATATTTTTTTTACTTCTGTAACTGATGAAGTGCTTATCTTGTCATAGTATTTTAGAGTTGGAAGGAATCTCAGAGGTTATTTAATCCAGCCCCTTCCTGGAATAATAATTCCTTCCTCAGTATCTCTGACCTATGGACATCTAGTCTCTGCTTGAACACTTCCAGCCATGGACATCTCATTCCTTTTTTAAAAAAAATAGTGTGGTTAAATAATGCACAAATTAAAGGAACCATTTTCACCATCTTTACGTATATAGTTCAGTGGTCTTAAGTTTAGTCATACTGTTTTATAGACATAACCATCGTCTATCTCTAGAACTTTTTTATCTTTCCAAACTGAAACTGTACCCGTTAGACAATAATGCCCCATTCCATCCTTCCCCTCAGCCTCTGGCAGCTATAATCTGACTTCCTGTCTCCATGAATTTGACTACTGGTGATACCTCATGTAATTGCAACCATATTGTATCTGTCCTTTTGTGCCTGGTTTATTTTGCTTAGCACAAAGTCCTCAGTGTTCATCCTTGTAGTATGTGTCAGAATTTCCCTTCTTTTTAAGGTTTAATACTATTTCATTGTATGTCCAGACCATATTCTGTTTATCCAATCATCTGAAAATGGGTACTCGGGTTGTTTCCATCTATTGGCTATAATACCTCTATGAACATATGTATGCAAATATGTCTTTAAGACCCTGCTTTCAGCTCTTTGGGGTGTATATCCAGAAATAGAATTACTGAATCATATGGCAATTCTTGAAAACTGGCAATTTAGCTTTGCCAGTTTTAAATTTTTGAGGCACGGCCATACCATTTTCCAGTGGTGGCACCATGTTACAATTCCATTGGTAATGAGCAAGGGTTCCAGTTTCTTTATATCCTCACCAGCACTTGCTCTGTTCTGTGTTTTTAAACTCCTTTTTAAACAATATAATATAATTGTAAGAGTGTAGACTTTGGCTTTGGAACCTGGCTCAGCCTCATACTGATTGTATGAGTTTGGACAAATTATTTAATCAACCTCAGTTGATTATATTGTAAAATGTGAATAAGGAGCTGCTGCTGCTGTTGATTAACCTTATATAATTATGAGGATAAAATGAGAACTTTCCTGTAAAAAATAGTCCATTGTCTGAAAATAGCAGACTATCAGTAATTTGGGTTTTTGTTTTTGTTTTTGTTTTTGTTTTTGTTTTTGTTGGTGGTCATTGACCAGTCCATTCTATTTTGGGACCTACTCTGTTAGGTTATCTTCTTTATTTTCTTTTTTTTTTTTAATCTTCTTTATTTTCAATTAAAACCTATTTTGATGTAATTTCTATAACTTGTGGAACAGTTGCCTACAATTTGTATGTCTTGATTCTGTTCTTTTTTTTTTTTTAAGATTTGTTTGAGAGGGGGAGAGGGGGAGAGAGAGAGAGAGAGAGAATGAGAGAGAGAGAGAGAGAGAGAGAGAGAATGAGCATGTGTGTGCACTAGTGTGGTGGGGAGAGGAAATCTTAAGCAGATTCCAGTGCTGAGTGCCGACCCCTGTGTGGGGCTTGATCTCACTATTCTGAGATTGTGACCTGAACTGAAACCAAGAGCCTGACACTTAATTAACTGTGCCACCCAGGAGCCCCCTGATTCTCTTCCTTGCAGCGTCACAGAATAAACCATATCTTCCTTCCACGTATCATCTCTGATATTTGAAAACAGCCATCAGTTATTTACTAGTCTTCTCTTGCTTTGAGCAAACATTCTTCTAGATTCCTTCATTGTTTTTAAGGATGTAGTGTCTACATCTCTTATCATGTGTCTCAACTGATTCTAGACTGCAGTTTGTCTCAGAGAATAGAGTGACTGGGAATTTCATCATCTCTCCCATTCTTTTGGCTTTGCTCCCTAACAGTGATGTCCATACGGAAGAACGAATGTGTGGATATTGGTGAATCACTTCAACAGACTTAGCTATCCCTCATTTCTTTCCAGTGTTTCTTCCTCATTGCTCAGAATGCCTCATGTCTATAGCACTTGCTTTTTCTTCAGTTTCAGATCAATCTTGCCTCATTTCACCTCATCTCCATTTGTTTTTTCTTCCCTAGCTGTCAGCCCCTTAAGAGGGAACAGGTAGTCCCTGCTCCCATATACTTCCTCATGGTCCCACCAGCACACAAAGGACACAAGGGATGTATTTTTGAGATAAAAGTGAGTTGCGCTCTTAGATATAGAGCTGTGTATTCTGACATAGTCACAGGATGCTTTGAGAACATTGGCTGGAATATAGGTCTTTTCCATTGTTGAGATGAACACCTGAAGACTTGCCTAGGAAGAGATGGGGTGGGAGGGTATTTTGGCTGAAATTCCAAGGAGCACTTTTAACTTGGAGCATCAGACAGGATAGTCTAGGGAGGGCTTGCTTCACCCCACCCCACCCTGTCCTGTAATTCATTGACTCTTCAATGCCAAGCTAAATTGCCAGTTTCCAAATTTGCCCTTAGGTGGATGAACGGAGTGCTGTTTTTGAAACGACTTGAGCAGTTGAAAGTATTCTGCAAATTTCTGATTTACATGCCTGACTTATCTAAGTGTCTTTTCTTTATGTGCTCTTTAACATCCAAGAAGACTTTTCTGTTTCATCATGAACCTTTTTACCCTGAAAAACAAAATCCCAAAACCTCTTTTCCAGAGAAGGGAAGTTGTATTTTTGTCAAGGATAAAATATTTGAATGGCATTCTTTTCTAGCAACTCAACTGTGTGTTTTAAATCCTAGTTCCTCGTGTATCAGGTCATATGTTTACATTAAAAAAAGGTAAAAGCCAGATTCTCTTCCTGTCTTTAAAAACAAAAAAAGTGACAGGGCAGGGGGAATAACTCACTTTCTTGGCATTTTAATAGAGTACCCAGAATCCTCCTAACATAAGGCACTGTTATAGTTGAAAGGCATGTTAAAACTGTGTGTAAACTAAAAACCCTATCTTTAGGACAGGACTGATAGATTCACTTACAATCAATATAAATGAGCTTTATGGCATGGGTTGTGTGATTTTTATCTTACCCATTGAGAACATTCAGAAATATTTATCTGTAGTTTGCAGCCATTTTTCAAATATTTGGGGTGGCCAAATTGCTGACATACAGCTAAATAAGATCTTATTTTGTAAGGTCAAGGCAATGTAGTCATTGCTTAATTTGCCTGTTTGCCACATATGCATTTGGAATGATGCCATGCATGCCTGGTGATAAGCACCCAGCACAGGCATTCTGCACCTGGTGGTATAGAAAACCAGCCAATCACCAGTGAATGAATGGCAGATAGAGACAGCTTGTGGTCACCTTTGTCTCCATGTCTAATTTGGGCTCTGGTTGGTTTACCTTGCTACAGATTTCACTTTTGTTACACTGTGATTTAGTTGCTATATCCATTGACATCTGCCACCTGGGGAAGTTTGCAGACATCAGGAATTAATGCCTTTGAGTGTCTTTGAGGTAAAGAAAAGAAGACCTGGGAGTGTCTACACAAAAAGGGACACCCTAAGAGGGGATTATCAGTAGCTATTAGAGGTCTCTAAGCAAGTTAGGGAAGTCAGTCTACCATCGCCAACATCATTATCATGAAATGTAATGGCCATACTCTCTTCTGTATCACCTTTCTTGCCTGGCTAACTCTGCATCCCACATTTCACATTTCAGTGTGGAGAACATGATATGACAATAGGAAAGGAGAAAGTGATGTCTGTCCACTGTGACCAAAATTCTCTGACCTTATATTTTAACATTGTAACTTTTTGGAGAGAATTTCTTTTTGTGATGTTTTGTGAACTTTAAAACAAAAAACAAAAAACAAAAAACAACACAACCCTTGTAGGTGTCAGAATTTGAAATATAAGTACTAGGTGATACCTAAAATGCCCAGAGAACTGAGCAAACATCCCTCTGTTGGTTAATTATGTCATGAGGATTTCTGCTCAGAGTATCTGTGTTTAAAGAGATGGAATCTATACACATATTCTAGTAAAAAGGGTTTCCTTAATGATGGTTTAAATAGAGGTCACTGTAGAATAGGGGACAGCACCGCAGGTTCAAGTCTTAATTGGCCCCTTTTTAACAATGACTTTTGATATGTCACTGTCTAATCCTTAGTTTTGTCTCAGTGAAAATGGGGATCCTAACTCTTCAATAAATGTTTGCGAAAATATGTGTAAATGTGTTTTGGAAGCTTTCACTGATATAGGAAATATGACTAGTACGGTTATCCCATTAGTGTTGTATTTGCTGAAGTCCTCCTCCCCCACTGCCTCTTCCTCTTGCTCATTCCCATCATTGCAAACCATTAGGAAAGGTCCTGCACTTCTGACTCGTGTCCTTTTCTGCCTGCCAGTCAATGAGATTCAGCAAATATTAGGTATCTAATAAGTGCCTGGCACTGGAGGATATAAAGATGAGTACTGAAAAGAAGCAAAATGAATGTGCAGCAGTATATAATGAACTCTTTGTAGTTCCCTAAATTTGTTTAGCTCCCTGATACAAAAGAACCTTTGTCTGCCTAGCTAATGTCTACTTGCTCTTGAAGACTCAACTCGAGAGTCAACATCCCTTGACAGTCTTTGATGATCAGTTCTATTACTCTCCCATCCACACTCATGGTGCTCTTCCTTTGGGGTACCAGAATGTACTACACGTACCCTTGAGAGAAACACTCATCATACAAAAGAATAATCATTGAGCACTCTTTATTTTTTAACTCTCTCATTTTGCACGTGCTATAAAAATTTTATTTTATTTTATTTTTTTAATTTTTATTCATTTATGATAGTAACAGAGGGAGAGAGAGAGAGAGGCAGAGACACAGGCAGAGGGAGAAGCAGGCTCCATGCACCGAGAGCCCGACATGGGATTCGATCCGGGGTCTCCAGGATCGCGCCCTGGGCCAAAGGCAGGCGCCAAACCGCGGCGCCACCCAGGGATCCCGTGCTATAAAAATTTTAAACTATGAAAGGATATATAGTAAAAAGTAAGTCTCCTCATCCCTGACCTGCAGCCCCCAGTTCCCCTCCTCAGATGTTGACATTTCCCAACTTTTGTGTATCCCTTTTATAGCTATTTTATACAAATACATATCTAAATAAGGTTGTCTATTTGTACATATAAGAATATGTATATGAACACAGCATATGAATGCATATACATGTTATATACAATATAATATATACTCACAAATACAAGAACACATAAGCATTTTTTTCTTTTTATGCAAGTGTTATTTTTCTCTGATATGGTCAGTACTTTGATTTTTATTTTTTTAATAAATTAAGGCTATATTTTGGTGAATTTTCTCCCAAATCAGTACATACAGAGCTTCTTTATTCATTTTAACAGTCATATCATTTTCCACTGTAGATTTTGGATAGGCTATAATTTATTTAACCAGTCCCTTGTTGCTGGATAAGTAGGTTATTTCCAATGTTTTTCAGTTGTAAACAATACTACATTGAAAATATTATATAAATGTCATCTCATACATGTTAGAGAACATCTGTAAGATACATTCCTAGAAGTAGAATTGCTATTCAGGGCATTTGCATTTAAAATTTCATCGACTGCCAACTTGTACCAACTTATACTCCTACCAGTATAAGGGTGCCTGTTTGCTCGTGTCCCTCTCAATACAGTGAGTTATCAAGTTCTTTTAAATCTGGTTGGGAGAGGGGCACCTAGGTGGCTCAGTTGTTGAGCATCTGCCTTCAGCTCAGGTCGTAATCCTGGGGTCCTGGGATGAAGTCCCATATCTGGCTCCCCACAGGGAGCTTGCTTCTCCCTCTGTCTGTGTCTCTGCCTCTCTCTCTCTCTCTCTCTCTCTCTCTCTCTCTCTCTCTCTCTCTGTGTGTGTCTCTCGTGAATAAATAAAATCTTTAAAAAAATCTGATTGGGGAGGAACAACATCTCATTGACATTTTAATTTATGTTTCTTATATTGTCAATGAGTTTAGTATGTTTTCATGTCTTTAAAAACCACCTATATTTCCTTACCTGTAAATTGTCTATTCATTTCCGCTTACCTCTTGCATTCTTAGATCTTTCTCCTTGCTTATTTGTAGAACTTTTGCTTCCTATATCATGGCAGCTAGCTCTTTGCCTTTCAAGTTGCAATAATTTTTTCTTCCTGGTCTCTCATTTGTTTTTTGATATTATTTTTGCTTTTTGCCTTGTAGAATATTTTTAATGCAATCAAATTTATCATCTTTCCCTTTTTTTAAGGCTTTTAAATTTCATGTCAAGCTTTGAAAAGCCTTCTTCATCCAAGACTGCTGCATAAATTTATCCTATGTGCTGAAGGTATGCTTGCTTAATGGGTCCCTGCAGCAACCGTTCAGCACAAGTGAGGAAGGCCTTATAGTAGATGGTGTCATGGTGTGGGACCTTGACTGTGAATTCAAGGGAGAGGCAGAATGACAGAACCCATCAGACTGCTTCTCTCTCCCAAACGGTTCCACTAGCCACAATAAATTCCCCCAAATACCTTGGTCATCCCTGACTGGAAATGGATAACCACATTCCATATGGGGAAGGTTTACATCTTCTCTGAGCAAAGCAGCTATTAAGAACATTCTCTTATCAGCCAGAGATCAAGTAGCCTATCTTGGTGGGTGACACACATGAGTGAACAGGCCGCCCCATCCATCATGTGCACAGTAGCATTGGTCGTTCCTGTTCACTGCAATTGACTAGAAAGGCCTCCTGAAATGCTGCTGTTTGACAGTTCTGGGAGGAGGAAAAGCCATCCTTTTCACAGAAGAGGGGCTCTTTGGTAAATCCAAAGCAGGGTCTTGCACTGTTGTGAAAAGTTCCCAGGCCTGCAGCCACAAATGCCAAGACTGCTTGCTTAAAGGCTGCAGGTAGAATGACATTTCAGATGCAGCTATCAACCCCTGGGAACCAACTCAAACTGTTTTCATCAGGTTTGAAAACCAAAACAGTCTCGGCAGATTGATGGTAGAAGAGAACAGTGACAAAATTAATTACAGGCAAAATTATTTTTCTTACTGATAAGAGCAATTAATAAAGTATGTTGCATGAGAAGATGACCAAATCGCCAATTTTGAGTAACAGTTGCTATTCGTGGAGCTCTGGGCTTGTGGATATGGAAGTATCATTCCTTCCAGATCATTGTTTGAAAAAGATCCTGTACTTTTGCATCTCCTTCATCTGATCCAATGAACCACTGACCAACAGCCCTGCCAGACTGGGGTGGCTCACTCCCACAGGTGGTTCTCCATGGCACTTTACAGTAGTGAAAGCTCCTCCCACATTTGTCTCTTATTTCTGAATGCACAGGAATATTTGAAATTTGGTCAATTTATTTAGTGAAAAGACCGTGGACTTTGGAATTTGCAAGACTGGATTCAAATACTGGCTTCTCTCTCTATGGCTTAGGCTGGTTCCTCACTTCACCGAGCCTTAGTGTTCTTATCTTTAAATAGGCATCAATCAGTCATTCAATGAATATCTATTACCCACACATAATTCTCTGTAATCACCCCAAAACTTTGTGACAAGCACTTATCTCATGAGTCAGTGGGTCAACTGTGTGGTTCTTTGATTTGGACTAGGCTAAGATCTCCAGCACATTCTGTTAGCCAAAGCAAGTCATAAAGGCCAGCCCAGATTCAGGTTGGAGAGGTAGACTCCATCTCTTCATGGGAAGAGCTACAAAAAGGTGTGGGTAACAGGAAGGAATGAATTGTGGCCATCTTGCATCCTACCACACTATGTTATACTAATAAATGTAATAATACATGGAGAGGGCTGCTATTACATCATGTATCCATTCAGAAAACATTTGCTAGTGCCTATTCTGTGTGCAGTGCAACAGTTGATGCTGTATGTAATGTAGAGATAAGTAAGACTGCCTCTCTAGCCACAGGAAACACACAATTTTAGTAGGGAAGCAGGCGAAAGCAATTGTTAGTTTAGCTTACAAACCGTAACACGTCTTAAGAGAAGACTAGATGAAACACCTTGGGACCTCAGAAGAGGGAGAGATTGAACTAAGGGGTTCTGGGAAGGGATTCTTGTCCCAACTTAGGCTCTGCATAATGTTTCCCTCTATTTAATTTTAATTATTGATCTCCTTAGGCTATCAACAATGACATGGCACAGGAAACCCAGTCCAGATGGGCAAAAGCATTTTAAACTGGAGCAATTTGAGGCAAATTAAGTATTTGAAAATTGCCAGCCATCTAGATCTTCCACGCCTAGGCTAATACGGCTGAAACAGAACCATCTTACTATCTTGTAGGATAATAGTAATCCTCCTAAATTTACCTCTCTGATTAAAATAATTTCCACCAATCCAAGAGTCCCTCAATTCCATTATCTTAAACACTTCATTTCCAGGGCCAACCAGAAGGTAGAAATTACACTTTCAATAGGTCTTTTTTTCTGAAAATAGTTCTTTTTAAAAATTTTACTCCTCACTCTATGGAACTTTGAAATGATTGAATTAACAATGTGGGAGGAAATTAAGAAAAAAGAAAACAACAACAAAAAACCTTACAACTGGGGAAGAGTCTTCACTAGGCATGTAATAAAGAGTCTGCTTAGAGCCAGGGCCGGGTGAGGGAAGACGACTGCTACCTTCTCCTGGCAGTTGACAACATGCCAGGGGACCTTAGGCAAGTTCCCTGACTGAGTCTGGGTTTCTTCAGCTCCAACCAGGGTATGATTATCTCGGGCCTTGATCCTTTACATGTGGAGTCATGAGCTCATGTCTGTTCTGTGTACAGACTTTCTTAAAATGAAGAGTGCTACCTAAACACAAGGTATCTGTGTTACTGTAAGGTGCTTGGAATCTTAATAGCTTTTTCAACTGCATCCTAAGTGGGCTTCTTTTTGTGAATGCTGTAAGTGGCTGAGAATCAAAGCTGAAAAGGGTTTTGTTTCTTTCTCCTTCTATGTCTAGGATAGGATGACTGCATAGGTTTAGAGTGTCCCCAACTTACCCATTTGGGAGGGAGTTCCACAAACAGAATTCCCAGCCATTGAGATCCTGTGTAACATAGATACTGGTTGAGACAATATTGTTTCGTTCTTTACAGGATGATAATTTTGCTCCTAAAAGAGCAGTTGGCTGAATCATTGGTCAACCAATTAAGAGAAGTTTCAAGTTAAATAAAAGTACTTGGCTTTGGAAGTCATTCGACAGGTACTAGTTTTGTTCTTGATTAATACGCATTGAGCTGTCTCAATATTGAAATTGCTGACCACTTTGGAATTTTACAATAGATATGAGATAAGGTTTAGTCTGCCAATTCCCTTTCCTCTCTATTCTTAAATTGTATTAAGTTTATCAGTTTAGTTAAACCTTTCTGTGTTTTTCATTTTTTTGCAGGCATATCATAATTTGAGTTTCTCTAAACCGGTGGTTTATAGAAGACTAGTGCTAGGGTGGTTATGTAAGACTCACTTAGGGAGATTTGGTAGTGTAGGAATAGGGGTCCCAGAATCTGGATTTGTTTAACATGCTCCCCAACTGGGTTTGGAATCAGTACATTAAATGCCCTTCAAGCTATATCTATGGTAAGCAAAAAGAAATTTCACTGAATAATGATAACTGCTACTTTACCTTTTGCTGGGCGCTGAACTCATGTCTGAATATTTTCATAGTTAATCATCACAGTCCCGTGAGGTCATTACTCTTATGCCCATTTTATGAATGAAGACCTGAGGTTTAAAGATATGAAGTAATTTGCCCAAGGTCATAAGCTAGTATGTGACGGAGCTGGGATTTAAACATGTTTGATGGGATCCCTGGGTGGCGCAAGGGTTTGGCGCCTGCCTTTGGCGCAGGGCGCGATCCCGGAGACCCAGGATCAAATTGCACATCGGGCTCCCGGTGCATGGAGCCTGCTTCTCCCTCTGCTTGTGTCTCTGCCTCTCTCTCTCTCTCTCTCTCTGTGACTATCATAAATAAATGAAAATTTTAAAAAAATTAAAAAAAAATAAACATGTTTGACTCTCAGGCAATGTAACACCTTTCATCCCTGTGCTGTGCACCCTCCCATCTGGCCTCTTCGGGATCATGTAGAGACAGGGTGGGGTGCAAAGATGGAATCCTTGCCCTCAAGAAGTCAACTGTCTAATCAGAATGATAGGAAGACCACTTACTGATGGTCAAAGGATGCATAGACCATAGAATTAAGTGCAGTAGAAAATTAGAGTAATTCCAGCTATTTTTTTTTTGTCTTTTCAACAAAAAACTGAATATCACTGAATTAGCAGATTTGTTTTCCTGTTGAATTGCATGATTGTATTGCTGTGATTTAAACATAGAAATAACCTATTTAAGGTTCAAACATGATGGGGCACCTGGGTGGCTCAGTGGGTTAACCATCTGCCTTCAGTTCAGGTCATGATTCCAGTGTCTTGGGAAAGAAGCCCTGATGTTGGGTCCCTGCTGAGCAGGGAGCCTGCTTCCTCCCTTTCCCTTTGCCTCTCCCCTCCGCTCATGCCCTCTCTCAAATAAATAAATAAAATCTTTTTTTTTATTATTTCAAGCATGAGAAAGGTTTTATTGATGTCAGTGTTATACTATTTCAAGGAGATGAAATTTGTGCATGAAACCTTCTGGTTTATGTATTCTGTTTCCTCACTGGTCTGGCTGGAGCAGAAGTCATTTAACCCGTGCATAGTAGCATGTTGAATGGACATTATTTTCTCTTTCCAGAGCCAGTTGTAAATTAGAAAGCTAAAAGGAGCTGAAAATTTGGAACCTCTTAGGTTAGACTAACCCTCCATTCCCAGCAGATATTTACATTGCTAAGAAGAGAAAAGCACATAGAACCCCGACCCGGTCAAAGAATTGATTTAGGAAGTGTGCAGGGCTAAAGTCAAATCACTAGACTTGGGAGAAGCATTTTCTGCTTCTAGTAGAAGCCTTCTTTTATTTTTTTATTTTTTTTAAGATTTTACTTATTTATTCATGAGACACAGAGAGAGAGAGAGAGAGAGGCAGAGACACAGGCAGAGGCAGAAGCAGGCTCCATGTAGGAAGCCTGATGTGGGACTTGATCCCGGGTCTCCAGGATCACACCCCGGGCTGAGGCAGCGCTAAACCACTGAGCCACCAGGGATCCCCAAAGCCTTCTGCTAGTAGCCAAGTCCTGCAGGCAAAGGAAGTGATGTGTTTATGGCAGGTGGGACCCACCCAGTATAGAGTTCTTAGCTCCTTATTCACTTTTTGAGAAAGATAAAATCCAGTTTTATTCAAAGGAGGAAATTTGATTATCCAGGTTCCTTGTGTCCATCTAAACATCTGGCTCTCCATAAAGGTTTGTTACCAAGGTTTTTGGTCAGGACAGGATCCTTCAAGACTGCTAGTTCCATTTTCCCCCTACTCCTACTTCCACCACACATACACAGCATTTATCATACAATCTTTTAATTCTTTGTTTACTTCTCTGTGCTTCTACCACACAGTGAGCTCCATGAAGTAAGAAGTCCTTATCACCTAGCTAGCACTGAGCTGATCAGAAACAGAGTAGGTGCTCAATAAATTTTTATTGAGCATTGAATGAGTGATTCAATGAACAAACAAATATATCAAACTCTGGGTGAAAGTAAAGAGTTTTTGAAGAGATTCTTAGTGGCCTTCTGTTTTTCTGAGCTATATGCTTAATGCACTGTGCCTTTGGGGATCCCCCAGCATAATTTAACTTTGTTCCCATTGTGTGTGGAACTTAACCAAGATTTCATTTGTTTTGCAAGAGTCAAGAGTCATGGCATTGGACTAGGAAAGCATCTTTCTTGGGTCTCTTTTTTCTTCTGAGTGACAGTTGTTTTTGAATTGACCAGAGACAACTACAGGGTAATAGATTTTTATTACAAAATTGATTATAGAATATGAAAGTTCACATGGGCCATACAAAGGGAAGGATTAAATGGCAAATCTCCGAAGACAGACAGATGACACAGCAGGGAAGAAGGAAAAATGGCCAAAAGGCACTTTTGAGGGGAAAAGCCTATAAGGAAGAGCAGTGAAGCAGAAACCAGAAGAAACGAGTGCAGTTTGTTGACATTGGGAATCTGACATTGACAGATTCAGTGCAGCACCTGAAAAAAAAAAAAAAAAAAAAAAAACCTACATAGAGAGATAGGGCCAATTTCTGAGCTAAGCATTTCTCAGCATGCCTCATCCTTTTTTTTTTTTTTTTAAACTTTCTTTGCCAGCGTGCTCTGAAGCCCTAAATAAACTAATTCTTTTGTTCTACTAAGTATCCTTTGAGTCAAGTGGCACCATGGGTGAATGAGGGAGTGCCAACTTTGGGGATCCATTTATTTCAACTTCTTCTTGGGGAAGATCAGAGTTTGAGCCATTTTGAAATTTCTCTTATGACTTTGCATTGATCCTAAGAAGATCCGGCCTGCCCAGAAATTAGCTGAGATATTCCTTTTTTGTCTTTAAGAAAAAAACAAAAACAAACAATTAGAAGGCTCTGGATTTTGAAATGACCATTTGTTTACTTGTTGGAAAAAGTTGATAGTGTGTAACTGAGAATGACCATTATTGAGTTATTTGCTCTTCCACTAATGTGCCATGGTATTTCCAATACCCAGACCTCCTCTCAGAGTGGGACAGTCTTTGCCACCCGCTGATCCTTTGGGTTCCTCGTCCCCAAACTGGACAACATACCTTCCTCAATGCTATCTTGGAACTCTCTATTTACCTCTGTTGTACTTCTAATCACATATTTATTTTTAGAATCAAGGCTTATTTAACATTCTAAACACATTTTCCAGTTTATTTCCTTGTTACTGCTTCTTGCATACAACTCTTTCCTTCTAGATTCACCTTCCTTCTTACTGAAATAGCGCAAAAGGCAGTGAGTGGATTTATAATAGTTTTATTTTTAATAGCCAGAAAATGGAAATAACCAAACATCCAGGTTAAACAGAGTGTGGTACATCCATACTATGGAATACTACTCAGCCATGAGAAAGAATAAGCCATTGATACATGTGGCAAATTGGGTGGATCTCAAGGGCATTGTAGGAGTCTATTTATATATTATTCTTAAAACAACAAAAGTATAGAGGTGGAGAATAGATCAGTGAGTGTCAGGTGTTAGTGGTTGGGAGGAGGGTGATGGGTGTGACTATAATGGGATAGCATGAAGGAGATCTTGGTGGTGATGACAGTTCTTGATCTTGATTACAGAGGTGGTTAGATGAATCTACAAATGACAAAATGACAGAACTTGACATGTGCTCAGTAACAATGTCAAATTCATCATTTTGATGCTGTACCATGATTATATAAGCTGTAATCATGGAGAGAAACTGCGTGAAAGGTACATTGGACTTCTCTGGTCTTTACACACCCTTTGATTTATTGAAGAGATGTGCCCTCCACCCCTTCCCAATTCCTAGACTATAGGAATCTAGCAGCTTTTCTGGGCCATTGGAGTAAGTGTTTTTTCAGCTCCTTCCCACAGATGGGGATGTTCTCCCAGGCTCTAGTAAAGGCGTTAAGCAAGAACCCAGATATCTTTCTGGCCACATTTTTGGCTTTCAAGTGAACATTGAAACTGAGCCCCCAGGCCAGAGGGTCTATATTTACAAGGCACCTTCTGCATCATCTTCCATTTAGTTTTCTTCTTTTTTGGCACCTGAGAATTTCTTTCCATTCAATCTCAGCTATGCATTATATATTGTTTTGTGATATTTTATTCAGTACTCTGGGTGTTTGTAGCCTCGTTGGGGTGGGGTGGGAGGAATGACTCATGGGAGGAAGAGCCTATTTCTATCAGTTTCTATTGTTACCCTATCACACTGTTTATAATTGTGTTTCTGTACTCTCCCACTGGACTGTGAGTTCTTGAAAATGTCAAGGACCAGGACATGCTTTTTCATCCCAGTTCTTATACATAGAAAGGACTAATACATATGTATATTGAATGAATGAATAAGTTGAATGAGTGAGTGGGTGAGTGACTCTGTAGAGTTCCATGGAAGAGAATCCAAGTATGATAGTTTTTAAGTAAGATAGTTTTCAAGATTATTGCTATTGACTGTAAAGAATATGTGTGTTATTGTGGTGCTTTGTGTAGCATAATTCCTTTAAATACAAGAAGTGCATGTGGTCTGTAATATTAATTTAGCAGACTTGGAAATAGTATGTCCAAATTAAAACAAGGCATTTAATGGTGATTCCTCCAGAAGTATTTCCTCCCCTCCCTTTGTGTCCCTCACTATCCTTTTTGGGTTTTAGAACCAGGAAACCAGGCATTAACAGGGAGGAAGTGTTCATCTCAGGTACTGGTTCTCAAACTTAGAATTCACAGGGATCCTCTGAGGCTGCGTAGCTTAGAATTCACAGGGATCCTCTGAGGCTGAAGGGGGCTTAAGCCAGAGAGCAAGCAGATACACCTTTCAGCATACCCCTGCCCCCTGATCTTAGTACAGTTGGAGATGCACTGGTTCTACTGTCAGACTTCCCTGCCCAGGTGGATCAGAATTCCTCCCCCTATTCCAACAACCTGAGTAGGCAAGTGCCTTCATGTGTCTGCTTCAGGTTCTTCAATTTGAGAATGGAGATAGTAATGGCACTTAATGATGGACTTGTGGACAAGATCTCCAAGCCTCTCACATTAAGAAAACCTGGACTCCCCCTCCTTTTTTTTACATTTCCCTCTACATAAAAATATGAATAATACCACAAATTTTGGTATGTGTAAAATTTTTTTTCAGCAAGTTAATGGCTTGCCAACCTGCATAGTAATTATGCTATTTACAAAGTCATTACAGGTTTTATTTTAAAAACATGGTTTCATAGTGCAATGTAGGTTGTGTGGTTGGGAATGTGGTTTAATGTGGCAGGATCATGCCTTCTTTTCTCTCTGTGACTGTACCGATAACTTCATTTAAAGATTATATCAGAAGTCCCAATTTGAGGGCCTTAAGGATTATAGGGTCGTCGTGAACCCTGAGCATAGTAATTCTCCAGTCCTGACTGTCTCACATAGGGTGAGAAAGTCTCTAACTTATATCTCTTCTCAGTAAGTTAAGTCCCCAGAGTGGAGGGGCCACTCATTCAGGATCCCAGATGCTCTGTAAACCCAGAGCAGGAGCAAAGCCCTGGCTGATAAACCACCTTGCACTGTTAGAGAATGTCGCCTGCCCAACTGTCAACTTTCCCAAACAGGTAATTTTGGGGAAGGTAACCTATGAGTAAAGGTAACTTAGGGCTACATGGGCTTTTCTTCCACTGAGGCACTGGAAATAGGAAGGAACCATGGCAGAGAGCCATCACCAAACAGTATCTAGAATGACACTGTGTATCCAAGAACGTGAAGCTATCAGCCCGCCCACCTCCTTTCTACTCTCCCCTGGCCCCTGTTGACCATGAACAGAGAAGTGTACTCATTTTGTGTGACTGACCCTAGCTGTTTGAAAATGCCCAGTGTGTCTCTCTGAACTCCTTTTAAGGGTACAGGTCACAACTTAGGGGCACAGACAGAAGCGAATGGAGCACAGAGAGAAGGCATGCATTTATTTCTAAGCCATTTCTAAGGCCTAGCTCTATTTAGGACTTCTGTGATTTTCGCCAGGTCACCCAACTGCTGTGGGCCTCACTTTCTTCATCTGTAAAATGAAGATGAATATTTCATATATACCAAATTAGAAGCTTATTTTTTTTTTAATTTTAAAAATGTTATTATTTATTTATTTATTTATTTATTTATTTAATAAAGCATTGGACCCTTTTCCATGATATCTGATAGGTGAAACAGAGAAATGGGAAATTGTTCCTGTTGCAGGAGGGTCTAAAGTCCTGTCCTCCTGTCCTCTTTCCCCCTGTATCTTCTAATCTTGCTCTGTAAAGATACCCCCACTAAATCCTGTAGACGCAAAAAAAAAAAAAAAAGCAGTTATATCTAGTGTATATCCAGATGTAACATTCTGGGACCCAGTGGCTCCGGTCATGAAGGACACTGGGGGTAGCCATTTGTCCCCTCATACTTGGCCTTTGTGACCACTGGGCTGGCCACCGATGTCCTGAATATGCTGGTTTATGTCTGTGTAACCTCACGTATCCCTGGATCAGGATACAGGATGTGGCATGGCTGGGTGCTTCTTGCAAGAGCCTCTACATCCTGTGAACGTTGAGTCTCTACCTGCCAACTGCTGAGATGAACCAGTAATCCTTTCAGAGAGCACAGGCTTTTATCAATTAGGAGGATTCAAGGCTGATTTTTTTTTCCTTTCCTCCAAATAACACTCCCACTGTTCAGACTTAAATACCAAAACCTTATGGTTTGCAGAATCAGTGCCAAGAAGTCAATCATCAGTGAAACTGCAAAGATAATAGCTCCTATTGATCAAATCGGGAGAAGAATGGTTTGCCCTCCTGCAGAGGTCAGGGAAGATAAGGGCTGGAGTT
Source organism: Canis lupus dingo (assembly GCF_003254725.2). Classification (NCBI taxonomy): domain Eukaryota; kingdom Metazoa; phylum Chordata; class Mammalia; order Carnivora; family Canidae; genus Canis; species Canis lupus. The sequence continues at coordinate 46,301,555 of NC_064247.1, read as the reverse complement.
TTCTAAAACATGCTTGATTTGCCTAAATTGGATAAAAATACATAAAAGCACTTAAGTTCTTAAGAGAACTGGTGACCAATTCGGGAAAACCTCACAAAAATGAAAAGATTGGCTTAGTTTAGTAAGGCATGAGAAATAGAGTCTTTCTGAAAAGTATGGAGAATGTTATTTCAAACCTAGACGGTGACATAGCAGCTAACAGGAATATGTCTGCCTAGAGGATGACTATTATCTGCCTTAGTAGACAGAGAAGTCACAAAAGAGCTTGAGTGTCCACTCTGAGCTGGACAGTATGCAGGACCTTTTTGGACCATAATCTAATGTAATCCTTACCACAGTCCTGTGAGGTGGCTTTTATTGTCTCCATTTTACAGACAAGAAAATAGAGGTCAGAAGATGTTAAGTAACTTGTTCCTGATCATAAAATCAGTATTTTAATCTAGGTACGTGTTTCTATTAAGTACTCTACTATCTCCCAGTTGGCACATATTAATTTGCTCTTACCACAGTAATTTTACACAAAGAAAAGTTGCTAGTCAGGTACTAAATGTACTTGGAAATATCTCATCCTTTTGCCATGGTGAGGAGGTAGGAAAGAAGCCACAACCACTGGAGATCCTGCATGGTCAAGGCTGGTGGTTGTGTCTCTCTCTAAAGCTGCTACTGATCTTGGACTCCATAGAGCACAAGTTGAGAAGTACTGAATTTTTCTCACCTAAAGGCCAACCTTCCTTTTCGGGGAGGGGGAGCTTATTAAACATCATTTCTTTGTGGAGAGGGAGTTACTACTGTTAAACTTTTCACATAAAATAATCAGCCTTTCTTTTTAAAAAATGTGGCCTTGGAAGATAATATTTTTCAGGGAGGTTATTCATATTTTAAGATATTTTATCTGTTTTTATTATCATTTTATCTGAAAAGCTGAACATGTGGTTATCTAAAGGAATAGATCTTGAGGCTGAGAACGAAATTCCTCAGAATCATCACAATCACTTAATAAGCTTGTGAATTGAAATTATCTTTGCCATAGTCCAAGAGCCGAGTAGTAATTAGTGTCTAGGGACACATGGGGAACAATTTTACTGTTAGCAGTGCCAAGAATCTATTCATTTGTCATCGGTCCCAAATTATATTTAATCAGCAACTCAAACTCAGGTTAGAAAAACCAAGTGACATAGAGCTAACTTTCTATAAAATTAATACTGTAAAATGAAACCTATATTTCTGGCAGTTTAACTGTGAGCAGCAGTAAGATGAAGCTATGAAAATGTTGAATGTAAATACTGTCAAGGTCTGTCTTAATCCCACCACTTCCCCACCTTTTGCTTCCTTGCCTGAAATGCTGCCCTGGCTGCCATGCTTCTATTCCCAAGCTCCCTGAAGTCTGGGTATTGGAGGGCTTCATGAGCCCTTTATACGATGAACCACAGTAGTCCATAATATTGCAAACAAGGGGCCATTATTCAAAGAGCCCAAGTGGGTGGCAGCAGGATTGGGGTTAGATTGGAGCTGTGGTTGGAGTCATTCATGGGGGCCCCCAATTGTAGACAATTAGATCTTCCTCATGAAATCACTTGCATGAAATACTCATTCCTAGGACAAGTTGTTAATACCATGCAGAAGCACTGCCTTCTCTTGTGGTTTCGGGTTAAGCATTTTTCCTACTTGGAATACTTTTTTCTTTTTCACTTCATACTTTGAATCTTATGTGCTTTAACGTTCCTGCCATACTGCCCATCTGACTTCAGATCCCCTTAAAAGAATCTATGTTGTTTTTAGCTCACGACATAGGAGGGGACTGGGGCAATTTGGGTTGGAGAGGATGTGTATGGTTTGTCTTTCTTTCCCACTGCTGCTTGGACAGGGAAAGAGGGAAACCAAGGAGGTCTGCACAAACCAAACAACTCTTTTGTCTCTGCTGTATGTGACAGGTTGATCAGAGGCCCCGTAGACAAACTAGAAGTGAGTCTTTGCAAGGTCTCAGTGGGTAAACATCCTGTTCTTGGTAAAGCTCACTGACTATGGTGTGTGGCTACTATGGCCAAGTGGCAGCCAAGCCCCATCAGTAAATAAGGAAATGTTAGAAAGTGTGCTTATCTAGGTAAAAAGGTGAAGTCAGAGAGAGGTAAGATGAAAAACAAATCAGGTTCCACAGATTTGAGTACCAGGTAGCATGAGCTACTAGGAGATGTGTGGACAATAGGCCTGAATTTGAATTGCAGTTCTTCCACTTACTAAAAAGTTCACCTTGCATTTCAGATCCATTTTTAGTGGCTACCTAGAGCACTATGTTGAAAAGACTCTAAGGCAGATCCCAGATTTAATAAGCAAAAAGGACCATAATTGTTTAATGATGTCTGCACCAGATTGAAGGAAGGGGAATTGACAGCATGGGTACCATATATCTTTTTTCTTTAAAAAAAAAAAAAAAAAGATTTTATTTATTTATTTTGAGAGACAGAGAGAGACAGAAAGCATGAACTGGGTGAGGCAAAGAGGGAGAAGGAGAGGGATAAGCAGACTTCCTGCTGAGTCCCAAGACTCAGTTCCAAGGAGCTCAATCCCAAAACCTTGAGATCATGATCTGAGCCAAAGTCAGACAGACACTTAACTGACTGAGCCACCCAGGTGCTCCTGGGTGCCATATATCTTAATGTCATTGGTTCTGAGTTCTCTGAGATCCTGCTCAGTACTAATGTTCTGTAATACACCGTGTGTGTGTGTGTGTGTGTGTGTGTGTGTGTGTGTGTAGATACGGCCTAAGGGGAGGTTAGTGAAACCCCATTAAAATGTACTCGTAGGATGGTGTCGTGACTTAAAATTTCAAAAACAACAACAAAAACATCATTTGGGTATTACAGTCTATTACTGAAGAGTTTTAAAATTTTTAAATTTTGATAGTGCATTGATTTGTATGTTTGCTTTAATTTATGGTGGTTTTGAAAATTGCCTTTAAGTTTAGTTACCTCAATTAACTCTCATATTCAAACAGCTTTCATTTGTCTTAACTATAAGTTTCAATGTAAGGAAATAGATTTCTCTATTAATAGAAACCCTATCAATTCACAAATACAAAAAATAAAACAGTAGCAAGAACAATTTAGCTCTCATTTTTCATGGAAAGACTATTGACTATATTAGTCTAGGAGTAGTCCTCTCACAAGAAAAAGCAGATTCTATGTTTGATAATGTGTGGTCATTTCTCTAGGTTTGTTTTTTTGTTAATGAAATATTTGTATTTTAACTTTCAAGCCCTTGTTTTAAAGAAAAACCCTTTCAATCTGGCCTACAGATTGTTCATCTGGATAGCCTCTGTAATGCAGGCGCCTCTGTCTGGCAAGCAGAGCAGCCATTCCGGCTTAATAAGCTATGGGATTGCAGTGGTCTCTCTGAAAAGGCAGGGCCTTTGGAAATCTCCTGTAATGCTTCTAACAGCCCATAAGTTACTTATATATTTAATATCACCCTTGTCTTTCTCCCCTTCCTTCTTTTTCTTTCCAGAAACAGAGTTGTCAGTCACTGCTGAGTTAGTGCCTACCTCATCGTGGAACATTTCAAGTGAACTCGACAAAGGTACAAAATGGGGATGCATAGGGGAGGTGGAGGCATGGGGGAGGGGGTGTGAGTGAAACTCCATTTTTAATCCTGGCATGGCCTTCTTTGAAATCAGCTGCTTTTTAGATCATTAGAAGGAGGCGGGGGCCAAAATAAATCCCTTGCTTACTTTGTGATTATTTAACATTTAATTACTTGGAATTCTATTATTTCTGGAGAGCTTTTCCCCCCCCCCTTCTTTCCTTTCCCTTCTTCCTCTAAAATGTTCCATATGGTAAAAATGCTTCAAGATGTGAAATAGGGTTGTTTCTGACCTTCCTGACACTGCATCTAGTGGATCTTATTTAGGGGATTTGATTCCGCCTGAGCCAGGATTGATCAGAGCTGTTTGCTGGGTGACCTTTTACAGTGACTATTTGATGTGCTTGCAGGGTTCAGGGCAGAGTATTTGGAATGTTTGTAATTGCCTGTGCGTACAGATGGCGGCTTCCTGTGCGCACGTGGGGAACAGGTTCCTGCTATGAAGTTGTTGTAGTATTAATTAAGCTCCACCATATGCTAAGCACTGGCCACTAGATTGGGATCCTCTGTCTGGGAATGGTAAATCAGAACACGTTCAAAGCCCCTACAGCCTGGCTCATCCTACCCTTCCAGGCTTATTTCTCTTTAGTCCCCTTAATGTCCCTTTATGCATCTCCAGTGAAATTTCTATTTCTTCTTCTATACTCCATGCTTTTCTTCCTCTCTGCTTTGGCCAAAGCTATTCTTTCCACCTGAATCATTCCTTTTTTCTTTGCCAGTAACCATTCTCTCCCTTCTGCATGCCACAAATTACTTATCCTTCCAGACCAAGAATGAATTCTATATTAGCCACAGTCTTATCTAATCCCTGAGCAGGAAGTGGCCTTTCCTTCTTTGGAACTCCCATAGCCCTTTTCCCTGTTCTTCTCTTAGCATTTTCTGTGTTATATCATGGTGATTTATATACCTGTCTATCTCATTCTTAAGCCTGAAAGTTCCTTGTAAATGAAATTCTGTTTTATTCTTGTCCTCTTTCTTTTTCTTTGTCTCCATCACAAAATCTAGCACCGACTCCTGTTCTTAGGAAATCCTCAGTAAGTATGTGTGAAATAATGAGTCACAACTTATCTCAGGCAATACATATGAATGGGCACATCTGTCTATATATGTGCAAATTCATTAAACTTACTGAGTTTCTGCTTTAGTTAGGCATGATTCAGGTTCTGGGAGTATAGTGATAAAAGCTCAAAAATCATTGTCTTTTATATCAGATGCCTTTTATAATCAGCTCTCCTTGTCAGCTCATGTGTTCACTGTGAGTTGTATTTAATCTCTGAAGAGAGAAAACCTTATAGAACAGTAATTGGCAAGGTTATGTTGATGGTTGTAGACTTTATTATTTTTTTAAGATTTTATTTATTTATTCATGAGAGACACACAGAGAGAGGCAGAGACATAGGCAGAGGGAGAAGCAGGATCCTTATGGGGAGCCCAATGTGGGACTCTGGGATCATGCCCTGAGTTGAAGGCAGATGCTCAACCACCAAGCCACCCAGGCATCCCGGTTGTAGACTTTATTAGGCATTCTTAGAGTGGTGGGATGAGGTGAGCTATCTTTTCACCTTAAAAAAAGGACATTTGGAATAATTTTCTCTTGTCAAATTTATTTTGGACATTCTTTTTCTAGTTTAGGATTTAAAAGAGACTGTATGGTATTTCTCTGTTCAGCACCAGTACAATGCTTAGGAGTCAGTAGATTTTCAACAAATACTTATGATTTTTTTTTTAATGTGAAAGAAGACATAAACCACACTAAATGTCAACTCGGTCCCCACTCTGTAACAAGCACTTTACTAGGTGCTTTCAAGAATGTGAACATAATTGGCAAACTCCTTATGGCACCAACAGTAAAAATTATATCATTATCATTTGATCAGGTTCCAGTTATGGCTATAAGAGGCCATCAGTTATGTACTAAAAAGTTAGCAGAACCACCAGTCAAGAACCTAGGCTGCCAGACTTTGAATTTCTACCAGACCAACACTGTAATTAGCAGTGAGTGTCCTTTAGGAAAATAGTAGTGTCAATAGTTGTGAACCTCTTGCTAAAATGCTGGACTTAGGCAGGCCCCAAATTTTTGTTTGTTCAGCATGGCCTTCCAGAGGGCATGGGTGACTTTCCAGGGATTCTTGGTGTCCTATTTCTCTAGAAGATATTTAGTATATGGTCTTTCATTCCCATCTAGAATCAGAAAGAAAGCTGATTAATTCTTTCATTCATTGATCAAATCTTTCTGGCTTCCTACTCTGGTCTGGGCACTGTCTGAAAAATTAGTATTGAAAGATGAATTAGACAAAGACCTCCGTCTTCCATGAACACAGAGCCAGGTGGAAAAGACTGGTATCTAAATGTATAATCAAAGCCTTCTGGTCAATTTGATAGATTGGGCTGTCAAGGGACATTCCCCTCTAATTGCTGGTGGAAATACACAATGAAAAGAAAAAATCATTGACAGGCTGGCACACAAAAAGTAGAAATCTCCAGGTGCCAGAAGAGCAAGCTCAGTAGTAGAGCAATGATCAGCAAAAAGGAATTAAACAAAAGGTTTTATAATAAATATAGGAAATGTGTATGGTTCTCAGGGGCTAGAGTTTCAATATCCCATGGGGATGAGAAATGAGGCCATAGGAAACAAACTTGCTGCCTAAGCTGTCAGTGAGGAAAGACTGGACCAAGTGTGAAAGGACAGTTCTACTGAGGATGTGGTGTGGAGGTCTATGAACTACCCTGGGCTGTTGGGGCCACCGATGGGAAATGCAAGCCCGAACCTGTACTATATGGGGCTTAGGGGTTGGAGTTCTCATGTAGTACACAAGCTACAAACCAAGAAGATAATGTAAAAACTTGGTCTGGAATTGATTAAACTCTGAAACTCTGACAGGGGACAACCTAAAACCAGCTCACAAAATGTCTCAACATCCCAGTGCATGTGGCACCCTAACAAAAACAAAATTCTAAAAATCAAAACCACTAAATAACAACAGCAAATTCCTACTGATGTTGAGTTTACTTTTAAAAATTATAGTACAGGGCAGCCCTGGTGGCCCAGCAGTTTAGCGCTGCCTTTCGCCTGGGGGGTGATCCTGGAGACCCAGGATCGAGTCCCATGCCAGGCTCCCTGCATGCAACCTGCTTCTCCCTCTGCCTGTGTCTCTCTGTCTCTGTCTCTGTCTCTGTCTCTCTCTCTCTCTCTCTCTCTGTGTCTGTCATTAATAAATAAATAAAAAATCTTTAAAAAATAAAATAAATAAAAATTATAGTACACGCAAGAGAGGAATAAAAGAGTGAGCAGACAAGACACACAGAAAAGGTCATACCTTAGAAACTAGACAATAGACCGATTTGAGAGAGAATATATAGTGTGTGTGTGTGTGTGTGTGTGTGTGTATGTTTCATGGGAAGAATAAATAAATAAACTGCCTCATGGTGAAGAGGAAATTAGAAACCATAGGGCAAGTATAGGATAATATGATAAAAAAAAGTAGGTTTTAAAAGAACTAAGTAGAAATTCTAGAACTGAAAAGCAGTTATAGAAATTAGAAGCTCATCAAATGGGTCAAATAGTGGATGCATTCAGCTAAAGAGAAAAATGGTGAACTAGAAGATGGATTTGAGGGCAGCCCGGGTGGCTCAGTGGTTTGGCACCGCCTTTGGCCCAGGGCGTGATCCTGGAGAACCGGGATCGAGTCCCATGTCAGGCTCCCTGCATGGAGCCTGCTTCTCCCTCTGCCTTTGTCTCTGCCTATCTCTCTCTGTGTCTCTCATGAATTTTTAAAAAAAGAAGATGGATTTGAAATAGCATAGTGGTTAAGAGAATGAACTCTGGGGCCAAGGTGACAAAGTTTGAACCCTGTATCTACTACCTACATTCTGTGTGGCTTTGGGCAAGGCACTCCACCTATCTGTGCTTTGGTCTCCTCACTTGTAAGATGAGATAACAAAGGTAATTACCTCATCTGGTTGTTGTGAAAATTGACCTGGCTAGCAAATCTGATAAACTAATTGGAGAGAAAGCAGTAACAGCTGTTGTGGGTTAATATGATTATTACTTTGGGTTTTATAGGAAAAAAAGTCGTAGGCACTTTGGCAGGCTTGTAGGGAAAGCATATTTTAGAGATTTTAGATCTTGTTCAATCAGCCCATGTCCTCAGCTTTTCCATTCTGGCCTTCCACAAGTGCATGTTCACCCACACCAGTGCCACACTTTTTTTTTTTTTTAAGTTTTTATTTATTTATTCATGAGAGACACAAAAAGAGAGAGAGAGAGGCAGAGACACAGGCAGAGGGAGAAGCAGGCTCCAGGCAGGAAGCCCGACATGGGACTCGAACTCTGGTCTCCAGAATCACGCCCTGGGCCGAAGGCGGCGCCAAACCACCAAGCCACCCAGGGATCCCCCAGCACCACTTCTTAGCTTGATAAGCAAGCTTCTCCCTGGTCTTACCCCTGCTGACTCCTCTCACCTCATCCCTACCCCTGTACTTTATGCTCCATTTGTTTCAACAACCTGCCTCTAATTCCCTAAATGTACCACTCTGTTTCTAGTCTCTGCACCTTTGTTCATGCAGTTTCTTCAGACTGGATTGCATTGAACTTCCTTCTCCTCCTGGCTAACTCCTTTACTTAAGTATTGTCTGAAGCATTCCCCTAGTGCTCCTAATGGGAATAGTGCTGAATAAGATAGGCAGCATCCCTGCTTTGCTGACCTTGCATGAAAGAGAGAGAGAGAAAGAGAGAGAGAGAATGTATGAATCCATTTATCAGTCCCATTGACCATGCCATCTACGGTACCCTGAAATACTTCATATGTGGCGTATCACATCACCCCACATCTATCTTGATCAGAGTCCTTACCATGCTGTATTGAAATTACCTAGTTTGTGCCTGCTTTTTGAAGTTAAGGGTTCCCTTATCTATTGGCATGCTCTAATTACCCAACACAATATCTGCTGTGTATAGTAGGAAACATGGTGCTAAATTGCTTGGGTTCATATCCCAGCTATTTCAATTCATAGCTGCTGCAAGTGAATATACCTGCTGTGTGCAAGGCACTGGGTAAACATGTTGCATGCATCATTCGAATTCATACCACCCTTTATGGTAGAACAGATAAGCAACTGAGGCTCATCAGGCTTAAAGGAGTTGGCTGAAGGGCTCTGGTGGTGAGTGGCAGTGCCAGGATTCCCACCAAGGCCTCCAGGCCAAGTTTAGGGATCCACTTTCAACGTGGCAGCTGATTACACCCCCTCCTATGCATTCCCCTTCCCTCCTTCTTGGGCCAAGTTTGTCAAAGGTAGAAGCAGTAAAGTAAGCCCCATCAGTTGGTGTTCTTTAATGCCTTTCTCTTCACCCAGCTACTCTGTTCCACCCATCAACCCCACCCTGGTTCCCCAGACTCACTCAGGTCCTGTTTTTCTGTTAAATGAGTCCAGTCAGTGGCATTAAACAGTTACCTGTTTATCCTTTCCAACAGGAAATGAAATCTAAAAGAGACAAGGCCACCCGGGAAGAGCCGTTGAAAGCTACTATTGATGAGGCATGGGGGTAATTTCTGAAACAAATGCTTCAGAACTGAGTACCTTCTAAAATAAATGGATCTACGGGGGCCCCACCTCAGCTTCCCCATGGGGATTTTGGGATGGGGTGTGATGAGGGCCTCTTTCCCCTTCTTGCATTTTCAGTCACATGAGGTCTCAGAGGTTCTCTGTAGAAAGCCAAATGTTTCTTTTGGAGAAAGGACTGGAAATTGCACCCGTAGGTAGCAGAAAGGGAGGGAGCCTCCTACTTAAAAAAAATACTGAGGCTTGCTTCCAACTTCAAATAGTTCTCTGTGCTGACAGACTAGATCTGGGGGTATTTTTGTCCTGTTTTGCTTTCTCAAATGGAGACCTGGCTTTCTCTATGAAGCTTAGAGCTTTACACACAGTAGGGAAGTGTACAGTGTGATTCTTATGAGCATGAGTTCTGGAGTTACTATGACTCTGAGCTTCCTTTTACTCACCTCTGGAGTGAGGGCCTTTGAATCTATCACCTAAGACTTTTGCTGGCCAACAAACACATCTCTAGTACCACTTGTGTATTGTGCCAAGGACATCTGCTTGCGTGGTCATAACAAACAGATAGATACATGCTGGCCTCGGTCCCTTAGCCTACCTCTTCCCTGAGAGCTTGCCTGTCAAGAACTATGACCAGGTTCTCTGGTTCAGGAGTGGTTGCTTCCTCTTGTCCCTTTTTTTCTGTTACTTGATTTGGCACTTAAAGAATCTGTTTAAGTGATATTGACTGGCCTGTACACTTAGCCCAAATAGGGTAGCTGGATCCTTTACTTGTGCTCCTGGTTGTATGGATTTGGAGCAGTGGCAGTGGGTGAAGGAACAACATAAAGAAGGACTGGATCAGGAGTCTTGGTACTTGGCAGGCTAACGAACAGTCTTCCTAGGACTGGGGTCTTTGAAGGCTTATCCATTTAGTGTCCCATCTTCAAAACTGGTAGTTGGTGGGAAGAATTTCTGGTGGAACTCCTGGGGTAGCCTGTGATGTTTAAGACAGCACCATTTCAGTAGGTGTTGGGAAGGGAAACCTTCCTCTGTCCTCTGAGGTCCTTCTAGCTGGATTTAGAATCAAATTGACATGAGACAGATTAACAGGAGAAAATCAAATTTAATAGGCATATGTATGGGGAACCCAACACAGACATGAGATTCCAAAAACAAGGCAGTAGGAAGCTTATCTGAGCTAAGGAGAGAGGTAGGGCCTGAGGATACAAAGAGGAGGAAGGCCATTATGCAGGAAAGTGACAGATGCTAGGAAAAATAAGGTTGCCCTATTATGCGGGTAAGTTTCTCAGCCTACTGGGAGTTTCTATTCATAGCTCTCTTCCAGTCCAAAGTGAGATGTAGTATAACTATAAAACACACACTGGATTTCAAAGGCTTGACATGATAAAAGAACTTGAAATATCCCATTAATAATTTTCCTATCAACTACATGTTGAAATGATCATTTCTCATGTATTGAATTAAGGGGAAATATATTATAAAATTAATTTTACCTAATCCTTTTTAATGCTGCTACTAGACAACATAAAATTACACATGATGCTTGCATGTGTGGCTTGTGTTATATTTCTATTCAAAGGTGCTGCCGTAATGAAACAACAGCTGGAATCTTAGGTAAATCTCCTAACCTGTGTTTCCTCCTTAGAGCATGAGATATTCTTGTGCCCATTCCAGTTTTAAAACTCTAAGAACTACTTTTTATGAAAAGAAACTTTTCTAAAACAGATCCTGTGTCTGTATATAATACTTTAAAATATCTAGGCATAAGGGATTATCGTTACTGATTATAATCTGATCATTAACTCAAAAAAGGCAATATTTTGAGTAATGTACTTTTTGTGGAGAAAAACTCTGCAGGTTAGAAATCTGAAGCATCGAGGGATTATAATTTGATAATGAAGGACAATAGCAGAATCACAGAGCAATGCAGGAATTGCAGATCTGGGGCAGTAGTTGAGCACTTTCAAACAGGGCCCTATTACATATCCTGCATTGCCTCTGTCTCTCAAACCCAGTCTTACACTGTTCTCCTAAGCTGGCTATGCACCCGATGCACTCACTCCCTTTTAGGTTCCTCCAGCAAGCTAAGCTCTTTTCTTGACCAGGGGCACTTGATATGCTGTTCCTTCTACCCAGAATCCTCTTTCCCTTTTCAGATATTGGCATAGTTGTCAGCCACTCAGGTAAGTTATTCCTAACCATCCAAAGTTAGTCTCCACCATTAGTTTTCTTTTCCTTTATAGGAATTAATAAAAAAAAAAAAAATCCAGTCTAGTTCTGGAAGCAGTGAGAATACCTTCTTGATAGGAAAGTAGAGAAGTAGAGGAGCTTCTTGCCAGCTCTGCTGTGTCTGCTTTATCCCTTGCTAATTGACAAGTCCTTAGTCCCTCTGGCTAGAACCCAGGGTGGAGCACATGATATAGAAATCAGTTACCCTTCAACCAAGCTGTGCTCTCTATAGGACTCTTGTTAATCTTCTTTACTTGATAAGCCTATTTGTTTTAGGGAAGGAACCTCCAAGATAAGGCCTATGGAATTCTGTCCTAAATTACAGGGAAAATGCCCCTATATGGTCAATCTTGCTTCTTCAGAACCTGCTCAGAGGGGAGGAGCTTACTAGTGGGGCCCATCACAGGAGCAGAGGATCAGCTTCCCCACTCAATGGTCTTTCCAGCTCCAATTCTTGGCACCAATCCCTCCCATCAGCCCTCTTGTCTCCTCCTCCATGTGCTGCTGTCAGTAGGGCATTCAGCTTAGAGGGATGAGGCCCTAGGGTGTTCCACAAGAGGCCAATTTGGCTGTGTGAGGAGCACAGAGCTCCCTGCTCCCTGCTCCCAGCAACCACCACCCAGTTGAGACAGAGGAGCAGTCAAATAAGCTTGGAAATGTTTATGCTCCTATCAGGATAGAGATTTATCTACTTCCCATCATGGGTCTCAGATTCCTTACTCCCTTGGTACCATTTTCAGTAGTTGCTGTCTAAGACCAGGCACAATCTTGGAAGCATAAAACAGGAGGCAGCAGAGAGTTTCTTGATTTGCTCAGGCCATCCTTTTCCTTTCCTGCACATCTTTTAGTTTGGATTTAAACCTTCCTGCTGAACCTCCTGTCCACCCACTTTAGAAATGGCTTTGGAGTTTGGCCTCAAGAACTTTGTGGACTGAGGTCCTGCTCATAGAGATCATAGGCCTTTCTAGTCCTGGGCCTATGGCTTTGGTCAAGCTTTGCTCGAAGACTCACAAGGACATTTGGACTTAGAAGTCTTTTGGCTAAGGGCAGGAGAAGAGAGATCATACAAAGCACTTTGTTATCTGGCTCTCTCTCTCCAGTCTGTAATTGAAGGGTTTAAAAGTTTTCCAGTGATTCTAACTTGCAACAAAGTTTAAGAACCATCATTTTCAAGTTCTTCCAGGCTAATCTGTACTGCAGTTGACAACTTCCATAATATCTCTAACACGTGATTTATCCAGGTACAGAAGCTTGGAACTTTCTCCATTTCTGTTCTCAATTTTCTGGGGTAGTATAAAGAAGGAGTGGGTTTGGAGAGAGAAGTCCTTGGTGTATATTTAAGCTCTATGGCTAACTCAGGTTCTTGAAAATTGAGCTTTAGTTTAGTGGGTTTTTTCTTCTTTTCTTCATCTCTTAAATGGGGAGAATACCAGTTTTCCACGATTGTTGTGAGTACTGAATGTGATGACATGTAAGAGGGTCAAGCTCAGGTTTCAGCCCTGATAAATAAATATAGTGATAGATATTGATACTAATATTGACAAAAAAAAGTTTATGTCTGAATAACTTGGCATAACTCCATCACCTCTATATGGCCACCAGGAGTAATACCTCCTTACCTCATGAACTATTAAGAGCTACCATCTATTAAGAGCGTTTCACATGTCATAAATCATGTGAAGTGATTTACATGCATTGTCACACTTAATCCTCATAATAGTTCTAAGAGATAGTGTGTCCATTTTACAGGTGAGAAAAAATAAGCCTTTGAGAAATGTCATGGGCTGAATGGTGGCCCCCCTCAAAGATATGTCCATGTCCTGATCCCAAGAACCTATGAATTTTACCTTATTTGGAAAAAGGGTATTTGCAGATGTAAGTTAATTAGAATTTTGAGAAGGGATTATCTCACATTATCTGGGTGGGACCTACATGCCTACAATTGTTCTCATAAGATAAAGGCTGAGGGAGATTTCATACAAACCCACAGAGGAGAGGGTGTTGTGAAGACCAAGGTAAAGACTAGGGAGATATAGTCCCACAAACCTGGGAATGTTGGGGCACCCACCAGAAACTGGAAGACCCAAGGATTGTACTCCCCCTAGAGCTCCTAGAGGGATCATAGTTCTGCCTGATTTAGGACTTCTGGCCTCAGAATTATAAGAATAAATTTTTGTTTACACCAAGTCTGTAGTAGTTTGTTATAGCAACATCAGGAAACTGATCAAAGCAATTTTAGCAGTTGGCCCAAAGTCCCATAGCAGGGAAGTCGAATTCAAACCCATGTCCTTGACCAATATATTATATTGCTTCCAACTGAACTGATATTTGTGATAGGGAGTACCTGGGTGGCTCAATCAATTAAGCATCTGACTCTGGATTTCAACCGAGGTCATGATCCTGAGATCATGAGGATCACGACCTGGAGCCCTGCATTGGACGCTGCACTGAGTGTGGAACCTGCTTAAGATTCTCTCTCCTTGGGCAGCCCGGGTGGCTCAGCAGTTTAGCGCCGCCTTCATCCCAGGGCCTGATCCTGGAGACCCAGGATCGAGTCCCAAGTCGGGCTCCCTGCATGGAGCCTGCTTCTCCCTCTGCCTGTGTCTCTGCCTCTCTCCCTCCTCTCTGTGTATTCTCATGAATAAATAAATAAAATCTTTAAAAAAAAAAAAAAAGATTCTCTCTCCTTCTGCCCTACCCCTCACATGCACGCATGCTCTCGCTCTCTCTCTAAAAAAAGAAAAGAAAAGAAATTTGTAATAAAATGCCTTAGACTCATTTACTCGACAAATGTTTATTGAGTGCCTAGAGTGGACGAAGCCTCTACTGGGGGTGGAAGATGCAGTAATGAACAAGACAAAAATAGTCAACCGCTCAGTGAAAGAGAGACTTTAAGAATGAAGGTCACATGCACACATATACTAAAAATCATTCATTTTAGCAGTGATGGGGCTTTAGAGAAGTATGAAAGCATACTTGTATGAAAAGAGCCTGTGACCCTGGAACAAAGGATTCTCACATTCTCCCTGGCTAGGCCCTCCTAATAGCTACCCGAGGTAGAGGTCAACCCTTCATTTTCTTGGCCTGTCTCCTGGGAACCTCCAAGCCTACAAATCCATGTCAGCCTTCCTGAAGGTAGTCTACCAACAGGGCAAGTCCCTTGCTAGGAGATGGACCCACAACAGGAGGAAGGCAGTGAGGCCTTCAGCAGGCAGTGAGCTCTGCAACCCATTACAGACATCATTATGAGGCAGTGGAGTGTGGGGAAACTGTTTTTAGACAAGGTTGGAAAATTTTGCATTCCTGTGCCCGGCAAGATTTCCTGTAGGGCCATGAGAAGCTCACTAATCATCTCTTTAGTTCCAAGCGATATTACTTCAGGGCAGTTCCTGTCAAGGCCCCATGCTTAAATATCTCTTTGCCTGGGTTTATTCCATCAAATGCTTCATTTGTTTTTGAAAAAAAAAAAAAAAAAGCACCGGGACTTAGCTGGTCCAGCAGCCTAGGAAGTTCAATTCACCACATGCCTCAGAGGGCTCCTAGCTCTGCACCCAATTGCTACAACTAAGATAAACTTATTTTCTGACCGTTTTCTGCATATGATTCCATTTTATGTGGGCCCTAAGTCAGACTCGACCAAAGCCAGCCACTCTAATATGCTTGTGCAGAATTCAAAATGGCTTGCAAGAATTTTCTATTGGTCACCACTTGTCTTCTGAATTCAGGAAGCTGTGCTTTCTCAGGGAGCTTGCCCAGATTTCTAATTTCAGGGGTTTTTCTCCAACATTTATATCCATTTATTCACTCAACAGATATTTATTGAGTGCCAACCATGTGCCAGGTACTGCACTAAAGATACAATGGTAAAAACACAAAATTCCTCTCTCACGAACCTTACATTAGGTAGATTTAGCAAATCTGTGTGTGGAAAGTACCATTACAGCTAATACTTCCTGAATGTCTGTTCAATCCCGGGTGCTGTGCTAGATACTTTAATCACAATATCATCCCATTTAATGTGCCATAAAAACCCTGTGAGGTAGGTACTCTTGTGTCCATTTTATAGCTGGTAAAACAAGCTTACAGAGGTGCAGTGACTTGGCTCGTATATGGCAGACCCAGGATTCAAATCCAGGTTTTTATGACTACGAAGTCCATACTTTCAATGATTACCTAGTTCTATAACAACAACCCATGTTTATAGGGAGGAAAGAAAGCATGGGTTTATAAGCTTTTTAGCATATAGAATATCTTTTCTGTAAGAGAATATTCTTAATCATCCTTGAGTGATTTTTTTTTAATTTGTGTTTTCCCTCTAATTTCTATAATTTCTTCAGTAAATATCCTATACTCTTATAGTCAGATAAAATATAAAATACATAAGAAAATAAGAAGACTCATATATACCCCCAAAGAATTGAAAACAGGTACTCAAATCCATGGACATGAATGTTCATAGAATCACTGTGTATAATAGCCAGGAGGTAGAAACGGCCCAAATATCCTTAGAATAGGTAAACATACATACATACTTATATACAATGGAATATTATTCAGCCATAAAAGGCACAGTGTACTGATACATGCTACAATATTATTGGATGAACCTCAAAAATGTTATACTGAGTAAAGGAAACAGATACAAAAAGTCCCCATGATCATTAAATGTACAGAGACAAAAAGTAGAGGTTGCCAGAGACTGTAGAGAGGAGAGATAGGGAGCAATTGCTTAATGGATATGGTGTTTCCTTTTGGGGTGACAGACATGTTTGTGGGCTAGAGAGAAGTGGTGGTTCCATAATACCCATAATGTCCTCAATGCCACTGAATGATTTATTTACTTTAAAATGGTTCATTTCATGTTATGTGAGTTTTGCCTAAATAAAACAAAAATAAGAAAACCCCAAATCAGTAAAATAGACACACAGATAAGCTTCTATCATGCTCTTTGCGGTACTGCTGGTCCTCTGAGGGCTACAGAGGTGGGTTTGACGTCTCAATCCTGAAAGTGTGTTTACTTACTGCTACTGCCCCTAACCTGAGTCTGAGCCCTGGCATGGCAACTAACTGATAAAGGAACCTTGCTTGGGCCAGTCACTTAACCTGAACTTCCGGGCCCTCTGTTGTCATGCAAGAGTAATAATGTCCACAGAGATCAATGTTACATCCTTTTTTTTTTTTTTCAATGTTACATCCTAATATGATAAGGTTGTGCTCTGCAAGCTGAAGATTTGATCTGCATATGCTTTTCTAGTTTTTGTTTTTACATCAAGAACTGCTAGGTGATCTGAAATCCTCTCCAACTGCTTATCAGGCATGTGTGTTATAAGAACTAGGGAAATAGGCGGTAGAATCTTAGTGTATGGTTTTAGAGACCTTAACTTTTTGTTGCTGTTGATATTATTGTTTTCTATTTGTGGGTGTTTTGTTCTTGCCTATACTTTATAATAAAGTTTGTTCGGGTAAATAGGAATGTTTGGACTGAGCAACTGGGAGGGGGAATGGTGCAACCACATGGAAGACGGAATGGTGAACCACACAGAAGACAAGAGCTCAGAGGAAGTCTTTCTGCTGATGATGGGCATCTCTCTGCTAACGATTCCCAAAGGGAATCAGGTCAGTCTAACAATCTCAAACTTTGGGCTGGGATCACAGATAAATCCTGGGCAGACCTTGAGATGCTGGCCTTCAAATGAGTGCCACTTAGATGCTGATGATAGAGGGTCTTGCATCAAGTCAGTGTCACCTGCTGTAGCCCATCCCTCCCATGCTGCACAAACCTCCCAGGTGTGTCCTCTCAATTCTCCACAGTACTCGTCTTGCTAAGAGAAAGATTTGGGAAAGGCTTGAGGAACTCTTGAAAGACCACTGAAGAATCCAACTAAATAGCTTGGGTCCTTTCTCCAGGGTCAGTTAAACAGGCCTCATTAACCTCTGGTTTCAGGAAAACTAAGGTCTCCAGGAGACCTCGTTAGGATGTTGGGATCAGCAGCTCAGATCTTAAGATGTGAAGCAGGCCTGGAGGGTCTTCTGTGACTTCTATTGATATTTTCCTCAAAATGTTTTCTTCTTTAACAAATCTAGATTTGGGGTGCCTGGGTGGCTTGATTGGTTAAGTGACCAACTTTTGATTTTGGCTCAGGTGATGATCTCTGGGTTGTGAAATGGAGCCCCATTTTGGGCTCCATGCTGATCCTGGAGCCTTCTTGGGATTCTCTCTCTTTGCCCCTTCCCCAACTCACACCAAAAAATAAAAAAATTTTTTTTTAAATCTAGGTTTAAAAGTACTTATAGAAGCTCAATGTATTTGTTATAGAAAACCCAGAAAATGAAATTAAACCAAAATTATATAGTCACTGCTAACACATATTCTTTTAGTCTTTTTTCCATGCACGTTTTTATATTGATAGTCACCAAAATGGAGCCATATTGAGCATTCTGTGTTGCTGAACAGCATTTGTCTTTTCACAATATCACAATCCTCTTTCTGTATTATTAAGTATTTTCAATGACAACATTTTTGTGGGCCTTATTAGACATGTTCTGTTGTAGGGGCATTTCTTAATTTATTTAACCTATCCTCCATAGTTGAAAAAATCATTCCAGTTTTTTGTTATAAATAACACTGTGATGAAAATTGCTTTAAAGGGCCCGGACAGACAGTACCTAGCCTCATGATTTTTTGCGTGTTTTTTTTAAGATTTTATTTTATATATTTATTCATGAGAGACACACAGAGAGAGGCAGAGACACAAGCAGAGGAAGAAGCAGGCTCCTTGCAGGGAGCCCGATGCAGGACTTGATCCTGGGATCAGGATCACACCCTGAGCCAAAGGCAGAGGCCCAACTGCTAAGCCACCAAGGCCTTCCACATGATGTTATCATAAACCTATCTGCATATTTACGGTCTCTAGCAATAGCGCAGGAGAATGCGCCATTCTGCTTTCCTTCACCAACACTAGGTTGTCATTTTCTTAGTCAATGTCCATTTTATTTATTTATTTTAAAAGATTTTATTTACTTGAGAGAGAGAGAGCACACGCACAAATGGGGATAGGGGCAGAAATTGAGGGAGAAGGAGGCTCCTGCTGAGCAGGGAGTCCCAACTCAGGTCTCTATCCCAGGACCCTGGGATCATAACCTGAGCCAAAGGCAGATACTTAACTGACTGAGCCACCCAGGTGCTCCAATCCGTTGTCTGTTTTGAAAGCAACAATGACATGCTATTGATGTTTTAACTTACATGTCTTTGATAACTAAGATTGAATTTTATTGGCATTTAATAGCCATTATTTTTCTCTAAAGAATATTCATTCTTTTTTCCCTCTATTCTACTACTATTGGTGTATTTATCTTTTCTCACTGATTTGAAATCTGCATTTTAAAAAATCAGTTTAACTTTGAAATTTGCTTATGATGTGTATTTTTATAGTACAGAGAACTTTAATTTTTATGAAATCAAATAAACCAATCTTTTATCATTTTTTTTTACTTTGGTATCATGCTTAGAAAAGGGTTCCTTTCCCTAAGATGATGGAAGGTCTTTTAGTTCCTTGAAGATATTATAAGTAAACACTGTCTTTCGAAAGTCTGGGTCAACTGAGCAATATTTCCAGCTGTAGAGAGGACAGGAAATGAATCTAGTGCCAGAGTCAACTGTTTCTCTACAACCTAGACTCAGTTACTTCCAAGTTGAAGGACCTTAGAGGTTATGTAATCCAACCTTCCAGCTGATATGTGACTCTCTTCTTCCAAAAGCTTCATAAATCCTTCTATATTAAGATTCTACATCAGTGCTTTCTTTCTAATTAGAAAGCTTCTACATCAACACTTTCTTTAGTGTAATCACACAAGGTTAACCTATTCTTCTCTTTGAGAAGTCCTCCTAAAGTTCAGATGGTCTTTCTTATACTGAGCCAATTGGTCTTCATTCTTCCTCTCCCTGCTATGTCTACTCCTTCTCAGAAAATGGATAAAGGCTGTTCTTTGAACTTTGCAGTCATATCAGCCTGGGTGTCTATTCTAGAACTAAGTTAGCTATATGGCCTTAAATAAATTACTTAACCTATTTGAGCTCTGGCTTTATCATGTATAAAATGGGGATTCAAAAATTCCTATTATAATCCATTCTAACTTTGAGATAGAATTAAATGCTAGGTTAAGACAAGACAATATGAGCTCTGCCTTGCTTAGCATTGTGTCTGGTCATTTCAGACTTGACTATGACTTAGGACTTTTTTGTTTTTTGTGTTTTAATTCAAAGCTTCTAAAGTGTGTATGCAGTATTTGAAGTAATGTCTTATAGCCATATTAGTGATTAACAAAGAAAGCCAAAATATATCTAGATTAATCTGTCAGTACATTGAAAAAAGAGGCAAAATCAGTGTCATAATGTATTGTTCCCAACAATGTGTTATGAAAGTTGTTACATGTATTTTCATTTATTCCAGTGTTGCTTTGAACTTTAGGATAAAATGACAAATGACCCCTAGGGACCTTTTCTCTTCTTATTTGGAGGATCTGGTGTGTGGACACCTAGATTTCATGAGTTTACTGTGAGGATTAGGGGAGATCCTGCATGACTGTGGTAGTGTGTCAGCATTATGATATCATTGCCCATGTAATCTCTTGCTCTGACTGAACAGTTGCCATTCTTTTCATTATTTCTCCTCCTAACTTGTTGTCTATGTTCCTCCCCCATAAAAGGTAACCCACTAGAGTGAGCACACCACACTCCAGGAGTACCTGGACATAAAGGATACAGCAGGGCCATCTCTATCTTTGTTTTACACTTTTTTTTTCCACAACCAAAATTCTCAGCTTCTGAGTAGCATCATCTTATTGTTGACTTATGATGAACTTCTAGTTAACAAATCTCTTGTGAGTTTCTCACAATTTTAGCTATATACCTGTATCTCTCTTTTCTCATATTTGTGTAATCAATATCTTATGTCCCACTACTCACTATGCTTTATTCCTATATTTCAACATGTTCAATCTGTCATGTAAATCATATAATGATATCATTTAGCATACTCATGATCTTGCAACATTGTGTCCATATTAATTTGGTCTTCATCTAAGACACTGGTGTGACTGTTGGCTGGAAAGAGTGTAGATAGAACTCCTGTTATGATGATATCTTGTCTTGCTGCCTCTCATACAAATGTATATAGTTAAGATAATGTTTTTGAGACCCCACAGATCGTTTTTAGCATCTTTCTGTTTCTGTGACCTTTTTCAACTTAATATTTGTATTTTGTTCTCATTTTGTCATTTAACAAACATTTGTTGAGCTATGTACCAGACACTGCAGTGGGTCCTGGGTACAGAAACAAATAATATGGGTCTGTCTTTGAGATGCTCACAGTTGAGTGGGAAAACAGACTAAAAGAAGTGGGTGCACAGGGGCACCTGGGTGGCTCATTTGTGGCCTCTGTCTTTGGCTTAGGTCATGATCCTGGGGTCCTGGGATTGAGTCCCACATCGGGCTCCCTGCAGGGAGTCTACTTCTCCCCCACCTGTGTCTCTGCCTCTCTCTGTGTGTCTCATGAATAAATAAAATCTTAAAAAAAAAAAGAAAAAAAAAGAAGTGAGTGCACAAAGAGAAGGAGTGGGGGAGTTGTGGATAAGGCTTTGTGGAGGTGGTGATATTAGAGCTGGGTATTATTTTTTTTTTAAGATTTTTATTTATTTATTCATGAGAGACTGAGAGACAGAGAGAGAGAGGCAGAGACCCAGGCAGAGGGAGAAGCCGACCCCATGCATGGAGCCTGACGTGGGACTCATTCCCGTGACTCCAGGATCAGGCCCTGGGCTGAAGGTGGCGCTAAACCGCTGAGCCACCCGGGCTGCTCAGAGCTGGGTATTATAGATGCAAAGGAATTTGCAAAGCAGGAAGCAGATCAAGGATACATCTGACCACGCTTCAAATTCCCTCCCCTTAGACTACATGAATGTCAAAATTACATACCCATTTTCTCTCATAGTTTCTGCTGTTCTTCTGCAAACAATATCTCTTTGTTTAGAATTATATTTCTATTATTGGCACTCTAAGATAAGGAATTACCATCCAGGAATGTTAAGAATAGAGAATATGTACCATCTTTCAGCTAATGGACACTTTTAAGAAATATTTAGAGCATGGAAAATCTATCCTATATCACTCTGTGTCTTACCTCAGTACCAGTTTTGTGATCAACAATAATTATAATAATATAATAATAATTGCTAACATTTATAGAGTACCATGGATAGTGCCTTATGTATATTATTTCTTTCTACCATTAACAAAGAAGAAGTTTGAGCGCAGAGAGATTGAGTAACTAGCTTCACATCACCCAACTAATAAAGCAGCAAAACTGAGATTTTGGACATTGGTCTCTCTGTCTCCAAAGTCTGGCCATTTACATTTTGTTATTCTGTCCAGTTGGTCAATATACCTACTCATTCTCTTCTTGGGTCTTTATTTTATACTCCTCAGTAGTTTACCTTTGTGTTAGTCTGCTAAAATAGCTATAACAAATACCACAGACTACATGGCTGAAAGAACAAATTTATTTTCTCACAGTTCTGGGGGCTGGGAAGTTCAAGATCAACATCTGGCAGGAAATTGTTTCTGGTGAGGCTTCTCTTCCTGGCTTGCAGGCAGCTGCCTACTTACTGTGTCACTATATGGTGAGGGGGTGGGTGGAGACAGGGAAAAGGAGAGAGAGATCTTTCTCTTCTAATAAGGCCACCAATCCTATCAGATGAAGGCCTCACCCTTATGACCTCCTTTAACCTTACTTATGCTTTAAAAGCCCTAACTCCAAATACAACCACATTGGGAGTTAGGGCCTCAACACCAAATTTGGGGGAGATACAATTCAGTCCATAGCACCCTTCTCAAAACATTTCATACCTTTTTACTTCTCCATACTTTTGTTTAAGCTGTTCCCCTAGCATAAGTTTCCTGCCTTTCAAAATCCTTCTGGTTCTTAACTATCCAACTCAAATGTCACTTCCCCTGAAGCCTTCTCTGTTTTCTAGTCATTCCAGTTGCTCCTTCTCCTCTATATTAATAATATTTTATATTTTGATTTAGCTCATATTTTAGCCAGACTGCATTATAGGCCCCTTGGAAGCAGACACCCTGCCTTGATGTGATCCCAACCGATCTGGCCCTAATTGTGTTGGTACTCTCTAAAGGTATGACTTGAGTGATTCATTAGTTCTAAGGAATGGTGGAGGCAATTGGGTGGGTTTAGGCTGTAGAAGAGAAGAGACTACAGGAAGCTCTGTTGGAAGTGATGCCCTACAGAAGAGAGAAAAAATAGTTATATGTTCCCTGGGAGGTTCAAATCGAGACTACAAATTAAGTTTCAAAGAAGCAGATTTTGTTCCAATGTAGGGAAGATCTTTTTAATTAAGAAGGAGGGTTGAATAACATTCATTGATAACCAAGAGCTAAACTGTTACTCTACATACATTATTTCTACTCCCACATGATCTTATAAAATAGTTCCCTCTGTTGCAGATGAGAAAATCAAAGTTCCAAAAGGCTAAAGACCTAGTGTGATTTCATGTAGTTAGTTAGTTGATCTCCTCTGCCCAGTCCTTCATGAAGAAGCACTCTTCCTTTCCCTGAAGGTATTGAAGCAGTCTGCCTGACCACTTTCCAGGAATTTGAGCTCTGGAAGATCTGGGGGGTGTTGGTATAGTTCATATTTCTGTTTTCTTTCATCTCTCAAATCCTGTGACTCAGAAATTCTCAGTCCCTGACATTTAATGGGAATAGACCTATAAAACCTATCTTCTGTCTTATTTTGGAAAGATATATTATAAAACTCTTCCTAAGATTATTGCAAATTATCATTACAGTATTAAATGTGCTACTGGTCCCATTAGTTTATATTTATGAAGCTGTTTGGAGAACACAGCTTTGGAAATACTTATTATTAATAAAATTGACTTGAGGGCAGCCCTGGTGGCGCAGCGGTTTAGTGCCGCCTGCAGCCCAGGGCATGATCCTGGAGACCGGGGATCGAGTCCCGCATCGGGCTCCCTGCGTGGTACCTGCTTCTCCCTCTGCCTGTGTCTCTGCCTCTCTCTCTCTAGCTGTGTCTCTATGAATAAATAAATAAAATCTTTAAAAAAATAAAAAATAAAAAATAAAAAATAAATAAATAAATAAATAAATAAATAAATAAATAAATAAATAAAATTGACTTGATCCTAGTCAAGTGGGGCTACATTTTCAAACAAGAGCTTCTCTATCTGAGGAAAAAGGAATAGGCACAAGTTGTCACCTAACTCTAGAAGTCAGATGAATGAACTACTTAGCCTTGCTATCCTGATTGCATTCCATACTGAAGGTGGGTCCCTGTAGACTAAGCCCTCCCAGGATCAGCTTCTGGGGCAGGCAGCCAATGTTCTGAAGCAACTGCCATTTTTCTTGGGTGATTCATGTGTGAAAGTGTCTCCTCCATAAGAATCTGGGTCATCTTGTTCTTCTTTCCAGAGCCAGGCTCTTATCAGCCCAGAAGTGTCTCCTCATACAAATGCATCCAAGTTGGAACATTTATGAATGATAACGATAGTTGTTCACTCCAAATACATAACTCTTTTGGTCTATGACATCTCATGTTTGGCTATACTGCTAGTTGCATTCAACAGAATTGGGTCTGAATTCTGGAGCTGGTGTACATTTTGGTGTAACTTTAGAGACTCTTTAAGAATGATCACTATCTCTATCTTCTCAATTCAGATGGTTTATTTAACTCTGTATTTCTCTTTCCTATTGTGAAAGAGAATAGCCTTGAATTTGAGCAAAGCTTTTGCTCCTGTGTGTGCATGTGTTTTAAATAACATTTCAGCATATGTTATGAAACTCTACTCTGGTCCCACCACCACCAGCCCCAACCCCTGGTCAGATGAGAGGTGACAACACAGAATAAGCTTCCATGAACATTTAAAACCAGCTCAATTTTGTTGTTCTTGTTGTTTAGAGTTTTTCTTTGCACCTGCTTTGTTTTCCTAGGAAAAATATCACAGGTATCCTCTTCTTCTTCCATTTTTACTAGACAAAAGACATTGTTCCCGGATGGAGGTGGAGAGAGGGAAAGAATGATACTTTTGGGAATCTTACAAGGTAGAAATGCCATCAAAACATTTGAATATGAAGTTGACACTACTTTAGGATCATTTAATCCCGCAGCCTCCAGACATCCCGTCAATTTAACAGACATGACTCAGAGAGGAGAATGAGTCACTTAATATCAAACAGTACTTTTGTGGTAGAGGTGAGACCAGACCCTGTTCCCCTGTTGTCATTGCATAACCTTAAAATATCACAGCTTCTAAGAAGTCTTCCAAAATTGCAATGGAGACCAAACTAAATAATCCACCCCATCGGGGCTTGAGGATGCTACCAGGGCAGTCAGTGTGCTTTTTCTTCCTTAATCATGGTCCTGTTACAAACCTCAAGGATCTGGAACTCACAAAACGAAATCCTCAACTAACTACTGTTGTTTTCTACATTCACCTTTCAAAGCAAAGATGGAAAAGGATAAGACAACAAATAAGGGATTTATTTGAAAAAGCAATATCCTATAGGATTTCACTGTGTACCTTGAATAGTCAAATTGGTAGAGTCAGAAAGGAGAATGGTGGTTGTCAGGGGCTTAGGAGAAGAGAGGATGGGGAGTTATTGTTTAATGGATACTGAATCTTAGTTTGAGAATATGAAAAAGGTTCTGTGGGTGAATAGTGGTGATTGTACATAAGGTAAGTGTACTTAATGCCATTGAACCATACACCTAAAAATAGTTAAAGTGGTAAATTTTGTGTTGTGTATATTTTACCACACACACACACACACACACACACACACACACACAGAAAGCAATGTTCTTGATGCAGTCTTGAATCTCCATACCCTTGTGTGTATGCATTCTCAGAAACAGTCCATTATTATGTCCTAAAGAGTGCTAATAACAAATACATACTGTCTTCTATTTGCCTTGCATTTTTTGTTTTCAAAGTAAAGTCACGTCCATGATTGCATTTAGTAGTCATTAACACTATCATGAGGAAAGCATGACAGGTATCTTTCCTTATTTTACAAATGAGTAAACCAAGGCCCAGAGTTACACAGCTGACGGATAAAAGAATTGGTACTAGAACCCAAGGCTTCTGATTTGTGTTCCTCAAACCATGCCAGATCCGTGTTAAGAAGTTTTGAATCGATACTTAACATATTATACTTAGTTATCCTAGAAAGTAGACTCACCAGGACACCTGGGTGCTCAGTCGGTTAAGCATCTGCCTTTGGCTCAGGTTATGATCCTGCGGTCCTGGGATCAAGTTCCAAGTCAGGTTTCCTGTTCAACGGGATGGGGAATTTGCTTCTCTCTCTCCCTCTGCCCATCTTCCTGCTTGTGTTCTCTCTCACTCTCTCTCAAATAAATAATAAATAAAATTTAAAAAAAGAAAGTAGACTCATATATTTTAGAAAGATTTTCAAAGACTTTGAACACAAGTAGTTTGGAGAGGTTTTTAAAATGAAAATAAAGTAAACTCTAGACAACTCATTGTCTAAATATTCTGATTAACTGAGGTTTTGCTATATAGTAATGATATTGACAAACACTTATATAGGACTTTATTATGTGCCAGAGGCTATTGTAAGTCATTTAACAGAGCGTGTTATTTATAATTTAGAACAAAATTTGTCAAGACTAGCATGTGCTAAACTCCCTCTAAAGTGCTTTGTATACTTTGCCTCATTTAATCCACATACCAGTCTGAGGTAGCAGGTATAGCTGGAGCTTAGAGATGTTAAATAAATTGCCAGAGGACACTTGATAGCCAGTGACAGAGTCACTACTTAAACCCAGGTCTGCCTCCCTCTTTACCACTCAAACAGATAGGGCAGTGTAGGCCTTTCTAATCACTGCCATCTCTAAATATTAATTATGTCATTCAGGCGGCTGAGGCAACACCCAAGTATGGATGCTGGTTGGCTCATAGTTTGCTTCTTGAGGGACTTCTAAGTTTCACCCTGAAATTCTGGCTGGAAATTGGATTCAGTTGCTGAAAGCGGAAGAAATACAGCTTTCATGTTCATGCGCAATTTGCTTTTTCATTTTCTTTTATTATCCCGAGACTTACTGTAAATCACACTTTCCCATCAGTCCTGGGGGTTCTAATTATATTCATGGGGTCCAGCTAAGAGCAAGGGCAGTAAATTACTGCCACTTTGTTTGAAAATTTTTTTAGCCACAGTACATTAGCTGCTTTTGTTTGCTTTTCCACTGGTAGTGTGCAGTTTTATTTCAGAATTGGTGTTTCTTGAATGTCTCATTTGTGAATAATGTAGCTTGCAAAATGGAATGATTGGAGAAAACATATGCCAGAGTATCCTTTGGCATCTGTAAGATTTTAAAGCATTTATAGCTGAAATGAGTTATTGAATTCTTTCTCTGTTTCTCTCTTTTACACACACACACACACACACACACTCATTCTCTGCATTTTCCTGTTCTCTTCATTCTCTTCTTCTCTGCTTCCCAAAGATCAATTGCATATGGTAATCACCAATATAACAACTAATATCAGGTAACTACTAAGAAATGCCTTATTCCAGGGTTCTCTAAGTATTTTTGTTTATTTGAAAGATTGATAGATCAGAGGGTCAGGGGACATGTTTTATTGTAAGTTTCTGTTCCAAATTTCCTGACATTTTTAGTAAAAAAAAAAAAAAAAAGAAGAAGAAGAAGAAGAAGTAAAAAAAAAAAAAAAGAAAAAAGAAAGGAATACATTTTAAAAGGCAAAAATAGGGCTAATAAGAACCAGACCCTAAAGTGATTATCAAAATGTCAAAAATAACTACTTTTTCTTTATTCAGTAGCATTAATCTTGAGGCACTTACCTTTCAGTAAAATCTCCCTAATGGCTTGACTTGATTCTCATGCTGGACCATCCACAAATAGAGTGGCTTCTAAAGTGATGCCCAAATCCTCAATTGCTTTCAGTAATTGGTCTGGGAGTTCAGTGAAGACATTTGTTTATGTTTTTAAAATCCTATCTTTTGATAAAGTAGCAAGAAAGGAGTCTTTCTGGCATGTGCTGGCAACCTAGAATAAGGTTTCCCAATGAGTCTTTATTGTCGTAATGTTCACAGGACCATTCTGAAGATGCTAGAAAGCTATAATAATTGTACAGGACCTGGTTGAGTGTGAAAATGAACTCTTTTTTCCTGAAATTTGTCAGAGTTTCTAGAATGGCTTTGGAAAGGATTGTAGTGCTGGTGAAGAAGGAGATTAATCATTCTTATCACTAATCCATACAGTGGTCATTTCATTTTCTTGGACTTTATAAGTAAACACCTTTGAGGGTGGCTGCCTACTTTACAAAAACTCCCTGTTGTCTGATAACTGCTCCTATGACCCATGGTGATGGGCCTTCAGCAGCTATGTTTATGTTGTGTAACTCTGTCCCTCCCTGGGGAGTTGACTGGACCAGGGAGGTGAAGGACACTAGACCCAGGTTGGGCCATTCAGCGTGATTTTCCTGGGAACTTGAAATTGAGACTCAGAGACAGCCAGTGTTTGAAGCTGCTGGTAATGCCATGAGATTAACTTGAGGTAGGTAACATGAAGTGATCATCCTCTCCTCTGTGTGCAGAAAAGCCAAGAATGTTGGTTTACAAAGAGAAGAGACTGGGGATCCCTGGGTGGCTTAGCGGTTTAGAGCCTGCTGTCGGCCCAGGGCCTGATCCTGGAGTCGTGGGATCGAATTCCACATCAGGCTCCCCACACGGAGCCTGCTTCTCACTCTGCCTCTCTCTCTCTCTGTTTCTCTCATGAATAAATAAATAAAATCTTTAAAAAAAAAAAAGAAAAACAAAGAGAAGAGACTTAAACAGATTCATAGAAAGAACCAAAGATAGAGGGCAGAGGGAGAGTCCTGACCTGTCTTGGTTCCTGTTCTTCTTGAGGCCTGGCTAGACACCTTACCAGAGTTCCACAAGAAACCTCTATGTTAAATTCCTCATCCACCTCATCCGCTCCTCCTCACCCTCTTCAGCCAGCTTGAGTTAGCTTCTGTTACATTCAATCAGAGTCTTAGCAAAGACAGGTTGACTCTCTCTCTCTCTCTCTCTCTCTCTCTCTCTCTCCCTCTCTCCATATGTATTTGTTTAATTACAGAGATGGCCAAGTAAACAAACACATGAATGTTCATACTTACTCTTTGGTACCCTAGAAGGTCTGAGCTGGGAACAAACCTCAGAGATGTCTTAGTCCTATCCTCTCATCAGACAGATGAGGAAATCAAAGACTATAGATGAGAAGTCATTTACCCAGGTTCACACACAACCAGTACTTGATCCCTGGCCTTCTGGTTCTCAGGGCAGCCAATGCTCTTTCCAGGTTGGCTCCCTGGTGCCATCCATCTGTCTGCTTATCCATCTGTCTCTCCATCCAACCAAAAACCATAGAGTAAGCAAGCTCCTAGTACATGACAGGTCCTGGAATATATGCTTTCTGTGTTCAGTGAACTGAGTATGTGGTAGGATTAAAGTTCTTTATGTATATTTTCACTTCATTCATTCACTTCCCATCTGAAAGGGCACTTTTCTACCTTTTCTAGCCCATCATCAGAGAAAATTCATTTAGAACTCTCCCGGAGTGTATTCCTATCACATATTCTCTGCTCCTCTCTTGTGGCAGTCTTTCCTAATATCTCTGATAATCTGTCTTCATATCCAATTTCCTTTGGCAGCCCTTTGAAAGCAGTATGAATCAGTACCTTCACTTCCTTGTACAGAACCTGTCACAAAGTACATCTTCAATAAATGTCTGCTATTCTGGAGAACTTATTTCATTCCTTAGAGTCTCAGATGCGGACTGTGTATCAATTATCTATTGCTAGATAACAAACCACTCCATACTTAATGGCTTCAAGCAACAATCATTTATTATTACTGCTCATGGTTCTGGGAATTGACTAGGCTCAGCCAGATGGTTCTTGTTCAGGGTCTATCATATGGTTGCAGTCAGATGGTGGCTATGGCTGAGGTTATCTTGAAGGCTTTCTCATTCACATGTCTGTTAGACATCTGGGCTGAGAGTACAAAAACAGGGCTGGAACAGCTGGAGCTCTATGGGAATCTCTCTCTCTCTCTCTCTCCACATGGTAACCTCCATATAATTGGACTCATTTCATGGTGGCTAGAGGACCCCAGAGAGACTGTCCCAAGAGAAACTACCAGAAGCTACAAAGACTTGCATAACCTGCCTCAGAACTCACCTCACATATGTTACTTCTGTAACATTCTGTTCCTCAAAAGATTCACAGAGACCCTGCCAGGTATAAGGAGAGGGGGCACAGACTTCATCTTTTGATAAGAGGAGTGTGTTCAAGAATTTACAGACATGTTTCTGCATCTCTGCTTTATGCTTCTTCTGCACATGAAGGGGATATGAAAGGAAATGAATTCTTAATCTCTGGCCCCATGTTGCTTACGTTTAAGCTGGGAGCCATGGTTCTCAGGCAACTGCTGGTTTCTGGCCCCATGATAGCTAGATCTTTTCCAACTACTTTGCCACTCCTAACCACAATTAATCACAGTGTTTGATAACCAGGTACTTGTGGCCTAGGAGTTAGTATGGGCAGGCAGGTAGCATCAGGGTCTCTCATTTTATCATAAAACTCTTGCGTGCTGGGTTTTGTGGTAGGCCCTCTAGAGGAATTAACAGAAGATTCACATTTGGGCCCTGCCAAGAAAGAGTGAGAGACATTTCTAAAAGTGTAACTTAAAGAAATAATACAAAAAGGAAAAAAATATTAAAGCATAAAGATATACACTGAAGCATTTTTTTTAAGAGTAAAGAAATACTCTTTGGGGAGCTAAATTTTCCCCAATTAGGGATATCCTTTCATTGTGATCTCTGATGGAAATCCATGATCAGAGATCTGTGACTGCTTTTCCTTGGATTCCTGAGATCATACTACTTGGGGAGTAGGAAATAGGAGTACAAAATTAGAACCTTCTGGCCCCTCCTCTCTGTCACACTCTTCATCAGCTCTACCTTCCTTGCCCTACTGGGTCAGCTCACACTTCCTGAAGCTCAGGTCCAGGCACATGTTTCCTGGCTTAGTATTGTGTAAAAACTGCCCATTGTTGGCCAGATGAGGCAGATGAGGTACAAAATCCTTCATTACTATTTGAGGTCTTTCCTCATTCTTGGCCCAGCCTTTCTTTATGGCCTCCTTGCCTACCATTTGTTTATCCATAAGCTTCTCAGAAAGCAAATAAGGATGATTTATTCTCTGTTGCTCCCACCCACTTTAGACACCTGTGCCTTTGAACTTTTCCTCAAACCATTCCTTTACCCACAGAATGCCATTTCCTCCACATCCACTTCCCGAAAGCAGACCTTCCCTGACTCCTGCCACCATAAGCCAAGCTGGGGAGGTACAAAGGGAGGGGCTGGGAGCTTCCCAAGAGCACATTTTCCTGAAGTGATGTCTTTTAAACAAATTTTAATGGTATTATGTTATATGATGGTTATTAAGACCATGATGAAAGATGCTTCGGGTGGGGCACCTGGGTGGCTCAGTCAGTTGGGCGTCTGCCTTTGGCTCCGGTCAGGATCCTGGAGTCCCAGGATTGAGCCCCATGTTGCTCCTCGCTTAGTGGGGTGGGGAAGAGGTCTCTTTCTTCCTTTCCCTCTGCCCCTCCCTGCTTGTGTTCTCTCTCTCTCTCTTTCAAATAATAAATAAAGTCTTTAAAAAAGAGAGAGAGAGGGAAAAAAAATAGAAGATGCTTCAGGGCTCCTTAAGGTGGCTGAATATGTGTGCTGCTGTTTTTTATTATCACAATGATTAGGGGGATGCCATGGACATTTATTTGCTAGAGACCTGGGATGTTATATGCCTTGCCATGTGCAGGGCAGTCGGGTAGGATAAAGAACCCTCCTGCCTCCCATCAGCCATGCCTCACTGCAGAGCACAGTGAAGTGAGGAAGCTGTGGAGGCCATCCTGTGTCAGCAGAGGCAGAAGCTGTGGAGGCCACCCTGTGTCAGCAGAGGCACATGGGTCACATTGGGACGGTCCTCAAGGATGGCACCTTGCATGTCCCCACTCTCCACAACAACTGCCTGGCTCCTGCTCTCTGCCCTCACTCCCTTTGCTCTCCCAGCCTCACTCTCTCTGATCTGAGAACCCAGTTGTCAACTTCTGCTCTCCAGCAAGTCCCAGCTCAAGACTGGCCTTGATTTCAGTCAAGCCTTCCCTGATTTCTACAGCTGGACATGCTTACCCCTTCCTAAGTAGAAAATAGCATCCCCCTCCTCGCATCTTCCCTTTTTCTGATTATTTTTATTGGTCTATTTTCCATCAATATTTCATGAGGAGAGATGGGACAGGTATGTCCCCAGCACCTACACAGGTATTTAATGAGTATTTGCTTATTTTCTGTCTGTCTCCCCCTTATTTCTTCCTCTTCTCCAAATGCTTGTGGATTCCAGCAAGAGGACAGGAAGTCTGCAGTTTCTCTGCCCCTCCACTCTGCTCTGGGTCTTGGCCACTAGGCCTGATAAAAGGACAGGGGACGGTCTGGCTCCTCTGCCACTGTGGCATGGCCACCTTGGCCTCACTACCTTCCCCCTCCCTCTCCTTCAACCCTCAATGTCTTGACCACACACTTAGCTTTACTCTCACTCTGACTTATACTTTCAAATTAGACCCTGAGATAACTCCTCTTCCTCCCTTTAAGATCTTAAGCAGCTACTGATGGACAGTGGTCATATCGCCTCCTCTTTTTTAAAAAAAGATTTTACTCATTTATTCATGAGAGACAGAGAGAGAGAGAGAGAAAGAGAGAGAGACAGGCAGGGGGAGAAGCAAGCTCCATGCAAGGAGCGTGACACGGGACTCGATCCTGGGACTCCAGGATCACGCCCCAAGCTGAAGGCAGGCGCCAAACCACTGAGCCACCCAGGGATCCCCTGATATCTCCTCCTCTTTAAACATCTTACCGATTGCTACGTGACACCTCTGGCCCAGAAAGCAGATTAAGCTCCCCTTTTCTAGGGTATTCCATCACCCCGAACACACTCAGATCACACTGTAGTATGACTGTCCCTTTACTTGTCTGATTCTGCAGCCAGGATGAGAGATCTTTGAGCACGTCCATCCACTTGTTCATTTCTTCATCAAACGTTTTCCACATCTATTCATAGCAAACCCACACAGAGTGTAAGGTGCCATACCCGTGGAAAGGGCATGCACATAGCCCCAGTGTTCCCTGACTTGTCTGCTTCACTGACTCTTGCCTCTTGCTATTGAGAAAATACCACCCACTTCAGTTCTCACCTCCAGATTGCTTAGTACTTTTCTGTTTTGTTGAAAAGGCAGTAGAGCAGAGACTGTCTAGTTTTTGAGGAATTTGGTTCAAAATTGGAAAGCAAAATCACTCCATTTATAACAGAACATTCAGGTGACAGGGTCCTCTCCAGTGCACTGCCCTCCTAGCAGCAGATCTGAGATGTGTCCAGGTCAGCAGATTCTTTCAAAATTTGAAATACAAACCTTGCACAATGAATGGAGAAGAGGGGAAAGAATGGTTTTTGTGCCCTTTCGTGTCCCCTGATGTTTATATTCTGGGAAAACCTGAAACTGGAATGTAGGCCTCAGTGGAATCACGTTGGAATGCTGATTGGCACTCAAAGGGATTCGGGATCTGTTCAATCAAGATGTGATTAGAAAAATGAGCTGGGATAGCTGTGTGGTCCCTATAGGAATAGAAACTCCTTGGCTAGAATGGCAAACTTTTATTTTGAAAGCCACCTGGGCATCCCTTAGAGCCATCAAATGCTTAAGAATTTATTATGACTGGACAAGCTGCTGCGTCGCAGAGTCAGGCCAGAGCAGTAAAAATACACAATGACTTCGTCTTTGAAGGCCCTAAATGTGGCTTGGTTCTTCCTCAGAAAGAGCTCCCTAAAGGGCTGAAAGCAAACTGTGACCTTTGCATGACGCAGAAGCATCTCTAGACTTCCGTAGCGAGGATCACACATCGTCCTGATGCTGAGGCATCTCTCCTATTCACGGTATTGAAATCATAGAGATGACTTATAATGTGCTCTGTTTGTGTTGGCCCAAAGCCCAAACCGGAGACTTATCTCAGGCTTGGCCTTCTAGATACTATCTCTGGTAATTTAAAAGTTCATTATGCAAGCCCACTCATCCTGTCCTGCTACAGTTAAGGTCTGTCAGCATTTTACAAAGGCTTATAACCCACCCATAAAGGGGAAAGAATGCAGTTTTCGGGTTGCAGTATGGCATGCAGGGCCTAACCTTGAGAGTCAAAAGCTTTACGACTTTTGTTATGTTCAAGTTAGAACTTCTCTACGTTCTAGAGAAGCAAGGTAATAGCTGATGGTTTTGCTGGTATTACTTAGTTTGGTTTTGCGGGGTCAGGAAAAGCTGCTAGGGATGGATGGCAATGTAGATGCACCTTATATCTGAAGAATTCTTAGGCCTGTGAATTTACTTATCATCCTAGCATTCAGCTGAAGGTGGGAATTGAGTTAAAATAATTACTACTTTATATAGTAGTATATAGTTAGGGTCGATGAAGACCAGGAGAGTCAGAAACAAGATTGGGAATATTTTTCTAAGAGGCAGGGGCCAGTTGTCAAACCAGATACCTGTATCCTTGTGAATGTCAGCTGGATGGGGTTGATCCAAGCTGATCCAAGTCCAAGTCCATGATCCAAGTCAACAATAATAATCATAACCCCCTACATAATAAAAATGGTTGCAAATTGTAGTAGAATAAATTGTATACTTAAATAAGTCACAGAAGTCCAAAAATGTTTAAAACTAGAAAAAAAGTCACTAGAGTAACCTTGTTGGCAGTTGCCAGTGATCCCATTAGATAGTCCGCTCCTCGATAAAAAATAAAGGTACATAGAGATCATGGCATCTTTGGCATGAAAAGGAGATCTCATATGGATGCATTCAGGTGAGCTAATAGTCTGTTTTTTTAAGATTTTATTTATTTATTTGGCAGAGAGAGAGAGAGAGAGAGTACAAAAAGGGGGAGGGGCAGAGGGAGAAGCAGGCTCCCTGCTGAGAGAGACCGACATGGGGCTCCATACCAGGACACCGGGATGACCACCTGAGCCAAAGG
Source organism: Canis lupus dingo (assembly GCF_003254725.2). NCBI lineage: Eukaryota > Metazoa > Chordata > Mammalia > Carnivora > Canidae > Canis > Canis lupus. The sequence goes on along the minus strand of NC_064247.1, from coordinate 46,266,948 downwards.
CAGATGCTTTACTGACTGAGGCACCCAGACACCCATAGTGGAAGAGGTTCTTAATGACAGTGGGGCAGAAAAGAGCAGGTTGAGAGGGGACAAGTTAAGAATGGGGACAGGGAAGGTGTCAGCTAGAATTGGATTCCAGTCCTGGCCTTGCTGGGCCTAGCTACACTGAAACCTCTATTGGTATCTTCCTTAAAATTGAGTAACAAAAACCTATGTATGTCATGGGGTTCTGGAAAGGATGAAATGCAGTAATATATGTAAAGTGCCTGATAGAATCCGTGTTCCTTTCTCCTTCCACCTTTATTAATTATAGCTGGACAGAAAGTGATCTAAATGCTGGAGGCCAGCCATTCTCATTCTGTGTAGATCTTAGCTACTTGAGAGGAAAAAGCAGTTTTCCTGAGCTTTTAAGAGATCATTTACATACAATTGGCCTACTTGTAAAAAATGACCTACTCATTAAATCAAGCCTCTAGGTAGCAAAGTTTTCTTGAACTCCTTTGAGTTGCTGTGTATTTATTTATTGTGCTTCCTAAAGAAAGACCTATAAAGGCAGCTGCTTTTCCCCATTAGTCCAGATTTACAGGAGTTTTCACTCTAAGTGCACATTTGCAGAACCATTTCTTTTTTTTTTTATTTTAAGATTTTATTTATTTATGAGAGACAGAGAGAGAGAGAGAGAGGCAGAGACACAGGCAGAAGGACAAGCAGGCTGCATGCAAGGAGCCCGACGTGGGACTCAATTCCGAGACTCCAGGATCACACCCTGGGCTGAAGGCAGATGCTCAACCACTGAGCCACCCAGGTGTCCCAATCCTGGGGATTTTTGAGCAGTGAAAAGTGGGCTTAGCAGGAAGCCAGGCAAAACTTAGCGGCCAGAAAGTGGGGGTTATAATTATGTAGCCATGTGTTTTCCTGTTGACTGCTCTGGAGAATCTTTAAAGGAGCGCCTAAAAAAATCCTTATACTCAGCCTCCACCCAGGATCAGTTATATTCGAATCTCTAGGGGTGAGAGCTAGGTATCAGTGTTGGTTTTGTTTGTTATTCCACAGGTGAGTGATGTTCATGAGGGTTGAGAATCTCTGGAGGTAGGTAAGTATACATCTTCCCTGTAGTGAGCATTTTTGATTTTATGAAATTGATTATCTCATGCGACACCCTCCCAACATTAGTGGCTAAGTACAATTTTTGGTCCCATTTTACAGTTGATGAAGCTGAGGTTTGGAGATGCTAAATACCAGCAGGTGAGAGGTGGAACTCGGATATTTAGCCAAGCATCCAGAGCCGTGTTCTTAATTACCACGCTGCAGCCCATGATTATAAATAGTGCTTCTAGTGGGAACTGAGTTCCAGCAAGTGGGGTCATCCAGTGGTCTTGAGCCCTCTCCCTACCTTCAACTTACCGACCTCCTGCTCCCCGTGTGTTCGAGACTTCCCAGCAGCCCCATGTCAGATAACGAACTTTGGTTATTCAGAAGTCCCCTGCTATTTCCACTGATTTTTATTAAATGCAGCTTGTGGCTCCAACTCAAGAATGTGCAAGCCGATGTAGATTATGTTTTGCATTGAGTTTATTAAGATAAAAAATATTTCCCGAGATAGTGAGTCAGAAATATTTATGGTGAAGTGTGCTGAAAGTGAATGCAGGTTGATAGCGTGAACAGAATGTTCCCTCAAAGTCAAATGCGATGACCTAACTGTGTTTGGCAGCCTTCCTTTATGTTTAGCTAAGCATTTTATTTCATGTCGGGAGCCTCCTCCCTCTTCTGAGAAGGATCGGTCCTGTAGGAGTCCAGGATTTTGGCGTATGCCTCTTTGATACCAAGACCCAGGCCCTGGGCCTAATTGTGACTGGCTCCCCGGCCGACTGGCTGGGTTGCCATGGCAAAGGACCATTAAACTCTTTATATCTCAGTTTCCCTCACCTGTCAAAATGAGAATATAACTCTTGGCCCCACCTCCCTCCCTGAGGAGAGTGAGAGGGCACTTTGAAAATTAAGCAATAAATGTTGGGAAGGATTTGTGGATGTGACGTCTTGTCAAATGGGTAAGTAATAAATGGGGTGTCTCCAAAGCTCATTTGCCCAAAATACACTTGAGCCTTCCATTTACTTAATCAACTAGCCTTTATTAAATGCCTACGAAGTTCACAATAACACCTGGAGTGCTAAGGGGAATACAAAAAGGAAAAAAAGGAGGAAATAGGGTCTCAATTCCCAGAAAGCTCATAAACTAACTTCTTTTTTCTCACAGTTCACTTTTTAGGTTGATTAAGCGTCAGAATGAACGATGCCTGTACTGGATTTAAAAAGCTCATTCTCAATGGTGACTTCCAGTTACGTCATATGTAACTAGTAGTGATTTAGTTGTTCTCAGTACCCGGGGCATTGTCACGTGCTGGATAGACTTATAAAAAGGGCAAGAATATTCTGTAGTACTGGTTAGGGAGACTGGGGGACAATGAAGGACCACCGTCTGGATTTATTGGGAATGGTGTGTATTGGCTAATATATGGCCTCCTGGTCCAAAAGGTCTGCGTCTGGGTCCTGGCTCTTCCACTTTCTAGCTGTGTGACTTTGGGCAAATGCTTAACCTCTCTGTGTCTTGTTTCCTTATCTCTAAAACGGGGGTAATAAAAGGTCTAACCCATGGGATTGTTTTCAAGATTAATAAGTTAAAGTGTACAAGGTACTGAGAGTGGTGTCTGGCACCTTATAAATGCTCAAAAAAGTGTTAGCTCTGAGCGCCATTTCTATGGGTAATGGAGGAAATGCTAGCACTAAAAGAATACTAGTATTTAATTTCCCTATATTATAAAAAAATATCAAATCCTTTTTTATTCAGAGTCCCAAAATTTGCCCAGATCTGCCACAATCACTTAGAGTTGCCCCCAAATCCCAGACTGCTTCTTCAGAAATGGGAAACGGGCCATACAGGCCTTTCTTTCTCTGGCATATGGTGCACAGGGCCCAAGCTAAACTATTTTGTTCTGAGAGCTTTACACCAGTCCAGGGCCCAGAGGGGTGGTAAAGGGCCGCTGTGGGGTGTGACAGGAAGAGCACAGGGCGTGGAATCCAAATCCTGGCTTTGCTTTGGTTGGCTGGGATAGTCTTTAATTCCTCTAAACTGCAGTTTACCCATCCTGATGATCCAAAAGCAGTGATTAGGTAACACTGCTGGGACCCTAGCCTAATCAAAACAGTGGTAGCAAACTATACCAAACTGTGCTAGAAGTCCTTGTAATCTTCACCAGCATGCACTTGTAGGTTTATTTGTTTAAGACAACTGTACTTAAGAATGTCTTTGATGAAGCAGTAAAAATTATTTACTTAATTATTATTTATTAACTTAAATCTTGACTCATGAGTACATGTCTTTAATATTCCATATGGCAAAATGGGAAATACACAAGAGTGCTGACTGCTGGCTGAAGTACTATAGCTGTCACAAAAGCATGTGAGTTGTGAACTGAACTAGCCACTTTTTTACTTAACAAAATGACAGACTGAGAAAGAGAAATGCCATATGATTTCACTCATAGGTGGAATCTCATAAAACAAATGAATAAACAAAGAAAGAAAAAGCAGAATCAGACCTATGAATACAGAGAACAAACTGATGGTTGCCAGGGGGTGGGATGCACATGGGTGAAGGGGAGAAGGAGATAGATACAGGCTTCCAGTTCTGGAATGAGTAAGTCACAGGAATAAAAGGCGCAATATAGGGGAATATAGTCAGTGGTGTTATAATAGTGTCATACGGTGACAGACGGTAGCTGTACTTGTGAAAATAGCATAACATATAGAGAAGTCGAACCGCAATGTTGTACACCTGAAACTAATATAATATTGTGTGTCAACTATACTAAAAAAAAAAAAATCAAACAATGTTAGTTATTTTTGAATGAACAAAATAAGTCTGCACTTCAAATAAATGGGAGATAGTATTAGCCAATAATAAAATTTGAGCTTCTAAGCAAAAAATTAAAATTTCAGGAAACTTTTAGCCACTACCATGAGCTTGACAGATTTCCAGTCTTTTTTTTAAAAAAATATTTTATTTATTTATTTCAGAGGAGAGAGAGAGAGAGAGAGAGAGAGCAAGAGCAGGGGTGGGGAGAAGGCCAGAGGGAGGGGAGGGAGGGGAAAAGCCAGACTCCCCACTGAGCTGGGGCCCACAAGGGGCTCCATCCCAAAACCCTGAGATCATGACCTCAGCTGAAGGCAGACGCTTAACTGACTGAGCTGCCTAGGTGCCCCAACAGCTTTCTGGTCCTTACTGATGATGATATTAATATCTGGTGGTGATAGTAACAAAATGATTTTTTTCTCAAAATCAAAAATCAAAAATGATTTTTTTCTCTTATATAATTAAATGTGTTCACATTTGGAAGATCTACATAAATCATTGGAATAATGTTTTCTAAATGGACAATGCGTAATGTTGCAAAATCATATATGGGTAAAAGATCTTTAAAATCCAAGATGAAACAACTCATTATAATGTAACAGATTATGACAAGTTCACTGATAAGGCTTCAGACTCACATCACAACTAACCTCTAAGAAACTAAGACTTATCAAATTTTAGTGTAGTATACAGAAGGATATTCTAAATTATCTGAAAAGGCTATTAAAATATCCTTCCCTTTTCCAGCTGTGTAAAGCTACATATTCTTCATATGCTTTAACCAAAACAACATATCTCAACAGACTGAATATAGAAAGAGGAGAAAACAGCTGTCTGTTCTTAAGCCAAATAAACTGACAATATAAAACAATGCCATCCTTCTTACTATTTATGCGTGTATATAAAAGATAATTATTTTTTGTAAAATATATTAGTTAGCAGGTAATGAGATTACTTTTTTTTACTTTTTTTTTTTACTTTTTTATTTTTTAATAAATTAGTAAACAAATGGGGGTTTTATTATTTATTTATTTTTAGAGAGAGAGCACAAGAGGGAGGGGAAGAGGGAGAAAGGACTGAGAATCTCAAGCAACCTCCAGACTCTGTGCTTAGCATGGAGCCTGACCTGGGGCTCAATCCCACAACCCTGAGATCACGACCTGAGCCAAAACCAAGAGCCAGATGCTTAACCAACTATGCCACCAAGGCGCCCAAAAATGTTTTTAAATGTTTTCATATATTGTAGAGTCTTTAGGGGTCTTAAAACCAGAACTTTTGAGAACTTCTGTAACAGAATAAAAACTGAGAACATTTAATTATTTTAAAGACTTTTTTTAGAGCAGTTTTTGGTTCACAGCAAAATTAAGATACAGAGATTTTTCTGTATACTCTCTGCTGGCACACATGCACAGCCTCCGCCATGATCCACATCACACATGAGAGTGGTACATCTTACAATTGATGAACACATCATAATCACCCAAAGCCCATAGCTTGTATTTTAGACCACCCTTGCTGTTGTGCATTCTATTGGTTTAGACAACTGTGTAATGACATATATCCACCATTATAGAATTCCCTACCAATCTTCTATGTTTCACCTATTCACTCATCCCCTTCCTGTCTCTCCAACCTGTGGTAACCACTGATCTTTTTACTGTCTCCATAGTTTTACCTTTTCCAGAGTGTCATATAGTTGAAATTCTACAGTATGTAGCCTTTTCAGATTGGCTTTTTTCACTTAATAATATGAATTTAAGTTTCCTTCATGTCTTTTCATGGCTTGATAAGCTCATCTTCTTTTAGTGCTGAATAATATTCCCTTGTCTAGATGCACTACAGTTTATCCATTCACCTACTGAAGAACATCTTGGTTTCTTCAAGGTTTTGTCAGTTATGAATAAATCTACAAACATCTGTATGCAGAGTTTTGGTGAACATCAGAGATTATTGGATCATATGGTAAAAATATGTTTAGTTTTGTAAGAAGCTGCCAAACTGTCTTCCAAAGTGGCTGTACCATTTTGCATTCCCACCAGCAATGGATGAAATTTCCGGTTGTTCCATAGCCTCACCAGCATTTGGTGTTGTCAGTGTTCTGGATTTTGGTCATTCTCATAAGGATATAGTAGTATCTTGTTTTAATTTGTATTTATCTGATGACATCTGATGTGGAGTATTTTTTTCATATGCTTATTGCCATTTTTGTATCTTTGATGAGTTATCTGTTAAGGTCTTAGACTGTTTTTTAATCAGTTTTTGTTTTCTCATTGAGTTTTAAGAGTTCTTTATATATTTTGGACAGCATTCCTTTATCAGATGCTTCTTTTGCAAATATTTTCTCCTACTTTGTGGCTTGTCTTCTCATTTTCTTGATGTTGTCTTCTGTAGAGCATACTTTTTTTTTTTTTAACTTTAATGAAGTCCAGCATATCAGTTACTTCTTTCATGGATAATATCTCCCAGGTAGTATCTAAAAAGTCATTACTGTGGGGCACCTGGGTGGCTCAGTTGGTTAAGCATCTGACTTTGGCTCAGGTCATGATCATAAGGGTCCTGGAACCTTGCGCTGGGATCCCCGTTCAGTGGGGAGTCGGCTTGTCCCTCTGCCCCTCCTCCCACTGATACATGCATGCACTCTTCTCTCAAATAAATGAATAAATGAAATATTAAAAAAATAAATTTAAAAATCATTATCATATTCGAGATCATCTAGATTTTCTCCTAAGTTATCTTCCAGGAGTTTTATAATTTTGCATTTTACATTTAGGTCTGTGATCCATTTTGAGTTAATTTTTGTGAAAGGTATAAGATCTGTGTCTAGATTCATTTTTTTTTTTGCATGTGGATATACAGTTGTTCCAGTTCTATATGTTGAAAAGATACTCTTTCTTCCTTTGTATTGCCTTTGCTTTTTTGTCAAAGATCAGTTGACTATATTTATGTGGGTCTATTTCTGGGCTCTCAGTTCTGTTTCACTGCTCTGTTTGTCCATTCTTTCATCAATACCACACTGTTTTGATTATGTTAGCTTTATATCAAGAATTGGGTAACATCAATCCTCCAACTTTGATCTCCTTCAATATTATTATGGCCATTCTGGATCTTTTGCCTTTCCATTTAAACTTTAGAATGAGCTTGTTGATATCCACAAAATAACTTTCTGGGATTTTGATTGTAATTACATTGAATCAATAATTTGATTCACTTCCACTCATTGTGTGTGGAATCTCAGACAGCTTCCTTACCCTCTCTATGCATTAGGTATCTGATGTGTAAGATGAGGATAATAATAGTTTGTAACAACACCTACCATAATAGTAAGTACCCTTTAGGTGTTAACTGTTATCACTATCATTGTATTATCATCATTGATGTTTTTATCATTATCGTCATTATGTACCACCACTGGGAGACACAGCAACACAGAGCTAGAGGGTGGAGTCAGCAGAATTGGAAAATTTTTCTCTCTGAAGCCAGATTAAATCCCACCTGCTACTGCTACTGGCCAGTCTGCCAGCATTTGTGGCCTAAGAAGGGAAAGAAGGATGAGAAAGCTTCCACAGCTCAAGCACACAGTGTCAGAGATATTGAATCAAGTCACTGAAAGAAAATATGGATAGCCAGGTATAAATGTTGACGCCCCATTGCTTTGTCCGGCATCAGGCCCAGTTGGTACCTGCTGTCTGCCATCCAGTGCTTCTGTGTCTACTCCTTATGGAAAAGTAAATTACTCAGGAGGAGCAACCTGCACAGGCCCATATAATAGATCATGAAGCCAGAGTCTAGGGAAGTGAAATGACTGTCTGACATAGGCAGCTAGCTTGTGGCACAACTGGTATCGGGTCCACTTTGCAGGTTTCCTCTGCCCTGGGCTTCTTCACAGAGACACCCAGGTATTTGGGTCAGAACCTGCAGTGGCCATACCAAGCTTTAGGTGTAGAGAAGGGAATGGATCCCCCAATGCGCCCCATGAGGCTGCTGCAGAAGGATCCAGCTGGTTCTGGGAAGAGAATGGATTGTAGCCAGGGGCTTGTTAACAACAAGACTGATAGTAATGATACAGACATGCGTTTTTATTTTATTTTATTCCATCACAAAATGCTTTCATGTTGTTTAGGCCAAATGTTGTTCTGATGCTTCTAGTCTTTGCCAAACTGAGGACCAGACCATTTGTGTGTTCTAAGTGAGCAGCTACAGATGGCAAACAAATTTGAACATTATTCTTTATCAGTAAAAAAGCTAAAACCAAATTCCCTGTATTTATGGCAGGGCTCCTTTGTTCAGTAAATACAAAGATTTATTTACAGTTCCTTTTTGATCTCTGGACATATACTGTGTGGGCCAGCTACTACACTGATTTCAAAGTACCCTGTAATCTTCATTTTTGTTTTTAGGTGGGTATTCATGGACAAATTAACCACTCTTGCCTGCAGTGTGTTAGTTATGTGATCTCAGACAGGTGACTTCACCCCTCAGGTGTACTTTTCTAAAAAATCAAGACTAAACTTGGTCAGGAAACCAATCAGTTGAATGAATAATCATTTCCCTACTTTTAGGAATAAGATATTTGTAAGAAAAAGAAAAGAAAAATATAGCTAATAAAATAACAGGAACTCATATGCTACTTGCTCTGTGCCAGAGCCTATTAAAAGCATTTGGCAAGTATTAGTTCATATAATCCTTGAAATAGCCCTGCAAGGAAGATACAACTAGTATACTAATGTCACAGATAACAAAACTGAGGCACAGAGAAGTTAAATAACTTGCCCAAGGTAACACAGCTGATGTAGAGCAGAACCAAGACATGAATTCAGGCATTCTGGCACCAGAGTCTGTGAGGGTTGATTCTTGTACATTAGATCAGCCCTTATTAATTTGTTTGCAATAAATTTGAATACACTTCCAGAGGGTAATTGAAAAACTACCTCCTGTTATAGAACTCTCTGGTTCTTGGCAAATTTATGTTCCTAGAAGAAAAAAACTTGAAGCTCTGTATCTCTGTGATTATGATATGCAAAATAACTAGAGTTTGGAGTCAAAGAAATAGTTTAAAGAGCCAGCTCACCCTTTTATGTGATATGTTATGTGGGTTTGGCCACAAAGCTTGCTCGGCTTTGGTTGCCACCGCCTGTTGCCTGTCAGAAAAAAACCAAGAGAAGTAGAAGTGTCTTTCGTTTTTGACTAAAACTCAGCAGGTAATGTTAACCCCTGAGGTATGCACCCCAGTAACTGTTATCCTGGCCTCTGGGAGTGTGGCTTGGGTTGGTGTGCTTCCATATTGAAAGAAGGTAGGGGGCTCCCAGGTAGGTCAGTGGGTTGAGCGTCTAACTCTTGTTTTCAACTCAGGTCATGATCTCAGGGCCATGGAATCAAGCCCCATTTCGGGCTCTGTGCTCAGTGTGGAGTCTGCTTGAGATTCTCTCCCTCTACCTCTGTCCCTCTCTCCACTCTCTTTTTTTAAAGTAAGTAAGTAAGTAAGTCAATAAATAAATAAATAAATAAAGAAAGAAAGAAAGAAAGAAAGAAAGCTATGGGGGGGGGAAGAGAAGATAGAAATCTGGGAGGTGAGAATAAATAAGTTAAATAAATAAAGCTATAAGAAAGAAAGAGAGGAAGGGAGGGAGGGAGGGAGGGAGGAAGGAAGGAAGGAAGGAAGGAAGGAAGGAAGGAAGGAAGGAAGGAAGGAAGGAAGGAAGGAATCTCAGAGGGGAAAGTCAGGTTGTGGGAGTACCCAGGTGATGAACCTCTTATCACTATGGAGACTCCTCCAACTCAAGGCTCAACTCACTCTATTGGAAGGTCAAGAAACAAAAAAATGTGCCAGAAGATGGGCAGGGGGACTGGGATCCTCATATATCAGGTCAGGTGAGTTACCTGGCTTCTGGAGGGAAACAAGAACATCAGCAAAAGCTTAGACCCATGAGCTAGACAATCCTGACTGGAGTTAGGGGCAGATCTCAGCCCTGTGGGTATGTGTTTGTGTCCCCAGCTTGCTCTTTTTTAGGGAAGAAACTCAAATTCTGTCTCTACCCCTAGTGGGGCTTGAGTTGCCCAAGCAGTCTGATGGGATGGAAAGAGCTAGGTTTTGGAGTCAGGTCTAGATTAGACCTTCAGATCACCCATGCTACCTTGGGCAAGTCACTTAACCTCTCTGATCCTACATCTCCTCATTATAAAGCATTGATAATGATTCTTGCTTTGTGGGGTTACTGAGCAGGTGGGTACTGAAACCTCCAGCGTATTGTAGGATTCTAAATAGTCTATCTGTGCTCACTACTGTATTGGCCTGTTGGCTCACTTGGACTTTGTGCTTGGCTGAGCCTGAGAATTGGCTGCTAGTGCCAGAGGCTTTGGGCACAATGTACAGCCAGCTCACTGAGAGATCATGGGGCCAGTCGGTGCCTCTCTCAATTGTAATTTCCTCATTGTGGTAATTAATGCTCTTTTCCTACTTGCCACATTGTTAGAGAACGCGTGACTGAGTGACCTGAAAAGCATTATACAAAAATTGTTACTATTATAAAAAGAATTGTAATAACATTGATGAACATTTTTAGTGCTTCCCTTTTTGCCCAGCACTAGCTTAAGTGCTTCCCATGCGTCACCCAATTTAATTTTAATCCTCTAACGGTTTTGCCTGTTAGAGTCCTATTTATTATTCCTATTTCTCAGTTAAACTGAGGTACCCAGAAGTTGAGTAACTTGCCTGAGTTCTCTCAGATGATTGGGGGCAGACCCAGGATTCAAACCCAGTCAGTCAAGTTCCAGAACCTGCCTCATAGAGTATTAATCACTATGCTTATGTTGGCATTGCTATTTCTATGTTTCTTTCCTACAGAGAGGGTATATAGTTAGCCATTCTCTGGGTAGGAGATGGAGCTGGGAAGCCATGATGACAGCTCCATAAAGCCACCTGCTAATTGGTCTCTCTACTCTGTGGGCATACCTCAAACGTCTTAGGAACACATGTGCTTGTATCTATGAACAAAAAACATTCACAGATAGAGTATATATGGATAGAGCTTACAGAAACAAGTTCAGAGATAAAGATCAGAATATCAATGGAAAGAAGCAAGACTTTAGCAAAATAATTTATGGGCTCATGATTGTGTTGTGAAGGATAATTATTCATTGGTTTAAGTGGGATGAAAAGTGTCATTATAATAGCACAGTGAGTGATAGTAATACTTAATCTGTTTTCTAACACTCACATAAGATGAATGTCATTCACATGTGTGACATACTCCTGTGGGGCTGCCTAGACTTTCACATCTCTCCCTAATCATTTTGTGGAAACTTAAGGTAAATAGTGAAACATTTATTTTTGGCATTTATGAGAGCATTGTATAGGAATTTGAGTGCTTAAATTAGGCATGCAGGTCTCTTCAAAAAAAGTTCATTTTTTTTTTAAATTTTAAATTTCCATTGAAGTCAACAAATTTACTGTGTCCGCCTGTGTTGTACAATATAGTATCTACTAGCTACATATGGCTGTTTAAATCTGAATTTAAAAATTCAGGGACACCTGGGTGGCTCCGTGGTTGAGCATCTGCATTCAGCCCAGGGTGTGATCCCAGGGTCCCAGGATCGAGTCCTACATGGGGCTCCTCACAGGGAGCCTGCTTCTCTCTCTGCCTGTGTCTCTGCCTCTCTCTCTGTGGCTCTCATGAATAAATAAATACAATCTTTTTAAAAAAATCTAAAAATTCAGTTCTTCAGTTGCTCTAGTTACATATCATGTGCTCGGAAGCTCACCTGTTTCTAGTGGCTACCATTTAGACAATGCAGATTATAGAACATTTCCATCGTTACAGAAATTTCTGTTGCACAACGCTGCTAGACAGTAGGATACACTAAAGATATAGTGATGACCAAAACATTCCAGATGCCTGCACTTATGGGCTAATAGTCCTGCAGAGAGGACAGCAGCTTAACAAGCCATCCCAGATGGAGGGAAGGACGGAAGGCACTGGGAGGGTATGGCAGGGGAGATGAAAGGGTGATCAGGGAAAATGAAGTCAAAGAAACCTCCTTATCTGTAAACAAAAGAACGATTTATTTATTTATTTTTTTCAAAAGAACGATTTAAAAAAAAATGGCGAACCTAATTTTTTAAATAGGAAATTATTTTCTCTGTAACTGGATTCTGCAACTAATATTAATATGAGGTTTAATACATATTATTGAAGAATAAGCTTAAATAAAATGTATTTAATTATTAAAATATTTAAGAAATTTCTAAAAAAGCAAAATGTACATACAGTATCATTACATTTATATGCAATTCTAGAACAGACAAAATTAGTCTATGATGATAGAAATCAGAACTGCAGTTGCCTAGAATGGAGATGGGGGTGGAGGTGGAAGCAATGTTCGACTACAGAGGATCTTAAGGGTACTTTCTAGGATGTTCAGGATGTTCTCTATCTGACAAGGGCATTTGTTGTATAGATATATGCATTTGTTGGTACTTAGAGAACTATATAACTTAAGATTGGTACATTTCCTAAAATATGAATTATATCTCAATTAAAAGTAGAATTAAATATTGTAACATATTAATGATTGATATGAGTAACATTATAAATATATTCATTGCCTCATTACTTTGTCTGCCAGAGACCTCCATATCCTTTATATCATCACTGGTGGGAAAATTTTCAGCATCCTTCCTGATCTTGTGCCATGTGGATATAAATATGTTGCTCCTACTTTTCCAGTCTTTCATGCTTTCTTTCATATCAAAAGTGGACAAACTGGAAGGATCTTTGCCAGAACTTTAAGGATGTGTCATTTTGGGGTGAAAAGATTTGAGGTGAATTTTGCTGCTTTTTCTTCACAGTATCGTTTGAATCTGTAACAAGGACTGTGTGTCTTTCTTATGCTTTGAAACACAAAATCTCATTCTGTCTTGCCTTAGAGGGTACATTTACTCATCTATAGGTTGCCATATAGTCACTTGAAAACTTTGATTTGGGCAGCTGGGTTGGGGCTCAGCAGTTGAGTGTGTCTGCCTTTGGCTCAGGTCGTGATCCCCGGGCGGGGTCTTGGGATCAAGCGCCGCATTGGGCCTTCTCCAGGACGCCTGCTTCTCCTTCTGCCTGTGTCTCTGCCTCTCTCTGTGTGTCTCATGAATAAATAAATAAAGTTTTAAACGATGGCTAGTAACAAGTATCCTCATAAGTAGCAGGATCTGTGGGTGGTTGCTCAGTAGTCATGGGTTCTCAGTAAATGTATAATTTCATACCTTGTCTGTCTCCACTATGTCTCTCCCGTACAGTGACTCTGTGGTCCTGGGGCACATTGGAGTGGATTTGGGTTGCTTGGAGGTACTCACTAGCAGTCTGCCCCTCTCACATGCCTCCTTCACCCTGTGCTCACAGATTCTTACCTGACCCTCGATGAACCGATGAATAACATCACCACATCCCTGGGGCAGACAGCTGAACTGCACTGCAAAGTCTCTGGGAATCCACCTCCCACCATCCGCTGGTTCAAAAATGATGCACCTGTGGTCCAGGAGCCCCGGAGGATCTCCTTTCGGGCAACCAACTATGGCTCTAGGCTACGGATCAGAAACCTGGACACCACAGACACAGGCTACTTCCAGTGTGTGGCAACAAATGGCAAGAAAGTGGTTTCCACCACTGGGGTCTTGTTCGTCAAGTTTGGTAAGCCACCCTCTGTGGGGGATGGCCTTTGGCCCCCAGCATCCCTGGGGGGTGAGGAGGGAGGGAATGGGCACATACTGAGAATGTTCTATGTGCCCAGAAACTGGTACAGTTTCCAAAGCTGGTACACTTGCATCCATTTTACAAGTAAAGAAACCAAAGCCAGTATTAATACCATGTGCAGGATTGCCCGGCTAGTAAATAGCAGAGCAGAAGTGGGGTCCAGATTTGTCAGACTCCACAGCCCTACTCTAAACCAAAACCACCATGCAAGGGAGAGAGAAGATGAGGTCTCCAGCATGTATGCCTCTTCTCTGTCCAGCTGCCAACCAAGACCCCTGCTTTTCAACCAGTGTGCTTCTGTAACCACTCAGCCTCCTGCTGCAAACTCTGCACAGCAGGAGGATCCCTACTCTAGTGACTCATTTGTCAGCACTTGTCCTAGCATTTCCCAGGCCCTGAGCTATGGGGTGGTATAGGCAGGTTCTCGCTGGTATGTTTTCTTGTAGAGGTGTTTGTGGGGAACTGAAACAAAATAATAAATCCCAGAAAAATAAATATCACCTGAAGTGGTTGAGAACTTCCATCTGTAATGGTTTGTACCCACGCTCACCCTCCAATAACCCAACCTGACTGTTGCTTTTCCTTTCACTTCTCCAGGCCCGCCTCCTACCGCAAGTCCAGGATCCTCGTAAGTATTTTTATCTCCCTACTTGTCACTTCTAAGTGTTTCTCCAGAGGTTTTTAGGGCAAAGGCAATGGTGTCCTCTGCGTGGGCCAAAGACTATTAACAGATTTCAGTCCATTTTACCCTACCTTCATTCCATTTGGCCTTTTCTCTGATATGAAGATTCACAAGAGACCAGCACTGGCAGTAATCTCAAGTGTGGTCTTGTTGACTCTGAACACGTTGATGAAAGCAAAAGTCTAGTTACGTTTTCTATTTTAAAATCAATCTAACATTTACAACAATGGATTTGGTCAAATCACACAAAAAAGGATATAGTGCTAGGTTAGGCCTGTAGCCTAAAAGGATCTCTTTTGTGTTTCTGCAAGCATTGCATTCCTGATGCTCTAGTTATTGAACAGGCCAACAGCTAGGCAATCACTTTATTTTTATTCCCTTTAAAAAACTCAAAGATAGAAGTTCCGACTCACATAGGGCAGGGAAGAAAGTACTGTGCCAGAACTGAGAGTTACATGGCTTTGATTCATTTTGGGTCCTTTGTTATTGGAGTCTAACAATCTCATTTCTTAAACTAATGCTCTTTGTGATGCATTTGTCTTTTACTCTGGCTAAGGAGTTCTCTTCCTTCACTGTAGGAGCATCCACTTGGGGCATTTTTTTAATGTATGTTTTTATTTGGGGGATAAGAGCCATTTATTAAAACCCTTGCTCTGCAATAAAATATATTCCATATTTTGTAGACTTCTGAAGTAGAATTCACTGGGCTCGACCACGAGAGCATCAGAATGTCTGACCTAGACTATACCCATGGCAAATATAACAGCCACTGAATTTGCTCTAATCCCCTCTGTGCCACTTAATTACAGTGTGGGATATTGTAATATATTTGTGTGTGCCTGGAGGGCCCAGTGGCCCACAGTCCCATTAATAAAACAGGTAATGGGTAAAAATAAACATTGGCCTTCAGCCACCCTGTTCTGCTATTTTGTCAGCTGATTAAAGGCAACTATAAAAGAGCCTTTAAAATCACCCAAGTGCTAATTGTGTTCTACTTATCTAGGTAGAAAATGTTGATTGATCTTAAAACAGGTCAGAAATTTGGTCATTCCGCTTTGCATTCTTGAAGTTAATTTTTCTTTCTTTTTTTTAATGATCTCACTATTGGTCGATATGTGGAATCCTTTTGAAGTCTTCTTTAAACAAAGATGAAAATGAAAACTTTCGTTACTTGCTATAAAACTGCTTCCCACCCTGGTGCCTTATTTGTTCCTGTTAATAATCTGTGTTTCAAATGTGGTAGATAATCTGCATCCAAGTAGGATGAATGCAGTTTGCTAATCTGCCTTGACTGTGAAGCACTGGGCTGTTGAAGTTTGACTGTTGTATTTGCATCAGAGAATTCCTTTTTTATTATCAAAATCATTTTTAAATACTTCTATGTCCTTCCTGCTTGAAATTTTCATTCTTCCTTAGCTACCATCTCTCTGCTGAGCCCACTCTGAGTCTCTCATGGTTTGTAATTTTATACAAAGATACTATATGGCTTTTGTGAGTTGAAGTCTACAGAGAGGAAGTGGATGTCCTTAAAGATGCTCAGTCACAGCTAAAAGTAAAAGAGAGTTGCCAGGTTTGCTTGGAGAGAGCTACAGTAAGATACAATTTAAGTTAGAGGGGCACCTGGGTGGCTCAGTGGTTGAGCATCTGCCTTTGGCTCAGAGCGTGATCCCAGGGTCCTGGGATGGAGTCCCGCATCAGGCTCCCCATAGGGAACCTGCTTCTCCTTTTGCCTATGTCTCTGCCTCTCTTTCTGAGTCTCTCATGAATAAATAAATACAATCTTAAAAAAATAAAATAAAAGAAGTTGGAAATCCAGTGGGGCTTTTTGCAGCTCAGTCTTCACCCTCCTTGTTTAGGCATTGACGGTGGTGCTTTCCTTTTCTTTTTTTAAAGATTTATTTATTTACTTTAGAGAGAGAGCACGCGCACACACACATGTGCAGTATGGGGTGGGGGGGGGGCAGAGGGAAAGGGAGGGAGAGAATCTCAAGGAGACTCCCTGCTGAGCACGGAACCCCAGGCAGAGCTCAATTCCAGGACCCTGCAATCATGACCTGAACTGAAATCAAGAGTTGGCAGTTTAAACAACTGAGCCACCCAGGCGCCCCACCAGTTGGTGTTTTGATGCACTTTTTTTCTCTTTCCCTTAGAAACTGGTGACCTGTCCTACTTTTTCCCTTTTCTTTACTGCTACCTCTTAGGCCTGTTCCTAAGAGTTCTTCTCTAATCAAGACTAATTCCCAGATAGAATGCTAATCTCCTTTCCCTATCCTCATAGCCCCCAACAAGCAGGCAAACCTGCCACAAGAGGAGACATAGAGAGGCACCGGGGTGGCTCAGTTGGTTTAATGTCTGCCTTCGACTCAGGTCATGATCCGGGGTTCTGGAATCGAGCCCTGTGTCAGGCTTCCTGCTCAGCAGCAAGTCTGCTTCTACCTCTCCTGCCCCCTGGCTCCTGCTCTCTCTCTCACTCAAATAAATAAATAAAATCTTAAAAAAAAAAAAGAAAGAAAGAAAGAAAGAAAGAAAGAAAGAAAGAAAGAAAGAAAGAAAGAAAGAAGAAAGAAGAAAGAAAGAAAGAAAGAAGAAAGAAAGAAAGAAAGAAAGAAAGAAAGAAAGAAAGAAAGAAAGAAAGAAAGAAAGAAAGAAAGAAAGAAAGAGAACCAGTGGAATCTAGCAAAATGATAGCCACTGTGAATTCCACAGCTTTGAGGATTGCTCTGCAAGCATTTTCTCAGGTTGCGCATTATTTTTTCCAAGGTCAGAGTATAACATTCCTCTGCTTACTTGAGGGTGGCATAGCAGAGTTAATGCAAAAGAAAAAGAATACAGTGCAAGTCCACGGCACAGCCCTAATGTCTAAAACAGTGAAATGTATTAAACTTAGGAAACCTGGTGAGAGACAAGTGCCATTTAAGACCACAGAGAGAGCTACATAATCCCTGATTGAGAAGGACTTGTAAGGGTCCTTGAGACAATGACCCAGGAAGGCAAAGGTGATGAGACACTTGTCACTGCCTCTAGGGACTATATCAGGTTTCCACATGAAGCTCACAGAATGGCATTTTAGGATGTAGCAGGAGCAAGTCTGAGATGTTAGTTTGGCTTCTGTTCATAGCTTCAGGCTTTATTTCTTCTGTCATTGCAGGGTCCTGACCCACCCCTAACAATTATAGGGCCTGGGGCATGAGTACAAGTGGAGACCCACATAACGAACGTCTAAATATTTAGAAGTTATAAATCAAGCTAGCAAACTGTTAAATGAAATAGGATCTGTCCTCCACATTGACAAGTAAACCTTCATAATGACAAAATCAAAAAATACTTATAAAGTTATGGTTTGTATGTGCCTAAAAGCCAAGAATTATCAAAAATGACTACTTTAATCATTATTATGCTTGTTTGGGTGTTCTGTTCATGGCCAGAGATACTGTATACATATATATGTATGTATACATACATATACATATATATATATGATTCATAGATTGCTATATATTAGTTCCATTAAAAATTTTTTATTGCCAAAAAATAAAATAAAATAAATTTTTTTAATAAATTAATTTTTTATTGGTGTTCAATTTACCAACATACAGAATAACACCCAGTGCTCATCCCGTCAAGTGTCCCCCTCAGTGCCTGTCACCCACTCACCCCCACCCCCCGCCCTCCTCCCCTTCCACCACCCCTAGTTCATTTCCCAGAGTTAGGAGTCTTTATGTTCTGTCTCCCTTTCTGATATTTCCCACACATTTCTTCTCCCTTCCCTTATATTCCCTTTCACTATTATTTATATTCCCCAAATGAATGAGAACATACACTGTTTGTCCTTCTCTGATTGACTTACTTCACTCAGCATAATACCCTCCAGGTCCATCCACGTAGAAGCAAATGGTGGGTATTTGTCGTTTCTAATGGCTGAGTAATAGTCCATTGTATACATAGACCACACCTTCTTTATCCACTCATCTTTCAGTGGACACCGAGGCTCCTTCCACAGTTTGGCTATTGTGGACATTGCTGCTAGAAACATCGGGGTGCAGGTGTCCTGGCATTTCATTGCATCTGAATCTTTGGGGTAAATCCCCAACAGTGCAATTGCTGGGTTGGAGGGCAGGTCTATTTTTAACTCTTTGAGGAACCTCCACACAGTTTTCCAAAGTGGCTGCACCAGTTCACATTCCCATCAACAGTGTAAGAGGGTTCCCTTTTCTCCGCATCCTCTCCAACATTTGTGGTTTCCTGCCTTGTTAATTTTCCCCATTCTCACTGGTGTGAGGTGGTATCTCATTGTGGTTTTGATTTGTATTTCCCTGATGGCAAGTGATACAGAGCATTTTCTCATGTGCATGTTGGCCATGTCTGTGTCTTCCTCTGTGAGATTTCTCTTCATGTCTTTTGCCCATTTCATGACTGGATTGTTTGTTTCTTTGGTGTTGAGTTTAATAAGTTCTTTATAGATCTTGGAAACTAGCCCTTTATCTGATAGGTCATTTGCAAATATCTTCTCCCATTCTGTAGGTTGTCTTTTAGTTTTGTTGACTGTATCCTTTGCTGTGCAAAAGCTTCTTATCTTGATGAAGTCCCAATAGTTCATTTTTGCTTTTGTTTCTTTTGCCTTCTTGGATGTATCTTGCAAGAAGTTACTGTGGCCGAGTTCAAAAAGGGTATTGCCTGTGTTCTCCTCTAGGATTTTGATGGAGTCTTGTCTCACATTTAGATCTTTCATCCATTTTGAGTTTATCTTTGTGTATGGTGAAAGAGAGTGGTCTAGTTTCATTCTTTGGCATGTGGATGTCCAATTTTCCCAGCACCATTTATTGAAGAGACTGTCTTTCTTCCAATGGATAGTCTTTCCTCCTTTATCGAATATTAGTTGACCATAAAGTTCAGGGTCCACTTCTGGGTTCTCTATTCTGTTCCATTGATCTATGTGTCTGTTTTTGTGCCAGTACCACGCTGTCTTGATGACCACAGCTTTGTAGTACAACCTGAAATCTGGCATTGTGATGCCCCCAGATATGGTTTTCTTTTTTAAAATTCCCCTGGCTATTTGGGGTCTTTTCTGATTCCACACAAATCTTAAAATAATTTGTTCCAACTCTCTGAAGAAAGTCCATGGTATTTTGATAGGGATTGCATTAAACGTGTATATTGCCCTGGGTAACATTGACATTTTCACAATATTATTTCTGCCAATCCATGAGCATGGAATATTTTTCCATCTCTT
Source organism: Canis lupus dingo (assembly GCF_003254725.2). Taxonomy (NCBI): domain Eukaryota; kingdom Metazoa; phylum Chordata; class Mammalia; order Carnivora; family Canidae; genus Canis; species Canis lupus. Next base: position 46,247,389 of record NC_064247.1, on the reverse strand, counting down.
TGTGTCTTCCTCAATTTCTTTCAGAAGTGTTCTATAGTTTTTAGGGTATAGATCCTTTACCTCTTTGGTTAGGTTTATTCCTAGGTATCTTATGCTTTTGGGTGCAGTTGTAAATGGGATTGACTCCTTAATTTCTCTTTCTTCAGTCTCATTGTTAGTGTATAGAAATGCCATTGATTTCTGGGCATTGATTTTGTATCCTGCCACGCTACCAAATTGCTGTATGAGTTCTAGCAATCTTGGGGTGGAGGCTTTTGGGTTTTCTATGTAGAGTATCATGTCATCGGCGAAGAGGGAGAGTTTGACTTCTTCTTTGCCAATTTGAATGCCTTTAATGTCTTTTTGTTGTCTGATTGCTGAGGCTAGGACTTCCAGTACTATGTTGAATAGCAGTGGTGAGAGTGGACATCCCTGTCTTGTTCCTGATCTTAGGGGAAAGGCTCCCAGTGCTTCCCCATTGAGAATGATATTTGCTGCGGGCTTTTCATAGATGGCTTTTAAGATGTCGAGGAAAGTTCCCTCCATCCCTACACTCTGAAGAGTTTTGATCAGGAATGGATGCTGTATTTTGTCAAATGCTTTCTCTGCATCTAATGAGAGGATCATATGGTTCTTGGTTTTTCTCTTGCTGATATGATGAATCACATTGATTGTTTTACGAGTGTTGAACCAGCCTTGTGTCCCGGGGATAAATCCTACTTGGTCATGGTGAATAATTTTCTTAATGTGCTGTTGGATCCTATTGGCTAGTATCTTGTTGAGAATTTTTGTATCCATGTTCATCAGGGATATTGGTCTGTAATTCTCCTTTTTGGTGGGGTCTTTGTCTGGTTTTGGAATTAAGGTGATGCTGGCCTCATAGAACGAATTTGGAAGTACTCCATCTCTTTCTATCTTTCCAAACAGCTTTAGTAGAATAGGTATGATTTCTTCTTTAAACGTTTGATAGAATTCCCCTGGGAAGCCATCTGGCCCTGGACTCTTGTGTCTTGGGAGGTTTTTGATGACTGCTTCAATTTCCTCCCTGGTTATTGGCCTGTTCAGGTTTTCTGTTTCTTCCTGTTCCAGTTTTGGTAGTTTGTGGCTTTCCAGGAATGCGTCCATTTCTTCTAGATTGCCTAATTTATTGGCGTATAGCTGTTCAGTTCAGCAAAATGACTACCTCTGTTGTTTTACACAGATTTTTTACACAAGATTTTAGCATGTGTTCTTTTGACAACAGTGCCAAATTTTTTTTTTTAATTTTTATTTATTTATGATAGTCACAGAGAGAGAGGCGCAGAGACACAGGCAGAGGGAGAAGCAGGCTCCATGCACTGGGAACCCGATGTGGGATTCGATCCCGGGTCTCCAGGATCGTGCCCTGGACCAAAGGCAGGCGCCAAACCGCTGCGCCACCCAGGGATCCCGACAGTGCCAAATTAGACAAACTATTTGAGTGATTATCATTTTTACTTTTTAAAACTAATTTTAATTTGAAGAAACTGTACTACCTTGAGCCAGTAACAGCTATAATGATCAATGAAATTCCTAAAGCAATAGTTTGATTTGCTAACAATTATAGCAGATAAACTAAGAACTTTATTTTTCATATTCAAACATAATAATGAGGTCATGTGATAAATAATCACATAATATTGCACATATTATGAAATATAATAATATAATAAACCTACATTATTATATATTATATATGTTATACAACATATTATATATGGGGTCATAATCACAGTATTATACAATATATTACAAAATATTATAGTATTATGTATATTGTTATAAAATGTATATTATGATTTTGTATAAATCAGCATCCTGCTTCACATTATCCTATACATGCACAAATTTAAGAACAATATCAATTGCTTAATGTATTAGTTTTCTACAGCTGCTATAACAAAGAATATTGAATTGATTTAACCAACAGAAAGTTATTACCTCACAGTTCTAGAAGCTAGAAGTCCTAGATCAAGATGTTGGCAGGGTTGGTTCTTTCTGAAAACTGTGAGGAGGGTTTCTTTCTTCTTCTGGTGACTTGCCATAATTCCTTGGCTTGTTGATACATCATCTTGATTTCTGCCATGTTAGTTACATGGCATTCTCCCTTCATTGTGCACATTTCCAAATTTCCCCTTTTTCTAATGACATCAGTCATATTTTATTAGGACCCATCCCAATGACCTCATTTTAATTTAATTACCTCTGTAAAGGCCCTATTTCCAAATAAGGTCACATTTTGAGGTCCTGGGAATTAGGACTTCAACATACGAATTTTGAGGGAACACAGTTCAACTCATAACACTGAATATTGCAGAATATCTCAGCCATAAGAATATAATCTTATAAATATTATTATTTTTTAAAGATTTATTTACTTATTAGAGAGAGAGAGAAAGAGAATGGAGGAGGGGTAGAGGGAAAGGGAGAGAGAGAATCCAAAGCAGACTTCCCTCTGAGTGCAAAGCCTGACACAGGGCTTGATCCCGTGATCTATGAGATCATGACCTGAGCTGAAACCAAGAGTTGGATGGATGCTTAACCAGCTGAGCCACCCAGGCACCCCAATCTTGCAAACATTATTTTAATTTGTAAGAACTTTCAGAATATAAATAAATGCAAAGAAAAACAAGAAAATGGATGCTTGGCAATATTGGGAATGATACTTTGTTGTGCAAGAATATACTGAGGAAGAATTTGACAAATTGATTTGACAAATTGATTTCTTTTACTGAAGTGCCTTTGCCGCTGCAGTCTTTCCTGGGTTCTAAGCAGTGTCCATCTCCTCCACTGGCAGTTATATAACATGCAGATCTTCATAGTATAGAATCACACTTGCCTTCTATTCTAAGAACATAGGGCAAGAGGTGTAGGGAAGTGATCCCTGGGGCCAGATTAGTGTTTGTCACAAGAGTGGGTGTTCAAAGTTTTGGTTACACTATGCCAGCACCAAGTGCCAGTCTCAAGAGGCAAAGGACTCCATGGGTATATTAAACTGATTTTTGGTGTATTTTTTGTAAGTAGGTCCAGCTCAGGGGCCCTTCTTTTTTTTTTTTTTTTTTTAAATAACTGTTTTACTGGTATATAGTTCACATACCATAAAATTGACCATTTTAAGGTATAAAACCTAGTGTTTTTAGTATATTCACAGAGTTGTATAACCCTAACTGCTCTCTTATTTTAGAACATTCTCACCATCTCATAAAGAAACTCCTCTCATCCCCTGATAACCTTTAATCTACTTTATGTCTCTATGAATTTGCCTATTCTAGATATTTCATATAAATAGAGTCATATAGGGATCCCTGGGTGGCGCAGCGGTTTAGCGCCTGCCTTTGGCTCAGGGCTCGATTCTGGAGACCCGGGATCGAATCCCACATCGGGCTCCAGTGCATGGAGCCTGCTTCTCCCTCTGCCTATGTCTCTGCATCTCTCTCTCTCTCTCTGTGTGTGACTATGGTAAATAAATAAAAATTAAAAAAAAATAAAGTTCATTAAAAAAAAATAAAATAAAATAAATAAATAGAGTCATATACTATTTGTCCTTTTGTGTCTGGCCTCTCTCACTTAGCATTATGGTTTTGGGATTTATTCATCTTACAGCATGTATCAACACTTCATCCTTTTTTATGCCAAGTGAAGACATAAACTGACCATCACATTCTTTTTTTTTTTTTTTAAGATTTTATTTATTTATCATGAGAGACACACACAGAGAAAGAGAGAGAGGCAGAGACACGGGCAGAGGGAAAAGCAGGTTCCCTACCAGGGGCCTGATGTGGGACTCCATCCTGGAACTCCGGGATCATGCCCTGAGCCAAAGGCAGACACTCAACTGCTGAGCCACCCAGGCATCCGTGATCATCACATTCTGTGACGTTGTCCTTTACCTTCTTTTTCACGATGCAGGGGGTGAGGGGTGAGGGGTTGCTGTTCTGGGGCCCATTGCATTTTCATATGAACTTTAGGGTCGGTTTGTTAATTTCTGCCTAAAAGCCAGCTAGGGCTTTGATAAGGATTGCAATGAATCTGTAGATTAATTTGGGGGATATTGCCATCTAAACATTAAATCTTCCAATCCATGAATTCAGGTTATCTTTCCATTTATTAAATTTCTTTCAATGATGTTTTATAGATTTCAATATTCAAGACTTTCTTCTTTTTTCTTCAATTTCTTTCTTCTTTCTTTCTTTCTCTCTTTCTCTCTCTCTCTCTCTCTTACTTTTTTAAGAGGGAGAGAGCTGAGGGAGGGGCAAAGGGAGAGAGAGAGAGAATCTTAAGCAGGCTTCATGCCCAGCACAGAGTCCAATACAGGGCTCAATCTCACAATGCTGAGATATGACCTGAACCAAAATCAGGAGTCAGATGCTTACCCAACCTAGCCACCTAGGTGTCCCATCTGTTAAATTTATTTCTAATATTTTATTAGATTATTTTATTTTTATTTATTTTTTTATTTATTTTATTAGAATATTTATTTTGTGCTATTGAAAATTGAACCGGCTTTTTAAATTTCATTTTTAGATTGTTCATTGATACTCTATAGAGCTAAACTTGATTTTTGTGTATTGATCTTGTATTCTATACTGTAGCTGAGCTCATTTATTTGCTCTAATAGTTTTTTTGTAGATTTCTTATAATTTTCTCTCTATAAGATCGTGTCACCTGCAAATAGAAATTATTTTACTTTTTCCTTTTCATTCTGTATGATTTTTTTTTCCTTCCTAATTACTGTGACTAGAAACTTTAGTATAATGTTAAATAGAAGCAGCAAGAATGGACATTCTGGACTTTTTCCTTATTCTGAAAGGAAAACTTTTATGATGCTAGCTGTGGGTTTTTTTAAAAAATGTCTTTAGCAGATTGAGGAAGTTTTATTCTTATTGTGTGATTTTTTTTTTTATTTTGAGTTTCAAAAGAGTATTGGATTTTGTCAAATGCTGTTTCTCTATTGAGATGATCACATTTTAAAGACTTTTATTATATTAATGTAATCTACTACATTGATTTTTTTTTAAACCAAGCTCACATGCCTAGAATAATTTCCATTTGGTAATAGTCTAATTGTTTTTTATGTGTTACTAGATTCAGTTTGCTAGTATTTTGTTGAAGAATTTTGTGTCTGTGTTTATAAAAGATTTTGGTTTGTACTTGTGAGTCTTGGTCTAGTTCTGATATCAGGATAATTCAGGTCTCTTAGAATGAGTTGGAAAGTATTCTCTTGTCTTCTATTTTGTTAAGAGTTTGTGAAGGATTGTGTAGAATTCTCCAAAAGTTTGTGGTAGAACTTCCCAGTAAAGCCACTGGTCATGAGCTTTTTTTGTGGGAAGTTTCAAAATTACTAATTTGACTTCTTTACTTGTAGGTCTATTCAGATTTTCTTTTTCTTCTTGAGTCAATTCTGGTAATTTGTGTCTTTCTAAGAATTTATCTATTTCATCTGGATTATCTAAGTCATTGGCATATAATCGTTCATAATTTCCCTTATTATTTCTTCAACTTCTTATAAAATCAGTAGTGATATCCCTTTTTTCATTTCTGATTTCAGTGATTTATGTCTCTTTCTTTCTTTCTTTCTTTCTTTCTTTCTTCTTTCTTTCTTTCTTTCTTTCTTTCTTTCTTTCTTTCTTTCTTTCTTTCTTTCTCTGGTCAGATTACCTAGTGTAGCTAAAGGTTATTCGATTTTGTTGATCTTTTCAATAACTACCTTTTATTGAAAACTAGACGTGTGTGTGTGTGTATAGTTGACACACTATTACATTAGTTTCAGGTGTACAACGTAGTGATTCAAGAAGTTTATAGATTTTGCTATGCCCCAAGTGTAGCTACCATACTGTCACCTATATATAATGCTATTGTAATATCATTAACTGTATTCCTTATGCTGTGCCTTTTATTCCCATTATGTATTCATTCCATAACTGGAAGATGGTAGCTTCCACTTCCCTTCACCCATTTTACCTCTGTCCCCACCCTCTTCCCCTCTGGCAGCAATCAACAATCAGTTTGTTCTCTGCATTTATAGGTCTGATTCCGCTTTTTGTTTGTTGTTGTTGTTTTTAGATTCCATATATGAGTGAAATCATATGGTATTTGCCTTTCTCAGTCTGACTTATCCTATATAATATTATACTCTCTAGGTCCATCCATATTGTTACAAGATCTTAACCTTTTTATGGCTGCGTGATATTTCATATAGGTATACCACTTCTTCCTTATCCATTTGTCTTTCAGTGGATGCTTAGATTGCTTGCACATCATGGCTATTGTAAATAATGCTGCAGTAAGCATAAGGGTGCATATATGTTTTAAAATTAGCGTTTTAATCTTCTTTCGGTAAATACCCAGTAGTGGAAGTACTATATCATATGGTAATTATATTTTTAAGTTTTTGAAGAGCCTCCACACTGTTTTCCACAGTGGCTGCACCAATTTGCATTCCCACCAACAGTGTATAAGGGTTCCTTTCCCTCCACATCCTTGCCAACATTTGTTATTTCTTGTCCTTTTGATGTTAACCATTTTAACAGGTGTGAGGTAATATCTCATTGTGATTTTGATTTGCATTTCTCTGATAATTAATGATATTAAGCATCTTTTCATGTGTCTATTGGTCATCTATATGTCTTCTTTGGAAAAAAATCTTCTGCCCATTTTTTTAATTGGACAATTTGTGAGGGTATTTTGGTGTTGGGTTGTATAAGTTTTTTATATATTTTGGATATTTACCCCTTATCAGATTTTTTGCACATATCTTCTCCCACTCAGTAGGCTGTCTTTTTGTTCTGTTAACCATTCCTTCACTGTGCAAGAGCTTTTTGTTTTGATGTAGTCCCAACAGTTTACCTTTGCATTTGTTTCTCTTGCCTGAAGAGGCATGTCTAGAAAAACGTTACTATAGCGAATGTCAGAGAAATTACTTCCTATATTCTCTTCTAGAATTTTCATGGTTTCAGGTCTCATATTGGGGTCTTTAATCCATTCTGAGTTTATTTTGTGTATGGTGTTAAAAAAGTGATCCACTTTCATTCTATTACATATAGCTCTCCAGTTTTTCCAGCACCATTTATTGAAGAGACTGTCTTCCCCCATTGCATATTCTTGCCTCCTTTGTCATAGATGGATTGACGATATAAACATAAGTTTATTTTGGGGTTCTCTATTCTCTTCTCTTGATCTGTGTGTCTGTTTTTGTGCCATGCCGCACTGTTTTGATTACTACAACTTTGTGGCATATTTTGAAATCTGGAATTGTGATACCTCTAGCTTTGTTTTCCTTTACTAAGATTACTTTAACTTTTGGTGGTCTTTTGTGTGAAAATTGGACATTTAAATAATGTAATGTGGCAACACAAATTAGATTACCTCTCCTCTGATGTTGCTGTGTGTTGTTTGTTTAGTGACTATCCTAAAATAATTCTGTATATCTATTTTCCCTATCATATATGACTACTGAAGTCATTGCTTAGTTAGCTTACTGATCAGCTAAGACAAAAATTTCCTTAAACCACGGAGTCTCCTACTCTTTTCTGGGGGGGTGGGGTAGGAGAGGGGCTCTGGATGTGTTTCAGGGGATTCCTTCGGCATTCCCATAATTTTTAACACTGCCTTTGCTTCCATTTCATGCTCATGCAGAGTATTACCTAGCCAGAGGTGAGGATTAGGACTTTCTCAGGTCTTTCCTGGGCATGCACGTAGTCCCTCACATGAACACATCCTTCTATCTCTCCAGAAATATGTCAGAGATTTTCAAAGCCCCCTGTGAACATCTTGTTCCTTAAATCTTCCCTTTGAGCTTTTGAGCTTTCTGGCCAGGCTCTTGTTTTTCCCAGCTCGTATTGCTACCCCAGGCAACTATGAGTTTTTTTCAACAGATATCCTGAGGCTAGGGCTTTTCCCACTGAGAAGTTCTGAATCTAGTCAAATAAAGACAAGAGTTGTAAATAGGACTTTCCAGAATGCTGCTAGACAGGTCAAATGGAGCCAATTCTCTAGAGATGGGGATTTTGAGGCATTCCAATCCCCTCTGCCTCCTCCAGTGACTGCTAGGGCTGTTGGTTTTCACAGCTGCTGTGGTGGTAGAGCTGCTGGTTTTCAAGGTTACCACAGAACTCAGAAGGGGGAAATGAGAATAGAGCATGTTAAAAATCCACAGAACTCTGTTTTAACCAAATTTTCGCTTTTTTTCTTGAATAAATGCTCCTCAGAGTGTTGCAAGCCTTTGGCTAATTTCCAGAGTTCTGCAAATGTTGATTTTCACGATATTTTTGCTGGTGTTCTCATTGCATTAGTGGAAGAACAGATTTTTAGTAGTCCTTACTGTCCTTCCATATTTCTGGCTTCTCTCTCCTCTGTGTCTAAGGACAATACTAAGGGTGGATGCTGTCTTAGAAGTCCTTTGAGGCCCAAGGACATTGTTCCGTTTGACAGCCTCCCTTTGTTGAATTCCTTCCTCAAAATAAGGCAGTGTGCTGGGAATCTTTACAAACATCACCTCCTTGTTCCAAAACAGCTCTCCAGGGAAGGTGTTTTGATCCCCATATTATTAAGATGCTCCACAAACACTAAATGGCTTGGATTTCGTTCATATTTTAAGTTCTTCAGTTTTAGTATTGTGGGGTCATTAAATTGAGTGAAGGGAGCACCATATTATATGACTCATGATTGCTTTAGGTCTTCTCCTGGTGAATATCCAGATCTAATCCCATAACTGTTGAATTCAGTTCAACAAACATTTATTAATTACCTATAAAATGCCAGGCTCTCGTCCAACCTCTGTGGAAACTCTGAAGACTAAATTTCACCCTCAAACTACTTACCCAGTATCCTGGGGCCACAGAAATGGGCCTTCCATAGCCTCAGTAAGTGCTTTTAACCAGCCACCCACTCTTCTCCATCTCCCTACCACATCCTCCTCTAAGCCACCATCATATCTCATTTAAAATCCTGTAACAAACTAAATTTGTAGCACAAATTTATGTCCTTCCACCCTTGCTTCCTATAGGGTATTTCTTATCACAGAAACCAGAGTGAAAAAAAAAAAGAAAAAAAAAAAAAAAGAAAGAAACCACAGTGAGCTTTGAAAAATACCTTCTGCCCTCCTAAGCCCTCTTCCCAGCTCTGGACTTTTCATTTGGTATAGATTCCCAATTCCTTGCCCTGGCCTGAAGGCTCCCTGCCTACCCCTGTGACTGTCCCTTGTTCTACTCCCACCTTGATCGTTCAACTTGAGTGCTCCTTGAATACTCCAGGCTTGTTCTTCAGGCCAGAGGATTTTTGTGCTAACAGTCCTTCCTGCCTGGAGGGCTTTGTTCTAAGACCTTTGCATGACTCAATCTCTCTTACTATTCACTTCTCACCTGAAATGTCATCTCCTGAGAAATAACCCTGAATCTACCTCAGCTCCCAGTCACTTTTATCATATAACCCTGTTTCATTTATATCATGGTAGTTATCACTATGATAGAGGCTGCTTTTAGGCAACAGGCTTGAACCATGGAAACTGAGTAAAGTAGAAGGGCCCACAGTGACCACCGGGCTGAATACAAACAGGCTGGCCCACCTCAAAATAGCCATAGGCCCTTAGCTGACTGATGGGCTACTCACACCGGGCACAGGTACCAAAAAAAAGGAAAATTCAATATATTCTCATACCTACCCACTTCCTTCCCTTAACTACAGCTCTCTAGCTCTGCCTCTGACAGGCAGTCTCTCCTTCACTGTCCTGCCTGCTGCTTCCTTGCAATGTATTCAATAAACTTCTATCTCCTTTGTTGTGCCTTGTGTGAATTCTTTTACCACTCATATGGTGCTCCTCCTCCTCCCCCCTCTTCTCTTCCCCCTTCCTTCTCCTCAGATTGAGGTTGCACCACAACTACCTAACATTGTCTTTTTTTTATTATTATTCATTTGTTTATGTTTTTGCAAAATAAGCTTCACAAGCTCAGGACCTCCTTTGCTTCATATCCCATTCTATACCTAGAACATAGCTACTAGCATTTAGTAAATTTTTACTAGGAAGAAATAATAAAAAAAAAAAAAGAAAGAAAGAAAGGGGGGAAGGAAGGAAAGAAAGAAAAGGAAAGAGAAGGGGAGGGAAAGAAAGGAAGGAAGGAAGGAAGGAAGGAAGGAAGGAAGGAAGGAAGGAAGGAAGGAAGGAAGGAAGGAAGGAAGGAAGGAAGGGCAAACATCTAATCGTCCTCTTCTATGAGATGGTGATGACAGGATCTATCTCATAGTATTGTCATTAGCAGTAATGAGACAATGACTATAGAGTATATGACACTTAGAATTCACTTAATTATTCCTCAAGTGAATGATATTTATTGACTGACTGACTCTACTATCTCATATAGCTGTGACCATATGAAAAATCAAGCATGGGGCCTAGTATATAAAGTTTAATACATTTAAGTTGTGTTTCTTTTTTTTTCTTTCATCATTTGTGAGATCCTGCAAAATCAGTCTGTAAAAGCATGGTAAAAAAGGTATCTGTCTCATAGAGTTGTTGTGAAGATTAAATAAAATAATGAGATGATACATGTAAAGTAGTAGCTAGCACTGTTCCTGGCAAATATTAGGAGCTTAATAATCTTGACTGGCATCATCATCCTCATTGTTGATAGTTTTTTTTTTTTTAATTGAAGTGTAATTGACTCATCATGGCTATTTGAACCAAGAGGCTATATATACCTTCTTTCTAGCCAAAGTCCTTCTAGACAACATTCCCTGCTGTGAACCCCAACAAGAGACCTCGAAGACTTTATTTCCTTTTCTCTTGTTGATCTTTGGCTAAGGTCCCTTTCTGCAGACAGACAAAGTGACCTACTTTTGATGAATTCTTTCCTTCTTTCATCTACTTCCAAGTCTCAGCCACAGTGAAGAAATGTAGCTGGGTGCTGGCTCAGCCCAGGAAGTGATAATGTAATTTTCAACTCAAGATAAACTCAAGGATAACTTTCAACACAGCAACTCAGGCAGTCCAGGGGTGGAGGTGCCTTGTGGAGGGGAAACCAGGAAGGCATTCAGCAGTTGGCCCAGGACACAGGGGGCCATTGCTCCAGTGAAGTAGCTGACCTCTGTCTCTTCGTCAAACTGCCTGAGACTCAGTGCTCTGCAGAGAAGGGCAGATGGAGGGAATGTGGAAAGATTAGATAAGAAGGATTTCCCAATCCCAGTAGGGAATAGATGGAAAAGCACAGGAGGTTGAGAAGCCAAACTCTCATATCCCAGTCCACCTCCATCACTCAACAATTCCCACCGTATGAATGGGGTGTGGAAAGCTTCCAATTAAAACGATACTTGTGAATATTGGCAAAGCTTATCTTTGTGTGCAGGGCACATTTAAAAAGAAAAGAGGGAAGATAAGGTCTTGCTTTCTAGGAACATGCATTCTGAAAGCTTGTCCACCAGGCCATGAGCTGCTCAGTCTACATGATAGATATGAAGGTATCTCCATACCTCATACAGCACCTAGCATGCAAGATATGCTCTATAAATGTGTGTTAAATTGTACATTGAGAGTCTGTGTCCTGAAATCCTTTCTCCACATATGACAAGGTTTTATTCATTTAATCAACACATTTTTATCAAGTGCCTTCTGTGTTCCAGGCCTCTGATTCTTAAAAGCTTTTTTTCAAGTCATACAAGTGAGTGCCAAGCAGCAAAACCAATCTAAAAGTCCTCATTCTACATCATTTACACTTTCCCTTCCTGTGTTTATGAGTTTTAATATCAGCTCCTGCTGTAAGTTACAGAGCAAGTACTTTTCAAGAAATGGAGAAAACCCCCACCTCAACTCTGGCTGTGGGTGAACAAAAATCCCCAAAGGAATCAGAGTCTGGTTCATTTCTCTTAGAAAGCTTGGAGTGTACGTCAATGAGTAATGAACCTATTTTCACAAATCACACACGTAAACCAGTTGTTCTTATTTTTCATCAGCCTCCAGGGCCTGCCAGTCAGAATCAAATTATAATGTGTATGTAGGTAACCTGGGGATATTGTTAAAATGCAGATTCTAAAGGTATAAGTCTGGGGTGAGGCCTGACATTCTGCATCTTTAAAACTTTCCCAGCAGGTGCTGGTGCTGTTGGTCCACATAGGGTAAGAAATAAGGGTCCAGAGAAAAGGTACCTATCTGAGTTCTAGTCCTTTCTGTGTCATTCACTAGCTAGTAACCCTGGACATAACTGCTTACCTTTTGGGGGCCTCAGTTTTTTTCTTTGCAAAATGCAGAGCTTGCATTCAATGTCATCTAAGAATGTTTCTAACTTTAAACTTGATGACTCATTGACATTCAATTTACTAGTGCCTTCTTAATAGTAAGACCTCTTCGAGTTCTGAATTTCATACAATTTACCCTTGGGTTCTCTTTCTCTGCCCTGAGGTGTCAATAGTTCTCTTTTATCTGGCTGTGCTTGCATGCTACCCATTCTAAGCACGACATTGTATAGTTAGATCCATCAGTGAAAATGATTTTACAGAAAATTCCCATGCAAGAACTCACCTCACCACCACCAAATTATGAACTGGTGTGACATCGGGCCCTCCTGGGTAAAAGTAGCTCTCTGTGGGCTAGGTACCTCTGTTTGGAGCTAAGCAGTGGGATCACAGCAGGAGGCATTGTGATGTGATAGTGGAGACAGCCCTCTGATGTCTTCACATGGGTGTTTTGAAAGCACTCATCAGATAATCCTGATGCCTGACTGACAGACCCTGAAGGCTGATGGGAAAATAAGGACACTGGTGTGCATGTATGACTTGAATACAGGTTCATTACTGATTTGTATACCCATAAAGCTTTCTAAGAGAAACAAACAGATCTTATAACAAACACAGTGAAATGTTATGAATATTCTTGACTGTGCTCAAAGGTTGGTGATTCTACTCAAAAGATCAGCAACAAATAGAAGGCACAGCTATGCCTAGATTGGAAGGATAAAAAGAACAGGTGGTTTGACCAGAGCCCAAGGGTAGGGGTCATCTTTGGAGGTTGGGATGATGGTAAACCCATTCTGTGGGCACTGGAGCATGAGAAGCCATTCCTACTGATCACCCTAGGCAGAAAGAAGGTGAGGGGAAACAACTTGGTTTCTCCCTTCCTCTCCACTTCCAAAATACTGCCAGTGCCTTCCAATAGGGGAACTCTACAAGAAGCTACTTGAGGCCGGAAGTCTGAGAATTGAGCTTATACAAGTCACCTGCCTTGTGGATCCTGAGCAGGGAGAGGGCAAGGAATGAATCTGAGTGCAAACAGGCCTAGCAACAGTGTCAATACCCCACACTGATTCCCATGCCATTGGAAAGTATGCAGGCTAGGAGGAAACCGTAAATTAAAAATAGTATATTCAGTGTTGCTGTTCCTGCCTAGTCTCAGGTGGAACCATCCAGTGGACAATTTGGGTTTTAGAACTGGGACCTAGGACAGAAGTCAGGACTAAAAGGGTGGACATGATGGTCATCTTGCCTAAGTGAATGGGCACAGCTTTGAAGAGGGTGAAATTCCCAAGAGAAGTTATAAAAAGGGTAAAATTCCCAAGAGAAGTTACAAAAAGGTACAAGAATATGATCTCTTACATTCATATAACTATTTATAGTTTTCAGAACTTTTTTTTAATGTTTTTTGATCTTATAGCATACAATAGTTTTGGTAAGGTAGCCTGGTGTTTTAGTTTCCTGTCTAGAAAAATGGAAAAGTTGATAAATTATCATCCCTGTGCTCTTTCTTATCACAAGTTCTTTTTAATTGTGTAGAGGGGTGCTCTGAGTCTAGACCTCAATATTAATGAACTCCTGGGGCTTAAAAACAAGGACAGAAAACTTGCAGAAATCTGCTTCTTGAGACTTTAAAGATAGAATTTATTAAATGGTTAACACTAAATGCTGTTGTGTGCCAGATATCTTTGTAAAACCTTGTATAAGGATGAGCTCATTGAATCCTTCGAGGTAGACGCTATTAATTTCCCATTGTACAGATTAAGTAAGTCACTTAGTTTGGGCTGCAGTAACAGTACCGTAGACTGCATGGCTACTGTTTTCTTTATTTCTTATTGTTCTGGAGGCTGGAAGTTTGGGATCTGGGTGCATTCCTGTGAGAGCCCTTTTCCAGGTTGTAAACCATCTTCTTGCTCTATGCTTACATGGTCAAGTAAGGAAGCTCTCTGGCTCCCTTTTATAAGGGCATTAATCCCATTTCTGAAGGCTCCACCCTCATGACCTAATTACCTCTCAAAGGCCCCACCTCCTAATACTATCACGTTGGGGGTTAGTTCTCAACATAAATGCCGGGGGGGGGGTGGTGTTGTGTGTGCCATAAATTGTGGTACCACAAATATTCAGTCAATGCACTCACTTAAGGAGACTCAGCTAGCAAAGGATGAAGCCTCAATCTGAGCCCAGGCAGGTAGACTCCAAGGCTCAAGCTTTAGCCAGTCTGATTTGTTGCCTCCTCTCTTGAGAAGGCAATCAATTGATGAACTCTTACATGAGTTACACATGAGTGATACTTTGTGTTTGATTGCTAAAAGGACTCACAGCATTCAAACAGTTTATCCTTATGGGGCAGTTTTATTACTGGTTAGGGATACAGCACAGCAACAGCAAGAGACCAGTATGCCAATACAAAGAATCCAGAGACCTCAGGTGCAAGCATTTTCCCCCTGATAAGTGGGTTGCACTGGACACCCTTTGTCTGCAGGTCTTGAACCTCTACTGGCATGCATGTGAAGCATCTGGGTACCAAGAAGTCTAGTCAGGTCCTAGTGGAGGTCTCATAATGAGCTGGTCAGTCACATAGGCACATTCCACCTAATGTGACATGACTCCACTGAAACCAGGTGTAAATTATAGATCCAATTAGGGCTACCAAATAATGCTTCAAGCTGATACATTCAGACTTAACCAACTCATGCAACATCATTTATCTTTAGTAAATACATTCCATAGTGATTGCCAATAGCTGGTGGCTCTGCAGATTAGTCTGGGGTCAATGTAGGTCAGCTGAGATTAACCCATGCTATTCAACCCTCTTGCCCTTGCTTAGTGTGTAAGTCAGGAACCTACTCCTAGAACTTGGACAGTGAAGTAACCCAAATGCAAATACTTGCCATTGGGATGGGAAGTATTCTATAAATAATGGAAAAGGTATCATGGCTCTGTCGTTAAAAACATCTCTTACTTTAGCAGATGGTCTAGTATTTTTGTGGCTGACATCCAATGTCCGTGCCCTTCTGCTAATTATTCTAAGACTAGGCTGGGTAGATGTTCTATGTGCTTCCATGGAACCCTAACTTTTTCTAAAGGCCATTAGAATAGAATATGGTGGGTGCTGTGATATTTATCTGGGTCTCTAGAACAGCGTTGCCTATTAGAAACAATGCAAGTCATATAAGTAATTATAAACTTATTAGTAGTCAACAGCCATTGCAGTACATTGAGCTACATAGAGGCAGTGCCGGGGCAAGTGAGAACCAGACGGGCACTGGGCGACTCTTTGCCTCGCTGAGGAAAATAATTAAACATGGGCAAAAGAGATCCTAAGAAGCCAAGAGGCAAAATGTCATCATATGCATTCTTTGTGCAAACTTGCCAAGAGGAGCACAAGAAGAAGCCCCCAGATGCTTCAGTCAACTTCTCAGAGTTTTCTAAGAAGTCCTCAGAAAGGTGAAAGACCATGTCTGCTAAAGAGAAAGGAAAATTTGAAGACGTGGCTAAGGCGGACAAGGCCCGTTATGAAAGAAAAATGAAAACTTACATTCCCCCCTAAAGGGGAAACAAAAAAGGTCAGGATCCCAATGCACCCAAGAGGCCTCCCTCAGCCTTTTTCTTGTTTGGTTCTGAGTATCACCCAAAAATCAAAGGAGAATATCCCAGCCTATCCATTGGTGATGTTGCAAAGAAATTGGGAGAGATGTGGAATAACACTGCTGCAGATGACAAGCAGCCTTATGAAAAGAAGGCTGCTAAGCTGAAGGAAAAATATGAAAAGGATATTGCTGCATACCGAGTGAAAGGAAAGCCTGATGTGGCAAAAAAGGGAGTTATTAAGGCTGAAAAAAGCAAGAAAAAGAAGGAAGAGGTGGAAGACGAAGAAGATGAGGATGAGGAGAAGGAAGAAGATGAAGAAGGTGAAGAAGAAGATGATGATGATGAATAAGTTGGTTCTAGCGTAGTGTTTTTTTTCTTGTCTGTAAAGCATTTAACCCCCCTGTACACAACTCACTCCTTTTAAAGAAAAAAATTGAAATGTAAGGCTGTGTAAGATTTGTTTTTAAACAGTACAGTGTCTTTTTTTGTATAGTTACTACACTACCAAATGTCTTTAGATAGCCCTGTCCTGGTGGTATTTTCAATAGCCACTAACCTTGCCTGGTACAGTATGGGGGTTGTAAATTGGCATGAAAATTTAAAGCAGGTTCTTGTTGGTGCACAGCACAAATTAGTTATATATGAGGATGGTAGTTTTTCATCTTCTGTTGTCTCTGATGCAGCTTCTACGAAATAATTGTTGTTCTGTTAACTGAATACCACTCTGTAATTGCAAAAAAAAAAAAAAAAAGGTGCAGCTGTTTTGTTGACATTCTGAATACTTCTAAGTAAATACAATTTTTTATTAAAAAAAGACTTATTCGTAGTCACATTAAAGAAAAGAAACGAGTTAAAAGAAACAAGTGAAATTAATTTAATTTTATTTTTTTTAAAAATTTTATTTATTTATTCACGAGCGACAGAGAGAGAGAGAGAGAGAGGCAGAGACACAGGCAGAGGGGAGAAGAAGGCTCCATGCAGGGAGCCCGACATGGGACTCCATCCCGGGTCTCCAGGATCAGGTCCTGGGCTGAAGGCAGCACTAAACCGCTGACCCACCCGGGCTTCCCTGAAATTAATTTTAATGCCTATTTTTTTACTTGACTACATCTAAAATATTATAATTTCAACATGAAGTCAGTATAAAGTATAAAAGATATTGAGATAGATTCTTTTTATTGAAGTCTTCAAAATTTAGTATGTCTGTTGTATTTACAGCACATCCTAATTTGGATAATAAATTTTCATTTGAAATACTTGATCTATACTTATGCTTTATAAAATGAACAATTAAAAACAAATTTCCATTCCCAAATTGTTCCAAATTACTCAGTTTTCCAATAACCAAATTGACCAAGAAATTATTTTTCTTTGATATTATTCACATCCATATTCCAAAACCAGTTCATCTTTCTCAGAAGAATTGATTTGACTTTGCAAAAAACATATCAGTTTTTAAACTATGTTTACCCACATTATGTAAATTTACTAAATCTTTTATCAACTCAATATTCACATTAACTCAGCTGTATATTGCATAAATTCAAAAACAGCACTAAATTTATCAATACCAACAAAGCCTTCTTCAAATTTTTTTCTGCAGGTTTTGCAATTTACAACACTCTGCCATTTACAATTAAAATCTCTTGCATACTTATTCATGCTAAGTGTGTAAAAGCTATGATTCTTGGTTTGTATTATGAAAAGTCTCAGTTACAACTTACATTCTCATACCTGTCTAGTTAGGTTACAATAAGCTTTTCCTTTTCTTGGAGCTGCAACTTTAGCTTATTTATATCCAGTGTGGTATTGGTGAGAAAACGTAAATCATATTGCCATTTTTTGTCTTTGATTATTGAGAATTTGGCAAGCGTCCTTTCAGTTTCAAAGAAAATCTTGAATTGGAGTTAACAGCAAAGTAAATCATTGCAAAACTCTTCACCAATTCAATCAACAAGTACTGGCAAAGAGCACAAGATCATTAAATTCATTGCCTTTGATTCCTTTCAACATTTCTATAAACTGGCAATGATTCCATTTGCATGCATATATGAAAGTTTTAACAACTGTATCCAAGATGCTCTTCAGAGTCTGCTTCAGAAAACTGAGCATAAGATATTTTCAGTATATTTCATACAGTAGAAAAAAGCAATGAAGAAACCAGCAGTCTCATTTTAAGATTCCACTAAATCTAGATTTTTGACCTAACAGCTATGGTACCATCATGACAGAAACTAATTTTTTTATATCTGACTGAAATTCTTTGACAGCTATAAGAGATTTTTTTAAAAGATTTTTTGTTTATTTATTAGAGACAGAGAGAGAGAGAGAGAGAGAGAGAGAGGCAGAGACACAGGCAGAGGGAGAAGCGGGCTCCATGCAGGGAGCGCAACGCGGGACTCGATCCCAGGCCTCCAGGACCATGGCCTGGGCTGAAGGTGGCGCTAAACCGCTAAGCCACCAGGGCTGCCCCTGTAAGAGATTTTTAAAAACTACTTTAGGAGTTCAGGGTTTTTTAAAAGATTTTATTTATTTATTTGAGAAGGACAGAGAGAAAAGTAGGGAGGAGGGGCAGAGAGAGAGAGAGAACCAGACTCCTTGCCAAACAGGGAGCCCGATGCAGGGCTCAATCCCAGGACCCCAGGATCATGACCTGAGCTGAAAGCAGACCTTTAATTGACTGAGCCACCCAGGTGCCCTTTGGAGTTCAATTTTATAGGCTGCAAATTGGCTTTTTTGTGTGTCAGTTTGGAAGCCATTTAAGTAAAATGTACCTAAAATATTAATTGGCCAGTTTCTCTTTTATCTCTTGGCTCATCTAACTCAAAAGGAAAGTACCTGCAAGTTTTTAAATTATGAGTCAATTGATCTTTGATTTTATTAGAAAGGTTTTACATTCTATAGGCTATCCATAGGTAATTTTTTTTTTTTTTTTGCCATCTCTCCCTCTAAAAGTGGCTTTATACATGCCAAAGTTACAAGCTCAGATTCTGTTAAATTTGTGTAAAAGAAAGTTTTGTTAGGACATTTAATTCTGATTTTAGATAGCTAATTTCATTGATTCTTTTTGCCTGTTAAAAGGGACCTTTTTTAAAATCAAAATCGCTATATAGTATTTACTGAAAATGCCTCCTTATGTTATCTATCTTATTATCTTTATTTTTTTTTAACACACACAAACAACTTCTTTGGCTCTGCCCAATTGACATTCATTGTGAATTTTGTGGTCTATCTTATTCCAGATTCTTCTTCCCATTACTGTTCTGGTCATAGTGCTGTCCTCCAAATCTCCACTCAGTTCTGCATCAATAGTATGCTTTCATTTTATTTATTTATTTTTAATTTATTTATTTATTCACGAGAGACACAGAGAGAGAGAGGCAGAGACACAGGCAGAGGGAGAAGCAGGCTCCATGCAGGAAGCCTGACGCGGGACTCTATCCCCAGACTCTAGGATCACACCCTGGGCCGAAAGCGGGCACTAAACCACTGAGCCAACCAGGCGTCCCTAAAAGAATAAAATCTTATGTGATGCAGCAGTGAAATTAAAATGAAGTCCTACCAAAACAAGAAAGTTGTGTGTAACAAACTTATTCCACTTGCTTCAGTTTTTAAATTAATTAAAACTAAATAAAATTCATATTTCATTTTCTCAATAACACTAGCCGCATTTCAGCTGTTCACTAGTCATACCTGTTTTGTGGCTCCGATAGAGGACAGTACAACTCCAGAATCTGGAGGGATCACCAAGTGGCAGCAGCAATCTTGTGCATCTTCTTCACTCTTTGTCCCCAGTGCATTACAAAGCACAGTAGGAGCTGAAATACAGTTTGTTCGATTACAATGAAAATTAAAATCATGGGCTTAGAACAGTAACTGGCACTTAGTAGGCCTTTGTTGAAGTACCGATTGAATGAATGATGTGCCATTTGCTCATTCATTTATCAGTGACCTGGTCTTCAGGCAGCCATGGCCTCTTGGTGAGCCCACTACCCCCTGGTGACCACTTTCCCTGGCAAAAGGCAGTGCATATCCAACTATGGCTTTATTCTAAGCCGTCCTGAAAAGCTCAATGCCCCTAGGGTTGCTCAGGCGATTTAATTGAATTCAGGAAAAAAAAAAAAAATCAAGAAGTTGGGATTTCTAACCCTAGAAAAGCACTCTGTGGTGAGAGCACAGGGAGACTTGATGTTTGGAGGCAAAAGGAGAAGCTTTCTGTTAAACTGGGGAAATGGGGGTGATCCCTGGATGGCTCAGCGGTTTAGTGCCACCTTCAGCCCAGGGTGTGATCCTGGAGTCCTGGGATTGAGTCCCACCTCAGGCTCCCTGCATGGAGCCTGCTTCTCCCTCTGCCTGTGTCTCTGCCTATTTCTCTCTTTCTCTCTCTCTCTCTCTCTCATAAATAAATAAAATCTTAAAGAAAAAATGAATGAATAAATAAACAAACAAACTGGGGAAATGGGTGAGTGAGGTCCTGGCTTTGGGACTGGAAGGAGCTGTTAGGCATCTTCCAGCCAACAGCTCCACCCCAATCCCCACCACCTCCTTCCTCACTTCTGTTCCAGAGAGACTCTCCATGGCAAAAACACTACAGAACTCAATCTTCTCCAGAATAGTATTTGTTTGAATCATTTTTCTGTTTAGAGCTAAAAATAGAAATTCAAAAAAACAGGAGCAGCTGGATGGGATTTCAAAGCTGCATTCAGCAGGCTACGTTTCCTCTTGGATTAAAAATATATATATGCGTGAGTGTTTGGGGGAATCACCCTGATTAAAGAGAAAGGGTAAATTGCAAAGAGAAACACCACCACATTGCAAAGTGAAATGTTATTCTTTTAGATTAGGGTTAATTTTGCAACAGTCCACCATGCCAGCAGATCCTGCAGGCAGATCCTGCAGAGGGTCAGTCAGGGTGCTGAGAGGAGGCAGCACTGTTCCCATGTCTGCAGCCAGCACAGCAGAGGGGCCAGGGCACCGGGGCTTTGAGAAGGTTGCCTGCCTTGGCCTCCAAATGGCTATGGATACCTGCCTGTCCTGGGGATCTCTGCCTTTTCTTGTCACTGCTATTACTGTGGTAAAATATACATACATGTGAAATGTACCATTTAACCTGTTTTAAAGTATACATTTCAGTGGCACGTGGTCATTCACAATGTTGTGGGACTGGCACCACAATCTGGTTGCCAAACACTTTCGTCATTCCAAAAGGAAACCCTGGACCCAGGAAGCAGTCACTCCTTATCTCTCCCTGCCCCTGCCCCTGGCAACCACTAATCTGTTCTCTGTCTCAATGGATTTGCCTCTTCTGGACATTTCATAGAAATGGAATCATGCACAAAGGAGTCTTTTGTGTTTGGTTTCTCTCACTTAGCGTAATGCTTTCAAGGTTCATCCATGTTGTAGTATGCATCTTTCTTGTGTTTTGATGACCTTGAGTTACTTTCTGGAATAGTAACAAGAGGCCTGGCATGGGAGCTGTGCAAACCTGGGTTTGAATCCTGGCCCTGCCTTTGAGCTTCAGTTTCTTGAGCTACACAATGAGAATAACCTAAAATGTCTACTTCAGAAGTCCTCGGGAAGGTTCATTTGCTTATATTGAACTATTTATTTGCTAATTCAATAAATATGAATTGAGCAACCACTAAGTACCAGGCCAAGGCTTCAAAAATATATCGGTGAATGATACCAGGCATGTTCTTCGTCCTCGTGGAACCTGGTTCTAGTAATAGAAGTAGGCAATAAACACAGAAACAGATAAATAGGAAGAAGATTGGGTGAGGTGTAATTGTCTGGGTGTAGGAAAGGAGTTGCTTTAACAGCTTGATGAGCAAAGATCTCCCTCCCAAGAAGCTGACATTTGAGCCAACATCTGTGGAATGGAATGAGACAGTCTTGTTAAGAGCTGGGTGAAGACTGTTTTAGGTAAGAGAACAGCAAGAGTAAAAAACCTGAAGTCCAAAAGACTTTGACACAATTGTGGAATGGAAAGGAGGCCAATGTGGCTGAAGATGGGTGAGTGAGAGCTGGGGGGTGTGACATGAGGTTGGAGAGGTAAGCAAAAGCCAAATGCTGCAGTGCCTTGTGGACTTCGTTCTAAGAGCAATGGAAGCCATGGGAGCGTTTTAGCTGAAGGAGCGAGATGTTCTAACTTACATTCAGAAGAGCACTCTGACAGCTGTCTGGAGGATGGAGCAGGTATGGAGGCTGCCAGACTAGTAGAAGGATGCTGTTGTAAAGTCCAGACACAGAAAATGGGTGGTTTGGTGACTTGGGCTAGAGTGGGTTAAGAGAGTTATAAGGAAGTAAGAAGTGGATGCCTAGGTGGCTCAGTGCTTAAGCATCTGCCTCTGATTCAGGTCGTGATCACAGGGTCCTGGGATCAAGTCCTGCATCAGGCTCCCCACAGGGAGCCTTCTTCTCCCTCTGCCTATGTCTGTCTCTGCTTCTCTCTGTCTCTCATGAATGAATAAATAAAAATCTTAAAAAAAAAAAAAAAAAGAAGTGAGAAGTTCTGAAATGGACAGGAGAGGAGGCTGGTATGAAGAATATCTTAAATAGGGGATCCCTGGATGGCTCAGTGGTTTGGCACCTGCCTTTGGCCCAGGGCATGATCCTGGAGTCCCAGGATCGAGTCCCACATTGGGCTTCCTGCATGGAGCCTGCTTCTCCTCTGTCTGTGTCTCTGCCTCTCTCGCTCTCTCTCTGTGTCTCTCATGAGTAAATAAATAAAATCTTTTTAAAAAATGAATATCTTAAATAAATAAAAGTAAACAGAATAAATGAAATCAAATGAGAATATGACTCAGAGAGCCTGGGACAGAGCTACACACCCCCATGCACACACTCACAAACCTCTGAGGCTTTTTGAGGAAGCATATTATGGGTTCCATCTTCATCTGGACTTCTCTGTCATCAGGGGTGAGTGGGAACTACACAGAGAGAGACATGATATGTCTCTGAGTCTCATGGGATAAAGAGAGAATAAATCTACCACTTTCTAGTCAACTAGAATGCTTGGCCTTGGCCTTCAACAGGCAATGGAGAAGTAGAGTTCTGTGGGATGAGGTAATTGGCCATATTCTAAGAGAAGAGGGGATAGCCAATAAGGAAGGTGTTTTCCCCCTTTTTATTATTTTTAAAATATTTTATTTATTTATTTTAGGGAGGGGTTAGGGAGAGGGAGAGAATCTGAAGCAGACTCCACACTGAGCATGGAGCCTGAGGGCTGGTGACTCGATACCATGAACCAAGATCATGACTTGAGCCAAAACCAAGAGTCAGATGCTCAACTAACCGAGCCACCCAGGCACCCCTGTTCTTTCCTTTTTTTAGCTAGCAGAGCCTACCTGAAAGGAATTTCCTTCTTCTAATCTCTTGACACATTTGTACTTCGTGTCCTCCATCCCTGGTGCAAAGAGGGCACTTGATTACTATCCAAACCTTCAATGAGTGAGTACCAGAATATACTATTGCTGCCTGGTTTAGAGCAGAGAAACTTATGGGGCTGCAGAAGAACCAGTGAGGTTTTCTCTTCTGTAAAAATGTGGGTAATCATAGCATCCACTCAAAGGATTGTGAAGATTAAGTGTGATAATGTGTGTAATTCACTTAGCACACGGTGCCTGGCACATAACAAGCCCTCAATGGAAGTTTGCTATTATTCCTCTTATTAGGGGTCTGCTTTCTGTGGCTTCTTCTTCCAGAGTTATTGTACATAAATGGCCTGTAGAGACTCCTTTGGGAACCCTAGATTAAGAGGAGAATATGGGCCAATGTCCAAGAAAGCAGGGCCCTGGTGCAGGAGCCTGAATAAGCCCTCCCAGTTCTCACTGTCATGAGGGACTTGAAAGTGGAATTAATAAAGTGCCTTAGGTTTACCGCCAGTTCCTTTATGGCCTGACTTCCTGTGTACTGGGGACTAGATGAGACATAAGGGATTGCAAATGCAATTGGAAAGTGGGATATTGTTAGCTGAGGCCAATATAAATATGTTTGTGGGGGAGGACAGAACAAAGGCCTAAAGCCCTGATGTTGACAGAAACCATGTTATTGTTCAATAAATGACTTCATCCTAGTAAAAAATGATAGTTCCCCCCAGGCCTGCCAGGGAATGGGAGAGATGTGTTATCTGTACCTACACAGGCCAGCAACCTGGGGAGGGGGACAGCCTGCACGTGACCCTGACTCGGCCGCCGGTACCCTCCTGGTGTGTCTGAGGGAGGGGCTCAGCAAATGGTGTCCACCCTGGAGTCAGAAGTCTGGATCCCAGCTCTTCCAGGCACCAGCTGCTGCAGACACCTCAGCTGGGAGCCTCGGCTCTCCCTCATGCACACTCAGAAAACAACTGGACCCCTCTGCACCCTGCCAGAGTAGTTGTGAGGAATAAACACCATAAATAATATAACAAGGTTTGAAGGAAACACTCCGTTAAAGAGACTTTTTTTTTTTTTGCACTCACATGACCTGCTTGTGTGTGCCCTCTCCCACCAACATGGGAAGCAGTGTGGTTCCTGGAGCTCCCCTCGCCCCCCCCAATCCTCCCCTCTCTGCCCCCCCCAATCCTCCCCTCTCTGCCCCCCCCCCTTACTTCCATTAGCTTACCTCCTTGATGTAAATGTTTTATTTCTTTAGGCCCTTTGCAAGGTGTTAGTTGGCTAAGAGAGTGGAAAGACCAGGGAAACCTCTTAGAAAATATTGTCCACTTGGGGTCCTTATTCTCACCCAGCTCATCAGAAGCACCAGCAACTTGTCTGTCTGCCCCTTCCCCTCCACGTGACCCTTCATTTTACCCATCACCTCCATCATGGATGGAAATGTGAATCTTTGGTGGCACAGACGGAGCCTCCACGAACACCCAGTGGAAATCCCTAAGTAGTAGGTTGAGGCGCTTCTTTAGTTTTAAGAGCACTGGACCCAATGAGGCTTCCCAGTCTGCCACTAGCCACCTTCCATTTCCTTCCCCCGAAAGTTTCCACTGGAAATTCCCCAGCTTTGGTCTGAGTGCTTGGCTCTGTAATCTTGGAGACATTCAGCATACACCCCACAATTAAGACTTTGCAACTCCACGCAGTGTTTCTTAAGAGAAAGTTAGATGCAATTAGATCATTTGAAGATGGATTAGCCTGCCGTCTGCACAATATTAAGAAAAATCACATTGGCAATTGACAGGGCCTCTTTGAAGAGCTCTGAAGGAAAGCCACTAATGAGCTCTACGCTGGGTTGCCCCCCTGTTCCCAAAGGGTTAACACAATTTGTGGGAAAGGAAAAAAATCCCCTGTGGTATTAAAATGCTGTGTCAGAGATTTGTAAGCTCTCCTTTGTAGCTCTGCCCCCAGGCCTGGCTCACTTCAGTTGAGATCAGGTTAATAAGAGCTCTGTTGCTGCCTGGCAGTTCCTAATGGGGTTACAGTCTGGTGCCTGACCAGTGAAGAACACTTAGTAGTAGTGGTATTAAATAAATGCCAAGGAATCTGATTCAATAAAGTCAGGGACATCTGTTGTTCTTGCCTGTCCAGGATCTATTCATCCTTCTTTTGACAAGAGCAGCTTGCTTTTCCTCTGGGGGAGAACTGCCTCTTCTCCCCTCTCGGTCTGGGTAAGGCTGGCCCAACACACTTTAGGATGACCCTACGACCAACCCAGCTCCACTGGTGTATTTGAGAATCCAATCATGGCCCAAGCCACAGGACCTGTCAATTACATGAGCCTATAAACACCGATTCCCCCTACCCCCCACCCCTGCTTTCTTGTTGTTTTTAGCTTCTCCCAGGTAGAGTTAGGTTTCCTGTCATTTGCAACTAAGAATCCTGATTATTTCAAATGTGAGAGGAACTTGTGCTATACTAGACACTCTGAAAAGAAACATATATTAAATTGCCTTCACTCTTAGAAACCAATAACCTTAGAGTATCAAGTCTTAGAGACGTTAACTAAAGGATTAAATAAATGATACAGTGTATAATTAAATGACATAGAGAATATGTTCTGTGGGAAGCCAGGAGAGGGAGAAATTGATGTGAGTGGGTAGGCTTCCTGGCAGAGGTTGGACTTAAACTGGGTGGTAAAGGATGGAGAGGTGTAGTGATACTGAGGGAATGCAGTGCTCTGCAGGAGGCACGGGGGACCTCAGTAACAAGGAAGATCCTATGTGCATAAAAAATGGAAAGTGGATTTTTGACATATATGTAATCAGGGCAGATACCAAAGGACTTGGAATCCCAGAATGAAAAGTTTGAGCTTAAAAAAAGAAAAAAGAAAAGAAAAAAAGAAAAGTTTGAGCTTACCTGGATAGTTCACTAGTGTGAGCTGATGTACGGGTGGGGGAAATCCACCCCAGATGGTGCTACCAGTTTAGGGAAGTATATGCCACCATGTGTGTTTCACCTGTGCTGGAGTGAAACTGGTACGATGAAGGGGAAAGGCCACTGAACTTGGCTGTACCATTTTACAACTGAGTTACAATGGATGAGTTACTTAATCCCTCTGAATCTCAATCTTCTTATCTGCAAAATACAGATAACAATAGCTAAAGATTTGGGGTGTTTGTGAGGAGCACTCAGGCAATACCTGGCACTTGGCACTAAGAGTAGATAATATCTGTTGAGTCCTTACTAGGGTCCCACAGGCACTGTGCTGAGCACCTGACATGCCTTATCTCATTAATCCTCCCAATAACCAGAGCTCAAAAAAGTTTACTACATCTGATTTGGGGTAACATTTTCATTCCTGTGCTTAATGGAACAATAAGCCTTATCAGAGCTCAAATTCACTGTCCAATGAGATCTGAGTATATTATCTGAACATTCTTAAAGGTTACAAATTCTAATTTTTTAATATGCATCTTAAAATGTTTTGAATTTAATATATAATCACACTGCAGAACATGTGAAGAAGAGATTTTTAAAAAGAATGTAAACCTAACTCTATTACCTACAACACAACCGTGATTTCCTTTAAAAAAAAAAAAAAAGATTTTATTTATTTATTCATGAGGGACACAGAGAGAGGCAGAGACATAGAGGGAGAAGCAGACTGGAGCCTGATACGGGACTTGATCCCAGGACCCCAGGATCATGACCTGAGTCAAAGGCAGATGGTCAACTACTGAGCCACCCAGATGCTCCTCAGCTTCGGTTTTCTTATTTATCTTTATGGAATAGAAGCTTCCTTATCAGAATTTTTTGGTAGGGCTTAAATGAAATAATTCATACTTTATAGAGCACCTGGCACATAATACACTCACAATAAATGTTGTCAATGCCCCTCGACCCTTTCCTCCGTGCACTTCCTATATGATTGCAGTAACTTCATCTGTACAATAGCTTCCATCTTCCATTTCCACTTAATATTGTATCTTAGATATTTTCTATATGGTAACAGAATCTCTGCTTCTCGTTACCAATGTCTGTGTTCTCCTGACTGAAACTATCATTTAGCAACTCGTCTTGCCCCCACCCCCCAATTTCTCAACATTTATAAATAATGCTGCAGTTCACACCTCTGTAGCATGGCTCTTGGTAAGGGCTTGGGTCTCGAAACACTGTTTCTTTGAGCTCAGCTTGTGATTCTGCCCACAGCTTTCCAGAAAGTGACACCCAAGTTAGTGAAGACCTTTGCCAAATAGTGGATTTTGCCAATTTGATGGACGGCCATCGGAAGATAGGATTGTCATGATCTTTGATCATTCACTGATCATGATCAGTGAATTCCCTCTGGCGTGATATTCTGTGCTTCCTCCTTCGAGTGGTTTTATTGTGGGTCTGTCAGCTCAGTCTCCCTGCTGTTCTTGCTGACGGAGCGAAAGGAATCCCAGTACATTTTCGCTGGAACTCATTCCCTGTTCTTTCTGAATCTTCTTTCTTGGAGTAGGAAAGATTTTGCAGACAATTTTGGGCTGTCTTTCTTATTACAAATGAAAGCCTCAAGCCCTTGTTTAGGTCCTAGAGTACTTTGAAATCGGACCCTCCTGCGTACACCTGGAGTCACCAGTAAGCTGGGGGGTGGGGGTGAGGGCACATCTCTTGGCTGAGGGACACACAAAACTAAGGGCAAAGGTGAGATTTTCCTTTCTTCTCTAGGTCCTAAGGATCCTTTGAAATCTTTATGATCTGTACCTTTAGGGATCAGAGCGACAGCTTGAGGAAATCCTAAAATTGTGTTTTCTCTAGATAAGTATTCAGGTCAAAGGGAAGACCTTGCATGCCTTCCTGATGAACAGAATCTCGCCTAAGTTTAGAAAAAAAATCACCAAGAACAAAAATGGCATTCAGCATTTATTCAGTACATTGAAAAGTAGTTTTCAAAGGATAAACAGCAAAGCCCAGTACTTAGACAGTGGTCTTTCCTGGAAGTCTCAGGCTCCCTGGACACTTGGAGTGAGTAATAGAACAGAAGCCCGACTATAAAATTTCAATGGTCCTATTGGTAACTGTAATAGAATAGAAGCCCGACTATAAAATTTCAATAGTCCTATTGGTAACTGTATATTACTATTAGTTTTTAAAAACAGCATAAGACAACTAGAGCAACAAACTTATTGGTCTTGAATTAGATTAAGTAAAAAAAAATTTTTTTGCAATCTCATGCTAATTGAAAGCTTTAATTGACAATATTTAAAAATAAATTTTGGTTAACTATTTTTATATTTTACAAAAATAGTTATTATTTTAATAACAATAATGGGGGGCACCCTGAGTGGCTCAGTTGGTTAAGCCTCTGCCTTTGGCTCAGGTCATGATCTCGGGGTCCTAGGATGGAATCCCACATCAGACTCCGTGGAGGGAGCCTGCTTCTCCCTCTGCCTATGTCTCTGCCTCTCTTTCTCTGTGTCTTTCATGAATAAATAAATAAAATCTTTTTTAAAAAAGTAACAGTAAGGAGAACAATTACTCTTTTACTTAATTAGCTTACTTAGTTGAAATCATCTGAAAAGCCATATGACTTTGGACAACCTGGTTGACTACTAACAAGGTCATGTGTAAGGTGTGTGATCCTGAACAAGTTAGCCTCACTCAATTTCCTCATTTATTAAATAGAAGTAATATACTCTCCTCATTTAAATAACAATTTTTTTAAAGATTTTATTCATGCAAGGAGCCTGACATGGGACTCGATCCTGGGTCTCCAGGATCACGCCTTGGGCCAAAAGTGGGCGCCAAACTGCTGAGCCACCCAGGAATCCCCTAAATAAAAATTTTTTAAAAAGAAATAATATACTCTCCTCATAGGGTTATTATAAGGAATAAAAGATACAATATACAAAGCACATAGTACAGAAGCAAAGTACCTGTCATACAGTAAGGGTTCAGTGTGTAAATGTTTTTCTCATAAAAACTGCAAATTTATATATTAGACAAAAGCATTTAAAGCATGGGTCCTTGGGGGCAAGGAGATGTAAAATTTAAAAATGCTTCCCTGGTGGTGAAAATGTTGGAGGACAGCTCCTTGGCCCTGACTAGTGTTGGTTACTTAAATGAAATAATTATCAACACTCATCAGAATGAAACATCCATTAAATTCATCTCCATTTTGTAGCTACCAGACAACATTCTTCTGAGCGCTTTCACACCCAGCATACCATACCTTTTCTTCCTGTACCTGGATAGCTGACACTAGCCCAGTTCCCGAGGGCAGAGAAGAGTGGAGCTCTATGTCTGGGAAGGGAGAAACTGACAGGCAAGTCCTCTGATCCTTGCCCAAGGGCCTGCTTTGTGAATAGTGGCATCAATGCTGCTTTGTTCCACCTTCAGTGGCTGGCCCATAGTTGAACCCAGAGAGGCTGGCTGTTCAGAGCAACTTTGGCCTACCAAGGACAGAGAGCGCCAACCAGAGTCAAGGGTTCACTCAGCACCCAAGATCTGGCACAGGAATTCTCCCCACTGGGGAACCAGTCTCAGGGAACATTGCCTTCCCCCCTGTGGCATTCTAATTCATTCCAAATTTCATAGAGGTAAATTGGAGGTTTGAAATGTGATATCATTGCTGAAAAGGGCAGAACCATCAGCATGGAATCAGTATATCCTTATTAAGTACAAGACCTAATAATTGCCTTGCTCATGCAAATGAATTGTCCTTCACTCATTCATCAGATATTAATTGAGTTCCTACTAAGTATGATGCTTAATTTTGGGGACATATGGATGAAAAAATGGCATCCCTGTCCTTATAATCTGGTGGACTGGTGAAGAAGTTGTCACCTGCTTTGACAAGCACCGTATAATATCCTGGAGACAGTGAGAGACACCTAGAGAAAAGGAAATAGAGCCTGCTGAAGGAGCTAATAATCATAATAGCTATAATTTGTCAGGCACTTATTCTGTGCTATTCACTGTGCTAAGCACTTAGCATAGATCACCTCATTTAATTCTTGAAGCACAACTAGAAAACTGATCATTCTGATTATTTTATTGGCTTCCTAACTCTCTAGGGAAGGCCATGCAAAGGACATGGCATCTCAGGGTCTTAAAAAAAGAATAGGGGTTTGCAAACTGCACACAGTGGGTGGATCATTCCATTCTATGCCATTCCAGGCATAGAAAACGAAATGGTCTCTTTGGAGACTTGCAGATTCCCTGGTATTTGTGGTGCAAAGGGAGCATATAGAGAGTATGCTGGATGAGGATGCTGATTGCAGTGAAGTGAGAATAAATGAGATAAGCTTTCAAATACAGATGACTCTTAGCAGAGCTGAGATGTAGAGGAAGCAGATTCAGTACTGTAGAACTTTAGGCAGAAGGACGGATGACCATGAAAATTCTGGCTTTTGAGATGGGAAGCCAACACATATAGGTAAAGGTAAGCTTGAGAAGGGGCAATGAGAGGGGAAAACTAAAAATGCAGAACAGAAAGAATGATTGGTGGAGACAGGTCTACAGCTTCTCCAAATTGGAGGAAAGATAAAGATAAAAAGAGACCTAAAGACTTAAGTAAGTTCATAAGAAAAGGTGTTGTAAGGGGGACCTACACAGGAAGAGGCAGAAGGAAAAGATATGATCTTGAGAGTTGTATCGCCTGTTGCCCCCTGTCTGTGAGATCAAAGACAAGTCTTCCAAGGAAAGTGAGAGATGATGGAGCATTTTAGGGCCTTGATGAAAGTTTGGAATCAGTGTTGAAGGCAATTGTGAGGTGCTCATGACGCCCCTTTGGGTCCTGAGGAAAGAATGTTCAAAGAGGGGAGAAGAGAGTGAAGGTGATGGCATGTGAGAAACAGTTGAATGTACTGGGAATGGTCGATATGAGTGGAGAAAAGATGATGAAGATAAGACTTTATTAGGTGACTTCAGGATCTACCTTCAGACTTCTCAACAAGGGAGTGGACTTAGTCCATGATGCTTCAAGGTGCTGCACCAGGTCCAACAAGTGGTCATTACTAGGAGGCCAGTTCTAGTCCCCAACATAAAAACATATAAGTAGTGCTACCCAATAGTGGGACAATCTGCCTTGCAAAGGGTTTCAGTCATCTGTCAAGGATGCTATGCTGGCAACTTGATAAGCCGAATCAGATGGTTTATTAGAGCCTTTTAATACTAAGATCTTATGGTTGCATAACACAGGGAGCAGCAAAGTAGGGGGAGACTGGTCTCAGCATTCTTGTAGGTAGCCCTGCTTTTTGATTATTTGATATCAAATCAAGGTAGTCCTTGATTTTGATTATAATGTTCAGTCAGGTTTATGCAGTTCAATAACTGTAGGAACAACTTTGGAATTTTTATTAATTGCAGGAGGAGTTTTGTGAAGAAGCCATGTTCTAGTCTATGGACTATATATACATGATATTATCTAATTAGCACACATGATGTGTCTATAAAACCTATATTCACAAAAAACAAAAAAACAAAAAAACAACCTATATTCACTAGGAAAGGGCTTCTTTCTCTTTTTATGCCCATCCCATTTCATTACAGACCTGAAGAAGACCCTTAGCTGGGTGACTAAAGAAGACCTTTGGTTCTTCTCTACTTTGGAGTCCTCCTTTTAGAAGACATTTTGTTCATATTCCATTCAAGTCACCTTCTTTTCATTTGCCTCCTGCATTGGGATGGGCTGCTTTCTTTTTTGGAATCCATTAGTCTGACTCAGTGGTTTTCAGGAGGGATGATTCTGACCCTCAGAGGACATTTGACAATGTCTAGAGACAGTTTTGATGTCATGACTAGAGCGGGGGGCTACTGGCATCTGGTGAGTAGAGGGCAGGGATGCTGCTCAACCACTATAGTGCTCAGGACAGCCTCCACAACAAAGAATTATCCAGCTCCAAATGTCAATAATGATGAGGTTGAGAAATCCTTTTTTTTTTTTCTTTTAAGATTTTACTTATTCATGAGAGACACAGAGAGAAAGAGGCAGAGATGTAGGCAGAGGGAGAAGTAGGCTCCCCACGGGGACTCGATCCCAGGACTCCAAGATCATGACCTGAGCCGAAGGCAGATGCTCACCCATTGAGCCACCCAGACATCCCTCTTGGTCTATTTTTAAGTCTTTCTTCTAAATCAGCTACTATCAACACATTCTGTAAAACCCTAGATGGCTACTTTGATTGTCTAATTTGAGAGTTCTTGCATGCCTGAGTGTTCTACACTTTTTGCCCATCCCTTGGTTCATGCTGTAGCAATAAGCAGGACATTTTTGACTCCCTTTGGCAGGAAGAGTCACTTCTTGGTTGGGGTCTAAATATAACCAGATCTCTCCCAAGATAAAGGCAGGGATGCCATGGCTTTCAGAGTCACAGCATCAGATATCTCCTATCTGCAGCAGCTCTAGGCCAAGGGTGTGGATGAAGGACAAGATACAAATACAACTATGTGATGCCATTTGTTTGATTTTGAGTAAGCTCATACGATATTTAAAGACTGGGTATTAGAGCTCCACCATGAAGGTCCCCTGCAGCCTTTTCAAGCAAGGACAAAACCAAGACAGTGGTACTAATGCAAATGTGACTTCAGCACAAATGAACACTGAGAAAATAGTGCCTGACTAGGTTATACCTACCTAATCTTCTGACCCTCTGAAAGATCCCATGGAACTCATGTATATGTCCTTGTACCTCTGATCCCAAATCAGGCTGAAGTTTTTAGGGAATTAGATCATAAATTAGCCCTTGCTAGTTTCCAGATCTTCTACCCCCTAAAGAATCCTAAGACAGCATCCCTTCATGTCCCATTATGAGTAGCCTGTCCCAATAGAAATAGCCCAGGGATGAGATTTCCCTTTTCATCTCTTACCCTTTATAGGCTAAGTGGCCTCAGGAAAATCAGTCAAACTCCTAGAACGTAGGTTTCCTCATCTCTGAAATGAAAACATCTACCTTCCCATTTCTAGAAATCTACTCAAAGAAAGTACTCTTTTTTTTTTTTTTAAAGATTTTATTTATTCATGAGAGACACAGAGAGAGAGGCAGACACAGGCAGAGGGGGAAGCAGGCTCCCCGTGGGGAGCCCAATGTGGGACTTGATCCTGGGATCAAGACAGGATCACACCCTGAGCCAAAGGCAGGTAGATGCTCAACTACTGAGCCACTCAGGCGTCCCTGAAGAAAATACTGTAAAAAAATTCAAACAAAACTTTATGTACAAAGTTATTTACTGCTTCATTATTTAACATTAGACATCATTATAAAACACTAATTATGACATCCACAGAATGAAATGATATGTGCCCATCAAAAAATATTGTTCATGAAGAGTTTTATTGACTAAGAAAATGATTGTGTTCTAACATCAAGAATAAGAAGCAAGACACAACAGACACACACACACACCCCTATATCCATATAATATTATCTCAACTATGTGAAATATCTGTAGGAAAAAAAGTCTGAAAGGAAACCAAACTATTACCAAAAGTTTATGCTTAGTTTTGAGTTGGTACATATTTAACATTTTAAATAAAATAATTTAACACTGGGATATACAATATATTTTTTCTCTTTAAAAGTGTGTAACACTGAAGTTTGAGAAACATTGATTTAGAGCTCTAGACAGAACTGGGGCTGGAGATGAAAATTTTGGAGTCATAGGTATTTCAGTAGAGGCCAATTACTGGATAAGATCATCTAGGACAAGCCTGTAGCATGAGGAGACAAGAGTCCGGGACTGAATCCTAGGGAACCACAACACATATAGAATAAGTGAGGAAGCTGAGTCAGGGAAGGGACTAAGTGTTTGGCAGCAATCAGTGTGAGACAGTTATCTAGATGGATTAGAACAGTAATATTGAGAAGAGAGAGGGGTTGAGAAAACTGAAAAGAATCTAAGAGCCACAAGTTGGATATAAAAGATAAGGGTCTTGGAAAAAGCAAAGATTACTTGGAGATATCTTAGCTTGGAAGATGGAAGGATGCTGATATCAAAGGCAGAGATGAGATAATTTGAGAGGAAAGCATAGATGGTGGGAGAGGAGAAAGGAAAAGTTAAACTTAGTTTCGTATGGATTGTGTTTGAGATTTCCTTTGAAGAGAGAGCTTCTAGCTGCAGGAGCTTGGGCATCTGCCAGAGCACACAAGCCAGGATCACACTTCCTGGGCAGCTCTCAATCAACCAGTAACTAAGCTCAGAAGGAGTAATAGAGCTGAGCTTCTCTGTCCCATGTTGCCTCCTCTGATAGGCAGTCATTGACCTGAGGCTCCCCTCTGGGCTGGCCCAGACTTTCAGAGCAGCACTTGGATCTGATGCTTCTCCTTCCCAATCCTTCTTCCTTCCCCTTCTCTGATCTCAGATGGCAGTCTGAAACCTCTCCTTGCCTGCTTCAGTCTTGCCCCTCTTTTCATCCACAAAAGCTACTGACAATAAACCTCTTGTCCTTTTAACTCCTATCTTAGCATCTGCTTCCCGAGGGCTGGAACTAATATAGGTGATGGTTGCATATCCAAATGGAATTATGTGGGAATTATGTATGGGTCTTGAAGACAGTCAGGATTGAGAGAGAACTGAATCACAAGGGCCTCCCTAACAGCATAATCATAGGGAAAAAGGGAGGAACAAGGTTTGAACCTTAAGTGACACGCATAACTGTGAGGGGTACAGGTGAAAGAGAGGAAAAATATCATGGACAGATAGGAAAACCAGGAAAGCACAAGATCAAAGAAACCATGGAGGAGGAAGAAGAGAATTTCTTAGGAGCAGGTAAGATGTCTGAGGAAAATCTGAGTGGAGCCTAAGATCTTGCATTTAAAGAGTGAAATGGTGGCTGGGCATCAGGAGATCATTTCAGAGAAAGTATGGCAAAAGGTGCCAAATTTCCAGTAATCAAGAAGCAACACAGTGGGAAATTGCTGGAGGGAATGATGTAGATCATGTTTAAAATGTTTTACCAGGATTAGAAAGAGGGAAATTGGGATAATGAGAAGTAAGACTCTGTGTGTGTGTGTGTGTGTGTGTGAGAGAGAGAGAGAGAGAGAGAATATCTGGAAGCGGTCTTTGAAGATGTTAAAGAGAAAAAAAATGACCGTTGTGGGATTAAAATCCTGGAGGCAGTGGGAAGAAAAAAGCTGCAGAGGCCAGGTAGAGGGGTTAGATTTCAATAGTAAGGGGAAAAATCTCTTCTCTGGAACTTGGAGGGAAGAAAGAGAACATGGCTGGAATGACAGAGATGGATGAGAATAAGGGGTGAGGATGAGGAATTGCATACACAGTATATCTTACAATTATAACAATGACAAAGACAACCTCTGAGATTAATGGAATGAGTTGGGAAAAATGTTTAAAGAGAGAAGAAGGCCAGAAATCGCTGGTGCGCACGCTATGTTGTCCCTTAAGAAATGTAATGGGGTGAAAGAACTTCTTGCCTTAAATGCATGAAGTTGGATCTCCCTAAAGGCACTAGTCCCAGAGGACTGTGACTAACTGGCAAGAAAGGACAGGTAAGTACTGATATTACTCTTACAGAGTTTCCCCAGCTCAGATATAATCTGAGTGTTCAGAGATATGGACTGGCATTATGCAGTCTACTATTATAATGATCAATACTCATAGAAAAGGAACTAGTGCATAGCTACCCATTTGCTTTGTTTGGGTGGCACTATACTTTATTTATCATATAATCATGTGACATATGATTATATGATATGATTATATCATATAATCATATAACAGATTATAATCATTATATTTATGAATATTTATATATTTATATAAATATTTATATTTATGATATATTTATCATATAATCATAACATAACATTATAATCATATAATCATCATATATATTATGATATATGATATGATATAACATAACATATTATAATCATATAATCATAACAATGAATGATAAAGATGATAAGAATGACCAAGAATCACCATGCTCTATAGAAGAGCTGATATGATCAGAAAAGAAATGTTGGTGCTCTTGAGCAAAAGCTCCATATAACCAGAGTCTTTGCACAGGATTTGCACAGTGTTTAGGCTTAATAGCTCCATCCTGGCCTCTCAGGTCTTACAGCTATAAGGGAAAACTTTATTTTTTTAAATTATTTATTTATTCATGAGAGACACACAGAGAAGCAGAGACAGAGGCAGAGGGAGAAGCAGGTTCCATGCAGGGTGCCCGATGTGGGTCTCAATCTCGGGATTGTGGGATCATGCCCTGAGCCAAAGGCAGATGCTCAACCGCTGAGCCACCCAGGCGTCCCAAGGAAAACTGTAGTATTGACATTCCTACAGGAAAAAAAAAATCCCTATTACTGAGCAGGAAAGTGCCTAGCTCCCAAGTATTTTTCCTATTGGAATAACTGTCTCAATAACTGAGAATTATTTTTTTAATAACTAAGAATAATATCAGAATATATTCAGTAATAATATCTACAAACTGGTGATATCTTAGGTGTATGACTTAGGAACATGACTGTACCTTCTTTTAATAACTGAGAATAATATCAGAATATATTCAGTAATAATATCTGCGATATTATTGGTGATATCTTAGGTACATGACTTAGGAACATGACTGTACATTAGAGCAAAGCAGAGCCCAGCACAGTAGCCTGAAATCACCAGAAAGGCAGGATCCATGGCAACTCTCATTGGTATTGGCCAGATGTGGCTCTAGGAGTCATTTCACGGAAGGGCCCTTCCATTGATCTTGTGACGAGAAAACCACTGGGAAGCAAAGAAATGAGCCAGGCATGTCAGTTTCTCCAATGCGACTAGTGATATGTCTGCAAGTGTGACATGCTTGCTAATTACCCCCAGAGTCCTCAACAAGACAAAGTGCTTTATTCTCCTACTTTGAAGCACCACTTGGAAACCTCTTGATAAGGTCTAATGATAGGCCAGCTTTTGCCTCATAGTGGGTTATACAGGTGCTGCCTGTTGGCTTC
The DNA here is from genome assembly GCF_003254725.2 of Canis lupus dingo. Lineage (NCBI taxonomy): Eukaryota > Metazoa > Chordata > Mammalia > Carnivora > Canidae > Canis > Canis lupus. Next base: position 46,210,278 of record NC_064247.1, on the reverse strand, counting down.
CAAGCCCGTTTTATTCCAGGGCTGGCAAAGCTTGCAGGAATGTCATGTGAAGAGATTTATAATAATTTCTGATTCCACCCAGCTCCAAATCACTATATGAATAATCTTTCTCATAGCATACTGGTAATTCTATGAGCAGTCTTGGCCAAGAACAACGGAATGAGCAAGCTCGAGGAAATATTTTTTTTTCCTTTTTAAGAAATCATTATGCTGATGTTTTACAAACCTCATAAAAATTAAGGGTTCGTTTGAATTTGGGAGAAAGACTCATTTTATCAAAACTCATTTGCCAAAAATATTTAAATGAGCACATGCTGGAGGTAAGAACACCAAAAACAGTGTCAGTTATACATTCTCCACCTTCCAGACTCTCCAGAGCCCTTAAAATGCAGCATTTTTCTACAGGTGTTAATGGGATCCTGCAAAGAGGTAGGCGGTTTCAGGTAGGGTTGTGACAGAGTGGCTTGTGGGGTGGGTGCTGTGGAACCCTCTGAGGGCTCCTGACCACAGTCCCATTCAGAGACAACAATGGCACTCGTTGTTATAAGCAAGCGTCAGTCACGAAAGAGCTGCCATTACGGAGTAGAGCCCGGTTTCCATATTCCCAACATGACCAGAGGTTTCATTCCCCGAGAATGTGTTTATTCAGCCTAGTAAAAACATTAAAAAGGGGAATAAATCTCTGCCGACCCCAAAATGCTTTTCACCGCAGCTGTAAACCATAAAACATTTAGAAAGGTAAGCAGGACTAAAGATAATATGGTCCCCCCAAGCAGCATGGACCTAGAGGTGGCCCTTGCAAAGACAGCTGCAGTGCACAGAGCTTCCCTGCAAAATCATTAAGAGAGGGACAGGTTCTATAAGGTGTTAAATTATTAGTAGTAGGGGTTTTTTTTGCAGTGGGGGGGGGGCAATAATAAAAACCATGTGCTCAGCAGCCTGCTTGGCCATATAAAATAGAGAGGCCTGTGACTTTAAGTGTTGTAAAAGGGGTTAATTGTCGATTTCTGAATGTGGCAAGTTTATTGATCTTGTTAACAGCAGTGGAGCATGTGCCATTGGTTACCATGGCGGGAAAGAAAAACAGCCTTCTATCCTGTTATTCCATGGACACCCTCGCTGGTCTTAGAGCCCAAGTTAAGGAACATATGGATAAATGCATCATTAAAATTGCTTCTTACCACTTGTCCAAATTTGTAACCATCCTTAGGGTTCTAGTTCCTTCTTAAGCTACATTTTACTACATTATACTTACCTTTCACACAAATGTATTATTTATCTGTATGACAACCCTACATAGTTGGTAGGGATTATATAGCCATTTTACAGATAAGGCAACTGAGGTTCAGGGAGGTTAGGATCCAAACCTAGGTCCTTCTATTCCTAGTCTGGTGTTTTTCTACTAGTTATTCAAACAATTTGTTCATCAGTTAACTCGGTAGGTATTTCTCAACCACACACAAAGAGCCAGGCAGTGGTCTGGTTGCTGGAGATACAGCAATGGACAAAAGTGACAGCATCTCTGCCATTGCAAGGTCTGTGTTTTATTTTTTTTTAATATTTTATTTATTTATTCATGAGAGACACAGAGAGAGGCAGAGACACAGGCAGAGAGAGAGGCAGGCTCCATGCAGGGAGCCTAATGTGGGACTCAATCCTGGGACTCTAGGACCACGCCCTGAGCCAAAGGCAGGCAGTAAATGGCTGAGCCATCCAGGGATCCCAGGGTCTGTGTTTTAGAGGGCATTATCCTAGCTTTCAAAACCCACTCTCTCTTCCAAACTATCTTCACATGCATAGTCTGCATCTGCAGTTTTGTATTTTGTTTTGCTGTTGAGTGTTGTCCTGTTGTTATTTCATGCAGGTGTTTTCCCTTTAGCTCCCCTGATTAGACAGAAAGCCACATGAAGGCAGGGCTGCTTTCTAATGCTCCCCTTTTTCACTCTTCATGCAGCACAATGCATTAGGTAAAGTGCATTGGGCTTTTTCTCTGCTGCAGAAACTCCTTATTACTTGATCTTAAGATCATCAAGGGCCTTATTCAGGTCTTGACTCTTGCAGCTTCAATTATTGAGCACTTTGCTAAATGTTCATTGTCTCAGTAATGCTAATACAACCTGACTAGAAGTCCCATTTTACAGTTGAGGAAGATGTGGCTTCTGGTGGCTAAGAAGCTTGCTTAAGTCCTCATAGTAAGAAGCAGAGCTCCGATTCTGACGTGGTCTGACTCAAAAGTCCCAATATCTTTCCACCAGGTACTTGGGCCTGAGTAGTGACTGAATCTTTGCTACCCTGAAACACATAGAGAACATCAAAAGCCCCTGTTACATTATATGCAGGATAAATAGGGTGAATTTAATAACTTGGGTGACTTTAAGTCTACGGCCATTCTACCAATGATTTATCTAATCATTTACACCTTCATTGCAAAGATCATTTTTTAAAAGATTTTATTTATTTTATTCATTAGAGACCCAGAGGCAGAGACAAGGCAGAGGGAGAAGCAGGCTCCCCGCAAGGAGCCTGATGTGGGACTCGATCCCAGACCCGGGGATAATGCCCTGAGCCAAAGGCAGACGTTCAACCGCTGAGTCACCCAGGCATCCTGCAAAGATCGTTGTATATCTTAGTTTCCTGCCCCATCCTTCATTATGTGATCGTTTAAGAATGGCACGTGTCTTAGTTCAAATGCTATCCCAGAAAGTTATATAGTGGGTGACTTAAGCAACAGAAGTTTATTTCTCACAGTCCAAAGGCTGGAAGTCCAAGATCAGGGTGCCAGTATGGTCAGGCTCTTGGTGAGGGCGCTCTTCCTGGTTATATCTTTAGATAGCCTTTCTGGTATGTGCCTTTTTGTCTCTTCTTTATATAAGGGCACTAATCTCATCAGGAGGGTCCCAACTCATGACCTAATCTAACCTTAATTACCTACCAAAAGCACCACCTTTTAATCCTAACCTGGTGGTTAGGGTTTCAACATATGAATTTTGGGTGGACCCAAGCATGCAGTCCATAACAGCATTTTTTTCCCCCAATACAGCAAGTTGCAAAGGATCCCTACATTCTTGGGATAAGTGACAAATCAGAGATTGGGTAGAGTCAAGGAGGGCAATGGTAGGCTCACACGAGCTTGTGATAACCGGCTTATTAAAAATATTAGTATTCACACAGTGCATTGGCGTCTGAACCACCATACACAGTACATTAGCAGTTGGTATATATTCTGAGAAAAGGTGGCAGGCCAGAGCCAGAGCATGGGTCAACTGCTGAAAAACAGAACCCAGCTGGAGCCACTGGGGTCCAGGAAACTAGGTAGAGACTGAGCTTTTTCAGTTTGGATGGCATAGTTTCCACTTAAAGTAATGTCATCTAATCTTCATTTACTTTCTTCCATCTACACAGAAATGTATTTATTATTGTCCTGTGATAAGTGGTAATGGTGATATAAAGCAGCACTTCCTGAAACTGCAGGCAGTTTCAAGGTCTGGATGTAAAGTTACAGAAATATAGTAAGGAGAACCCTGTAGCATGACAGAGTTTATTAAAATGAAGGAGGGAAGAAAGGAAGAGAGAGGGGGAAGGAGGGAGGAAGAAAAGGAGGAAGGAAGAAAGGAATCCTAATCTTTTTGCAACCTTTATCAATCAGTCTGTCAACAAGTAACTGATAATTTCTGAACGTGAAGAGTTGGCTAACAAATGAGTTACATGTGTAATGAGATTTTGTTTGGTTCCTGCATGTGGATAATGACTCCACTGGTGAGTCGAGTCAGAGAATGGCAAGCTGGTAGACTGGGTCTCCCGTGAATGGTTGTGATTATTTAAAGGAAGACTTCTGCTTTCAGTGGGGCTTGCTGGAAGAGCGATACCTTGCCAAAGCTGCATTTTTGCCAGTTATGGTTTTGAAATAACATGATTTAAAATTTCTAGGCCAACCTCAAAATCTACAGTCTTTTTCATATAGGCACAAGTCAATTCCATCTCCTTAATCAAAAGAACGTGCCAGCAATTATTACTTCCCAATATCATTGAGCACGCAGCAATGTAAGGAATGATCCAGAAAGAAGTGATCTATTAGTATTACACCTTCTCATAAAAGGATCATGGGCACATATGTTTTGTATGTCCAGAGCATCTTTTCTTTCTTTGGAGGATATATTTCTCTCCTTGCCAACTGTAATGATTCTTATAGTAGTGCCGATCAGAATGCTTCACTCTCAGACCACAGAGACCTAGGTAAGGAAGAGTAGTGACACAAGCCAAGCCAATCCTAATATTTCCACAAAATTTTTCTAATATGGAGCTGACAAAAGAGCTTTCTTGTATTTCTAGATATGTAACTGCTATATAAATCTGGAACTGCCTATGGCCATAAAACCAAAAAGCAGAAATGAGAGAAAGATAGGATTATCTGATTCTTTGGATCCAGTCTTCCCTGAGCCAGCTCTACCCCCACTTTTCCCAGGCAATGGCTTGTGAACCAATAAATATTTCTTTATTGCTTACGGTAGATCAAGTTGAGTTTCTGTTATCCAGGAATCCTGAGTGATACAAATGAGCAGAAGATCAGGCCCAGAGAAATGTGATCCTGATAATTAGTTACCTCATAATTAGGAAAAGCATTCAGGCAAGGTTTACATTAAATAAAATAAGGAAAATGCATATGCAAAAGATAGTACGCTTTCAGACATCAAGAGCTAGTTTGAAATCTTTGAAAAGAAATACAGACTGCAGAAAATAAAATCTTATGGGAAAACCAATCTCTACAACGTTTTCTGCAGAAGTGAAAGAGCAGAGCTTAAAAATGATATCTGCTTTAAAAAAATGATGTCTGCTTTGTTCTGGACACGAGAGTTCTAGAATTTGTTTCACTATGTTTTGGAATACATTTTCATTGTGACTTAAGACTATCACTGGTATTTTCAGGAAAATCACTCCAAAAGTGATTAAAATGATTGTACTAAAAATTATGGTACATTTAATCTTTGATAAACTATATTATTTCCCAAGTTAGTGGTTACATCTTAGCCAGCCTCGATAATATTAGTGAAATAATCAAACCAGCAGGTTTGGTAATGTCAGTATGGATAGCCTCTATTGAGGGTCATGGACTGGAGAATAAACAGGCTGGAATGTACACATCAAACTCGTTTTTCATCTTTTTTTAAAATATTTTATTTACTTATTCATGAGAGACACAGAGAGAGAGAGAGAGGCAGAGACATAGGCAGAGGGAAAAACTGGCTCCATACAGGGAGCCCGGTGTGGGACTTAATCCCGTGACTCCAGGATCATGCCCTGAGCCGAAGGCAGATGCCCAACCACTGAGCCACCCAGACATCCCTCATTTTTCATCTTCTTTGAAAGTGTCAACAATGGCTAGGGTACATTTCTATGTCGATATCTACACTTTCCATAAATGAGGAAAGAATATGTGAAAATCTGGCCACAACTTATAATTTTTGAAGACAGGATGATATCTGATATTCCCAGCGGAACAAGGGAAATGTAACATGTCTTCTGCACACTGAGGAGAAAATGTCTGTTGTGTTCTCACTGTCAGATCAATTGCATTTATCCTAAGTTGAGGGATGTCTCATAGCTCATTCAGGGAACACCCACAGTGGGTCATGACAGGCCTCTAGGGAGAAACATAGTCATGTTCCTAAGGATCTATTAAAAAGCAGAGAATCTCAGAAGTCACATTTGGATGAACTTTAGTTGATTCATTGAAACATTAATTATGTCAGAAATCTCATGAACACTAAGCTGCCTTAGTAAGAGCTCTTTGATGCTCTGTTTAGTCAGTACATAAGTACCTCAAATTGTTGTTGAATGTACATAGAGTAACAATTAACAATGAGCAAATAAACAAGTCGGGATATGATATCATCAGAGTGCCAGGAAATGACCCAAAAGCTCGATGTTCTAGCATTAAGTGTTTTCTGAGAGGAAATCAGCTTCTACCCCACGTGGCCATTGTTATGGGTGAGAATCTGGATTTTGTTTGCTCTTGATTACACAGAGGAAGAAAGAAAAAAAAATGCTGTCCTGGTGAGAAGCAAGCGCTGAGATGGTTTTCCTCAGTAAAAATCAATGTGAAGTCTTACTCCCAGCCTAGAAGAGGGTGAGGAAGTAGGGGAAAGGATGTTTAGCCCATCAATATCAGTAAAGTGCCCCTCTTTTTCCCTGACGGATACCCTTTTTCTGGTTTTACAGCTTAGAGAGCTCAGTTCTAGCCAAGGGCTCTAGTGTTACTGCCCACACTTATGAATGGACCTATTGTAATAATGGCCATTTGTCTATATTAATTAAGTAATCTTTAAAGCAGCCCTAATAATTTGATACATTTGTCACCATCCCTGTTTGAGACTCAGAAAAGTGAAACACTTTGCCAAAGATCCTATAGATGGGTAGGAGCAGCTAGGATCTGAATACTCATCTGTCCTGGTCTGAAGCCGACATCTTAACCATTTAACCCTTTGCTGTGTGCTATCTACTCCCTCATATGCAAAGCTGCTATGCCTGACCCATGGATATATTTATTTTTTTAAGTTATTAAGGATGAGATTTCTCCATCCCCTAGCCTAGTGATGTAAGTGTGTGAAAGGTCTGTATGCTCTAGGATAACACAGATTGGGCCCAGCCACAGAACAAAACCGGTGATGTGTTTCTTTTACATTGACATTGACACACCTCATCAGCTGACCAGAGGCCACAATACTCAAGCTATTGACTATAGACTAGGATTATAAACTGTACTAGAGTTATAGACTCTTTTTAATTTATTAAAACTCATCATACTAATAATCATATTTCGTTGGTTGGGGTCACCTGTGGAGAGGAAGAACATGGCACACCTCCATCCCTTTATATCCTGGGATCCCAAAGATCATTCTCTCAGCCTACTGATGGCCAGTCTGGTTTTCCGTATCCCACAGTACATATCCCAGGGGCATGGAAATACTCTCATGTACCTCCCTCCCACACAGAATGCCTACCTGGTACTCTTCCTTTTGACCCCCAACCACTGACCACCATAATATTCTCTTCCCTCCTCCTCTCCCTTTCCCTGCTCTTCTCTCCCTCTCTCTCTTCCTCATTCCATTCCCAGAATAAGATTTAGCATCAAGGATGCTTTTCATCATCAAAGATGAGTTTCTTCAAGTTTGGAATCATTCACCCCCATATCCCAGCAGCAAGTAGTGTGTCTACTAGTTGGAGGGATGGGTCAGTGGGTAGATGCAGCCTTGGGCCATTTTGCTTTCAAGACTCATCAAAGTCATTGAGCTTAATAACCAAATAATCATTTTGATATGTTTTTCTCCTCCCTCACATTACTTAGTCATATAATTTTGAGTGTGATTCTATGGAGAATGGGGTAGTTGAACATGCTTTCTTTTTTTAAGATTTTATTTATTCATGAGAGACACAGAGAGAGAGAGAGGCAGAGACATGGGCAGAGGGAAAAGCAGGCTCCCTGAGGGGAGCCCAATGCAGGACTCGATCCCAGGACCCTGAGATCCTGACTTGAGCCAAAGGCAGATGCTCGACCACTGAGCAACCCAGGTGCCCCCTTGAACATGCTTTTAATGTTGAAATTTAATTCTCTCTTTCCTCCCTTCCATTCTTTCTCCCTCCATCCCTTCCTTCCTTCCTTCTTTCCAAATATCCTTTAGATGAGAAAAGAAAAAAAAAGAAAGAACTTCATTGAGACTTTAAATGGTCCATATCTGATTGAGTGACTCACAAGAGGTGAAATGCAGGTAGTTTCAAATGTCTTCTCAGAGTGACTCCATGTTATATAAGGCAAGAACACTGGGCTGGACATCAGGAGCCCTGGGTTTGGCCCTAGTCTTCACTTTCATATTTCAGAATTCTGGGCAAATCACTGATCTCTTTGTACCTAGTTTTGTCATCTATAAGTAGGGAAGTTTAGTCTAGTAAGTGATTTGAGGATTAGGAGCCCTCAAATATTCATGGAGGTGCCTTGGGATCTGTCCCAAGAGGGGTGTTTTGATAGAAATGGGGGAGATTGTATAGAACAGTCAGGACTAATCCCCCTGCCCCCACCCCAACTTCAACCAGAATTAATGTTCTTGTTAAACTGTTTTTAACTCTATCATTCTTTTGAGCTTCTGCTAAAAGATCTATTCCAAAAAAGGTAGAAAACTACTGGACCAGATTATCTTTAAGGTGCTTTTGGCATATCTGATTTCAATATATAAATCATCTGTTTATGATCTTCATTTACAGAAAGAATGGAAACTTTCTTTTTCTCATGTGCTTGTTGCTCTAAGAACAAATTTCTTATCACAAGAATAATCTCCCATTCATCCTGCTTCCTACCTGGCTCAATATAGCACAAAATGCACAAGCTAAATCCGCTATCCCCTTGTGAATATCTTCTATTTAAACACGTCTATCAATGGTGGGCTTAAGAAAGAAATATATGTTTTCACAGTTGCCACACAGGGCCAACTGTTGTGGTAAGGGTGACCACGTAGGACACCTTTGTGCTCTTGAGCTGTCCTCTGTTAGATGAGAAGTCATAAGCCATAATCAAAGCAAAGCCTGGGTTGCTCATTCACTTTGAAAGAGACATCCTTATGATCCTGCTAACATTTCCTGTGTTATATTAATAATGTGTTTTGGGAAGGTGTTATTTGGTTTGTTTTCTGGACAAGTTGGATGAGTCTCTCTCTGTTTTAGCCACAGCCCTTTGTAGGGTTTTTTTTTTTCCTGCTGTCCCATGACAGACGACTTAATGGGTTGCTGAAAATATCCAGGCTGCTTCTGGCTCTAGAGGTAGCTCAGCTCAACAATGGAAGGCATTTAGCAGAGCCTCATGTTTTAGAGCAGGAAAGACTTGAGAGGGCATGTCATCTGGTATTTTTCAAGATGCTTTGTAATTTTTTCAGCAGCATACTTTTTCCCCCCTAAAACAAATCTGATGCAAAACCTCAATTTATGAAACAGATAAAAGGAGAGAGAGAGAGAGATGAGAATTTTACCAAATTGCACTCCCCCCTTGCTGTTCTCCCTCACACATGCTCAGCAACACCTGAGCATCACCGGGAGTGTTTTGAGTCCTAGAAGTGATTATAGTAACTTAATTGCATAGTCCTCCACTGAACCTGTCTTTTCTGTTAGTCAGGAAAATGAGACACTTTCCTCGGAGTTTTAATGACTTGCCTGAGACCCCACAGCTAGTGATGTCAGTACCAGATTGCAAGGTTTCTGATTCTAGTTTACTATCCCCCTTCCATCCATCCCCACCCCTACCTCTAATTTACCATGCCACCTCAGCTTTAACACTCGAAAAGAGGACAAAAAATTCTGTACCAGGCAGTGTGGTTGATATGTGTATACCTGTCTTTAATTCTCAGAGCAACTTCATAGGGAGGGCAACATTAGTATTATCTTCTTATAGATGGGGGATATGGACAAAGAGAGGTTAGGGAACTTGTCCAGTGAAATTCAGCCAGAAGTGGCTGAACTTGAATCGAAAGCTAGTTTTATCTGATTTCTTTTCTTTTTTTAAAGTTTTATCTGATTTCAAAAGCTGTTCCTGTTATACCCCAGGATAAACACTGCAAACTAATGTTTGTCCTGAATAAAGCCATGTCTTAACACGACAAGCTCAGGTAATAAAGCCTGACTCATATTTCATGAGATTCTTTGTAGCTTTTCTTAAATAACTACTGTAGACTGCCCTTCTGCAAAGTTTCTGTTATGAGCACCTTGGAGAATGTGTCCCCAAACCTCAGCCAACAACACCCGTTCTTTTAGGGACCATTCCCTGTCACTCCAACCACACCCCATCCAGAAACTAGGGCTTTTAGAGCCATGATTTAAAAAAAAAAAAAAGATTTTATTTATTTATTTATTCATGAAAGACACAGAAAGGCAGAGGGAGAAGCAGGCTTCCTGTGGGGAGCCTGATGCGGGGCTCAATCCCTGGACCCCGGGGTCATGACCTGAGCCAAAGGCAGATGCTCAACCACTGAGTCACCCAGATGCCTCTAGAGCCATGATTTTAGTGTTTGAATCATCAGGTCTTGAGTGGACCACAGTAGGAATGAGGACCAAGAGAGAATCAACATGTAAAATCAAGAGGCTTACTCGCTATATGGATTGAACAATGAAAAGAAAATGAAAGATAGAAATGGAGAGGCATCCAGTGAGGCATCCATCTTGGTTCTATGTCTGTCCTTCAGTTCAGTGAGACACTCTTCTAACTACATAATATCGTCCACCTTTCCTTTCTTAAGCTTTGGTTTCTGTTACTTGCAAACAAACCGGTCCTACTTAATATATCATCATATCCAGTGATCTGAAGTTTCTTCAGGTGAGTTCAGACTACCTTCCTGTTGTAGGCATGCTTATTGTTTGTACAAACTGTACAAGGCTACCATTATTAGAGGCCTCAGCAATGAGCTATTTTATTACTCTTTGTTTACACAGAAACAAGGAACTCTGTAAAGTCCCTTTTTACACAGGTACACTATCCAGAGAAAGCCAATCTCTTCTGGCCCTATTGACTTTATCTCCTAGACTTCTCCCCACTGGACAGAAAATCTCAAGTATATGTGTCTGAAATAAATTAAGCTGGAATGTAAATCTCAATTAAGTGGAATGAAGTGCTGTATATTTCACCAACAGATTAATTTGAGAAACAAAATCTAAGCTATCATAGTTTCCAAATGGAAATAGCCCAGATTTTCATCAATAATAGAATAAATTATGATATTATATAGTCCTAGCATATTGAATAGCAACCAAAAGTGAAATACTGCATAGAAACAAAAAGTATGGGCAGCCTGGGTGGCTCAGCGGTTTAGCGCCACCTTCAGCCCAGGGCCTGATCCTGGAGACTCGGATCGAGTCCCACATTAGGCTCCCTGCATGGAACCTGCTTCTCCCTCTGCCTGTGTCTCTGCCTCTCTCTCTCTCTCTCTCTCTCTCTCTTTCTCTCTCATGAATAAATAAATAGAATCTTCAAAAAAATAAAATAAATAAAAATAAAATAAAATCAACATTTTTAAAACTAGAGGGGATCTAGGAAAGAGTATCTAGTTCAATTGTCAGATGTTTTACAGAATAAGAAACCGGGCCAAAGAAGTGAAATGATATGCCATAAATTTTACAGCTTATAATTGAGCCAAGATTGGTGTTTAGATCTCTTAGCTATGTTAACAAAGATATTCCAAATAAACCTTTTAAAGAATAATATGCTAAAATCAATTCACTCTGAAGTGTACTTTTGTATTAAGAACAAAAGGTTTGTAAAATAAATAAATAATGTGAACAATACTATCAGTGTTGACATAGAGACAATATGATAGCATTTGTAAAGATAAAATCCGTCTGTGACACATTTCATGAAATAGCCATCTGGTTTAGTTTCTAAGAATTTTGGCAAAATTACACATTGCTAGAAATCGCATTCCCCAGCTAATATTTGAAATATTATTATATCATATTGATGATGATAATGTCAGAGGTGATGATAATGTCAATGATGACAGCAATACAATCTTACATGTGGGTAAGGCATTAGTTTTCTAATTTGTGAAATTAGTTTCCTAATCACTGCTATGACAAATTACCACAAACTTGATGGCTTAAACCAACACAGATTCATTATCTTAACAGTTTTGGAGGTCAGAAGTCCAAAATGGGTCTCACAGGGCTAACATCAGTGTTTCTTCTAGCGGCTCTAAGGGAGAATCCATTTCTTTGCCATTTCTAGCTTTCGGAGGCTGTCTGCCTTCCTTGGCTCATGTCCCCTTGGGTATTCAAGGCCAGCAATAGCCAGTTGAATCTTTTTTAGTACCGTATCACACTTAAACTGACTTTTCTACCTCCTTCCAAATTTAAAGAATGTTTGTGATTATATTGGGCCCAGTTAATCCAGGATAATCTCTTTGTTTCAAGGTCAGTTGATTACTGACTTTTATTTTATTTTAAAGATTTTATTTATTTATTTATTTATTTGTTTGTTTATTTATTTATTTATTTGAGACAGAGAGAGAGGCAGAGATATAGGCAGAGGGAGAAGCAGGCTCCTTGCAGGAGTCCAATGCAGGACTCAATCCCAGGACCCACGAATCACGCCCTGAGCTGAAGGCAGATACTCAACCACTGAGCCACCTGGGCATCCCTGATTACTGATTTTAAATCCGTCTGCAACCTTAATTATCCCTTCAACATGTTCTGGGGACTGGGACATGAACATCTTTGAGGACCATTACTCTGTCTATAATAGGATTGTATTTATGCATTTTTCAAAATAGTGTTCCGTATGTATATATATTTCATATCTGAAAGCAGTGAAACACCTGGAACAAAGTCATTCTGTTCTGGGTATGATTCTCATTTTGCCAAGGGGAAAAAAAAAAAAAAACAGAGAAGTGACATAAATTGTCTACATTTCTGCAGCTGGTTGAGGCAGAGTCAAGTCCTACAAACCGGATTTCCAAACCCACTGCCTGTGTCCTCCAAACCCACTCTTGGTTTCTCCAAGCTCCATAACCTATTGAGACCCAGCTGTGGTGGGCAGTTTGAAACACATGAGTTGTGGAGGACTGGCGTTGCTGCATGACTACCTGCTACGTGGATGGACACATTTTTGCAGAGAGCTGCATTCTCCATTAAATCTACACACAGTTGCTACTCATCTGTAAGGCTTAACATTTGCCTCCTTCTCTCCTATGTTTAACCCTTATCCTGGTTCATGTGCCTGTCACAAAGCAATATTTCTCTGGTTCTAAGAGAACTTCAGTCCTTTCAGATTTGTTCCAGGTACTTGGGGAGGGGGAGACCCAGGTCAGTGATGAAATTAAGTGACAGCCACAATTGACAGGACCTGAGGGCATGCTCTGTGGGTGAGAAGTCCAGACAGCTGTGGTCAGGGAGGAAGACCTCATCATAAGCATTTTGGCTTTTAGATATGCTGTGCCCCTCCACAGAAACAGGTCCCCCTGACCCCCCACCACCAGTTCATTGCCCTCAGTCATGGCATCCCCCCAAACAGCCTCTAAAATGGCCAAAGAAGGGGAAGCAGATGGTACAGCACAAACGGCACAGGTTCTGTGCTCTCCCAGGGATAAATAGAAAAGAGGTGTTCTTGACCCTTCTCTTGGCTTGAGATCTGCTCATGGAGGTTCCTCAGTCTCTTACAGAGACTCATGTGGCCCACTTCTCATGTTCCTCCATAGGCCAGAATTCCCAGCTGAGCTCTACCTAGGAGCAAACGGGGACTTCTGGCTCAACACACAAAAGCACAGCCCAGAACACTTAGCTTGGTGCAAGCCTGGCTTTGTCTGCCACTCTTTGTGTATCACTCTCCCGTTAGGTTTCCTCACAGTATTCACCCCTCCATGTTTATGAGGATAACAAAGCTAAGACTACAGCACCAGTCTTGTATAGCCTGGCTAGAGGTGATTGCTGTTCATGAATGTGCTCTGTGCCTCAGTCTGTCATCCCAGCTGTGTGTGGGGCAGAAGAAGCTTTGCAGTATTGTTACAGAGCTAAAGCAGACGCTTTCATACTTTAGGGTTTTGTCAGCCTGAAGTAATTTTCTCTTAGTAATAAATAAATCATTTCACCCATAACTCTGAGAAATAAATATTAGGGCTGTGAGTGAAATAAACTGTGGAAGAGAATTAATGTTATAAATAAAAATAATAGAATCTTGCATGTTTTACCATTTGTCAAGCTCTTTCACATATATTATCCACTTAATCAAGAAATGTTTACTGGTGGGATCCAGTGGTGAAGATAGGCCAGGAAGTGAGGTTTACACACTTCTGGAATTGTATGGTGGGATGGCTGAGGAGAGAACCTATAATCTTGCATATCAGAGTGTGCCTCCACCACCACGCTGTGTTCCATTCACAGTGTGTGTAATAACAAACAACTCTGAGGCAGGGAGGGTATACTACCTCCATCTCAAGGATGAGAAAACTGAAGGGCAGAGTGGTGAAGAGCCTTGCCAAAGCCCCACAGATTGACATGTTAGATCTGCCTTAAATCCCAGTGATCCTTGGTTTGTTGTCAAGGACAGTGTTTGGCCCATAGGAAGCACTCTATAATCATGAATAGCTTCTAAGTGCTCAGTCAGTGCCACCTGCTATTACAATTGTTAGTGTAGCATGAGAAGGATGGCAAAACTCATTTGAGCATCTGAACTAATCAGAGGCCACTGAAGGAACATTCTGCTCTGGAGCATTTGCATTCTAACTGAAAACTGTAAAAGCAAAAACAAAGTGTTTATATTTTCTAGCTGGTTATGAAAAGAGAAATAATGATCGTAACAGATTAGTTACGATATTTTAAAGTTTGCATATTGGCAGATATTTTTTCCCGTGAAATAAATTTAATTAATACTTATTTGTAACCTTTCAAGTAACATACGCTCATTTTACTGAAATAAATACATTTGTGGGATTTTTGTTGCAAATGAATTTAAAAATTGGAAAAAACATTTTTTTAAGTTTTAAAAATGTTACAATTTGTGCTTAATAATTTTATGTTGCACTAAATTGAATCTTTTCATGTGGTGATTTTTTAAAATGTCTATCAATAATACCCCCAAATATTAATTTTGACACCTTGATTTATAGGTAATCGATTTTCATTGCTTCTCGGCCTTTTGGCTAAGATCAAGTGTAGTATAGGTAATTGATCTCTAATAATTTCATATTAGCTCACTTAATTTCAATAAATAAATGCTCCCAACATTCATTCTGTGTTTAAGTTATAAAATTAAGCTGGAAAAATAATAAAACCCTTGCTAGTATATGCCCTCAACTGGTCAAACCTGTACATATCTGAGTCATAACAAATCTGTTTTAAGGATATAATGAACACTAGTGATCCACCCTCTGTAAGAAAACATCTAACTCTGTGGAGTCCAGAGTTAGTCTTGATTCAAAATCCAGACATTCTGGAGCCTATAATTCATCCTAAGTAGGTGCCCTCTCTGTGCCTGGATCATGGAATAGATTGCTCCAGAAGATTGCCACATCTCAGGAGACAAGTCTTTTCAGGAGCCCTCGACGATTAGGCTAAGTTATTTGGGAAAACTAGACTCTGTATTTATTTTTACAAGCCAGATGCCTACACACAGCGAATTCTTTTACAAAAATATAAAAGGGGTTATGGAAAAAAAGAAAGGCTCAGGATCATAGATGAAACTATGAGAGTATCTTACAGTTATATGGATAGAAATTCTTTATCTTTACCTTCTACGATGGCTCTGAGAAAAAGTTTACTGCTCTGAATGCAATGCTCTCAATGTAAATTGAGTTTTTAACTTACACCTTTACAATAAAGACCTGAAAAGTGAGAGTTCAAAGGACTCTGTACCTGAGGGCATGGAGAGGGCAACTGCCACAGAGTAGAAAACAGGGAGCTCTGCTCACCACGATCCTGTCTCATTCGTAAGGATTCTTCAGGAGGCCTTAATTAGGCTGTCTTGACAAACACTAAGTAATGACCAGATGTGAACATGTGAAATTGATTAAGAGAGGGGACGTTAACTAATTACACTCAATAACCCATCACGTGCTGCTGGCATGGGGAAGAGGTGGAGGTGGTCATGGTACCAATTCCTGACCAAGATTGGCCATGAGACTTTCATGTGATCCACAAATATTTACTGAACACTTACTACAAGCCAGCTACTGTTTTAGGAGATAAGGATCTACAGTGAGAAAAATAGGGAGAGATTCTGATCTATTTCTTATAGAGCTTACGTTGTTGAGGGGAAACTCAGTGATGCCAGGAAGGAATGATTGCTTAAGAAGAAATAGAAAGCAGAACAAGAGGAAATGAAATGCTATGGTAGAGGGCTGCTACCTTACTCAGTTTAGTTAAGGGAGACCTTTCTGATACAGTGACCTTTGAGCAAAAGCTTGAATGAAGTGAGGGAGTCTATCTGAGAGACATGTGTTCCAGACAAAGGGGACAGTCAGTGTGAAAGCTTCTTGACAGAAGTGTGCTTGGCATAATCCAGAAATAGCAAAGAATCTTAGAAGCTGAGGACAGCTTTAAGATCAACTGTGAGGGACGCCTGGGTGGCTCAGCAGTTGAGTGTCTGCCTTTGGCTCAGGATGTGATCTCCAAGTCCCAGATCAAGTCCCACGTCGGGCTCCCTGCATGGAGCCTGCTTTTCCCTCTGCCTGTGCCTCTCTCTCTCCCTTTCATGAATAAATAAATAAAATCTTTAAAAAAAAAAAAAAAGATCAACTGTGATCTCCTCTTTAACTCGCTGGAATCCTCTGTGTGCTTGATAGTTATTGGCCACCTGTTAAGAGCTGGTGCGCGTCAATAACCATAGCACCTCTGTGTTTGGGCAATGAGGAAGAGAAGGCCTTGCTCTCCAGAAGTACAGAGTAGGGCTAGGGAGGGGCCTGAGAAGGATGGGAGACTGAGGCATAAACAACTAACTACTACAAGTAGCAGAACCCTGCCCTCCACATTTCTCCTGTTTGTTTTAACAGCTCTACTATAGCAGCACGACAAGAAGGAGTGTGAAAAGTGTAGAATCAGATCTGTTTGTTCAATTTTTACATTTCAGATGATTAAGTGAAATGTTAAATGGAACCAAATCTATATTCCTGTCAGTGTGAGGCAGAGAAGGAAAATAAACTCCAGCTCCTGGTGTAGACAGGGAAGAGTGAGGCAAGCAAACCTGGCTCCTCACCCCGTCTCTGTTCTTGTCACCAAGAGCAGGCCCTCGGAGGCCCCCAGAGCTTACATGGGACATGTCCAGAGAGGGAGGTCAGAGCAACCCCACGAACCCTAAATGCTCAAGGACCCATTGTTGGGTCCCATACCTGCACATTCATTTAGCTCTCTTTTATTACACATCCACTGTGAGACAGCACTGTGCTGATGTCGTAAGTGCTATGATGGGGGCATGAACAAAAGCCTCTGGTGTCCAGAGAGGGTCTCCCAAATGTCATTAAAAAAGCTTCCTAAAGAAGGCAACATGTATCTCAAAGCCAGGCAAGCAGGATTTAATTGACTTTGTTTTATTGTGTGTTGTTGTTGCTTTACAGTTTGCTCATTGTTCATTTGCCAAAATCATTCAGAGCCAAGGTCTAGAACAGGATTTCTCGACCTTGACACCACTGACATTTAGAGCCAGATAATTTTTGTAGAGGACTGTCTTGTGCATTGAAGGATGTTTAGTAATATCTCTGGCTTCTACTCACTAGATGCCAGTAGCTCTTTAGCCCCTAGTTGCAACAAACCCCAAAAATGTCTCCAGACATTGCCAGATGTCTCCAGTGGTACAAACTTGCCTCCTATTGAGAACCACTGGTCAAAAGAAGTCCCAGTCCAGGCCTGATGCTACTTAAAATCTCCAAGTATATAAGAATGAAGCTCTTCTGATGAACAGCTGGTCTTGTATTCCACGGAAGCTTGAACAATGGAAAATAGGCTAACAGGGCAGCAGGAAGATGTTAGGTTAACCATATAAAAGAATTTCCTGCTTAAAAAGTTAGTAAGAATGTAGAAAATCTCAACACAGCAGTTATAAAATATCCTCCGCTTTAGATGTGTGAGTGAAGCAAATCCTCATTAACCTGCCTTTTTTTTTTTTTTTTTTTTTTTTTTAAGATTTTGTTTTCAAGTAATCACTACACTAAAAGTGGAGCTCGACCTTACAACCCCAGGATCAAGAGTTGCATACTCCACTGACTGGGCCAGCAGGAACCCTCCTGCTTATTAAAAGGGAAAGTTAGTGTTTTTGTTTTCTTTGGGTAAATATTCAGCAGTGGTATAACTGGATCATATCATATTTCTATTTTTTTATTTTTTATTTTTTTCTTTATTTATTTATGATAGTCACACACAGAGAGAGAGAGAGGCAGAGACACAGGCAGAGGGAGAAGCAGGCTCCATGCACCGGGAGCCCGACGTGGGATTCGATCCCGGGTCTCCAGGATCGCGCCCTCGGCCAAAGGCAGGCGCCAAACCACTGTGCCACCCAGGGATCCCCTCATATTTCTATTTTTAATTTTGGGTGGAACTTCCATACTGTTTTCCACAGTGGACAACCAACTTAACATTCCTACAAGCAGTGTACACAGATTCCTTTTTCTCCACATCCTTGCCAAAACTTGTTTATTTCTTTTCTTTTTGGTTTAGCCATTTGAACAGGTATGAGGTAATATCTCACTGTTTTGTTTTGCATTTCCCTAATGATAAGTGATATTGAACATCTTTTTATGTGTCTGTTGGTTATCTGTATGTCTTCTTTGGACAAATGTCTGCTCATGTTTTCTGCCCATTTTTAAGTGGGATTATTAGGAGTTTTTTTGTATTGAGTTGTTGAAGTTCTTTATATATTTAGATATTAATCCCTTATCGGATATGTCATTTGCAAATATCTTCTCCCATTCCATAGGTTGCCTTGTCATTTTGTTGATGATTTCCTTCACTTGTATAAAAGCTTTCTATTTTGATGTAGTCCCAATAGTTTATTTTTGCTTTGGTTTCCCTTGCCTCAGCAGACATATCTAGAAAAGTGTTTCTATAGCCAATGTAAGAGACATTTTGCTTATGTTTTCATCTAGGGGTTTTCTGGTTTCAGGTCTCACAGGTCTTTAATCTGTCTTGAGGTTTTTTTTGTGTCTGTCATATAAGAAAGTGGTCCAATTTCATTCAAACACTATTTCAAAAAGATACCTGTACCCTTATGTTTATAGCAGCACTATTTACAATAACCAAGATATGGAAATAACTCATGTCCATCAGTAAATGAATAGATAAAGAAGATGTGGTATCTTTGTACAATGGAATATTACTCAGCCATAAAAAATGAGATCTGCCATTTGTAACAACATGAATAGACGTAGTGGCATAATGCTATATGAAATGAGTCAGAGAAAGACAAAAATCAGTATTTCAATCATATGTGAAATTTAATAAATTAAAAAAATGGACAAAGAAAAAAAGACCAAAAAACAACTCTTAAATATAGAGAACAAACTGATGATTGCCAGGGTAAATAGGTGAAATAGATAAAGGGGATTAAGAAGTACAAGCTTTCAGTTACAAAACAAATAATTTTTGGCAATGAAAATACAGCATAAGGATATAGTCAATAAGATGGTAATAATGTTCACCACAACACATCATGGTGAACACTAAGTAATATAGAATTGTTGAATCAGGGACGCCTAGGTGGCTCAGTGGTTGAGCGCCTGCCTTTGGCTCAGGATGTGATCCTGGGTACAGGGATCGGGTCCCACATCAGGCTCCCTGCAAAGAGCCTGCTTCTCCCTCTGCCTGTGTCTCTACCTCTCTCTGGGCCTCTCATGAATAAAGAAATGAAATCTTAAAAAAAAAAAAAATCTTTAAAAAAAAAAAGAAAAAAAGAATTGTTGAATCATATTGTACACTGAAACTAATATAACATTATATGTTAATTATACTTCAATGTTTTATTTATTTATTTATTTTTAAAATTTATTTATGATAGTCACAGAGAGAGAGGCAGAGACATAGGCAGAGGAAGAAGCAGGCTCCATGCACCGGGAGCCCGATGTGGGATTCGATCCCGGGTCTCCAGAATCGCGCCCTGGGCCAAAGGCAGGCGCTAAACCGCTGCGCCACCCAGGAATCCCTACTTCAATGTTTTAAAAAGTCATTTCTTTTTTATAGTCAAAGTTAATCTGCAATAGAGGACAAAATCAGAAATAGCTGGGGTTTTAAAAAATATAATTGCTCTTTCAATACTTTGAAGTATAGTTATCAATTTAAATTTGCTTAAAAATGATTGGTAGTCAATTTATTTCTCAAGACATTAATAAACGTTTAAGAATTATTTTCACTTATATACTAGTTGAATATAAATGACTTTCACATGAGTGTTTATAAATAGCTTGTTTTCATAAGTGAATCTTTGTCTTCTGGATTATTGTGTACACTGCTAATTTTTCCCATATTACTGAAAATATGGACTTCAGTTCTGCCAGTATTTGAACTAACACAGATTCCAAATTAGTTGGATCTTACCTCACCAAGAAAGAAAATTTCAGCTATAAAGAAGGAAAGAATTAATATGTATTGAGCACCCATTATGTGGCAGGCATTGGACTAGGACAGTGGTTCACAACCAGGGGTGATTTTGCATCCGCCCCCCAAGGACATTTAACAACATCTAGAGACATTTTTGGTTATGACAACTGCAGGGCCACTCTGGGCATCAGGTAGAGGCCAGGGATGCTGCTTAACATTCTGTGATGCACAGCACAGCGCCCCCACAACAATTAACCAGCGCAAAACAGCATTAGCACCAAGGCCCAGCATTCACTCTGAACTCGGCTCCTTATCTGTGTTATCTCGTAGACTTCCTTATACCTTTCCTTACAAAATCTTCAGTCTTATGAATCCCATATTGTAGACAAAGAAGCTGAGGCTCAGTGGGGTGATGTAACTTGCTCAGGCTCCTACAGCTAGCATATGCAAGGGCCAGCGTTTGTTTCCACACCTTGGCCCTTGTAGTTGGTCATCTTGACCATGGCCGGCTATCTTCCTGTGGGTAGTTTTCCATCTATTCTTGTAGTTATTTTTGCTTAAAGCCACATGTGGTGGGATTTGCAGGGATGATGCTGATTAGCAAAGAAGGAGGATCATCAATTTTGTGCCCAGGACTCTAATAAGCAATACAGCATGGCTTAGCCTCTCATGAGTAATCAATTCTTGGCCCACAGGTACAGTCATTTGTGATACTTGGTTTTCTTCCATTTTCTAAATATGGCACTTTTTTTGTCTGCCTCACATGTCTGTGCATATGTTTTGTTTGCACTCTGACATTCTGTCCCCCTAGAGTCCCTGCCCTGCCACTAAGGAGCAGCATGCAGTTGACAAGTCATTGCTGCCTCATGAACTTCACTTTCCTCGTCTGAAATGAGGACAATGATACTTTTCTCACATGGTTGTTGAAATGCCTGTATGAGAAAAATAGAGTTGTCGTATATTACACGCATGTTATTAAGTGTTTTACATGTGTTATCTCATTTAATCTTTAGAACAACCTTTACAAGTACATGTCATCCCCATTCTACACATGAGGATGGTGAGGTACAGAGAAATGAGGCCATTTACATGAGCACGAATGGTCAGTAAGTAGCAGAGCCAGAGTCTGAACTTGGGATGTCTGGTTGTAAGGCCCAGCCCCTCTTAACCACAAAGCCTTCTGTCAAGCGCTGCTCAAATGTGACAATTATTACGAGCAATAATAACTAATTTAGGTAATTAGAAAGCCTTTATGTACTCCAGAGAGTCTTCACTGGGCCATAATAACCAATTCTTTTTCAGTGTTATCATGGAGATAATCTTTGTAAGGTGCCTATTATATTTCATTTTTGTGTTTTCTCAACTTTAAATAGGGGAGCAAGAGGTTTTTTTTTTTTAAGTCTGGTTTTGTTAATAAATTTTCAGAACACACTTTATTTATTTTTTATTTTTTTTATTTATTTATGATAGTCACAGAGAGAGATAGAGAGGCAGAGACACAGGCAGAGGGAGAAGCAGGCTCCATGCACCGGGAGCCCGACGTGGGATTCGATCCCGGGTCTCCAGGATCGCGCCCTGAGCCAAAGGCAGGCACCAAACCGCTGTGCCACCCAGGGATCCCCAGAACACACTTTAAAGTGCCAGCAAATTAAGTCCTTTTCATGCTATGTACAGACTTTTTCATTGATTCACTTTTTAAATTTCTATTTTAAGTCCTCCACTTAGAGCTGATTACAATAACCCATATTTATAAATATAATTGTACTGGGCCTCACCCCTGAGGTATTTTCAAATTTGGTCTCGCTTGCTCTATTACTAAGTAAAATAATCATTCATCAAGTGGAGGTAAGAGCAGAGAAAGAGCATATTTCTGTAGCTGCCTCTATGTTCTGAGAGGGTCAGCCATAAATATTCAGCAGCAGTGGTCAAAGCTTGGCTCTGTGCTAAGTCATAATCATTTTAATGGCAAGGAAATGACATGTTTAATTATATTATATAGATATATAAATTTTTGTTTTGATTTGGGCATCCTACTTTTGCCATCTATTGTTTTTGTTTTTGTTTTTACTCACTTATTAACTGTAACTGCTGGGTCACAGAACATGTGGTCACTGTGGTCTAAGCAAAATCTCAAATAACCAGAACTTTCAAATAACCACATGTGTTCAGCACACCACTTCTAGGATAGAGGTAAGTGACATGAGTAGAAGCTGGCAGTGGGAATAACTATGGAGCTCCTGAGCCCTGAACAAGTCATGTTGAGTGAGCCTTCACTCTACCCTACATGCGTGTGCACACACACATGCACACACACACACACACACACACACACACCAATACCACATTTTAAAACGAAGAAGTGAATGGATTTTTATCAGTAATGAAAGTGATTAATACTGATAGAGAAGAATCACGGAGAAGAGGTCTAAGGGATATCCTCTGTCCTAGAGTTTTTGTGTACAGGAGGACGGGGAAATGTGTTTAGCAACTAATTTCAACAAGCTTCTGTTATATGAGATCACAAGCCTCCCTTGGGGAAGTGACCCCACTCTAGTCCTACTGAATCAAAATGTCTAGAAGAACTGGCAGAAGTGAATTCTTAAAAGAGCCTCAGGGATCTGGGATCCACCCTAGACCTGCTGAATCAGAATCCTTAGGGTTGAAGCCAGGATATAGAAATATGGAAGAAACTCCACAGATAACTCTGATATAACCCCCTGCTTGAAAGGCAGCTCAAGGTCACTCTCATGCCTTATTCTGTTTGGAGGGATGATACTGTCCTCTGTCTCTTGCCCCATGTTTCTGAAAGTCTGGTGGGCATTTTACATGTAGCCTATGAAGAGTGTATATTCCTGGATCCCACCCTGGACTTTGGAGTCCGATCTCTGAGAGTGTTTCCTGACAATCTGCATCATTAGCCTGCCCTCTTAGGTTATCTGAAGTGCATGCCCTCTTAGGTGCATCTTATGGAACCCCAGTTGGAGAAGCACTGTGCCCAGGATTGCTCTGAGCTTTGTCAGAACTGAGACAGCATAATCTCCTATACCTTCTTGTGGGGGATGGGCAGGGAATAAGTGGTCTTTTTTGGGCTTTTAACTTCCAAGGATCTTACTCTCACCCTCACCCTGCAGGCAAATAAAACTCAGACCCTGTGTATCACTACATACTTGAAACCAGTTTCCATTTGCTACCATCCAATAATATTTTTGAGTGGCACTTAGCATATGGGCTGCAAGTAGCAAATAATTAGTGCCTTTGATCTGGGCAGGCCCAAAGACCCAAATGGATTTGTTAAATTTTAAGCACTAAAAGTAATCATTGTAAGCACTTACTTATCACTTGTAGGTCTGAGGCACACTGTATTTAGGAACTGATCTCCCTCATTTTACTGGACCAAAAGAGTGGATCGTGGTCATTACAGATCTGCATTCCATAGGTGCCCCTTTGGTAAAGAAAATCAAGCCAGTTGCTGTGAGCTCTAAGACATATGACTCTCCGAGCTGCAAAATGATTGTATTGTTTAAAATCTTCCTGTGTTTCTCTTTTGCCCTCAGGATAAGTACAGACATCTTTCCTTAATGTAGGAAGACATTCCTAATCTGTCCTGTCCTGCTTTGCCCTTCTAGCCTCTTTTGCCTCCATCCCTATCCCCCACCCTCTACAGTCCAGAATCCTAAATGACTCTCAGTGGTGGCTGGCTCAGCAGTCTTGGTGCAGGCTGTTCTTTACATCTGGAACATTCTCACTTCCTCTGGGAAGCCTTCACATCACTCTTCAGTTCAGGGTCACATGCCCTCCTCTGCACTCCCCAGGCTTGCCTCCTTGTCCCCTCCACATAGGCCAAGTCTGACTGTTCACTGAGGCCAAGTATTCACATATTCAGCAGGCACATACAAATGCTTAATTATTTGTGGAATAAACATATGACTGAGCAACTGCAATTAGAATCAGTGTGTAAATATTTCTAATATCCAAAGCAATGGAAGGCAGCTCACCTTCCTCCTATGCCTATTCTAAAATCCATCTATCCTTCTCTTACCCATTTGTCCATTTTAACCAAGTTTTATTATGTAGAAATATGGTAATGTGGGAAAAGAGAACACTAGAGGTAGATACTACTTCCTCCATTTGACGTGGAGGAACCTGAAGGTCAGAGATGGCAAGTCACTTTCCCAAGGTCACACAGCCTATGAGGCATGGAGCTGGTATTTGAATCCAGGCCTGTCTGACTTTGAACCCCAAGGACAGGCAACTACCGAGTATCACAGCTGGAATTAGAACTCGGGTCTTTTAACTCCCATGTCCGTTTCTTCTTTCCTCCTACTTAAGAAACAGGATAATTAATGAGGGTTGTTTTTGTTTCCAATTTCAAGGTTAGTGCTAATGCAATTAAAGTGTATCTTAATGGAAAATCATGAAGTGTTCATTAGCTACATATTCTTTCACAATCCTTGTGAGGGTTAAGCTTTGTCTCCCTCATTTTACTAGGTAAGAAATGAAGGCAAGGAAGTTTGAACACCCTCACAAGCTCCTCAGAAGGCCTGTATTATCTTGGAAGCAGGATACAAGATAGTTCTGGAGGGGTCAAGAGTAGAAAAAGGACTAAGAGGGTATGTTCAGAGCAGTGGGGTAAAGTCTTTAACTTGAAATAATTTAAAAAATACTTTCAGGGATGCCTGGGTGGCTCAGTTGGTTAAGCGTCTGCCTTCGGCTTGGGTCATAATCCCAGGGTCCTGGGATCAAGACCTGCGTCCAGCTCCCTTGCTCAGCCGGGAGCCTGCTTCTCCCTCTCCCTCTGCTTGCCACTCCCCTTGCTTGTGCTCTCTCTTTGTCAAATGAATAAATTAAAATCTTAAAAAAAAAACTTTCAGGGATGGCTGAGTGGCTCAGCAGTTGAGCATCTGCCTTTGGCTCAGGGTCTGATCCCAGATTCCCAGGATCAAGTCCCACATCGGGCTCCTTGCATGGAGCCTGCTTCTCCTCCCTCTGCCTATGTTTCTGCCTCTCTCTCTGTGTATCTCTCATGAATAAATAAATAAAATCTTTAAAAAAAATACTTTCAGATCATATTTTTGTGAGCCCAGGTAATTTTGGGAAAAAGAAGGAAAAAAGGAAAGGAGAGGAAAGAAAGAAGGAGGGGAGAGAGGGAGAGAGGAAAAGAGGGAGGGACTTGTTCCAAATTCTCTTTCTTCTATCAGAAATCTTCTGCTGTCTGCCCCTGGTATTCCCTGGAGATTTCCTAAGCAAAAGCATTCTTGTGTTTTTACTAAACTTCTTCTTTGAGAGAATGTTTTGCTTTTAGGACCCAGACTTAAGAAAGCAAATCAGTATAAAACTACATTTGGTTGTAATTTTTGTCAGTGCTGCCTTCTGACAAGGATTTGAGGATGCTTCCATTTCTGCCAGGATAATAGCTTTGTTATCTGCTGAGATCTGCAGGAGCTCGACAACACAGGAAATCTGTGTCTCAGCCTCCCTGCTCCAAATTTAGCTCATGCATTACCCTAAAATTGGGTTTACACAAGGAAAATTACTTCAGTGCTAATCCAGTTGACTTGTAAGTAAATTCAGCTTCCCCAGGTTCCTACTCCCTCAATCCAAATGTATTTCAAAGGCACTTAATAGTTTTGCCACACTTCCCAAAAATGCCCAAGAGCACAGGCCCCCAATAAGCTGGCCACAGGCTCCTAGGGCATCATGAAGCCTGAGGGAGTTTAAGTCACCACTTTAAGCTGCTTGCTGCCCTGATACATGTCCACAGCCCCTCAGTAGGCACCACAGGGCAGGGCAGGGCAGGGAGTGGGGTCAGAGAAGATAGATTTGGGCTAGTCATTTCACATTTCTGTGCCCCCATCTGTAAAATAATGGTGAAATATGAGGTGCTACATAGAGGGAAAAGAGCTAATTAAATTCTTTGAACCGATGAACAGAAAACCTGTGGATTAAAAACCTATGATTAAAGGTAACAAAATCTCCCTGTTATTTTTTTTTTCTTATTACCATGTGTTAGATCTGGGTTCACTTTCCACAACTTACACACAAGTCTAATGTGATGGTTTTTAAGACTTGTTTACAGTGGTTTACCCAAAGCTCATCAATAAAAAGTCCTTATGTTTCCAAAACCTGGTCAGCTCTGTAGCAAAAGCCCCAGAAAATGGTATGGTTCACATGACATACCTTCCCAAGAATGCCAGCCCAGAGCCTTGGGTTCCATTACGAAGCAGGGCATGTCCCGCATGAGTGGGAGCCTGGCAGAGGATGAAGGGGTTGATCTGATCTTTGGCTCCTCAATTCAGAGGCCAAGAGCTTTGGAAAAACAGGCCTTTCTACATGGATTGGCCTGTATATAATAGCTAACAGTTACTGTGTACTCATCATTTGTCAAGAATTGTCCTAAGGGCTATTGTAGATAAGGGCTATTGTGTTTATTGAATCCTCTTAATCATCATAGGAAGCAAATAAAGGTATTTTCCCCAACTGACGCACAGAAAGCAGTCGTCCAAGTCACGTGGCTAGTAAGTGACAGAACTGGAATTCAAATCCATATGTGCTATCATGGTTACTAGCTGCTGAGATCAGATAATTACAGCTGTATGCTAATGCAAGGAGACTGAAAAACTAACTGGTAATTCCAGTGGTTTCTTCTTCATGGTCAATGTCCTATATCTTTGTAGAGTAGAGTGGTGCTGGTTACACTTTATTCACCCTTTCTCTACCTCTCTGAGACTTTTTCACCTGCTCTGCTAAATTCCTTTTTCTTTCAACCCCATATTTATGGACACCCTACAATTTCTGTCTGTGACCTCTCAACTTACTCTGCCATTTAAACTCACCTGTATACCTGGAGGAGCACATCAGTTCCTGTAGATTCAACTGCTAGCTCTATAAGGATGGCTGCAATCTGCCAACCAACCTAGACTCCTGAACTTAAGACCTGCATTTTCAGCTTCCCATTGGAAATTGCCCCATAGCCAGCCTGCCAGCATTTCCCACTCAACCTGTCCACGTGGGCCCAGTAATTTACACAGTAGCCAGCACATAGTCATGTAATAAATGCTTAATAGATGAAAGAATGCAAAATTTATTTTTTTTTACATTTTTATTTTAAAGATTTAATTTATTGATTTGAGAGAGAGAGAGACAAAGAGCACAAACAGGAAAGAGGGGCAGAGGGAGAGGGAGAAGCAGACTCCTCTGTGAGTGGGGAACGGGAGCCGGGACTCAATCCCAGGACCCTGAGATCACAACCTAAGCCAAAGTCAAACGCTTAATGGACTGAGCCACCCAGGTGCCCCATGAATGCAAAACTTAACGAGACAATGTCAAGTTTCATAGATTTTATCTTCTAGATTGCTCTTAACTATGCTGGTTTCTCCACGTTCTTGAATCCCAACCACTTACCCTGCTCAAAGTTTCCATAGCATCTTATGTTTCTCTTTGTTGTGACACCCATTATTTCCCTACATTCTGTTATAATTATTTATGTAAATATAATCTCTCTTCAAAAATGTACATACTTTAATTTTTTTAAAGATTATATTTATTGGGATCCCTGGGTGGCGCAGCGGTTTGGCGCCTGCCTTTGGCCCAGGGCGCAATCCTGGAGACCCAGGATCGAATCCCACATCGGGCTCCCGGTGCATGGAGCCTGCTTCTCCCTCTGCCTGTGTCTCTGCCTCATTCTCTCTCTCTCTCTCTGTGACTATCACAAATAAATAAAAATTAAAAAAAAAATGAAAAACAATATATTTAAAAAAAAAAAGATTATATTTATTTAATCATGAGAGACACACAGAGAGAGGCAGAGACACAGGCAGAGGAAGAAGCAGGCTCCATGCAGGGAGCCCAACGTGGGACTCGATCCCGGATCTCCAGGATCACACCCCAGGCTGCAGGCAGCGCTAAACCACTGCATCACCGGGGCTGCCCAAAAATGTACATACTTTAAGAGCAGAGATTGCATTTTATTCATCTGTATCCACCAGATAGCCTAACACTGTGCTTTTTAGAAAGAGGCACTATTTTTTTATAAGTTTATTTTTTATTGGTGTTCAATTTGTCAACATACAGAATAACACCCAGTGCTCATCCAGTCAAGTGCCCCCCTCAGTGCCCACCACCCAGTCACCTCCACCCCCCGCCCTCCTCCCCTTCCACCACCCCTAGTTCATTTTCCAGAGTTAGGAGTCTTCCATGTTCTGTCTTCCTTTCTGATATTTCCTACCCATTTCTTCTCCCTTCCCCTCTATTCCCTTTCACTATTATTTATATTCCCCAAATGAATGAGAACATACACTGTTTGTCCTTTTCCGATTGACTTACTTCACTCAGCATAATACCCTCCAGTTCCATCCATGTCGAAGCAAATGGTGGGTATTTGTTATTTCTAATGGCTGAGTAATATTCCATTGTATACCTAGACCACATCTCCTTTATCCATTTGTCTTTGGATACCGAGGCTCCTTCCACAGTTTGGCTATTGTGGACATTGCTGCTATAAACATCGGGGTGTAGGTGTCCCGGCATTTCATTGCATCTGTATCTTTGGGGTAAATCCCCAGCAGTGCAATTGCTGGGTCGTAGGGAAGATCTATTTTTAACTCTTTGAGGAACCTCCACACAGTTTTCCAGAGTGGCTGCACCAGTTCACATTCCCACCAACAGTGTAAGAGGGTTCCCTTTTCTCCGCATCCTCTCCAACATTTGTGGTTTCCTGCCTTGTTAATTTTCCCCATTCTCACTGGTGTGAGGTGGTAAATCATTGTGGTTTTGATTTGTATTTCCCTGATGGCAAGTGATGCAGAGCATTTTCTCATGTGAATGTTGGCCATGTCTATGTCTTCCTCTGGAGATTTCTGTTCATGTCTTTTGCCCATTTCATGATTGGATTGTTTGTTTCTTTGGTGTTGAGTTTAATAAGTTCTTTATAGATCTTGAAAACTAGCCCTTTATCTGATACATCATTTGCAAATATCTTCTCCCATTCTGTAGGTTGTCTTTTAGTTTTGTTGACTGTATCCTTTGCTGTGCAAAAGCTTCTTATCTTGATGAAGTCCCAATAGTTCATTTTTGCTTTTGTTTCTTTTGCCTTCGTGGATGTATCTTGCAAGAATTTACTGTGGCCGAGTTCAAAAAGGGTATTGCCTGTGTTCTCCTCTAGGATTTTGATGGAATCTTGTCTCACATTTAGCTCTTTCATCCATTTTGAGTTTATCTTTGTGTATGATGAAAGAGAGTGGTCTAGTTTCATTCTTCTGCATGTGGATGTCCAATTTTCCCAGCACCATTTATTGAAGAGACTGTCTTTCTTCCAGTGGATAGTCTTTGAAAGAGGCACTATTGAAAGAATGAGTCAGGGGATGATGCCTGGGTGGCTCAGTCAGTTAAGCATCTGCCTTCGGCTCAGGTCACGATCCCAGAGTTCTGGGATCCAGTCCTGCATTGGGCTCCTTGCTTAGAGGGGAGTCTGCTTCTCTCTCTCTCTCTCTCTCTCTCTCTCTCTCTGAAATAAATAATCTTAAAGAAAGAAAGAGTGAGTCAGTAAAAGCGGACCAAGCACTTAGCGGGTTATGAAGAGCTTTGATAGAAACCTTTTCTTTTTTTATTCCACAGTGTGCTGTGCTGGTAGGTGGTTAAGTCATTAGCCCCAATTTTACAGATGAAGAAGCTAAAGGTTAATGTGGTAGTTGATAGTCCAGAATCTCACTGCTCAGAAGTCAGAAAGCCAGTGTTAAGATTCTAAATTGGAAGACAGATTAACCCCATCATGATATCCTCTCCCATGTAATCAAGAAAAACAAGGGACAAAGAGGAAGAGAAGTTTCATGGGGGGTGGGAGGTCGATCTTGCATAGAAACTATTACAAATGTGTCCAATTTGGTGTGTCCGATGTCACAACCTCTCAAATTCCACATGTCTGTCAAGAGTCTTCATGTGAAGCTCCTAAGAGTAGCTCACTTCGGAGGAAACCCAGATGCAAGTTAATCTCGGGGAGTTCCAGATTTTAGGCTCAGATTAGAAAAGCACAAAGTTAAAAATATCCAGTTTTTTCTTTGGGAATCAGATCTGGGTTGGAGGTGCAGTTTGAACATTTAACAGCCTCCTTCCCACCTCCATCTATAAAATGAAAGTATTAACACTCTGCCTCATGGGGACATGTGCAGATTACAAGGGGGAAAGTTTACAGTGCTTAGCATGGCTCCTGCCACGGAGCACCCAATCCATTCCCTTCCCCTTCCCACGAATTATGCCTCTGTGCCTTTAGTTTGCTATGTGTGGGCCCATGATCGGTGACCTGGGGCCCAAGATGACACTCATCTATGGGAATGAATCAACAGAAAAGACCCAGCTAATGACCGAATCATGGGATGGTGGTGGCAGACATCAGCTGCTTCTTGCACATTTGCCACCCATCTTAGCCACTCCGGGCCATCTGCAACTTGCAGCACGACTGACATAGCTAGGTCATTCGAGTCAGACTAACAGAACTCCTTGGCCACTTGCCAGCCAGTGAACACCCAATTGATACTATCGTATGAAATGTCAAGAAGTGAAAGAGGAGTAGTTTCTGGAGGAGGGACTGCTGGGGAGGGGTCCGTCATTGAGAGCAGATCAGTGCCTGCAGCAGGTGTGAAGGACAAAGCTGGCTTCCTCAGAAGGTTAGTACTGAAAGAACCCCTGGCCCCACAGCCCTGCTGCACCTTTAAAGAAAGGGTGGGAGAGACATGCTTTCCTGCTGCACAGTCAGGGCCCAGGTATTGGAAGTGCTGACAGATCAACTGAGAAGTGGTTTAAGATGGCATTAACAGAACTGGCACATGGCCTTTTCTGATTGACACAATTCAAGCAGGCGTCACTGCCTTTCAGCACCAATGAGAAGTGGTGAGTGATGAGGGGCTCATAGAGCGGCCCAGCTCAGTTCCTGGCAGGGACCGTGGACCACGTTCGGCCTGTCCCACCTTCCCTTTTCCCAGGTGAGAAAGCCAGGGCTCAGGACATCACCAGATGGGTGATAAATTTTCCATTAACTGGAGTATTCAGTTAGCCAGAATCATTTCACTGTTATATTGTTATGGTCCAATTTTTGTAAAGTAGGGGTAAGTGAGCCAAAAAAAAGTTGAGATTTTTCTTTTTAAGAAAAGGAACTGTAAGTAATATGTACAGTTTCATATCTGGTACTTTATTCCACTACTTAACTATCTAGGTGACCATCAACAAATGTCTTAAATCTTTGCATCTATGTCTCATTTTACTCATCTGTATGAAGGGTTGATTAGAACCTCCCCCTAGGGTTGCAATGATCATTAAGTGAGAGACAGTCTCTATTTATCACTTAAAAAGTATACATACTTGATAAATATTAGGTGTTTTATTAGCATTGCTCTTATTATCTGCCTTTATTTTCTCTCTTCCTGACTGATACACACCAAGGCTGAGCAGCTTTGTAAACAGAGGTTGGAATCAGAACTGAGGTGTCATGAGGACGGGGGTGAACCTGTGCAAAATTGTTTCATTTCTCTTAACCTTCAGTTTCATGTCCATTAAATGAGAGTAGTAATATCTGCCACTAGTGATTGTTGTATTATGCAAATAAAAACATATTTCTAAAGTAGTGAGCATACAAGAGCCAACAAATAGTCAATATTATGTTTGTAATAAGGACTCTCAAAGCACTAGAAAGCAAAAAATCATCAAAGAAAGCAGCTCTTCATTCACTCAACATTTATTTCTTGTGTCCTTACTCTATGCCAGACACAGAGTTTGGCACCGGGAGACATAGATTTACAATTTCTTGTGAGCTCTCGGTCGCTAAGGAAACAAGGCCATCCCAATTCCCCTGCACTTTCAAGTTAATCCATGCTATTCTGTAGAATCCTTGCCTTCCAGCCAGGGGATGGCTGTGTTTCATATCTCCTCAGATCAAAAAGTATTTCTCTGAGCAGTGATGTCGAACATTAAACTGGCTGTATCAGACTTGAAAGGAGGGTACCGTGATTTTGTGTCACAATTTTTTAAACTTTATGCCTGGTGGATCTGCACATGGTAGATATAAAGGAGGTTTCAAAAGGGGGGAGCTTTACTACTTGGGTGTTTAGATTTCCAGGCTGCCTTGTTGGGAAAGCCACATGAAAGAATGCCTTTTCTTTTTTTCAAAGAGTATTACTTCAGAACGCCTAGCTCTTTTACAAAAGCAGTATGTCATTCTGAGCACTGTCCACAATGTGACCCATATTGTGATGGTTCATTTTCGACTAACGCATGACCCACCATAACAGACATCCTCAGAAAACTATCTGCTTGGCGGGGCTTATGTTGAACAACCAAGTAATACATGAGTGGGGTGTGTGTGTGTGTGTGTGTGTGTGTGTGTGTGTGTATGTTTAAAGTAAAAGGCATTTTAAATGTATAATCTACTCTTTCCTCCGGCACCAACGTGTATTAAGAATACTTGGCTGAGGGACGCCTGGGTGGCTTAGTGGTTGAACGTCTGGCCTTTGGCTCAGGTTGTGATCCTGGGGTCCTGGGCTCGAATCCTGCATCTGGCTCCCCCTGGGAGCCTGCTGCTCCCTCTGCCTGTGTCTCTGCCTCTTTCTCTATGTGTCTCTCATGAATAAATAAATAAAATCTTTAAAACAAAAAAGAATACTTGGCTGGGATTCAGAAACTTGCCTCTGGGGAAAAAAGGAAGAAAAGAAAAGAAACTGGTCTCTGGCCTCTAGCTTCTATTCCACTCTGACTGTGAGAGGAAATTAACTTTCCATCTCCTCCAGGAAGATTTCCCTGACTACCCCAGCCTCCTGTGGTGCTTTCCTCTGCTGAGTTTATTACACTTAGATCCCGTGCAGTGTGATTTAACACACCTCCTCTCTAGCTGTTTCAACATTTTATATCTCACCTGTCTAGAAAGACTATATGCTCCCTGAGGGTAAAGGCCAAGTCTAAGCTGTCTTTCAAACCTCCTGAGATATAGGAGAGTGCTAGAGAACAAATATGCTCCTCAGCCAACACCTGATTAACTAGGAAGACCAGTGATTGACCAATGATGTTAAATTATATTCCACTAACCAGGATTTTTTTGGGCAAGGGGTAGATGGGGAAGTAGAGGAATGGAGGCTGGGTTCAGAGGAAACTAAATGAAGAAGAAAGGACATTAGATTTGCTATCAACAGACCTGGTATTGAGCCCCCCATCTGGCCAGCTGACAGTCAGTGATCGAATGGAAGCTGCTCATTCTCTTCATTTTACTCATCTTTAAAATATCTGCCTCTGAGGGTGGTTTTGAGGATCAAATGAGATAATGTGTGGAAAGTACTTTGTAAGCAGGATCCGGCTGTACAGCACTATTTTCTAATTCAATTCCAGTTTGGTTTTTTTTTTTTTTTAAGGGTAATTTTCTTTCCTCAAACCAATGAGAGAGGGAAGAAGCTATAAAAATCACATTTTCCAAAATCACTCTGGCTTATAGAAGAAGTCAGATCTCCCCCAGCCTTTGCCCTTCTGTCACACCAAGCCACCCATGGCATCCACCAAGTAGCCTGGAACCCTTCAGGTAGGGTTTTATTGCTCACTTAAGCATTTTCACACTGCAGTACCATACAAAAACCCAGGAATTCAGGCAGTGCAGAGGCAAGTCTTCCCATTTCATGGATAAGCAAAGTGATCCAGAGTTTTTTAAAAAATGCCCCAACGCCACTCTGACAGGTTTGGCGTCCATCTTCCTCCCAGACAAGCTCTCTTTCCACAACACCATATCAGCCCTGCATGGCATATGCCCTTCCCAGAGGCATTTGCAATCACAGACATGCTCATGGTCTGCTTCCTTGTCAGGGAGATCCATTTGCTAGCATTTTGTCTCCCTAAAAATAATTAAAATATTCAAAGCAAAAATTCCATCTCTAGAAGTTTAACATTTCATAACAAATGTAAACATGGTGCACCTGACTTTGCTATATTTTTAGCAGCATAGCCAACCGTTAGAGGGAACCAATTCTCACCCTCATTCTGGTGTTCACCAGATCAGGGGAAAATCGAGAAGCCTTTTTGAGGCTTGGTGAATCAGGGTTAACTAACTCTAGCTAGCTCCCAGTATTGCGGTAACAGTAAAATGGAATAATGCGTAGAAAGCACTTACTCCCCCCTGTGATTCATGGATGAAAGCTGTTGGTATGTCGACTGTTCCCAGCTATGTGAAGTAAGGGAAGATTTATGTCTGAGTAGCACACGAAGGTACAGCATTTGGACCCATAAATGTTGTCATGATTTGACAGTGTTAATGAAACACTTCATCGTGCATCAGCCAGCATCACCTTGACAGGCCTTCTCTAGCTGGCGTAACCCAAGGGCCCTGGTGAAAAGGACATTTCACTGAGGATACACCATGCTGCCCTGTTTTCCCTTCTTGACGAACTATTTCAATTAATTTTTTTCATGCATAGTCCTGACCCTTTAGCCTCCAGGTAGAATACTGTACGTGCATGACAGGAATTTTGACATTTATTGTGTGTACTTGATGGGAATGTGGTTCCCCTTTTACTGCCTTTCCCAGCCCACTCCCCGTTGGCAGAATTTTTCCGTGAGGCGGTGGAAGCAAAGGTGATTCATACCCCTGTAGTCATATTTTTCTTTTTATCCTTATTCCTGATTCTGAACAGCTTCTTAGGAGGGATGGCTGGGCACCTGGGGTCTTTAGTCTGAGAGTTGGGCTATATCCATGGCACGTGTGTTAAAGGTAGAACCATGGTATGAGGTGTAGGTCATAGTTTTCTAGCTTTGAAAAAATGGTTGCCTGGAATGGCTAAGAAACCACTCAAGACCATATGGGTAGGGATCCCTGGGTGGCGCAGCGGTTTGGTGCCTGCCTTTGGCCCAGGGCGCGATCCTGGAGATCCAGGATCGAATCCCACATCAGGCTCCCGGTGCACGGAGCCTGCTTCTCCCTCTGCCTATGTCTCTGCCTCTCTCTCTCTCTGTGACTATCATAAATAAATAAAAATTAAAAAAAAAAAAAAAGACCATATGGGTAGAAGGGCAGAGCTAGAGTGTGAACCCTGCTTTACGTGATTCTGAAGCCCTTGCTCTTGGACTCTGTGGCTTAGTTTCCAAAGGCCACTTTCTTTGACCAGGGCCTTCTAGAAACAAAAACGTTAAAGTTAAAGGCAAAACCTTTGTGGGGTAAGTTCATGTGTTGTGGTTGTCCAGTTGGGAAGAGGGGTGTTCTTTTGAGAGCCAAAGCCTTCTGGGGCTTCTCAGCTGCTCTCCAAAGAGTTAGCTGTGCACTCTGCCCACATGGAGGGTGCCTCCCTCTCCTGGGTCTTTGAAGGAGTCTATTGGATGATTGTGATTATTCTTGATAAACCCTAATACCTGGAGAGCAGGACTTATTCCTCCATGAAAAGAACTGTGGGAAGACTGGAATTGGGGTGGGGAACTGGGGGAGCCAATGACACAATAGAAGCAGCAGCCTCTGGGAAGAGGGAAGAACAGGGCAGGAATTGCTAATAGGAGGTTAAAGCACTGCTATCCAGGAGAAATGTCATGTGAGCCACAAATGCAAATATATGTCATTTTAAAGTTTCTAGGAGCCTCATTCTAAAAAGTAAGAACAGGTAAAATTAATTTTGACAATATATTTTATTTAACCCAGTAGATCCAAAATATTATCATTTCAATATTTAATCAATATAAAAATATTATGAGATATTATGCATTCATGCTTTGGGGACTAAATCATTGAAGTCCAAAGTGTATTTTACACTTACCATGCATCTCAGTTTGGGCTAGCCACACTCAGGTGCTCAACACGGGCACGTATGACTAGCAATTACTATGATGGGCCATGCAGGTCTAACAGTGACAGTGACACTGTAGCCTTCCACCCACCAGCACTCACTCTCACCCCTACTTCAGTTTTCTGCATATACTTGCCATTGGACAAATTACTTGTTTCCTTTATTTGTTTATAGTCTACTCCCAGTATTAATTCGATTATAGTCTAAGCTGATGTAACAAATTACTGAATACACAGATACATGGATAGAGAGATACAGGTAGGTAGGTAGGTAGGTAGTTATAGAAATGGCATAAACAAGATAGAAATTGATTTCTCTCTAGTCCAGATGATGCTGCCCCAAGCTAGAAAGGTAACTCTGTTCTCATGCCCATCCTGAGACCCAAGCTCAGTCCATATTATTCTTCTGCCAGCTTCAACCCATGGCATTTATCTTGTCGTTGATGGCTTCTTCAGCATCTTCATGGCCATAGTCCCATCAGGAACGCACCCTATCTTTTCTAAGAGCACAGCCCTCTGTTCTTTCTCCCATTTACTCTCTCCTCCCTTCCTTTTTTCTTTCCTTCCTTCCTTTCCCTCCCATTATCCCTTCCTCCTTCCCTCCCCTTCCCCCTCTTCTCCCATTTTCCCTCTTCCTCTCCCTCTTTCCCCCTCTCTATACATATCTCCTCTTTCTCTTTCTCCCTTCCACCCTGCCCTTTGTTCCTTTTTTCCTTCCTCTTTTACTTTATTTCTGCAAGGACCTGACTCAGAGGTGGTACACTTCACTTATGCTCACATCTCTTTGGCTAGGACATAGCCACATGGCCACATGTAGCTCTGGTCTCTGGCCAGTTAATATGAGTAGTTGAAGTTAGAAGAGAAGAGCCACTGCCACCACCCTCCAGAATGTCAGCTCCATGGGGGCAGTGGTTTGAGGATGTTTTGTTCACTGCTGTAGCACCCACAGTGGCAAACCAAAGGCAGACAGTGGGATCATCTACCCTGGTGGGAAGGAGTATCTCATACGACGTTGTTTGAATAGCAGGCACATAATGGTAATAAAAGCAGACTGATGGGATCCCTGGGTGGCTCAGCGGTTTAACACCTGCCTTTGGCCCAGGGCACGATCCTGGAGTCCCAGGATCGAGTCCCACATCAGGCTCCCTGCATGGAGCCTGCTTCTCCCTCTGCCTGTGCCTCTGCCTCTCTCTCTCTCTCTCTCTCTCTCTCTCTATGTCTATCATGAATAAATAAATAAAATCTTTATAAAAAGATCAACCTTTTTGGAAACTACCTATCCTCTCTGACCAGTAGACTATACTGTCAACCAATATGGCCTCCCCATGTACCCTAGGAAGCCTCACCTTCCTCAGCATCTCTCCTTACATCATCTCTCTGCAGATTTACTTTAAGTCTGCCAGTTTGGAAAGAAAACTAGAGACCATTCAAATAAAACACATTATAAGTGTGGTTATTAGGCTACTGCTATAAATAGTCTAAGCCCAGAGCTTAGTGGCTGTAATCAAGGAACAAGATATCTGATAGTTCTCATTACAGCACATTGCACCTTGTTGTACTGTTGCGAAGTTCCTTGATTTTATTTATTTTGGTATTCAGTGGATTTGGTTTAGGAGGTTATGATTATTGTAGTAATTTATAAAAGAACACTGTGCATGACAGGAAGCTGACTTATAAAACTCAAATTTGTTCCATAACTTACATGATCTTGGACAAGTTGGTCAGTCTCTGAAAATCTTTCTTCACCTAATAAGAATAATAATACTGGTATACCTGGGTGGTTCAGCAGTTTAGCATCTGCCTTTAGCCCAGGGAGTGATCCTGGAGACCCAGGATCAAGTGCCGCATCGAGCTCCCTGCATGGAGCCTGCTTCTCCCTCTGCCTATGTCTCTGCCTCTCTCTGTGTGTGTCTCTCATGAATAAATAAATAAAATCTTTAAAAAAAAGAAGAAGAAGAATACCAACAATAGAGGAACAGAGAAAATGTACAAACTGTGCAGGCAGTTTACATGATAACTAATACAAATGTTTTACAAACATGAACAAATGAAAAAGATGTTTTAACTTCACTAAGGCTAAAAATGAGATATGGTCTTAAAAAGTGATAGTATCTAGTAGTTATCTTAAAAGGTACTTATTAACAGTGAGTGCAGGGAAATAGACACTATCCTATACTGATGGTAGACATAAATTATGGGGCACTTGTATGGCTCAACTGGTTAAGTGTCTACCTTCAGCTTGAGTCATGATCCCAGGGTCCTGGGATTGAGTCCTACATCAGGCTCCTCGCTCTGAGGGGACCCTGCTTCTCTGTCTCCAGCTGCTGCTTCCACTGCTTGTACTCTCTTGCTCATGCACGAACACTCTCTCTCAAATGAATAAATAAAATCTTAAAAAAAAGAAATAAATTATAGCAAGTTTCTTAGAAGACTATTTAAAAATATATGTAAAAAGCCTTGAAGATGTACATACCTTTGGCCTAGAAAATAATTCCATTCATTGTTTTTAACCTAGGGAAATAATCATAGATATATATAAAGAATCCTATACAGGGATATTCATCTCAACATTTTTTTGAGGGGGGAGGGGCAGAGAGTGAGAGAAAATCTTAAGCAGGCTCCACATCCAGCATGGAGCCCGATGTGGGGCTTGATCTCATAAGATCATGACCTGAGTCCAAATCAAGAGTCCAATGCTTAACTGACTGAGCCACCCAGGCACCCCTCAACATTTTTTTTTTTATTCATGAGAGACACAGAGAGAGAGAGAGAGAGAGAGAGAGGCAGAGACAGGCAGAGGGAGAAGCAGGCCCCATGCCGGGAGCCCGACATGGGATCAACATTTTTATAAATAATGAAAAGCTGGACACAACCTAAATGTTTAATTGCAGCCACTAAAAATCATTTAGGATTTATTAGGAGAATATTAAACAGTGTAGAAAATACATATGACACCTAAGAGAAGAAATTATGTCTAATATAATTCTACTTGGTAGAAAAAGAATTTATTAGTGTGGTTATATGTATGTATAAAGATGTATGCTATAGGTTAACAGCAATTATCGGGTTCTGGATACAAGGTAATTTTAATTGACCTCTTTATGCTTCTATTTTTCAAAATTTCCACATCTCTTACAAGAGTATAAGAATCTAAATTTAAACTGTAATAACTGTGGAAACATCCAAATCTACTTCATTATTTTTAGATGTGAAAGTAATCTCATAGTTTGCTTTTCTTCACCACTTCCTTCTTGCTCCCCTGCTTCCTTTTCCTCCCTCCTTCCCCCTCTCCACCCAGCCCTTTCCTTCTCCTTCTCTTTCTGCTCTCACCCTTCTCTCTGGGCTCTGCCATAGTCCTGCTCCTGTCCTCGGGGGCATGGCTCAGCTGCTAGGAGTCAGAGTCAAACAGTTTGCTGACCCTGATCTGAAGCTCAGTTGATCCAAACTGAGCAAGAAGTGAACAAGTTACTTGCATTTCCTTCCAGACCTCTAGTAGCTCTGACGCACATCCTGGACCAATCAAGACTGTGTGAAACGTACGCCCTTCAGTTCAGAGCTGAGCTCTTGTCGTAGAGGACTGAATTATCAGCTTCTCAGGAACCGCTGAGCATGGGAGCATGTTCTTTCTTCTACGTCCCAAATGTTGGATGCCTCTGCCTTCCAACACTGCTCTAAAATAACTTTGTCAAACAAAGCATGAACACTAGGAGTTTCCTGACATTTTCATAACTACGAGCATATGATTTGCAGTTCATATTGAATAACGATGTAAGAAATCTGCCAAGAAAGCTCCAAATACTATTTCCAGCACTGGTTCATAACCAGTTACAGCTGCCTCACCACAGAATGTGAGCACAATAGATTACCAGATTCCGTGGTTCTCGTGCTGGCAAGCTTTGTATTGAGTTACTGGGAGTCACTCTAATGGGGGAAGTCACTCTCCTGGAAAGCATTTAAGATGAATAAAGCTAAGGCTTTAATGTTCTAATGAAAAAATTTGTCAATATTTAAATCAAACGTGTGAACACTAAGTGTTTTTACATATGTTTGCTGCAGAGGTTTTGAGGTGGTCTTTGGCTTTCCAGACGCAAATAAAGGAGATAGATGCACTGTTAAACTTTCGAACAATGACAAAGAAAAACATAGAGTAATTGCTTCACTCAAAGCCTGCCAGGAGATTAATTGCCTAAGAGATGTATTTTATGCAGTGTCCAAAAACTGCAGAATCTACGGGAGTGCCTTGCTTTCACTAGGAGAAAACATATGTCACCTCTCACCAGAGATGTTTATGTCTTTTCACAAACCTGTCTTTTTTCAGCCAAAGAAATTCCAACTGGAAATGACTACAAAGCCAGGAGTTGATAGGTTAGGGGTGTTTAGTAATGCTTAAAATAATACCCTTGTAGAGTCCGATAAAATTCTGTACCGCGAGCCCCGTGGAACAGCAACCTGGGTGCCAGGACTGCAAAGTCTTTGTGTTTCTGGTCAGAGGCACTGGGGGATGGAGGTGGGAAGTGGTGAGCCTACCTTTGACCTGCCTATTCTGAAACTAACAGATTTGGGGCTACGGGGTTCTTGGGGAGCTAGCTAAGTGCACTAAAGAAATGGTAAGGACCTGCCTTGGTCCACCTTTGAGATCGGATTCAAATGTGGGCTCGTCGAAGGCTGATGGCGTTGGAATCTGGAGGGAGTCTTTGTGGCTACAGCTGAGAAGCACACAGTGCAGTTTCCTAAGCACTGAACAACTGCTACAAACCATGTTGAATGTACTAGGCTCTGCTGAGAGTGAGATTGAGGATGTGTTAAGACTACAAAGAAAAATAGGAATAGCGTCTGTGCTTCAGGAACATTCTTCCTGGTAGAGGAACAGACATATCAACAATCACAGTAGAATGAAGTGTATATAGGATGCTAGAGAGAGCACATGAACTACTCTGGGGGGATTCTAGAAAGAACATTAAAGATAATAGGACTGAGCTAGAATGGTGAGCCAGGTGAAGAAAGGTCAAAATGTGTTTCTCAGAAGGAAGTAACCAGTGCACGAATGTCTATATTGGCACGATATCCTCAGAAACTATGAGCAGCTCCTTATCACTAGGGCCTGGAGTTCCAAGGGAGGCAGTGGCAGGAGCTGAAGAGGCAGATGGGACCAGTCTTTCAGGGCCTTATGATCCCTGTTAACGTGGTAGGACTGTCTCCAGCGGCCCTTATACAGCGCAGAGTCACTGCAGTTGTAAACAAGAGATGATCTGGTCCACCTGTTAGGTAGCCCATATTGTGACAGCATGAAAGATCAATCTCCAGGCTAAAGAATGGAGGTAGTGACACCAGTTAGGAGGAGACCACAACTGTCTTGGTGGGACATGATGAGAGCTTAAACTAGACTGGCCATAAAAAGTTAGAATTGGAAAGAACATACCATATAGTTTGACTTCTATATTCTACAGATGGAGCGACTGAGGACAAAAGAGACCTAGTGACCTATCCAACGTTAGATGGAAATAAAGTTTGTTGGCAGCTAAATCAGGACCAAGGACCCTGGCCTTCTGATTTCCAGCCCAATGACTTTTCCACTCAGCAATGCCAAGATCAGTCCCAGCATCCTGCTTGTTAGGTAATGCCCTAGAGAAACTTGAAACTTTACTTGGCCAGCATTTTTCCTGTCAGTATCTAGGAGGTGGGAGCAGTCCTTGCTGGATAGAGAGGACTTCTACCAAGCTGGACTGCCAGGAGGGATCTTTTTTGTTCATCTTCTCTCTGTCTGGCTTTAAATCTCTCCCTTACCTTTTCTACCCTCCTTTCCTCCTCCAGAAAACCTTCTCTGACTACTGCTTAAGAAATTGTCTCCTTCTGCTGACTCTAAGCACTGGACCACACAAGGGAGCCCTCTTCCTCAAGCTTTTTTTCTCAATATGATGATCTGACTACTGTATCGTTACTAAGCATTGGGACAATTTGGAGGACACGTGGTCCCATAAAATCAAGATCAAGTATTTCCATCTAAATTCCTTCTTTGACCATGTACATATAACCATTTTCTATAACAGTATTATCTGTGCAGATACTATTTTGTGTCTTTTCTACTAAATTGTATGTGGACACATTCTCATATATATTTTTTTGTTGGTGTTATAGTATTCCTCATAGTGGAAACAGCAGGAAATTTGGAGTGAGTCCTAAGGCTTTGGGCAAGAGTTAATCCCTGAACCTTAGTTTTCTCAACTAGAAAATGTGGAAAATACTACCACCTTGAGGGTTCCTGGCACATGGTAGGTGTACAGAAAACATTCATTCTTCCCTCCATCCCCACCTTTTTGTTGTGGATATTGTTTCTGTGTGGGGCAATATAGTATTTTTGCAAACATCTAGGTATGAATACAAATGATATCCATAGCTAAAAGTCAAAGGTTATTTTTTTTTAATCTGCCTCAAAGCTGAGGATATCATTGAGCACAGAGAAAGATCTCAATGACTTATGAAGGTAGGTGGAAGAAAGAAGAGAGGAGAAAATCCTTGTAACTTGAGTAGACTAGCTAAAAAGCCTGTGGCCTTTCAATCCTATATTTATTAAAGTGATCAGAATTTACTGTGTACCTGAGGATGGCAGTGTGCTTTATGGAGAGTGTCAGCCATAGGGGTAACACAGATTTCCATTTTAGATGGCCCTTTGGTAGCCTCATGGAGGGTAGATGGGAAGAGCAGAAAACTGGAGGCTGACGTCCCGTCAGGGGACTGTTACAATGAATCAGCTGAGAGGTGGTGGGTACCTAGGGCAGGAGGGACAAGAGGGCTCAAATTCAAGAAGTGCTTTGGAAGCTAACTTACTTTTTGACTGAGAATGTTGTTACTCACAAAGTTTGCCCCCTTTCCTCTTCTCTTCTTTGTTCTTTCCATTCAGCAGAACTGAATTCACTGGGAGACTTAGTGGCCAGGCTGGGGAAGTAGAAAAACTGATTATAAATTTGAGGTTGCTAGATGAACTCAGGCTCCCTCTTTGCTGCCACCACAAAGAAGTTAAAATCAAAAGTGAAGGAGATTTAATCCATTCATTAAATATTTTGTTTTGTTTTGTCAACAACTTAACACTTTCTAGGCACAATGGGGACATAGAAGTGATCTGTCCCCATGAAGGTTGTATATAAATAATAAACAAAAGTATCGATACAGAGTATATCAGATGATACTAAGTGCAATGGGTAATAACCAGGCAAGTAAGGAAAAGGTGGAAAGTGATAGGCATGAGGTCAGAGAAATGGTGGGGGTGGCAGGAGGCTATGCCAGGATGTTTTAATGACTCCAGTTTTCACTTAGCATGAGAAGGGAAGCCACTGGCCAAGAATGTGAGTAGAAAGACTAGTCATAAGGCTGTTGGGAAAGACCATGCAGAGGTAATGGTGGCCTGAACCAGAGGGTATCAGTAAAGGTGGATTGGGGATAAATTTTAAAGGAAGTGAAAACATGGGCTGATAGTCTAGATAGGGTTATGAGAGAAAGGATAGAGTTAAGGAAAACTCAGATGTTTTTACTGTAAGCAATTGGAAGGAAGGAATTATTATGTACTGGGATGAAGAACTCAAGAATGGTCTTGGCAGAAAATAGAGTTCAATTTTGGACATGTTGAGTTTGAATTCCTTTTAGATACCCAAGTGGGTATGGAGGCTGAAGTTCAGAGAGTATTCTCAGCTCGAGATATGAATTTGGGAGTCCTTAGCACAGAAATGGTCACTTAAAGCTAGAAGGGGGTGCCTGGGTGGCTCAGAGGGTTAAATGTCTGACTCTTGATTTAGGCTCAGGTCATGACCTCAGGATCATGAGATCAAGCTCTGCAAGGTGCTTCATGCTGGGTGTGGAGTCTGATTAAGATTCTCTCTGTCCTTCTCCCACTGCCCCTTCTCTGAAATGCTCTCTCTCTAAAAAAAATAAAAAAATTAAAAAAATTATTATAAATTAAAATAAAAAATAAAGCTAGGAGATGAGAATATTAGGTTCAGAGTGAGAGCAGGAGAAAGAGGTCTGAGGACTGAACATCAGGCTCTCAATGACTGAAATCTTAAACTAGCAAAGGAGACCAAGAAGACACAGCCAGAAAAGTAAGAGGAAAATCGAGAGAGAACAGTATCCTGGAAGCCAAGTGAAGCAAAGTGTTTCAAGGAGTGATGAGCTGTGTCAAATGCTGCTGCTAAGTCAATAAAGATAAAGACTGGAAATTTACTATTGAATTTAGTAACATGGAGATTATTGACCTTGACAAGAGCTCTTTCAGTGGATTGAAAGGCAAAGCCTTGATGGGGGTTGGTCCAAGAGTAAGTGAAAGAACTGGGGAAAACAGATGTAGATAACTCCTTTGAGAGAAGTATTGCTATAAATAGCAGAAAAACATGGAGGTAGCTGAACAGGGACACAATCCAAGAAGA
Organism: Canis lupus dingo; assembly: GCF_003254725.2. Taxonomy (NCBI): domain Eukaryota; kingdom Metazoa; phylum Chordata; class Mammalia; order Carnivora; family Canidae; genus Canis; species Canis lupus. Next base: position 46,166,037 of record NC_064247.1, on the reverse strand, counting down.
ATTTGTTTTAAAATGGGAGTTAGGGACACCTGGGTCGCTCAGTCAGTTGAATGTCCAACTCTTGATTTTTGGCTTGGGTGATTTCAGGGTCATCGGATCAAGCCCCACATGGGACTCCGCATTCAGCAGGGAGTCTGCCTCTCTCTCTCCCTCCCTTTCCCTCTGCCCCTTCTCATGGTCATGCTCTCTCTCTCTCTCTCTCTCTGAAGAAATAAATCTTTAAAAGGAAAAAATAAGAGACACCTAGGTGGCGCAGTAGATTAAACAGCCAACACTTAGTTTTGGCTGGGGTTGTGGTCTCAGGGTCGTGAGATTGAGCACCCCCTACCCCCGCAATTGGGCTCCATGCTGAGTGCAGAGTCGGCTTGAGATTCTCTCTGCCCCTCCTACTCATGCTCTCTAAATAAATAAATAAATCTTCTTTAAAAATTAAAAAAAAAAAGAAAAAAGAAAGTGGTAGATATTATAGCACATTGGTGTATTGAGAAAAATGATCCAATAGAGATGGGAAAATGGTGATAAACAGAAAAGGAACAATTGTCAGATAAACAGAAAAGGAACAATTGTCCATGAATAGGTGAGGAGGTGAGATCCACCTGTGCAAGGCAACAGTTGGGCCCATCCACTGTAATGGGATGGGAAGCAGTTTAGGGAGCAGACCAAGTAGGTGTAGAAGTGGCAGTTTAATCAAAATTCTCTTCCCTGAGTCTAGACCTCTCTAACTTACTTCATAAGCCATACTCACACATGCATAATTTTACACATGACCAATCTTTGGTACAATGAGAAGGAACTGCAAGATATGAATTATTAAAAAGGAGTGGGAGAAAGAGTTTCCAGGTAAATATCTAAGTCAGCATAAGTGTGACAAGGGTGAGGATTTTTGTCTGCTTTCTTCTTGCCATGCCTAGAATAGTGCCTGGTATATAGTAAGCAAATCAGTACATATTTTTAGATTAAGTAAAACAGAAAGGGACATTATACTTCATAAACAATTATCATGAGCAAATACTTTGCATACGTTATTTTGTTTAACATGCCAGCTAAACAGATATGGTGACAGAGGCTCCGAGAGATTACATACCTAGCCCAAGGCCACATGCAGTTAGAAAGCACCTGTTAAGATTGAACCCTGAATGTTTGTGGGTCTCCAAAGGCATGCTCTTTCCACTACACTGCATTCTGTCCATCTGCTACTCAGTGAACTCAGTCAAGTCACACAGCCACTCACTCTTGGTTCTCTCACCTTTAGAAAGAGTTGGGCCAGATGCCTGTAAAGTCCCATTCCAATTGAATGACTCCATGTGATGGTAGGCTCAGGGAACAGCTACAGGCATGGTGCCTGCCCTGAGTTCACAGTCCCCTTTCACACCAACTCTGCCAGCAATCTCATTTTCTACCACCTCTGATGCCGGCTCAGCTCTTTCCATTGAAACAGCTAGATGGTCTATACTTTGTGTCTTGGGTTTATTGCAAGTCCTTATGGGTGATTATGACTCCTGCCCTTTCAAGCTGAACCTACCATCTTGGGCCCTAATCCATAGCCTCTGATCTCCAATCCCACCATTTGAAACACTGTGACTAATCACATCACTTTCTGGTGTCCTTTTGATTTCTTTTTTTTTTTTTTTTTCCTTTTGTTTTCAAGATGAAACCCAAGATTTGAATGCACAGGGCAGGTAATGGAATCATGAACTCTTTACTTTCCCCGACTTCACAGGTTAAGGCCCAACCCTTGGACTTATCCTGCCTCCCTTCTCCCATTACTCCCATTTAGCCTTACTCTACCTCTGACTCCACTTACCTTGGCTAGCATTACCACAGTTGATCTCTGAACAACACAAGTTTGAACTGTGGACCCACTTCGAGGCAGGTTATTTTCAGTAAATATAGTATTGTATTATAAATGTGTTTTCTCTTATGATTTTCTTTTTTTTATCTCTTATGATTTTCTTAATAATGTTTTCTCTAGCTTACTTTATTATAAGAATATAGTATATAATCCCCATAACATAAAATATGTGTTAATTAACTGTTCGTGTTATCAGTAAGGCTTCTGGTCAACAGTAGGCTATTAGTAGTTAAGTTTTTGGGGGAATCAAACGTTATATACAGATCTTCAACTGTACAGGGTTCAGCTCCCCAGCCCCTGTGTTGTTCAAGGGTGAACTGTATTTTATCCACGATTTGTTGATTTATTCCTCTTTTAAACTACCTCCTCCAGAAGCCTTCCCAGCCTTAACTGGATGCCCCTTCTTTTATTCTCAGCTCAAGGGTTCCACAAACTTGTTGGTTGAAAAGGAAAAGGAATGGAAAGAGAGAGAGAGAGGGAAGAGGAACAGTAACTGTATTTATCACACTTAATATTTCTCTTCTACTAGACTGTAGAGTCCTGGTGAACAGGGATTATATTGTTAACACCTGAATATCAAAACTAAGAGCCCCCTCCTCCCACTAATCCATCCCTATTCCATATTTCTCCTTGAAGAACCCACCAGATTTCACAATTATTTTTCAGAGACCTCTTGTCTAACAGATATCACTGGTCTAATTACTATATTGCCATTCGGTGCATCACAAATCCATCCTTATTTTAACATGAATTTCTGCCTCTACTACAATTTTTAAAAATGTGTAACATTCTAGACTTGACAGGGACACCTCTGTATTGCCTTATTTTGGATTGGGGTCGGGAAAGCAGTGAGTTCACCATTGCTTTTCATGGTGATAGTCTTTCATAATTGCTTTTTATGACAGTCTTTCATAATTGCCATCCACAGAAGGGGTGGGAAACAAAGCTGAGCGGAAACAGAAAAGCAAGAATTGGGGATTGGGTTTCACCCCACTTCTGAGTAGCAATATGAAATTAAACCCTCCTAAGAAGTCCCTAAATTCCCTTTACCACTTTCCACAGACCTTTTTTTTTTTCAACCCAGAGCCAAAGGCATAAAAGGAAAGTGAAAAGCAAATCAAAGCACTCCTAGTAACATTTGTGGTAGAAAATCTGACCAGATTGGTATGTGTGAATTTCATATTATTCTAAACTCCTTTTATTCTCAATGGGCAAATTTAGAGCAATCTCAATCAGGCAAATGCCTGATATTTGGAGAACTGCCAAAAAATATCCAAAGAGTTTCTAATGAGAAGTCGGCAGTGGGGACAGAGGCTGAGTCTGGGGGCTCCAAGTCCCACCTAAGTGTTCCCGGCTCCAGCCCAAGGTTGACAGGCAAAGTAGGCCCTTCATAGGAGGAAGAGTGAAAACACCCCAGGACTTCTTAGAAGATACAAGGCAAACCTACCACAAAAACCTCAGCAAATAGGAGAGGGCAAAAATCACTCAATCTTTTATTAGTGATCTTCATATTCTTACAAATAGGTACTAGGGCAGTCCTATCATTTCAGATGTGTGTTTAAATAATAAAATATATTACATGCATAATTTTCCCTCAAATTGCATTTGTGAGATACAAGCCTGGGTAATTCTGCTCCTTTTCCAAAGTGAAATGCAACCCTTGTATTTCCAAACATCCTTATGAAGCAAAGCCAGTACCTTCCCATTTCTAAGTTGGATACAAGTAACTATTATGTGCTGCTGTGGAAACTATGACAGAACATTATTCATCTGTTTGTTTTAATGGTTCATGGCCAAAGAAAAAAACTTTTAAAATTTAAATTTTTAAAAAATATTTTATTTACTTATTTGAGAGAGAAAGAAAAAAAAAGAGCAAGCAGGGGGAGGAGCCCAGAGAGGGGGACAAGCAGTCTCCACACTGAGCAAGGAGCCCAACACAGGACTTGATCCCACGACCCTGAGACCACAACCTGAGCTGAAACCAAGAGTTGTATGCTTAACTGACTGAGCCACTGAGGCGCCCTTTATAACTTAACTTTTAAAGCAAAAAAGTGATGTGAGAAAGAGTAAGGGACGCTTTTGCTAAGGAAATAAATGTTAATAATTGTCAGTGTCCAGGTATGGGAAACAGCACATGATACTTGACACAGTCACCTCAGGAGTGACTCTCATGCTCACAGAGGCATTGTAGTGAGAGAAGAGATGTTAGGAGTTAGGTGAGTTCTCAGCCTGAGAGATTGAGATCTTCTCTGTGAGTCATTGCCCCTCTGGGTTGATGGGCCTGGATTGGCTTACTTTGAAAACTGACCCTTAAGGTCAGGTGTGTTAACGCATTATCCTCTTTGATGCTGATGTGTAGATTGGTCTTTAGAGAACACAGTTTGTGAGATAAGTTTGGGATCACATATTTAACCTGTAATCTCTTGGTCACAGCCAGCCTCAGGCAAAGTCTACTCTTGCCACTCCAGACACCTCCCCTTCCAGGACTCTCACCTTCCCTCCTTCATTCTGACCAGCTCTTTCCGTATCTCCATCTGTATTTGTCCTGATGCCCCTTCTCTGAGGGTGTATACTTACAGCCGAAGAGAATTAAATTATTTTCTGTCCTTCTGGTTCACAGTTAACCAAAGATACTTCATGGCCCAGAGTCTTCTCAGGAAAAAGAAGGGTATTTTTAGATAGGGAATAGCTTTTTAGACCACATCAGATTCTAATTTGTTCTTAAAGTTTCCATGTCTCTGATCATTTATCCATATTGGAATAATTTTTCATTCTTTACTTGGATTCTTAGTTTTATCATGTATCCCCCCTTTTAAATTAAAAACAGCCAATTTTCACCTTCAAGAGATGTGACTGGGATGCCCAGGTGGCTCATTTGGTTGGGCAGCCTCCTCTTTGTTTCAGCTCAGGTTGTGGTTTTGGGGTCATGGTATCGGGCCCTAAAGAATAGGGCATGGAGTCTGCTTGTCCCTCTCCCTCTACTGCCCCCCTTGCTCAGTCTCTCTCTCTCTCTCAAATAAATAAATGAATAAAATCTTTAAGAGAGAGAGTGAGAGAGATGTGACTGTACCTGTCAAGGGAGAACCCTGTTTCTGAGATGGAAAGTTTTGCACCCACACCTAAGAGCTGGCCCTGGAGAGCACAATGTGTGTGGGTTTGCCATGGCTCTGCTTTTAACTGAGCAGCTAATATTAGTGGCCTGATTTACAAATTTTGTAAGGTATACTTTCCATCCACCTGTTGCCATGATGGTCTCTTGGGCAGGCACTGGTAAGTTATTATTGCTTCTCCAGAATAGATAATTTCATAGAGACAGGAAGCAGATTGGTGCTTACCAGAAGCTGGGGAGTGGGAGAAATAAGAAATATTTATTAATATAAGAAATAAGAAATAAAAAATACTCAAGGAGTATGGAGTTTTATTTTGCTATGATGACAATATTTTGATACTAAATAAAGAAAAAAAAAGGAAGAAATTACTTCCCAAATGAGAGAGGATAAGTCACAGTTGCTAAATTGCTCTCTGGAGCACACCTAAGGATACTCTACACATCTAGAAATACTTCGCCTTCCTTCAGACCAAGATTCAGAGCTTTGAGGGCAGGCAATTTGATGTGATTTCATCTTCATGGCTCAAAATGGAGCTCTTAAGGGGCATAGAGTGCGGTAAATTCAAAAGTGTTGGATTATTTCCTTCACTGTGATCTACATACAGGAGGTTGCCATGCTGTGGGCTTGCAGGCCACTCTCTCTGGCATTCTGGTTGGAGAGCCACAAGAATCAGAACAAAGAAACCTGCTAATACTGCATAAATTGGCAATGCTTGCAGCAGTTTAGTCTGCTTAGAAGCAGCCCATAAAGCCATCCCCAAAACTTCTCCCTGGATCTGAAGCTTGAAATTCCAACCATTGGCACTCTCCCAAGGTCCCTCAACCTTGTCCCTTGGGTATATATAAATAAATATTTTTAACTGAGGTGAAATTCGCATAGCATTAAAAATGAACCATTTTAAAGTGAGCCATTGGATAGCAGTTAACACATTCACAATGTTGTGTAACTACTACCTCATATCCAGTGTCAAAATATTTTCCTCATAGCAAAATAAAGCTTCATACCCATTGAGTTGTTACTCCCTATTTCTCCCTCCCTGGGGCCTTGGTAACTACCAATCTGCTTTCCATCTCTATGAATTTACCTATTCTGTATATTTTATGTAAATGGGATCATTAAAATATGTGACCTTTCATGTCTGGTTTATCTCATTTCAAGATTCATCCATGTCAAGTTGCAATCCTGGGGTCCTGGGATCAAGTCCTGCATCAGGCTCCCCACAGGGAGCTTGCTTCTCCCTCTGCCTGTGTCTCTGCCTCCCTCTGTGTGTCTCTCACGAATAAATAAATAAAAATCTTTAAAAAAACAAAAGCTGCTTCCATGTTGTAGCATGTTTCAGTACTTCATTCCTCTTTTTATAGCTGAATAATAGTCTATCATGTGTATCTACCGCTTTTTGGCTAGTGCTGCTATGAATATCTGTATTCAAGTATTTGAATACCTGTTTACTATTTTCTGGGTTGAGTAAGATTTTATAGTTTGCAAAATACCTTTACACTCATTCTCTTCCCACTAAGGAGAGGCATGCATTTTAACTGGTCTTATTCCCCCAAAGGGAACTTTTTAAACTCATCAATAAGTCTGTTAGGCCTACCCATGCTCCAGTGTAAAATCTGAAGAGGAAGAAAGTGGCTTCCAGTTTGGAGGGTGCTTCTGGCATGTCCACGGGCTAGCCTGGGACAGCCCCACATCTATTACGTCTGGTTCCGTTGTTGATCAGTCAGGCAGCGGGTCTCCGTTTCCACTTCTGAAGGTCTGGAGGGGGATGGTTCTTGGCAGCATCCTTTCCCTCGTTCAGCAGGTTTCCTGAGTTGTGCACTGTGCTGGGTGGGAGCGGAATCAGACATGGTCCTTGCCTTAAAGTGGTCGCAAGGTGGACAGTAACCATACAAACCTAATATGGAGTCAGAGGTATGATGTGTGATAAAGAAGCCGGCCTGGGTGGAGGTCAGTGACTAACTCTTGGGGGGAGCTTAGCATTTGGATCTTGAAGACAAGAAGACATTCACAGAATGAGAGCGAGGGTGGAAGGCATTCTAGGCCTCAGGAAGAGTGTAAACCAAGTCAGAGGAATAGCAAACTTGGCTTCCCTGTTTTGAGACTAGCAGAGTCATTCAGGTAGCCAGTATGATCAAGTTCATAGGCTTGACTGGCAAGAGCAAGGTAGGAAAAATGGGAGGGCCTAGATTATTGAAAGGCCTTGTAGGCTGTAGGCAGGAACCTGAAATGAATAGGAAACTATCATTTTAGGCAGGAAATGAGGTGATCGGGTCTGTGTTTGAAAAGATCACTTTGTGAAGAGGAGAATAATGAACCAGATGACAGAGGTGCCCTCTATTGGTGAGCCTCATACCTTCCATCCTCAGCCCACCTTCTGGGTCATCCTGGCTTGAAGCTGGGCCCAGACCTAACTGTAAAGTCAGGAAAGATTGCTGCCTTCTTCCAACACAGACCTCTCATCCGCTGCCCCAGCCTGCCTTCCTATATGGTTTTCGATAAAGATGACAGTGCCCGCGGCAGCTAGCAAAAATCAATCTACACTGAAGGCTTCCCAACCAAATAGGTCATCTCTCCTGGAAGCGTTTGAATTTAGAAGTAGGCCAAGCCTCAAACAAATAAATGAATTGTTAGTGAAGGCAATTCAGCCACCCAGGGAGAGACCCAGAGAGAGTGTTCTAGGGTTGTTATAAAGATGAAATGAGATCATCTGATGGCTTACCTAACCCCCTCACCCCATAGCATCTCCAGGTCTTTCTGCGCACAGTAAGGTTTCCACCTCTCCCCCTGTAAGATTTTTATTTTGAAATATTTTTATACTTAAGAAAAGTTGCAAAAATAGTACAGAGAGTTTCCATATGTCCTTCTCCCCATTCCTCCTAATGTTAATGTCTTGCATAAACATAGTGCAATGATCAAAAGTAAGAAGTTATTGGGGTGCTTGGGTGGCTCAGTAGATTAAGCATCTGACTCTTGATCTCAGCTCAGGTCTCGATCTCAGGGTTGTGAGTTTAAGCCCCATTCTGGACTCTACACTGGGTGCAGAGCCTACATTAAAAAAAAAAAAAAAAAAGGAAGAAATTATCATTGGTACAATACAAACTACTCTATAGGTTTTATTTGAATTATGCCAGTTTTCCCAGTCATATTTCAGGGTTTCCTTTGAAATCATATATCTAAGACAATCATTGAGTTTGTTCTCTTGTGTCCCTTAAATTGAGGCAGCCTTCGGAAAGCCTGCCCTTCCTGGAAGCTGAAAAGAGCAGTCATGGGCCTCTCATGGTCCAAAATTGGCACAACTCTGTTCGGGCATTCCTTAGGGTGTTCTACAACTTTTCACTTTCCTAATCCCATGCAGCCACTCATCCTTTCTCTCTGCTCCCAAAACTACAGATAGTCTCCACATGCCCCATACCATGCAATGCACTTTTTCCATCATCATAATTCTCTGCTTTAGTCACTGACCTGAGAAATTAGGCCAGGAATTTGTGGCTATTGATTTTCATTATCACTATAAAACTCCCTTGGGTTGTGACTTGCGGTGGCCGCTTTTCCTTTCACTGGTCTCCAGAGGGCCCTGGATGGGACACCCCTACTGCTACCATGTTGGTCATGGTGACCCTTAGCCCTGTATGACTATCTCTTATAAGATCCTTCCACCTCCATGGTCTCCCGTGGAGAAGGTGATAGGGATTGGCAACATGGTACCTAAATTACTTTTGTGAAAAACATGAGTCCCCATCACAAAGCACTCCTGCTTCTTGACATCAAGTTAATGTAGCTGGCACATGTTGGTGCCAGCCATTGTGATATATGTGCAAAATTCCATTTGCCTGTTCACTATGCACCCTTCTTCTCTGTACAAAGAATGCAGCCTTGGGCATACTCACTGCAAGTGCCCTTGCCCTTTTGCTGCCATGTGCTCCATTATTTTAATTTTGCTCCGCAAAATTAATGATGAAAGAAGTATGAGCTGGAGAAAAGCATAGAGCTGATGAATGTTGGAGGAGCACTGGTTCCCCTCCAGCCAAAGCCAGAAGGAAAAATGGGATGCATGAAACGTGACTGTGACTCTATGTTCAAGAGAAAACCTTGTCACCACCCAGCAAACACCCAAGCATCTTCACAGCAGAAAGCCCCTCTAAGCAGTGCAAACACTTTCATAAACCATTTGGAGGGAAGCTGTATAGCATGGTTGCAAGCACTAGTTTTAGACAAATCTAGCTCTTCTACTTGCTATGTGTATTTAGACAGGTTCTTTGCTCTTTCTGACTCTCAGCTTTCTCATCTGTAAAATGGGAATGAATACACTTTCACCTTTTTTATAAGATGGTTGTCAGGATTCAATGATTTAATATCAATTGTATATGTACACAGAACTTAACAGTTCCTGGTACAGAAAAAAGGCTCATTTTAAAACCTCTTATTTATGATTAGGCTGATCTAATTAAAAGTAATACTGAAAAGCAGAACATCATGATAGATCCAACAATGTGATGTAATGGCTTAAGCTTACATGTTAAGTTCTAATCCTAGCTCCACCTATAATTGGCTTTGTGCATTTGACCCAATTATTTCTCTGAACCTGAATCTCTCCCTCTGTAAAATAAGGATTATAATACCACATAAGGGGCTACTTGGAAGAAAGCACTTAGCATAGTACCCAGCACGGAGAGTGTCAGACACTTAATAGAGGTTTGTTTTTCTAGTGCTGTGGTTCTTGACCACATGCAAATCACCCGAGAGCTTTTCAAAAAGCATGCATGCCTATGCTGCATCCCCAGAGAGTATGATTTAATGGGTCTGAGGTGGGGCTTAGGCATTGGTATTTTTCAAAAGCTTTCTGAGGAGATTCTTCAGAGCAGCCAGGAACTGTTCCTGAGCAGATGACATTACACACTGTTGTTTTGTTTTGTTTTGTTTTGTTTTGCTTTTTATATCTGTCCCCAAAAGACTGGTCAAAATATCAGGAATTCTGGGCACAGTCAAAAATTCAATACACCTGCAGTGCTAAGCCCTTGATAAGAAATATGCAGCCAAGGAACTGCATTCCTTTTCATTATGAAAAAAAAAAAAAAGGATTCAAAGAGTCTTTTTAGAGTCTTGAACTGGAAAGGTGGTAAGAAGTTTAGCCTAAGCCTCACACATAAAATATGGGAACTCCCAGTAGGTTAGGGATTTATATCTGGGGGTAATTCCAGAGTTTTGTCCTCCCAAGAGATATAAATTGAGGCCTTGAGAGTTTAATGTGGGGGAGGAAGAAGTGTTCTCATAATGACACCTTAAAAGTCCAGGGCTCTGCTAATGCCTAGGGATAGAAAAGCATCATCTGTAATAGCAGGGGGTGGTGTGGAAGTACTTTCTGGTCTCAGTACTTTGGTTTCCAAGACCCAAGGCTAGGTCATCGAAAAATTTCTTTCTCCCCATAGGTTTATGGTATTAGTTACCCAATAAAAGTGGAGTTAATTTTACAACCCAAGTAAAATTTAAGCCAAAAAGGCTTCAACATTACTCTAGGATTTATGAAAGTAAACATGTGAAGTGCTTGCAGGATTTTACGACATTAAAATTTCAATGTCTTCATGTCAGGTATATGATATATTCATTTGTATGTGTATTTAAAGGTTATGTTTATAAGAGCTTTGCAGTACACACTGTTTTGGGGAACTAACGTGAAGATACTTCCCCCATGTCCACCTTCAAAATGACTGTTACAGTGAATGGGAAGTAGAGAAACTCTGGAAACTGGTCTTTTAATAATTAGCTTTATCAGATCTCTTTCACTTGGTTTCCTGTGATAGTTTGGGCTCTCTAGACTCCCACATTTGTGGCCCTAGACTGACTACAGTCCATTTCACAGAGTAGGAGCTTAATAAATAATTGTCCTTTAAATAAGTGTCTTCTTTGGTAATCATAAATACTTCAATAGTAAGCATATGTGACTGCTGCATGTGTAGCACTTTTTAAAAAGCGTTTACATTATTTCATAGGCTTCTCATGACTTTCACTTATAGGATAGAAAGGCCAATGATTATCTTCATCTTATAGATAAGGAAAGCCATAGCTCAGAGGACTCAGAGAGATTGCCTAAGGACATGCAAATGTTAAACCTAGGAAGACAATTTCCTTCTCCTGACTTTTGCTCCAAAGAGGAAAAGTGATAATTCTTTCCAAAGATTTTATTTATGTATTTGAGAGAGAGAGAATAGAGAGAGAGAAAGCATGAGTGGTGGGGATTGGCAAAGGGAGGAGAAGCAGGCTCCAGGGTGAGCCTTATGCAGGGCTCCATCCCAGGACCCTGGGATCATGACCCGAGCCAGAGGCAGACACTCAACCGACTGAGCTACCCAGGTGCCCTGGAGAAGTGATATTTTTATTCAGACAAAGTATTGATTCCAACCAGATCAACAGAGGAGGAGCATCCAGGGTGAAGTCAGCCTAAAAGTGTGGCAGGTGGCCTTTTGTTCGGCTGTGGTCTGCTTTTGAGAACCAGCTGGATATTCTGTGCTCTGGTGTCTTGTGCTTATCATAGGCCTTGTGGGATGTTACAGCCTCTGTCCTTTCAAGCTGAATCTGCCACCTTGGGTCCTATCTCCAGCCTTAGATCTCCAGCCATTTGCCACACTGTCGCTTAACCACACTATCTGGCATCCCCTTGTCTTCAGAATGAAATCTACTCCCCCTCCTTTTTTATTATCATAATTTCGAGGCAACAAAAATTTTTTAAGATTATTTCTAAAGTTTTCGGGGATCACGAAAGCAAGATTTTCATTGATATGTTTTCTAGAGTTCCTGGAACTTAGTGACTCATTTGAAATTGTGCAGTCCCTGGGTTGCCTGGACCTCTCTGTGCACTGTAGAGATAATGGATCTTCAGCAGTGTGGAGCCACATAACTGCACTGCCCTCTGGTTTCTTTCCAGCTGCACCAAGCTTCTCACCCCATGGATCCTCCTAATTGACACATCAGTTGGAGTGGATCTTGTGGATAATGTGCCCACGCCTTTGTAGCAAATGAAGCAGAAATAATCTGTGCTTAAAAAAAAAAATACTGTAGAACATGTGCCCAGATTCCCAACTCATTTCCTCTTTACTTTTATAACTACATCATCTTCCAGCCCACCACCAGCTGCGAAAATAAAAGTGCTTTCTCCCATATTTAAGGATGATTTTGCGCTTCAGAATGATTTTCTGGGGGTGAAGGAAGCTTGACCAACGTGACCAGCAGATGTTTTAAGTGATGGATGGAACTGAGGAAAAGCCGGACTCCTTAATGAAGCCTTTGGGATACTGTGCTCAGCTTCTCCCCCTAGCGACCGTTTCGGGCATCACACAGTCAGAGCCACCTGGGTGTGAATGCGCTGCACCAGCTAATTAATATCTGTGCTCTCTTTCTAGAGATGAGTATGAAGAAGATGGGTTCTGTCAGCCATACAGAGGAATCGCATGTGCAAGATTTATTGGCAACCGCACCGTTTATATGGAGTCCTTGCACATGCAAGGGGAAATAGAAAATCAGATCACAGGTAGGTAACACCAATGAAATTGTATGGATACCTTGTGTAACTCTTCCTCACCAAACGCTTTCTTGAGCTCCTCTCTTACCAGAGGATCAGGCTAGGCAGAGGGGTTAGGAGCAGAACCACAAAGAAGCCGAAGAGAGGATCTCTGTGCTCTGGAATGTATGTTAGACTACTTTCTTCGTTTGTCTGAATCGGAAGTATCTTTTCAATGGAAATCTCACAGTGAGGCGCTTTCTAGCACACAGGAGTGAAGTAGTGTAGGCCACCCTGTACGATTTGCACACCTGGTTCTGCTGGTTAGTGTGTAGTTATGCCTGGGTGCCATGAAGCCCTGCAAGCCATTAAAATTGCCTTTATGCTCCCTGCGTGGAGCCTGCTTCTCCCTCTGCCTGTGTCTCTGCCTCTCTCTCCCTCTCTCTATGTATCTCATGAATAAATAAGTAAAATCTTTAAAAGTAAAAAAAAAAAATTGCCTTTATAGGATTCTGATAAGGTTGCCAGCTTTAGCAAATAAAAATACAGGACACCCAGTTACATTCGAATTCCAGATAAACAATGGAGAACTTCTTAGTGTAAGTATGCTCCAAATGTTTACCTGAAATTCACATGTAATGAAGTACCTTGTAGTTTCTGGTGACCTTCGGGTTTATGAGGCAAGAACAAACTTGAGACAGGCACACAGAACAGCAAAGAGTCTAGAAATTATGTCCCATGAGGAATACGAAGGAACTAAGGGGAGGCCAGGGGAGCTATTTAACCTGGAGAAGCAACTACAAAAAGCTGTGGTTGCCACAAGCTAGAGAACTTTGAGGAGGAAGGATTCTGAAAGGCCAGAGGACAGAAAAAGGACTGATGGGGAGGGGCTGTTGAAGACACATTTCATCCTAATATAAGGACATTTTAATGTACTTTTTACTAAGTATTTGCAAAAATAAGTGGGAGTTCCCATGTAAATATTTCATCACCCATCTATAATAATGCTCTCTTAGACATTTTTGATGGACCTCTGCTTACTGGAAAATATTATAGTTAAAAAAAAAAAGCCATTTATTTTTGTTTAACTCGACATTTCCCAAACCTGTTCAGCCCTGGAACCCTAGTTTCTCAAACACTATGAATGTTCTACAGAATGAATGTTGGGAGGAACATACATTGGGAAACAGTGTACCAACCACCCCTAGACTGTCTTGTGAGGTACAAGCTCCTCGTCAATGCAAAGGGAGGCAGGTATACTCTTTTTGTACACGTACTCATTAAGAAGTTAGGCTAAGTGACCACTAACACACACACACACACACACACACGGAACAACGGAGTTGTGCTTTTTAAGAACTTCCAAGAGAATTGCCTCATTTTCAGAAGATGCAATAGGAAGTATCAAAGGCACAAAGAAATTAAACAAGTTTCCCAGTCATATACCTCAGAGGTAAGACACAGAACTAAATCCTGTGATCAGGCTCCGCCACCACAGACAACAGGTTCAGCCCTGCAGCTGTCAAATGTTTTAGAAGCTTCATAAAGCTAATAAAAAGTACCGGATGAAAAACAAAGTTCTGTTGCTTTGTAGTAAAAATGAAAAATATATTGCGCTTTAACCTAATTAATTCTTTTTTTATTGGGAAACGGGACATATGTAACTTAATCCTGTTTTTTTAACTTTGTAGTCAAAATGATTTTTTTCAAGCCAGTGAAAGTAAAGCCCCTGGGACATCTGAACCAAATCTCTTCTTGGCCTTGTCTGGTTGAGTACAGCGGATTCCTTCTCGCGTGTGTTTATATCTGATATCTGTTGACTAGATAACCGAAGGAGATAAACCCTGGCCCCTGGGAGCTAATAACTGTGTTTGTTTTCCAGCTGCCTTCACCATGATCGGCACCTCCAGCCACTTATCTGACAAGTGCTCTCAGTTTGCCATTCCTTCCCTGTGCCACTACGCCTTCCCCTACTGCGATGAAACCTCATCCATCCCAAAGCCCCGGGACTTATGTCGCGATGAATGTGAAATCCTGGAAAACGTCCTCTGTCAAACGGAGTACATTTTTGCCAGATCGAATCCCATGATCCTGATGAGGCTGAAACTGCCCAACTGTGAAGATCTCCCCCAGCCCGAGAGCCCCGAAGCTGCAAACTGCATCCGGATTGGAATTCCCATGGCAGATCCTATAAATAAAAGTAGGTGGTAACTCCTGACTTTCTGTGCTGTCTGGAGGCCAGCAGCCCCATGGCACAGTGCAAACTGGACCTCGATCTGTAGTAATGATTCTTACTGGTAGGCAGATTACCTTCCAGTGGGCTAAAGACTGTGTGTGGGCTTAGCAAGCAGTGGTGGATTATCTAATGTCACTGTCTTCAAGAAGCTTCATGAAGATGATAATTTTTAAATATGGTTACTGGTTCCTCAGTGACTTAAAACAGAATTACCATAGGACCCAGTAATGCCACTCCTGCTGTACACTCAGACGGATTTAGAAAAGGTGCTCAAAGAAAAACTTTTATGCAGGTGTTCAGAACAGGTATTCACAATACCTGTAAAAGAGAAAAGCAACCCAAGTGTCCATCAGTGGATGAGTTGATAAATTGTGGTAGATCTATATAGTGAAATAGTATTCATCCAGAAAAAGGAATAAAATCCTGTTACATGCTACAACATGGGCTGAAACTTGAAAGCAGTATGACGGTGAAAGAAGCCAGACACCATTGGATGATTCCGTTTCTCTGAAATATCCAGGATAGACAAATCCATAGAGACAGAAAGCAGATTAGTGGTTTCCAGGGACGGGGTTGGGGAGCCTGGACATTGACTGCTGAATGAGTATTGTGTTTTCTTGGGAATGATGCAAGTGTTCTGGAATGAGAGAGTGCTGAAGGTTGCGCAGTATTTTGAATGTCCAAAATACACTAATGGTAAATTTTATGATGTGTGCATTGTACTGCAATTTAAAATATATATACATGGGGCTTGCTTCTATCCACTGCCCTCTCACCTCTGTTCCTCTGTGATTTCCCATTCACCTAGAATTAAACTCACTGGTAATTTTTTGGTTTCCTTTTGGAATTTAATATTATGCTATTAGTTAACTTATTGCATCTAAAATGCTTAGAACTCTGCTTAGCACACAATGATGGCAATATCTTCATTATTACTGTTATTACTGTTATTTTGTCGCTGGCCCTCCATCTTTTGACTTATTTCAACTCAGTGGATTTTTGCAGTGCTTTCAAGTGACAGCCCTGTGGTCTCCTGGGAAGAGGACTTGCTTCTCAAGAATATGCAGTGCTTCAGCACAGAGTGGCCCTAACTCCTGTTAGAAACTCATAACACACTGCTCCTAATGAACATTTTCTAGGAACTAGATTCTTTTTTTTTTTTTTTTTACGGAACTAGATTCTTTATCACACGATTCATGTCTAAAGACATCAAGCAAGCATGGAAAGAAGAGTGTAGCTTGAACCTTTCCTTTTTCGAACTGGAAAATTACTCCTGTGCCTCCAAGTCCCAACCCCAGTTCTGATTTTGTGTGTGTGTGTGTGTGTGTGTGTGTGTGTGTTCAGTATTAAAAATGTTTGTGGGGGACTGGTTTTATTCCTGCCGCATAAGCTTTAAATCCTCCCAGGAATGTAACTGTGAGGCAGGACCTGTGTCCCAGCCTAGCAAGCAGGGAGACTGCTCACATGGCCCCTAACCAACAGGGAAGCCTGAGCCATGAGGTTAATTGTGAGTCCTCCCTCCAGAAACTGCTGGCTAGAAACCCCAGCATCTCCTGTTTCCTTCACACAGTTTAAGCCTTTCTCTTCTGTTTTCCAGATCACAAGTGCTATAACAGCACAGGTGTGGACTACCGGGGGACCGTCAGTGTGACCAAATCAGGACGCCAGTGCCAGCCGTGGAATTCCCAGTACCCCCACACGCACACCTTTACCGCCCTCCGCTTCCCAGAGCTGAATGGAGGCCACTCCTACTGCCGCAACCCAGGGAATCAGAAGGAGGCTCCCTGGTGCTTCACCTTGGATGAAAATTTTAAGTCTGACCTGTGTGACATCCCAGCATGTGGTAAATGCCTTTAATGTGTCCACTTACCTTTAAAGGATCCCCTCTCCATCTCCCTGCCCTGAGGAGAGTCAGTAAGAGGGCAAAGGAGAGCTATAGTGTTTGTTAGATCTCAAACTATGTTTCTAAGACAGTTAAACCTTGCCGTTTCTACGTAAGATGTCTTTTAGGGTACCGACACACACTCTCAGGGGGCAAACTGCCTTATCCCCGTAACCACTGTCGTCAGTGGGTATAACAGACACAAGGGAACAGGCTCATCACAATCAGTCATGTAGAAAAAGATATTACCCACAATGCTCCATGTCCAAGTGTTAGCAAAACAGGTGTATTAGAAACAGAAAGAGAACTGTTTTCCCTTTGTCCTTGAGAACACCATAAGGTAGGATGAATCTATAGCTATTACGCACTCATCCAGGGCAACATGTAGACAAACTGTGTCTTCTCTGTCATCCTTTTATGCCACAGAAGTGTGGAAAGCAAATGAAATTCCTGAATCAGTTTGTTCCATTTTCTAGAAAAATATGTGGAAGGTAGGAGAAACAGAATGAAAATAAAGGTGAAACCTGGTTTGGGACTGTTTTGGAACGGACCCATCTTCCTGGTCCTAGTTCTCATAGATGATGTCAACTTGGTTCTCTCGACATAGAGGGAGAGTCTGGTGTCTCTGCAGGGAAAGCCACAGCAGTAAATTGGACATAATAATAACATCCACCTAGTGGTTACTGGGAGAATGAATGGGTTACTAAAAAAACTCTATGATGTCTGGAAGATAGTAAACGCTTAACAAATATTATCTGTTATATAATTATTATACAGTCAATATATAAAGAAAAATCTGCTATAATTCATATATAGTCAACATAGAAAGAGGAATGTTTGCTCCCAGTTTAGCAAATGTTGTTTGAGAGTCCACCGTGGAGCAGGGGGTTTGAAAGAGAATAAAATGTGATTCACATTACAGTCACAATGTAATGTGGATGATGCAATAGAAGTTAGCACGAATGTTATGGAACAGAGAAGAGAAAGCTGAAACATACTAAAGAGGTCCATAAGAAGAAGTAATAAAAATGTTAAAAAGAAATCTCAGTGATGAAAATTTGGGAAACTATTATTCAATAATTTTGTTCTTATGTGTTACCTGTTACTATATTGTCTTCTCTTGCAAAATGATTTTGTGGGTGGTGAAGCATGCCAGGTTTGAGAAAGAGGTGACCAGACCCTTTTTGTGTTGCTGGGCTTTAAAATGCCTTCATATGCAGCATAAAGAACAAATTATGAAGTAAAACTTTTCCAGAGCCACCATCGGAAACTTCAAAGCAAATTATCCGGTATTTTTTAAATGGTTTGCCCTTAATAATTCATGACTTTTCCCACATGCTATATTCAATGCTAATAGGAAAGGAATAAAAATAAAATGTAGATTTATAATCATCCACTTAGTTGTCCACCCTTTCTCCTAAACCAGGTAAGGAGAAAAAGGAGAAAAAGCATCACTTGCTGAGCATGAGTAATGTGTCAAGCATGGTGCTTGGGGTTTTCATAGGCTTTGCCCTTACACTGTGATGAGTGTTATTAACCCTATGTTACTGATGTTACACCCAACTACATCTTCTTGGTACTCTACTGTGCTATCTCAGAATACTGGTGTGTGTCCTTAAGAACACCAGATGAATTATTTTAGGGAAGAAACACATTGTTCGTTCCTCTCTTGGTAAGTGCTGTTGTCCTTTGGGTGACTTCTGATGCTCAATTTCCAACTAATACCCAGCAGAAGTAGGAAGATAATTTGGTCATAAACTAGAAGGTTTGTTAATAAGCTGATTCAAGCTTTACTACAATTAGTTTAGTTTAGTCAAGACTCAAAATTATACCTGAGAAATATGTGGTTTTCATTTCAGTGACCTTCCTGAAGCAATCAGACCAAATACATACTCTGAGGAATGAAAGGAATCCTCAAACAGTTTTTCAGACTGGATAGAGAGAGAAAGATCCCCTACAAAACACTTACTTACCATGTGCCTGCACAATGCTCCATGCTTTACATATTCATGTACATTTAAAACTCGTATCCACGCTATGGGGTTAATAGTGTTATTAACGTAGTCCACTGAGGTTCAGGAGGGTTAAAGAACTGGTATAAATCACACCAGTGATGAGATTGGACCTTGAACCTCATCTATCTACATAAAGCTCTGACCAAACTCAAAGCTCATCCTCTTTTCCCAGACACTCCCTAGCTCCCATTTAAAGATTTTTTTTTTTCAGAAATAAATAAAAGAATGACAATAGGCTCCACCTTTGGGTCCCAGGATACAGATTCCCATAATATGATGTGACATCAAAAAGTGTTCCCTTGCTGATGAGGAAATCCATCCTAGTATTACTCTATGTTCTCATAGTATCAGTAAATACAATGATGTTAGAAACCCTGAGAATATTTCATTCTGCATATTAGATGGCAGAAGACACAGTTAACCTTCTGATGACTGGTTAAGTTCTAGTCATATAAGAGATAAATTTAGATGAATGTTAAATCTAGAGATGACAAGGTAGTTCTCACCACTTATAATAATCATTTTTATTAAAAAGAACATTTTCATTTCAGTTTGAAAGAAAACAGTTGCTCTTGAATTCTTCAAGCCAAGCCACAAGTATATACATTAAGGGCACAGGGAATCCTTAACATTGATCAAGAAGCAGCTGCTGAGAGGCCAGTGGCTCTTCAATGTAAGAATTAAAAAAGAAAGCAGGTTAGCATCATCTGTTGTTCCTGGGCAAGGCTTCTCAGAATTGCCCCTGGATAGACCACCTGTAGCAATCTAATCATAATAGCATCCTACTTTATAACACTTCTTAAGAGCATTTGATTTTCTTTCTCTTTTCATTTATAGAAAAATTAAGAAAGAGAAAGTTGAAATTCCTGCCTTCTTTTATCATATGAGAAAACCAAGGCCCAGGGAAGTGGTAGGACTTACCCAAGATCATAAATCAACTACAGAATCTAGATCTCCTACCTCTAGGACCACTCACTGCTCTTTGTTCTATACTAGTGCTTCCCAAACGGCAGAAGTTTTGTCTTCCGGAGAACATTTGGCAATGTCTCAAGTACTTCGGTCCTCACTCCTGGTGGAAGAGGAGGGTTGTGAGATGCTACTGGCATCTACTAGGTAGAGGTCAGAGACGCTGCTAAACACCCTACAATGCACAGAATGACCCACACAAAGAATTATCCAGCCCAAAATGTCGATAGTGCCAGGGTGGGTGGAGGAACCTTGAGACTGGATAGGAATTACACAATTTAAACTATAGAACAACAATATCATTAAACAGCAGTTGCCGTTTATTGAGTGCCTACAATGAGCCAAAGACCATGCTAAGAGTTTTTGTGCATTATCTCATTTATAGCAGTCCTATAGCCCTATGAGTTGGGTTTATTCTATTCAAGAAGAGAAAACTGAGACTTAGAAAGGGTAATTTATCCAAGACCAAATGGTTAATAAGCAATGAACTAAAGACTCAAACCTATAGCTGGTATGTGTATCTGCTGAGATAGATAGATAGATAGATAGATAGATAGATAGATAGATAGATAGATAGATGATAGATGATAGATAGATAGATAGATATTGAGAATAATGTTTCATCTTACAGCGAGCTAAAAGCTAGTGGGGCAGATTTGAAGTGAGTCTTTTTCCTTCTCCCTCCCAAATGAGATGGAGTCTCATGGGAATGTTCCTGCATTCTTTAGTTAAGTCAAAGTTAAGGAGATTTCAAAATCTCCATGTGGTTTCTCATTTTCCTACTGATAACTTTTGTTTTCATTTCAACCAAGTAAGGCTAAAAGAAGTATAGGACTAATTAAATGCAGAATGTGAGCATTTGTTGTACTTTCTAGAATAAAGGCATTTGAGAATGGTCTGCCACAGACCGTTTTTATCTGCAAACTCACTCTAAGACAGAAGATAAAATTAAACACAACCAAATATGTCTTCTATGAATTCTGGGAATTGGCTCTGCTAAGACTCTGTGCATGCACCCAGGTAGTGCTTGGAGGAAGTGAAAGGACCAAAGATACTTTGGGCAAGATCTGACCTCTCATCCTCCCTGTCTTTTCCTTCCTATCTATCCCAGGCATCTAACAATTAGAATGGTCAGTTATTTACTTAGTCATTCACTGAAACACAATGTATGTTGAGCTTCTATTATGCTTCAGATTTTGTGAATGGGGAGGTCACAGCATGCCCTCGTGTAGCTTACAATCTAGTAAAAGACTCAGATGGTAAAAATATGAATCACGTTCAGCACTGTTTTATAGTTCCCAACATTTCTGTGCGCTGTCATGCGCTTGGCATTTTAATGACTGCTGTCTGTTCTGTAATGCCAGCATCTGGCCTGTGACTTAAAATGTGTTGAATGAATGAATCCTCGTAATAACCACAGGATAAAGGTCTCCTCTCGACTCTACTGATGGAGAAGCAGAGGCAACATTTTTACTAGAGCCAACATTCAAACCCAGTCCGTGAGACTGTAGGTCAGTCTTCTGTCCACCGTGACACAACCACCTAAAGGACAAATTTGAGAGTATTCAGAGGAATGAACATTCCTTTGATCATTCTGAACTCTCTAGGTGTTTGGGATGCTGTTCATTTATTTTCTGATTTGCAGCTCCGCACACGCAGGAATGGAGCCCACAGCCACAAAGTCATCTATTCAGAGGGACCCTAGGTGCTCCACTCAGCCTCAGCCCCGAAGAGGACTAGCTCCCCCAGCAGCTCCATGCAGGGCTCACAGCATTTGCTGGTTTCCCGTTAAATCCAGCTCTCTCCTCCCTTCCCGGCAGCAGGTCCCCCATCCTCAGAGTTGGCCATCTTCCCTGAGAGCCTGCCTGCAAACCTTCGTTCACTACACCTTTACCTCTAGTCACTGTGGCCACCTTCCAACACAAATACTGTGGGTTGGGTGGAAACTACGTCGAAAAAGAAACATTTGCCTATGTTCTTTCCAACTGGCACCTAGGCACACCTCCCAGCTTCACAGTTCCACCGTAGCCCTATCATTGCTTTCCTACACAGCCTGGGGGCAGAACTATGGAAAATGCTTGTTTCTCCGGGAGCAGCTTTTTCATGATCTGGCCATTTTACTTTGGCTTTATTTTACCACGTGACTTCGGTTCTTTCTTTGTCCCTCATTTGTTCCTCTCTTGAATTGTATGGGGAAGCCGAATTTTGATTATATTAGGGCTTTCATATTCATACCTTGGCCCTTTATCTTACTCTAGATGAAGTCCAGAGGCCACGTTCCTTCCGCCAGCCAGGCTAGCATGTCCGAGAGGTCTCACTAAAAGTCTCTCCCTCTACCAAACAGCTAGAACTTCCAAGAGGGGGATGGTTTTGACTCCTCAGCCAGCTTCACCGAAGAGCACCCACTGATAAGAAAAGTCGTGGGCCATTTGGCTCCACTTGCAGTTTTCATACCTGGCCTATTACTTTTCTATTTCCTTTTAAGTCCTTGGCTTGCAACAGTCTGCCAAAGGGCACTGTGCCCAGTTCTGTGCCTGAAGAGCCCTGACTTGTCCCATAACCTTATAAACCCCCGCCCTGGGTTCTGCTTTGTCACAAACCATTTTCTACAACGTGGTGGTTTACAGTTCGGGGCAAGGCAGATGTTTTCCAGATTGCGAACACTGCAGTTTTTAACTCACTCTGTCAGCAGCCTTCTCCCATATTTCATAGAAGACCTGTTGTAAGGCAATTTGTCTTTCAGCCATTTCTTCAAACCAAAATTGAACATTACAGTGAATTGGATGGTGGGGAGGGGGAAATGGAGGGAGGAATAGAGCACTGCTTTGTATGGTTTGAAGTCTTCCGGAAGAGTTATTTTTATGCTACAGAGATTTTCAAGATGTACTTTATTCTCCAGTCTCTATACATTTTCGACAAAGTAAAGAACAATAGTTACCCAAAACTTATAACTAAGTCATGTTCCATAAACATTTTTAACCATAAAATAATTTTTTCTCAGAGATTTTTTTTTTATTGTTCTCAAAATATATTGAGTCATTTATCCAGTGTGTCAGCTGCTCTAGCAATAAGCTTTCGGAAGCTCTTAACTCTTTTGGCCTACCACCATGCCAATGGGAAGGGCTCCTTGTCGCTTTAACCCTTTGGTGACAGAATTCTGATATACCACCACAATGATCTCTGCCATTTGTTGTATCAGCCACGGTTCTGGTAGGAAACAAAAGGCACAAGCAAACATACTATGGAGAGTTTTATAAAGAGACTGTTTATGAAGACTTTGGCAGAATTAGGGGAAACCAATAAGGTGACGAACCCAGGGCCAACAGAAGTGGGAGGCATTACCATCCTAGGCTTGAAGAGCCAAGGGAATGATTAGTTACCTTACCCTATGGAGCCCAGCTGAGGCTAAAAAGAGATGTCCAAAGGCTGTGGCCTTTGGTAGGAGGAGGTAGCCAATCCTCTGCAACTCAGCAAGGAGGGAGCAGGAATAAACATGTCAGCCATACTCTTCTTGCCTTTGGCAATTCTTTTTGTCCCGCCAACGTCTCCCATTGGCTGAACCTAACCAGAAGCCAGAGAGCAAGGATGCCCAATGATACTGTCTATAGAAGTCAGCCTCAGCATAGAGCTGAGTAGAAAAGGACTGATACTGGATCTGAAGACACTCAGGGAAAATATTCATCACTAGCTTTAAATCAGTTGCTTCACAAGAAAGTCAAAAGAACAGTAGGTGCCTAAATAAGATATGTCAACTCAGTTTATAAAATTAAAGAACTTTAGGGGGAATCCTAGGAATCATCCAGCCTCTGTTTGAACATCACCAGAGACTGTCAGAGACAGGGACATCTCACCACCCTGAAGAAGTTATGGGATGGCCCCCACTGCTCAAAATCTGGATTTGTAAGTCTGAAACCAAAATTTATATGTGAAAGCTCCCTAATTTTTAAAAAATGTTGGCCATGAATTCAAATTAAAAAAAAAAATCAATAAGGAACAAGTCTATGTCCTAGATCTAGATCTAGTCTGTAACCTCTGGTAACATTTATCATCCACATTTGAAGGTACTTAGCACATCCTTCATTTGATTTTTAATTTGGTCGGAAGAGTATATAACTCTTCCAAACTTTCCTTACCCATTTTCCTCCTCCTCTAAATGTTTCTTGCTTTTTTAAAGCCTTTCTTAAAAATGCTGCCTTAGAAAACACTTTTTTGGTGTTTTTAAACTAGTGACGATAGAAGACCACGATATTTTTGATCATCACTCTGTATTGTCAATAAAAGGGTTTTTTGTTTTGTTTTGTTTTGTTTTGTTTTGTTTTTGCTTAAAGTACCATATGTAAAATTTTTTTGAGTATTTCATCATGCTATTGCTGAGTCTAGCTGAGCCTTCAAGTCTTCATTAAAACTTATCAGTCTTCTATTTTCCTCTTTTTTTTTTCTTGGTTTTGTTACATAAAATGTTATTTAGTAGATTTGCTTAATGAGCTTCTTTAAGCAAGAACCTAATGGCAAGCTATGTCTATTTGTAAAATTTCAACTGTTGGTTTGGGTCATTATTTTAGTCTATTTTGAGTAAACCTCTAAAATTTTATTTCTTTAGTCAGGTTTCTTTCCTAGATTTGGGTCATTTTCAAGTTAGATGAATATGGCATCATCATGTAGTTGATGATAATGTCAAACAGTCAGGTTCACTCATGCTTAGTTCTCTACAATTTGAGGTTGATTTGCTGATTAACACTGTTAGGGTATAGGCACATGGTAAATTACAAATCTATCTAATGATATTAATATCTAACCCTCCATCTTTGGTCCATAAGGATATCATTGGTCACTTGATCAAATGTCTTGCTAAAAGTTTAAGTGTGCTTGGTCTACCACTCTAAAATAATGCTATCAAAATGAAAGAGATTTAATTTTAGAAAACCTTTTGAATTTTGGCATGTAAAGATTATTAGCCCAATTAAAAAGTGGATGAAGGACTTAGATATTTCTCCAAAGAAGATATATAAGTGACCAATAGTAAGAAGAACGGAATCTCAAAGAGATATTTGTACACCCATGTACATTGCAGCATTATTCACAATAGCTGAGAGGTGGAAGCAAGCCCATCAATGGATGAATCCAGAAAGAAAATGTGATATATACATACAATGGAATATTATTCAGCCTTAAAAAAGAAGGAAGTCTGACACATGCAACAACATGGATAAACCTTGAGGACATTTTACTGAGTGAAATAAACCAGTCATAAAAAGACAAATATTGTATGATTCTGCTTATATGAGGTCTCTAAAATAGTCAAATTCGTAGAAACAGAGTGTAGACCAGGTGTTGTCAGGGGCTAGAGGGAAAGGGAAATGGGGAGTTATCATTCAATAAGTACAGAGTTTTAGTTCTGCAAGATGAAAAAGCTTTGGAGATCTGTTGTACAACAGTGTGCATATGCTTAGCACTACTGAACTGTACACTTAAAAATGTTAAGATGGTAAGTTTTGTTAATTTTTTTCCATAACTAAATTTTTTTTCAGTAAAAGAACAAAGATTAGCCCAACTCTCTCCTTTTGTAGAAGAGAAAACCGAGATCCTAAGAATTAATAGAAACTTATAGTGACCTCGTTTGGATTCTAGTTACTAAGATTTTTCTCAAGTGCTCACACAATAAGTTACTGTCCCTAACTTATGTGTCTAAAACATTTGCTGAAGAGAAACATTTTAATCACTATATATGTCCAATCAGAGTCTTCTTAAGAATTAATTTGAGAATAGGGACGCCTAGGTGGCTCAGGGGTTGGGTGCCTGCCTTTGGCCCAGGGCGTTGATCCTAGAGACCTGGGATCAAGTCCCGCGTCGGGCTCCCTGCAGGGAGCCTGCTTCTCCCTCTCCTCTGTCTTTGCCTCTCTCTCTCTGTGTCTCTCATGAATAAATAAATGAAATCTTTAAAAAAAAAAAAAGAATTAATTTGAGAATACATAAGGCAATAGATCATCTACTTAGTATTTCCATCATTAAATTGAGAGACCGAATGGTGGACCCAGCATACCAACTGAAGGCCTAGTTAACAGATTTTCTCCTTTGGCTTCCAGGCATATGCTTAAACATTGCTGGTGCAAGTTCCTATCTGCCACAGACTGTTATTTTATAGTTTTCAAATAATAGATGGTAGCAATTCCTATTTGTTTTCTACAGTTTTTATTTCTTTTCAGAAAAGATTATAATTTAACTTGTTTATTTGGGGAGGATTCTAAGGTTCTGTAAGATTTCTTCCCCCACCTTTGCCATTTTTAAGATCTAAGGACTTTTTTGTTTTAACTCAAATATCCCAGATGATGTTTCACTTTATGAAAGTACCTCTTGAATAGGAAATCATGTTTACCTTGTTTTAAGCCCCAGGATAAGAAAGGAGTATTTTCTCCATTATATTTAATTACTAATCAAAGTATTGAATATCTTTGTAAAAATAAAATAGGAATGTTAGATGTGAACTGTGATACCAAATTGTTGATTTTTAAAAGGAAATTAATCATGTGATCCAGACTAAATAGTTGGTTTCAAAAATCCCAAGTATTTAATTTGATGTAACTAATACGTGCATTTAACTTTTAAATGGTTATTTTGAAGTATTAAAAATCTTCACCATTCTAATTTCCAGCCAAGTTTTTTTAAAAAAGATTTTATTTATTTATTCATGAGAGACACAGAGAAAGAGACATTGAGAGAGAGAGAGAGAGAGAAGCAGAGACACAGGCAGAGGGAGAAGCAGACAGGGAGCCCAATGTGAGACTCGATCCTGGGTCTCCAGGATTAGAACCTGGGCTGAAGGCGGCGCTGAACCGCTGAGCCACCAGGGCTGCCCTCCAACCAATTTTCTTCGTAATGCACTGAGGGTGTCCAGTATCCTTTAAAGTGAATAGTAAGAATGTGTCCATTGTTCTAAAATGATTCTGTTTAATAGCGTGATCTCTACTAAATATTGGCCCTCATTAAAGGGAGCCTTGGAATCTTAAGGAGAATAATGAAGGACAATTCCATATATTTTAATTTTTATTAGTAATATAATTTTAAAAGCATAGAAGCATTGAAGGCAAACAGGCTTGCATTCCAACCCAGACTCTATCACTTTCCGGCTTTGTCAAATTATTTGTTCTTTCTTAGCTTTAGTCTACGTGTAAAATTGAGATGAAGGCAGCCCCAGTGGCCCAGCAATTTAGCGCCGCCTTCAGCCCAGGGCCTGATCCTGGAGTCCTGGGATTGAGTCCCACGTCAGGGTCCCTGCATGGAGCCTGCTTCTCCGTCTGCCTGTATCTCTGCCTCTCTCTCTCGCTCTCTCTCTCTCTCTCTCTCTCTGTGTGTGTGTGTGTGTATCCCTCATGAGTAAATAAATAAAATCTTTAAAAAATAAAAATAAAAATAAAATGGAGATGACACCAAGTACCCGGTTAAAGTGATGAATAAAAATGCTAGGCTGGGGATCCCTGGGTGGCGCAGCGGTTTGGCGCCTGCCTTTGGCCCAGGGCGCGATCCTGGAGATCCGGGATCGAATCCCACGTCGGGCTCCCGGTGCATGGAGCCTGCTTGTCCCTCTGCCTGTGTCTCTGCCTCTCTCTCTCTCTCTCTCTCTATCATAAATAAATAAATTAAAAAAAAAAATGCTAGGCTGTTCCTGAGAGCTGAGCCCACGGTGGGGGCTGGGCTCTGCCGCTGACCTCTGCCCCCCCCCCCGACCCTTTATGTCAGACTGTAAGTCACTATTTTTGTGAAAAGCTATGCGACCCCCACAGCAAAGGCCACTCCTGTCCTCTCCTGCCCCTGTGTGGCATTCAAACCCTTGCACTTCGCACACTGCACCCAGAGCACAGGGGATTTTTTAGCACGCGTCCCACCCAGCTCTGTTTAGGCTTGTAAACCAGACTTCAGGCTCACATGTGTTTTACTTTGTTCAGGCTGCGGCTTCCTCTGTTGTGTTGGATCGCCCTAATAAAGACTTCAGAACTGAAAAAAAAAAAAAATGCTAGGCTGTTAAAAGAAGTTGACCAATGTTAATTTTCTAATTTTCCATGAGTAAGGTTAGTTGTTCTGTGGAATGTTTTCATATAAAGTTTTTTGAGCCAGACTGACTCTCTTCCGGCCTGATGTGGAGAGAGGTGTGTGGGGGGGAGTAAATGTGCTATCACAGGTTGACAATCGGTCGAAATTTGTTTTCTGTCATTTCCAACATGGCCATGTATTGTTCTGCTTGATTATTTCACTTGGCAAGAAGACACTGTGGGCTCGTTTGCATATCCTCGGTGTAATCAGAGGGAGCCAAGTTTGCCTATGTTTAAAGGATTCAGCTTCTTGAAGTTTGTGCTCCTTGCAGACCCACTGGGGGATTTGTCCCAGACCTCCCATTTACAATCACAGGCGTTCTGTGAATAATCTGATACAGAATGAGAACAGAATAGATTCCTTTGTTTGCCAGACAGGTGAGAGCCCTACTTTCCCTCATTGCTAGAAACCTGGGCCAGAAAAATCACTAGCGTTACATGAGTACTAAATTAATCTCATTCCTTTGTAATCATTACTCTCATAATGATTTCACTGAAAATCCAAGAATAACAAGAGGGATCCCCCCCCCCCCAGCACACACTAGGGTACTGAGAAATTTGAAAGTGTTTTTATATGTTCATAATTATAGCATCCAACACGTATATGGCAATTTTCGATTTTCTGATGTTTTGTCATGAGCATTATCTCTCATGTGAGCCAAATAAGATTGGTAGAGCAATTATTCCCTTTAAGTAAATAAATGAGGGGATGAGGTAAAAGAGGTTGTTTCCTGCTTCAGGTTATTTAGAATTCCTTGCCCAAAGTTTTTATTTCTGAATCCTTTTCCACTCTAAGGGTAAGAGTTAAACAGTGAGTGATTGGGTTGTAATAGGTACTGGAGTAGATACTTCCTATGTTACTTCATTTACTGTTTACAACAACCCTATGAAATAGGTATTACTCTTCTTATCTATAGGTGGGTTTGCTCAGAGAGGCTAAGTGCCTACTGAAGGTTGCACAGATGAGGACAAAGGCAGTCTTCAGAGGTTTCTGACTCTAAGTCACACAGTTCCTTTATTCTGCTACATCATCTCTAAAGTGTCTACACAGATAGGCAGGCAGACAGATCTTAGATATAGATAGATAGATGATCCACTCTGGATCTATTATATTCCTATTATAAAAGCTCTATCTGCTAGGCCCTGTGGGAAACATTTTTCCATGTGATTTCTTTCTCTCTGTCCATCCACCCAAGACATACAGACACAATCCTTACAAAAGGACCTGAGAACAGTTCCCAAGATGAGAATGACTAGAATGGCCTCCAAAGATGCCTGGATTATGTGTTAACCTGCCACTGGATAAAGTGGGGAGTGCAAAAACAGCACATCTGGCAAAGCTTCTGTGTCATTTCCCACCTTTCATCCTTCCTACCTTTGTGCAACAAGAGAAGTCCTAGCATGATAAAATGGGTGCCAAACAACAGCCATTCTCAAATTACTGGCCATGCAGTGGAGTATCTAGGGCAGGAGATAGGAAACAAGACCGAGAGGGGAGGAGTCCCAGCTTTTGAATTACTAGCTGCATATCCTTGGGCAAGGTACTTAACCACTCTGTCCCCCTAGCTTTCTCACCTGTAAAAATGGGCATAAGGGTGGCCCCTGCCTCATGGGGTTCGTTGTGAGGATAAAATCAATGAGTTAAGGAAAAGTACTTCCAACAGTACCTGGCCCATAATAATAATAATAGCTACATGATTTTGTTCTAGAAAACACTCCATAAATATTAAAACTGTTATTTTTATTATACCCAATAAGCAGATTTTACTCCTCTTCAAACCTCTCTGAGAGTTAACCTACAGCAGTTCCAACACCTAGGTTTTGTGTCCCTTCTTAACTTCATGTGTTGAGTCTGTATCTGTAGGGAGAAGGCAGTGTGATTTAGTTACTGCTATATCTCACTGAACAATAGGTTCCCCCAAGCAGGTGTGTCCAAGCACCAACTATGTTTAGTATATTCTTGTTTATCTGTAATAAGGAAGCTTACTATTTAAAGGGACTTTCTGGGTCTCTTAACCACTCTAGTCATACTTCCCTTGTAGCACTTCCAACAACATATTGTAATTATCTTTTCTCTGTTTTCTTTCCCCAACCATGAACTCCTTAAGGGCAAAGGACATACCTATTTAATTTTATATTCCCAGCACCAAGAATGGTGCTTGGCAATAGTAGTTTTTGTTTACTGAACAAGTGGGAGGATGAGTGAATGGATGCGTGGTTAATTCTAAGTTAAGTAAATAATCATCTCCAAATTTTGGGTGGATCTGAATTTTCACACTTTGGATTTTCTTAAGGCAAGATGGTTGATGAGGTTATAGGTGATCAGGGCACGTATTATGTAACCTTTCTGATTACTGCCGATAATTCTTGTGTTTGTTTTGTCAGTCAAATAATTTATTATCACATGCCCAAAGTATTTAAAGGTCAGACTCAAATCAGTTTTTAGAAAGTATGCCTCATGTCCTCCTATTCATATTATATTCTTTTCCAAGCAATGGTACAGTAGATATATAAGATTTCAAAAATATACTTCAGAGTGTTAGCACTCATTGTTACTGTGTTCATATGAAATCAATTAAGAAGAATTCTGGGGTTTCAAAAAGTGTCAAGTTATTCAGTGATGCTGTGCTGGAGGGAATTGTAGACACTATCCAAAATAGATACTTCACTTTTGCAGACAAGAAGAAGTGAGGCCCCGAGAGGTGAATGATTTGTTCAAGGTCACACAACTCATCAGAGACTGGGTCAGGTCCCCATATTGTCAGGCCAGTGGCTTTGTGGACCCTGGGACCAGGATTCTTGAGTGACATTGATTCTGGAAGATGTGGGACTGGCCCTGTAAGTCCAAACCAGCAAGACAAGGGCATGAGTTCTGGAACACCATGCTGTGGTGGTCGATCCAGGCTAGCAGCCAATGAAAGAAGAGCCCTGTGGTCCACGTGAATGCTCTTGGGTATCTATGGTCCATTCACATGACTTTTTTAACGTTTAAGGTGTCAGAGAAATGCAGGTCTGCTGCTAAAGAGAGGCAGCATCAGACGGGGACCCACACACATGCAAAGGCTTCATAGTGTCCCTCTGCAATTTTTAAACATTTGAACTTTAAACTTTTAAACTTCAATAAATTATGTTGAAGGTTTGATAGAAACAAATTGTAATAAGCAATGCTTCCTTTTTTTCTCCAGTGAATTTGTGTGTATAGGAGAATAGGAGGTCATTTTAAACTATGCAGTGTAATATTATACATGTTATTTGAACTAGTATGACTTTTGCCCTCTTTTATTTCTATACCCAGATTCAAAGGATTCCAAGGAGAAGAATAAAATGGAAATCTTGTACATACTCGTGCCAAGTGTTGCTATTCCTCTGGCCATTGCTTTGCTCTTCTTCTTCATTTGTGTATGCCGCAATAACCAGAAGTCTTCATCACCACCTGTCCAGAGGCAGCCGAAACATGTCAGAGGTCAAAATGTGGAGATGTCAATGCTGAATGCATATAAACCCAAGGTAAAATTAGCAGTACAGAGCTGCAGAGATTCTGTAGGCTTCAGGTTAAAGCAGAACGTATCATCCTCCCCAACTTAGAAATCAAATGATCTAGAATCAGAGTTTACAAGCTCTAGCATTCACGTCTGCCTTGACTGTGTATCTCTAACTTTATCCAAGGCAGCTGGAACATTCTTTCATCAGTGTGTCCATACCAGTGTTGTTGGACCAGCCACATCACTGCCTCACCATCGAGTCTGGGCTAGAAAGAATCCTTAAGACATCATCTCTCCTAAGGACTCAGAGTGTGAGCTATTTTTCAAAATTTCAAAAGAAGGAAATACCACGTTCTTCTAATCACACTGAAAGAGATGAACAGAGGAAAAAAAAAAACACGGTTTACCAACTTCACTGTCAAAAAATCCTTTTTATTGCACAACAGCACGCATAGATTATACCCTTAAGAATGGTAAGTTTTATGTGATGTGTTTTTTGCCACAACAACATAACCTAAATCCTAACCTAGGAACTAAGTTAGGTTAAATGTCCAACCTCAATCCATTTCTCTTTGGTTTAAGCATAAAGAAAAGTATTGTCCTTCCTGTGATCTTCGAATGCTGGTTTATGATAGCCTACCTTAGCCTTCTCATCTCTCTACTAAATCAAGCCACTTCCTTTTAGTTTTCCCTCCTCATCTTTCAACATATGGGTTGCTCTGGGTCTTGGCAAGGAACCCAGGGTCACCGGCCCTTACCTTAAACAGAACACACACTCCGCTTCTTGAAGCTGAAATACAATAGAGGCTTTCTCTCCAGAAAGCCAGAACCTCAATCCCAGGCCTCTTGGCAAAGAGAGTTCATTTAAATAATTTAGAAGACATCCAAAAAGCCTGTCTCTTCTTATTCCAACTCCATAGGACATTCATTCACTCATTCTGCAAATATTTATCTTCTCTGTGGGTGAATGACCATATTATTCGTTTGACCTTCAATAAAGAGAAGATGTCTCTCTTTAATAAAATTTTAGGGAAAATTGTCTTCACACTCAAATTAACTAATTATTTTAACTAATAAGTAGAGTTGCATGTTGGGACTGACTCCTAGCCCTCATTTGATTTTAGTCTGCTTTGCAGTTGGATTTTTTTTTTAAAGTCTTAAAATATTTTTCTGTTGTAGTCATATCTGTTAGTAAGTTTTTGGATTTCTTTCTTTTTTTTTTTGGTTATTGGATTTCTTAAATGTTGAAAATTCACTTGTAAGTATTCTATCCCAAGTGAAACCACTGTTTTCTTAAGTGTGAATTTTTACCATTAAAAAACCCCCACAGACCCTGAAGACCACTGTGTTCACTAAGTGGCTTGGGAGACAGGTAAAGGTGGAGGTTTAATTGGTTTTGACATTTTAGCTGCCAGCTAGCCAGCTTACGTACATTATGGCATGTTATATAGTATTACATTCAATCCTTACAAGGTAGTAGAAGAAAACAGAGGCATTAATATTGCACATTCTTGAAGTAACACCCAGTTGACCTTTTTTACATTTCCCATTTTTCAAAGTTCCAGTGCAATAGTCTTTTTCCATGAGACTCTTTCCCCATCTTTTCTGTTATTAACTGTTGAGAAACCTTAGAAACACCAGAACTCTGGACAGAGAGAGACCCAGATCAGCTTGGTTACAGCAGTCACCGCGCAGCTACTAGCATCCTAGAGAGGTGGACTCCTTGTTGCTGTGGCAGGAACCATGGGAAGAGTTCTTTCTATTTGGGAAAATTGTCAATTTTGTAAGTCAGCCTCAATCTGCAACTCAATTCCATTATTAGCAGAGGTTAGTTTTGTGAAGCACAATGTCCAGTGGGCATGATGGTTTGGATTTATGCAGTCTTCCAAATTAAGATCTCAGAGAGTTTTTTTTTTTTTTTTTTTAAAGATTTTATTTATTTATTCATGATAGTCACACAGAGAGAGAGAGAGAGGCAGAGACATAGGCAGAGGGAGAAGCAGGCTCCATGCAGGGAGCCCGATGTGGGATTCGATCCCGGGTCTCCAGGATCGCGCTCTGGGCCAAAGGCAGGCGCCAAACCGCTGCGCCACCCAGGGATCCCTTAAATTTTTTTTTTTTTTTTTTTTTAAAGATTTAGATCTCAGAGAGTTTTGTGGCGTAAATAGAGAAAGCTATGTCGATGGATACAAATTGTCAAGAACTATACCAGGAGCTTTTATATTCATCATCTCATTTAATCCTCACAGCTGTTCTATAATATAGGTGTTAATCACTACCATACAACCAAGGTAACTGAGACTCATACAAATTAAGTAATTTGCCCCAAATTAAAGAGCTAGAGATTGGAAGAGATGAAACATGAACATAGGATTTTTCACAACTAAATAAAATCCTTGTACTTGCCTGACCCCATAATTTTTCCACAGAACAAATCATGCTGGGGAAGAAGAGTGGGAGGGGGTCAGGCAAACAACTGAATATGATTCCATTTGGTCACTTTGGGCTGAAAACTAACCACAGGCATCACCCTGGCTAAATCCTTAAGAGGCTTGTGTAACACTTACACGTCTAAATGATACAGCTCCGGTCCTGCCAAAGGCATGTGAGATTTGGCCAGAGCAATAATAGTCCTCTATCCTCCATGGTCGTAGAGACAAATGTAAAATAGACTGGGACAAATTTTCCCAAAGACTTGGTGAAGTAAAGATTGTTCTCATCATTTCCAGTGTCCCTTACAAAGTCTCCCAGTGCCAAGAGTTCTCCAACACAAGAACATTTAGCCTTACACAGCTCTCAAGTCATTCTGAGCCATCCTGAAAGGAGGAATGGCTCAAGTGTATTTGACAGGGTTGAGGAGGGGGAAAGAAACAACAAAAATACATGCTCGCTCTTTTTCTCTTACTTTCTTCAGAGATTTGGCTCCAATCAAATTTGAGTTATTCTGTTGTTTGTTTTGGTTCTTACTGAGTGCCCTTCCTGGAAAAAGCACAAAGGACTTCGAAGACCTTAAAGAAAATTCCTAATTGTAAACAGTCAATCTCTAAAAGTGCTTTGAAAGGTCACTGACACATAAGTATTACATGTACCTATAAAATTGAGAAGGAAGGAACACACATAAGAACAAAAGAGGAAAAAAAAGTCCTGAGAACAAACACCCTACCCGCATAGAATCAAAAGAATATTTGAAAGCTGGGATGTAGAAGAATATGAAGCATGGAAGCTGGTGTGCCCGAGCCTTATTCTTACTTTATCTTGGTCAATTCAAAAATCAGAGACTCCAGGATTTTTATGGATCCAAATGAATATGCCCTTCAGGCTTTAGACTGTTTCTATCTCTCTCCACTTTCTGAGCTGCTAAAGTCACCCCCCACCCCCACCAAGTGTTCAGATGAAGAAGAGGCTCTTCAGGGAGATTAGAAACCCATACCCTTCAGAGGATGCAATAGCAATCACAGACAGACTGGTTGACAGACCTGGCTTGAGTCCCCAGAGAGGTGGATGAAGCAGTTGGGAGTTAGACTTCAATGAGGTTTGAGTTTCCCACTAATCTATGGAGAAAGGAAGTCAGTGGACCAGAGATGCTTCTCTGGCTCCAGCCCCCCTGCCCCGTGTATAATGTACTGTGCATTTGTTTTCCTTTTATTTGGTTCAGCAGAAGATTTCAAGCCAAACCATTCCCCGGTTGTCCTGTGTCTGAAAAGCAGGGCAGTGTCTGTAAGGAGCAAAGGCTGAGGAGCAGTCTCCCTGGGGAGGGAGCGAGGTGGGACAGCCTCCCAGCCAAGCACAGCGGTGGGGGTGTGGGCTTCTATCTTTCCCTATGGGACTCTGCTCCGTGAGACTCACAGAGAAGCTAAGAGGAGAAGGCGTTTGAGAATGGAGAACAAAGAACAGTGGGTGGGGTTCGGGAAGGGCCACAGCCAAAGCCTGAACAGGCCCATGGGTCAGACTCCTGCAACTCCTGGCTGGTAGAAAGAACATTGGGGGGAAAGCAGGATTTGCCTCACTTTCTGAAGCTGGTAACTCTATTTTATTTCTCAATTTACCCTCATCTCTTGCCAGCTTCTCTGTTTCTTCACTTCCAGGCAATTCTTCTCTCCTTTCCCTTTCCAGCCAAAGTAGTTGCTAATTGTACTGACACTTGGTTATATTCTCTGGGTCTGTCCCTTGTGCCACAACATACTTCCATCCACAAAGCCCTGCTGTGGGCTGGCTACCCCCCTTTGAAGCCCTGGCCTTCCCCCACATCACCACACTTGGTGCTAAATGTCCTCAATAGCTGTTCCACTCAGTCCTTAAAGCCTTTGTCTCCCCAGACTTCTGAGCTCATCATTCTATTGACAGGGCCCTCTAGGGAATCACCAGTGATGTAATTCTATCCAATGGCCTTTTCCAAGTCTTTATCCTCTTTAATTTCCCTGGAGGCTTGGATATTCTGAACCACCATCTTGAAATACTTTTTCCTCTTGGCTTTCCTCCTATCTCCTCTATTTCTTTCACTAGTTTCTTCATTTTTTAAAGAGATTTTATTTATTTATTCATGAGAGACACAGAGAGAGAGAGAGAGGCAGAGACACAGGCAGAGGGAGAAGCAGGCTCCATGTGGGGAGCCCGACGCGGGACTGGATCCCAGGACTCCAGGATCACCACCTGAGCCGAAGGCAGATGCTCAACCACTGAGCCACTCAGGCGCCCTTCACTAGTTCCTTCCACTCCTCTTTTCCTCTCTCCCTCCTCCCCTTCTTCTTCTTCTTCTTCTCCTCCTCCTCCTCCTCCTCCTCCTCCTTCTTCTTCTTCTTCTTTCTTCTTTCTTCTTCTTCTTCTTCTTCTTCTTCTTCTTCTTCTTCTTCTTCTTCTTCTTCTTCTTCTTCTTCTTCTTCTTCTTCTTTCTTCTTCTTCTTCTTCTTCTTCTTCTTCTCTTTCTCTCTCTCGCTAATTTTATCGTCTGGCATTACTTTTGCTCCCATTTGATATACATTCCCCAATCTGGAAGGGCCAGTCTCAAGTTATGAAATTCTTTCTCCCAGCACCAAAGGATCCATACTCTCTGGGCCTAACTTACCTTTCTAGCCACATTTTTTCATAGTCTATTTCTCGGAGGTACTTCGATAGACTCCAAAGGGCGAGGACTGAAAGTAAAGAGAGATGATTACAAATCTCAGCTCTGTTGATTACCTGCCATAAGGCCTTAAGCAAATTCTCTGAACCTTTGTTTTCTCCCCTGTAAAACAAGTATATGAATAGTGCTTGGAGATTTTTTTTTTTAAGATTTTATTTATTTATTTATTCATGAGAGACAGAGAGAGAGAGGCAGAGACACCGGCAGAGGGAGAAGCAAGCTCCATGCAGGGAGCCTGACGTGGGACTCGATCCCTGGTCTCCGGGATCATGCCCTGAGCTGAAGGCAGGTGCTCAATCACCGAGCCACCCAGGCATCCCTTTTTTTTTTTTTTTTTTTTTTTCTTATTTAGAAGTTCTAGCAGGGGAGCACAGCTACTTCTATACCCTTGACCAAAGAATGGTCCTCCTCTATCTGGGAAGGTCATCCTCTTTGACCATGTGCACAGCTTCAGAACAGATATGCATGGAGCCCTGGGGGGACAAGGGGACACCCCCACCAGCAGCCAGATCAGCCAAATCAACCCTGGCGATCAGTGAAGGGATGGATCACCCTCACATCCAATCTTTTCATCACTTTGAGATAGCATATCTGATACTTCACTGGTACTCAATAGCTTGAAGTTACTATTATTCTTGTTACAATGATGATATGAGCAACCACAAATATTTTAACTACCAAATATTTCAAAATTTGTGCACAGGATAATGTAGGTTGTGAGGAAGCCATAGGATCCAGCAGGCCACATTAACTAGGGTGAGGACAGAAGCAACGGAAGCTCAGTAGATACTGAAGGTAGCTCTTTGGACGGCTCTGGTAATCCATTCAGTTGACGTAAATCCCTCTGCCCCACACCCTGTTGATACCCTAAGTAAAATCCTTGAGGGTGGAGTGGGTCTAGCTCCAGAGTTCGGGCTGGGAGGCTGTCTAGCACAGAGCCTCAGCTCCAATGTATGTCTGTAGAAACTTAACTTCCAGGGAGAATGAGCATTAGAAGTGGATAGATTAGGGTAGCCCGGTGGCTCAGCGGTTTAGCGCCACCTTCAGCCCAGGGCATGATCCTGGAGTCCCGGGATCGAGTTCCACATCGGGCTCCCTGCATGGAGCCTGCTTCTCCCTCTGCCTGCGTCTCTGCCTCTCTCTGTGTGTGTCTCTCATGAATAAATAAATAAAATCCTTTAAAAAAAAAAAAAGAAATGGGTGGATTATAAGTGATATTACAAGTAAGCTAAAGTATATCACATGCA
Source organism: Canis lupus dingo (assembly GCF_003254725.2). Lineage (NCBI taxonomy): Eukaryota > Metazoa > Chordata > Mammalia > Carnivora > Canidae > Canis > Canis lupus. The sequence continues at coordinate 46,128,552 of NC_064247.1, read as the reverse complement.
TTATCTTAATGGGATCTCTCTTACGACCTTATGAAGTAGGTGCTAATTTGAGCCTGATTTGGGAGTAAGAAAACTTGAACTTGGGCCTGCCCAGGTCCAGAGCCCAAGTGCTTCCACATTGCTTCCCCATGGCACTCTACTGCTTTAATTTTCAGACTGACCAAACACATGAGCTCAAGTTATGAGTACGTGGTGGCTCAAGTGGACATTAAAAATATTGGCTTCTGTTCTGCCTGTTTCCAGGCAGGACAGAACCTCTTCCATTGACATTGTCAAGTAACCACCACAGAATCAACCCTGATGACCACCAAACATTCAAACTAACCATCAGAAATTTACGTTACAGAGAAAAGAACCACTTCTGAAAATAAATCACTTCCAGAGAAGTGCAGCTGAACTCTGGACAAGTGTGGCAGACTGTTGGTTGAAACTCCCTCCTAAATTTGATGGCATAAGCTGGAAGGCACTTAGTTCAGCTATAGTCTTTGAAAATGTCCACAACCTCCCAAAATGAGATGGCTCTGGCTTTAAGTTTTTAAAACATAATCATTTCCGTTTAGAAGTAGAGCCAATTGGTTCACAATTTGAACACTGTTTACCTCAGAACCAGTAAAATGCACAAGAAAGGAAAATAGGCTTTGGAGTCAAGCAGATTCCTATCAATAGCTAATTCCAGATACTCAGCTATCTCTATATACTCTCCAGGACTCTTGTGCCCCACGGAGGCAAAGGCTGATGTGGAAAGGTTCTGTTCATTTGTCCCAGTCAACTAATGAGTACAATAGAAAATCACAGAGTAAGGTCTAGATCAGAGACCAGAGAGCAATTATACCTTGATATTCCACCCTTTTTTTTCTTTTTTTTAAGATTTTATTTATTCATGACAGACACAGAGAAGCAGGCTTCTCACAGGGAGCCCAATGTGGTACTTGATCCCCGGACCCAGGATCATGCCCTAACCCAAAGGCAGATTCTCAACCGCTGAGTCACCCAGGCATCCTGACATTCCACTTTTATACCAGTGGGCTTTATGCTTTTAAAATTATGGATCCCTTTGAGAGTCGAAATGAAAGGTGCCAATTATTCCCAGAAAAATGCTCCAGCTTTGGAGTCAATCATATTGGATTTGCATCTTGGCATCACCTCTTAATCGGTAGGCTTCTTTCGGCAAGCCACTTAACCTTTGAATGTCTTAATTTCCTGATCCATAAAATGGGGACACGGTAGTATGACTCTCTGAGGATTGGGATAAAAGTTAAATGAGTTGACGCAGTAAGCACTTAGAGAGCAAACAAAGGGCTTGTGGACTAGTCACCAAGAAAACAGCCTTCACAGTCTGACATAACGACTTACCAGCTGTGGGATCACTTAACCACTCTGTTTCTCAAGGATTCCATCTGTAAGATGGGGATAGTAGTCACAGCAACCAATTTCATGGGGTTACTTACAGCTTAACATATCAGCACTCCAAAAACAAATTTTAGGCATTTTTATGGTCTCAGTGTCTAGCACAGGGCAAGGATTCAATACATGGTCATTATTTATTTTTTTAAGATTTTATTTATTCATGACAGACACAGAGAGAGAGAGACAGAGACAGACACAGGCAAAGGGAGAAGCAGGCTCCACGCAGGGAGCCCGATGCAGGACTCGATCCCAGGTCTTCAGCATCAGGCCCTGGGCTGAAGGCGGTGCTAAACCACTGAGCCACTGGGGCTGCCCCCATGGTCACTATTATTAAACTCAGAGTACCGATATCTAGGGTAGGAGCTGTGTTTTCACTCTTAATGCTTCTTGCATGGGTCCTCATACACTATTCTGCTTGAATGCTCCTTGGTATGTAGTATCATACCAAAGTATGTAGTCAACTGATGGATACAACTGGCTATTTAAAAAGATCCCAAGTATCCCACACCATTGGCTGCATACAAAAGTAGAATAAACTGATGACCTTGCCCAGCATATAGAGTAATTTAATTTCAAAACCTTGAATTTCACTAAGAGTAGCAGAATATAAACACAGTAGACACCAGCCAATGGTTCTTGTGTTTATTTTAACTGGCATTTCCAAAGCATCTTTTGAAGCAAAGTGTTATTTTCTCTGGCTCCTAGAAGTCAAAATTTCTCAGCCAGATTCTTCAGACACATTGTAATCATTCATCATGCCAGGAGCAGAGATCTGGACCCCTAGTAATTGTCTGATCCAGAAAGCCATATTCATTTATTTCTGTGGTTCTGAGAGTGAAGCCTGCAGTTCAGGAACATCCTCATAATCTGGACTTGTCAGAAATGCAGGATCTCAGACCTACAGAATCAAAAACTCTGGGATTGGGTCCCAGCAATCTATGTTTTAACAAGCCTTCCAGGGGGTTCCCATGCATGCTCTGAATTAGACTATGCTGGTTTGTACTTGAGAATCAGAGAGCAAGTTCCCAACAGATCTTTGGATCTCAAGGAGAACTGTGCTTCCAAAGAGAAAAAGAACCTGGTAATGTCCTATTACCCCAAATCCTGCTCTTAATTTTAATGAGGCTCCTTATCCATCTGCCACCTACATAATGACAAATGCCACCGTACGGAACATGCTCTTCTCCCGAAGATACTTGGGTCCAGCTAAAATTAACAAATGTATAGCAAATGAGATTTGTAAAAGGGCAGTAGTCTTGGAGCATTAGGGCACGGGAAAGGGACCAGTATAGGGGCTGAAGGGGCTACAGGGGATGGTTTGAGTCAATTGTATAAAGAGAGTTCAGTTCTTTCCCAACATCTGCTGCTGGAGTCACCCTCCTGTCCTGGAGAACTGCCCTGGGCTCTGTTCCCCTCCACTTCATGTCAATCAGCTTTTTATCTGTGTCCAACTTCAAGTTGGGCCCCAAAGTAGAGCATTCATACCCTATTGAGGTTAGAAGCAAAAAGTCACAAATCCATGGATCCGTGCTGCGCACAAATGCAAGCCATCACGAAATCCTCACCTCATCTCCTACAGTAATCACTTCTATAACGTGAGCAGGAAATGGCAGGTCAGTCATAAGCTGTGTCACCCAGAGGAATCATTTCAAATGTATTATCACCTAAGGTGTAACTTCCCAAAGGTGGAAGGAGATAAAGTCATTGAGTCTGTCCTCTTATCCATCCGCCACCTACATAATGATAACTTTTTAAAACTCTACTCATGATTCATTGCTTGCATATATCTAAAGGTAATATATCTAAAAGGATCCCACATCCTATTTAGTATTTGTCACCCAGGAGAAGGAAGCCACCAACATCAGCCTGGCCTCCATCAGCAGTTTAGACAGGACTGCAATAGTCACATCGGAACCATGGCTAAGTGACTACTGTCATCTAAAATGTTCTCCCTTCATTTTCCTTCTGTGAAGAGCTCATTTAAGCTCTAATTGAGTTGCTCTTCAAAAATTTCTAAGGGAAGAAGCAGATTTGGATTTTAGAATCATGTACCAACTTCTACATTAACTTTGATTTTTCTCCCCCTAGAATTGTATCGTTTTTAAAACGTCACTGAGGCAGATGTGTGTTTACTTTGAGGGGTAAAAATGTTAACATTTAAACTGAAAGCCTGTTTCGGTTTTAAGGTACTTAATTGCCTTACAGCATATAATAAACCGAGCCCATCTTGTCATTCAACTAATGGAGGGAGTGATAAAGAGATAGGAGCCCAGGACCCAATTCATTCCATTTTTCCTTTGTACTTGGTTTACTTTGGCACCGCGCCTCGTGTGTATTTTACACTTCTTTACATTTTGTACATCCCTGTATGACAAATACTTGTCAAACAAAAACTAAACAGATTTATAACCCCTTAACTTGAAATGAGCCAAAATTGAACTGCCAAAACTTTATGACTTCATTTTCTTTCATAGTTTTCCACTACATTGGTTCAAACAGACAAACCCCACTTGAGGTCAAGCAGAGGTCATTTCACTTTCATTACTAAAATATAATTTACAATATGCCAGACCTAAACAAGTTTAGCCTAAAGGGTTTGTATAATGTAAACCATCTGTTCCTCAACAATACAGCTCATTTCCTGCCGTCACTGTACAGTCTACTGACTGCTGCTTTAAGGGTTTTTATGATTTTTTAACTAGTTCAGGATTTATGTAAAATTTGAAAATGAGTCTATAGTTAAGACACATTTGTACCAAGTAACTTGAGCATTTTAAAAATGCAAATCACTGTGTAAATTGTTCCCCTGAAACCAAGCTCTGAGCAGTTTTTCTGGGTACTTCTATGCCGGCTGCCGTACAGGTGTTCCGAGGAGAGGTTTTGTGAAATCTGCCATTTTTGTTGCCTTCCATGCCTCTTTCCAAAGCAAATCCCCAAGTACGGTTATGACTAGCTGTGGCGAACCGTTCCTTCCTTCTGTTGGCTAGAAAAGAGCTGGGACTCTGTGCTCTATGACCCACCGGGTGCAGGTGGGATCTGACAAGACACACTTGGGTCAAAATGGCCTCTCACATGTCTGAACAGGGAAGAAGAACCATTATAATTCCGCGGAGTGGCCACACACTGAAGGCTGACCTCACAGCCCTGTAAGGTGTCAGGCCCGAAGCTGAGCCTCCAGAGACATTGAATGTCAAGTTCAGATTGCTGGCCAGCAAGCTTCTCTGGTTTCAGACAGAATGGTGTGGCTCAAAGCAGAAGGCCTTGCAGTGCAAGTGCACTCTTTTTGGCTCTTCTAAAGATTCTTGTTACTTTTCAATCCTCTTTCTCCATCCATAAAATGGTAAGAGTTCTTTTTCCAAGAGCAAATAGAAAAGAACTAATTTGCTTACCTCAGTGAAGGGGAATGCAGCCAGTCTTCTTAGCCATGAAGCCCAAGGGGCCCTGTGTCAGGACGGTGCCAAGGTCCTGTCCACCCCTCTTCTCTTCCAGTCCCCAGAAATTTGGCTAGCTTGCTTTCTTGTCCCATCGGCCACCATGTATTCTTGACATGGGTTCTTGCTCCCACCACCCATCTTCATCTCCCAGAATCCTAGAGGAGCAGGCCACCTAGAGAGTGTACCAATGTACCAACCTTCAGGCTGCCATAACACAGTCTCTGTTTTGAGATTGAAGATTTTTAAGATTTTAAAATTTTTGTTTTAAACCAATAACTATAGGAGAACAGGGAAAGATTACTAGGAGGAAGTTAGATGCATTTTTTTAAAGATTTTATTTATTTATTCATGAGAAACACAGAAAGAGACAGAGAGAGAGAGAAAGAGGCAGAGACACAGGCAGAGGGAGAAGCAGGCTCCATGCAGGGAGCCCAACGTGGGACTCGATCCCCGGTCTCCAGGATCAGGCCCTAGGCTGAAGGCAGCGCTAAACCACTGAGCCACCTGGGCTGCCCCATTTTAAAAAATATATAAAGGGAATCATAGAAAACTGTCCAGAACTACTTAAGACTGTAAATGGATCTAAATCATTTGCATTTACTCCACTTCCTGGATTATTTTCATAATAAGGATAATAAGATTGATTTAAAGATCACTTACTAGGTAGAAATTACTTTTATACATTGTTGCATTTAATTCCTAGTGTAACTATGGAAGCTGCATATTATATTATTTAATGGATATGGAAATAGAGGTTTAGAAAAAAGTTAAGCTCACCCAAAGTCAAACAGCTAAGATACAGGACTTATGTTACAGGATGTTGTCTTAAATGAGTTAATATTTGTTAAGTGCTTAGATCAGTATCTAGCATATAGTAAATGTTATGTATTAACTAATATTAATAGAAAGCAACAGGTCCAGGATGCAAATTCAGATTGTTATGACTCCAGAGATCACAGAGTTTGAATATGCTGCATTGCCAATGCATTTCAGCAGGGACAGAAAAAAGGAGTCGTCCTAATTCCTAATCACATTTGTCTAATATTCTTTGAGTGTAATTAGTAATTCCTGTTTTCCCTCAAAAATTTTAGTACTCAGTCACATACCCCTCTCTCTCACCAAAGCTTCCAGATCCTGTTTAGGTGGAACAGTAAGTAATCCCTATGATGCCATTCAAGGGACCTTCATGTAAATCAGATTCATTTAAATCATTAGGGAAAATTGTGATAGAAATCCCAGTCTGAACATCATGTGGGAGAAATTCACCTGGGGTTAGTCTTCCCACGAAAGCAAAATCATCTGGGATGCTTGGGTGGCTCAGCGGCTGGGTGCCTGCCTTCGGCTTGGGTCGTGATCCCAGGATCCAGGATCAAGTCCCACATCGGGCACCCTGTGAGGAGCCTTCTTCTCCCCCTGCCTGTGTCTCTGCCTCTCTCTCTCAGTCTGTGTCTCTCGTGAATAAATTTAAAAAAAAAAATCTTAAAAAAGAAAAAGCAAACTCATCTGAGTGCCACAAGAGAAAAAAGTAGGGTTTGTGCAAATGGTTTCTTTTCCCATCACCTGCATGCTGTTCTCCCAGAAGATCAACGTAGCTCCCATAAGAATCCAGCTCCTGGAAGCAAAAGGAAAAATAGTGGAGGGACCTATAGCTGCAAAAGAAATTTCCATATACAGTCAGATAGAAAGATTGGTCATATGTATTTACTTTTTTACTTTTTTCTTGGTTCAAAAAAATTTTAAGTATTAAAAAGCATGAAGTGAAAACACTCCCAGCTTTGTTCCCTTCCTTCTGGTTCCCACCTCTGTTCTCCCCCGCCCCCCAACCACCGCTGTTTCCTGCATGTCCTTTCAGAGTTTCTTCATACATATGCAAATAATTATGAATATATCCATTCTTTTCCACCTCCCCTTTCACACAAAAGCAGCATGCAGCATTAACTGTTCTTTTGCTTGTTATTTTTGACTTAGCAGTAGGATTTTGGAGATCTTTCCATATCGGTACTTAGAAAACATCTTCATTCTTAAACTAGATACTCTATTTATTATTTAATGTAACAGGTCTCCTCTAGGTAGACCTTTAGGTTGTTTTTTTTTTTTTAAGGAAGTTTTATTTTATTTTATTTTTTTAGAGCAAGTACAAGCAGCAGAGGGCGGAGGGGTGCAGGAGAAAGGAAGAGAGAGAATCTTAAGCTGGCTCAACGCACCTAGCACGAAGCCTGACTTGGGGCTCAGTCTCACAACTCTAAAATCATGACCTAAACTGAAATCAAGAGTCAGACAGTCAACCAACTGAGCCACTCAGGCATCCCCTTTTTAGGTTGTTTCTATTCTTTTGCTCCTGTAATACTATAATGAATAGAACTGGATAAATAAGCTCTAATTTGCTGAATGTTTAAAGCAATGTGTTACCATTACTTACAGCAGAAGTAACTTTCCTGTAAAACATTTCCAAATACAGAACACTTGAGATCTGCCTTAATGAATGAGACCTATTTCAAATAGGAAACATTTGGATGGGAAAATTAATGTTTCAAAATTGTCGATTTTATTTTGTCCCTTTAAGTATTTTGCTGCATGTTTATTTATACTTATATAATTAGGTTAATGGGCACCTTGCCCTGGAAAATATCAGCCCAGAACAGATCTAATCATCATGAATTTTAAATTAATAGTGTTTGGATTAGAGAAATATTTTACTTAATTTTCTAAACTTGTTTTAGACTGTACAGAGAGCTCTGAAATCTGTATGTATTTGCAACATGGTCAGCTTTAATTGGAATAGTCAGAGCAGTATTCTTTTTCTAAAAAAATTCAAAGTGCAGGGATTATTTTTTAAATTAGTTTAAGAACAAATGCATTGCTTTTGTGATTTTTTTCTTAACAGATTCGTCTGGAAATCAGGCTAAATTTGTGGTGAATTTCAAAAATTGTTGCCAAGATCAAATGTGATAATTTTTAATACTTATTTTCATCATGCGCTAGATGCTTTTTTCCTGTCTGTCTAAACATCTATTAATAAACTTGTGAGGCTGTAGGGTTATCAGTTGGTATGAAGGGCAAAGCCTCCCCTTCAAGAAATTGAAATCTGACTGAGACAACAAAATATACATTAAAAGAACAGTAACAGCAAGGGAACAACTGAAAGTTAAATAGCACTTAACCATGTACCAGACATCATGCTGAGTACTTTGCAAGTGTTAATTTACTAAAAGTTCACAAAGAACCCTACAAGATAAGTAATCATCCCACTTTAAGGACAAGGGAATTGAGGCATAAGGTGGTTAAATACTGTGGCGAGAGGCACCCAGCTGGTAAGTGGAAGAGGCAGGATTCAAATTCAGATTGTCTGACTGGGAAGGCCATGAGTGTAAGCTGCCCTCTCAGGGCCTCTTGCATGTGGTGGCATGCAGACACTAGAGCACCAGGACTCCAGAGAAGGCAGAGACCTCAGGGAGCAGGGAAGGCTTGAGAGGGAGCAAGATTTGATAAGCATTGGGGTGCACATTCCAAACCTTCCTACTGTGAGCACCTCAGGAGGACAGCCCTTCACTTTGGTTTCTCTGCCTTTTCAACCAATAAATATCCTAAGAATAAAAAAGCATTGTAGGAACAGAATTGTTAGGCAAGAATGGCTGAGATATTTAGGGGTGGACACTGAGGAGACCTATTTAAGTAAAGTGATGCTAACGGACAGAGAAGTAGCAGGGGTAGGCAGGGTAGGACCAAATCACACACACCCTGTGTGCCAGGCTGAGAAGCAAGGCCATAGATCTGCAGCAGTACCCCTCAGCCTGGAAGGTTTGCTGAAATCACCCAGGGGCTGGTTAATTGCACATTCTGATCCAGCAGGTGTGAGGCAGGGTCGAGAGCCTTCCTCTGCCATAAGCTTTGAGTGATGCTGGTGTTGCCTGTTTCAGGACCACACTTTGGATAGCAAAGACTCTAAGGCACCAGCTGCAAACAGCTTATGGGATGTGGAGCAAGGGATGTGGATGGGCTGGGAAGGAAGGGGGAGCACGTTGCCTGTGGCACCTCCTCCAAGTTGTGGCGGACAATTTTAACGACCTATGGACCTAGAGTATTTGATTCAGTCTGATTTATAGAGCCTCTCCCTATATGCCCCACCCCTTCTTGCAGAGGCCAAGACGTCTTGCCTTAAGAAATATTTGAAACCACACTTTTTCTTTCTTTGTATACAGAGCAAGGCTAAAGAGCTGCCACTCTCTGCTGTCCGTTTTATGGAAGAATTGGGTGAATGTGCCTTTGGAAAGATCTATAAGGGCCATCTCTATCTCCCAGGCATGGACCATGCTCAGTTGGTTGCCATAAAGACCTTGAAAGACTGTAACAATCCCCAGCAATGGACAGAATTTCAACAGGAAGCCTCCCTGATGGCCGAACTCCACCATCCCAATATCGTCTGCCTTCTAGGTGCGGTCAGCCAGGAGCAACCTGTGTGTATGCTTTTTGAGTATATGAATCAGGGGGATCTCCACGAGTTCCTTATCATGCGATCCCCACATTCCGACGTAGGCTGTAGCAGTGACGAAGACGGAACCGTAAAATCCAGCCTAGATCACGGAGATTTTCTGCACATTGCAATTCAGATTGCAGCTGGCATGGAGTACCTGTCTAGTCACTTCTTTGTCCATAAGGACCTTGCCGCTCGCAATATTTTAATTGGAGAGCAACTTCACGTCAAGATCTCAGACCTTGGGCTTTCCAGAGAAATATACTCTGCTGATTACTACAGGGTGCAGAGTAAGTCTTTGCTGCCCATTCGCTGGATGCCCCCGGAAGCCATCATGTATGGCAAATTCTCATCTGATTCGGATATCTGGTCCTTTGGGGTTGTCTTGTGGGAGATTTTCAGTTTTGGACTGCAGCCCTACTACGGATTTAGTAACCAGGAAGTGATCGAAATGGTGAGGAAGCGACAGCTGCTGCCATGCTCTGAAGACTGCCCACCCAGAATGTACAGCCTCATGACGGAGTGCTGGAACGAGATTCCTTCCAGGAGACCACGATTTAAAGATATTCACGTCCGGCTCCGCTCCTGGGAGGGACTCTCCAGTCACACCAGTTCTACTACCCCCTCCGGAGGAAATGCCACCACTCAGACCACCTCCCTTAGTGCCAGCCCTGTGAGTAATCTCAGTAACCCCAGATATCCCAATTATATGTTCCCGAGCCAGGGTATTACACCACAGGGCCAGATTGCTGGTTTCATTGGCCCACCGATACCTCAGAACCAGCGATTCATCCCCATCAATGGATACCCAATACCTCCCGGATATGCAGCGTTTCCAGCTGCCCACTACCAGCCAACAGGTCCTCCCAGAGTCATTCAGCATTGCCCGCCTCCCAAGAGTCGGTCCCCAAGCAGTGCCAGTGGGTCCACAAGCACTGGTCATGTGACCAGCTTGCCCTCTTCAGGATCCAACCAAGAAGCGAATATCCCCTTACTACCGCACATGTCGATCCCAAATCATCCAGGTGGTATGGGCATCACTGTTTTTGGCAACAAGTCTCAAAAGCCCTACAAAATAGACTCAAAGCAACCATCTTTGCTAGGAGACTCCAATATTCACGGACACACCGAATCTATGATTTCCGCAGAACTGTAAATTGCACGATTTTTGTAAATGTGGTTGGTATACAGGAAAAACTAGAAAGTCGTAGAAAAGATTTAAATTCAAATGTTTTTATTAAAGTAAGGTTCTCATTTAGCAGACATTGCAACAAGTATCTTCTGTGAAGTTTAACTGTGTCTTACCAAGCAGGGCAGACACCAGCCAGAAAAACAAAACAAAACAAAACAAAAAACATTGTGAGATTAACACTCCATCAGGGGCTCATGACATGGCATTGGGATTGGTACATCTGGTTTCAAGTACTAAAAACTGCAAACCAGTGAAGAGGAAAAGAATTTGCGATTAAATATCAAACCAAAAAGGAAAGTCAAATGGTGCTTTGTGTATTTGCCTTCGTTCTCCATGACTGGTCTCTCCCCAAAATGTATATACCATAGCATTTGTCTACCTGCTGTCTTATCTTCAGGACAAATGTTCAGGAATTATGTTGGTTCAATTTAGAGTCTATGCATACTTGTATGGAAATGATATTCAGAATCAAGGAGGAAACTTTAGGCAAAATTTGAAATCCCAGATGGAAACGAGCCATAAGACAAGTGTAAGATCCCCTGAAGCCTTCCACACAATGGGGCTTCTTTGGGAAGGCACAAAGTGTGCCTCTTTGTGAATTTCCTCTGCTGATCAGGAAGGCCTTTTCCACAGTGTGTTTACACTTGCGCTTGAAAAAATATAGGGCATCAGGCCATAAGAAGGCTAGATGCAGATGCTGGAATTGATTGTTGGTTGATAGCTCACTCCGCTGCGTTAGAAATGAGGAACCAAAAGAAGCACAGTCAGGAATTTGGCCGCTTGGCCTAGATCAGCACCCATGGGGACAGCCTCACAGGAGCTTCCCTGGACCAATACCATTGAAGAAAAGAGGTGTGGCTGCAGACCAGCACATTAGTGCCTACAGCCTCCCGCATATGAGCTGTCCAAGGTGTAGGGGTGCTCACCATCAATGAACTCTGGGGAAGTAGGAACCTCTATGACACCGATACCGAGTTCAAGTTTCTCTCATCTTTTTTTCTGATCTGGAAATGTTCAGAGATTTTATTCCGGCTCCAGAACTTATGACAGCTTATTCCTACAATTAGTTGGAATCCAAAGACTATGAATTCTATTTTGCAAAATATTACAGTATTTAAAAAAACAACAACAGGCACTGAGTTCACATTTCAAAGATTACCATGAACAGAATTTTTAAAGTGGTGAATAGAAGCAACATAATCCTTTTGGCCTTAGTTAGGAGGGAGGCATCAAATGTGCATCTCATGCCACTTACTGGCTAGCCATCTTTTGCCAAGTTTAGAATTCTTATGGGTTTCAAGTTCTATATAGAAAGGAATGTTATGTTTGATTTTCTCTTGTTAGAAAATAACTCCTTTATTCTAAGAACAGTGTCTCAAGGTCTCATTTTTTTTTCTTATTTTACAGCTAAAAAAACTTATAAAGAGACTTCCGGGATATAAAATAATTCCTGGAAATGATATTTGATGAGGAGAATGCAAAAGTATTAGAAGCACATTGATTTTCAATTTTGTAAAAAAAAAAAAAAAAATTGCAATTAGGATGAGAAATCAAGGAAATATGTTTACCAAATGTGTTGCAATTTTCCCAAACACTGAATCTTCAAACAATAAACATGGACTTATCGGTACTGTGAACTTAAAGAATTGGCTATATCTGGTTTTATTGGGAGATAAATTAAGAAATATTTTTGTGACATAAATAAGCTGATTCAAAAGTTACATTTCTTAACTTTAGGTAGAGGAGAATATTTGTATCCTTTTGTTGCTATGCAACTGTTTAATGATGAAGATTCAAACCACAATTTTGTATATCATACGACAATCAATTGTTTTCCAAGAATATTTATTATTTTAAGTAAACACAATTTCAGTGAATCTGAGTTTTTCTAGGAGTCCCTTAAAGGGAAATTAGCATTCCATGAGCCAGTAAAAATACGTACTCTGGAAAAACATTACTATGGTTAAAAAATAAATTCAAGTTAGTTTTTTATAAAGAACTATAACATTTATTTTAAACATTTTATAATTACTGAGGTCATTAAGGTGAGCAAACCAAATTTCAAAACCACTTGTAATAATGTGTTTTATAATAGCACTGTGATACTACATAACACAGTCCCTTTTGTATTAAAATAGTATTTTTTTCACAAACTGAAAAATTTCTTTCGCTTTGTTGACAATGTTTTGTAAGATGACTTTATTTTCAGATCTTTTCTTTCTTTCTTTTTTTTTTTTTGCACAAAACTATGTTTATGGTTTGTATCACAGAAGTGAAAATATATCTCTGCATTTTTATATCTGGTCTGTTTCTTTGTTTCCTTTGTTCATTTCTTTTTAACTCAATATAGATTTTCTTCAAATATATCATGGCAATATGCAGCTATCTTGCCCTCCCATATCTTTTCTTATTTTCACTGCATGCATTTAATCACTGTATTACCTAATGTTTGATTTGTTATTACGGGCATTTCAAATAGACAAGCATGGATGTAATGACAAAAAGGCTATTTTATATGGAGGATATGTGCATTTGTATTTCACACACCAGAGATGATATTAAACACTGATTACTTTATGCTGCTGTTTATTAAAAATGTTTACCATATAATATTATTTCCTGAATATTGCTATCATGGAGGTATTTGGGAATTTTAATATTATTTCTCCTAATTTTTGACATTTCATAGAAAAAGAAATCATAATTCCTATTTACTGCTATTTCATTGAAATGATTTTTTTCAGTAGGCTTTTAACGACTTGGGCATTCTTTTGCCAGTGACCACAGGTAGAAGGGAAAAATCCCAATGATTCCATGACCATATACTATCCAACTATATATGGCAAGATTTTAGTTTCTAAAATCAAGATAATGAATAATTACAACCAAATGGAATGTAAAACTTGGTTTTTCAAAGTTGCGTCCTTTTCTGCCTTGTTTCCATGTGAACTTAGCCATCAAAAATCATGTCAGAACTCGGAAGAAGAAAAAGCTGTGTCCATCTTATCGTGTTCAACTTAGATTCCAACCATACTGATAAAATAAAAGAAATGTGGCCGTTTAATTGTCACAGCTTATCTTTATGACCTTCTTTGCCCAAAAGAAAGAGTTCCCCATCTGGCAATTAATACACACTGTCAAGGAAAATGAGTATCATTATGAAAGTTCAAAGAACTTGTCCATTCTGCTATTTAATACAGAAGGGAATACAATAAAACCTTCAGGGCCTTATCCATCTGTTTTAGGTACAGTTCTTGTCACCACCTCAGCGATCAAACTCAATAAAGCAGTCACTTCACATGGCAGTGAGATGGATGTCAGGTTGGGTTTCTCCCTCTCATGTGAATTCCTCGATCTGCCCTTCACTCCTATTTCCTTCTGACTCCAGGTCTTCCCCTCCCACCATCCCCAATCCCTTCAACTTTGTGATTTGGGCCTTACTCCTACTTCCCTAATCACCAACATCTGCAAATTTATAGCACCACCTCAGATAATGCTTACTACAAACTACTAACTACTGATTAAAGGGAACTCTGTTACCTGCCTATCCCAGCGGTTCACAGAGTGTGGTCCTCAGACTAGCAGACTTTGGAACTTGTCAGAAATGCACATTCTCGCGCCCCTCCTCTTTGAAGTACTGAATCAAACTCTGGGGGTGGGACCCAGCAATTTGTGTTTTAACAAGCTCTCCTGTATTCTAAAGATTGAGAATCACAGTAAAGGCCTGGGGGTGGGGTAAGGGTGGGGGGTGGTCACTACATCCTTAGAAATGTCTGTATGAACATTTAATAACATTTTAGCCACTTCAGCTCCCCTCAAGGAAAATCAAGTTTTACTTAATGAAAAATTTAGCAGGAAAAACCCTTTTGCTTTAACCATTTGACGATTGGTTATATATTTTGTAGTTGTTCTCTATAGAAAACTAATAGCCCCGGCCTTGACAAGGCTACCTTGTCTAGTTCACTCAAGACCCATGTTCTTGGATAGTAATCACAAGCTTTTTCCTTCCTGTGGACAAGTTCCTTGCTCTCTTAGTGTACTTTTGACTCCTTGCAGTGTTGATTAGCACAACTAAAAGAACTGTCTGTTGTAACTTCACAAAGTTAGGGTCTGGGATAGCCTGGTCTTTCTTGGGAGGAGGAAAGATCCAGCTCCCAGTAAGCACCAAGCAGCAGCTGCAGAGGTTACCCTCTCCCCTGAGCTTCCTGACCCAGTTGGCTGGATGCAGTCACCTGTGGCATGTTCCACTGTTCCTGTGCCAGTTGCAGTCCATCAGTCCTTGCTGTCTGGCTGTGAGCATTCCTCTGCTCAGACTACACTCCCCACAGCCTTTAGAGACTCCCCTGAGGGAGAACAGCAGGAGGGATCCAAGGGAGGTGCTAGAGGTGAAGCTCATACTCTTCCTAATTTATACATCATTTTTTTTTAAACCAATAGTTCAAATGCTAAGGAGGAAGTGCTATATTAGAGGAGAAAGAGCAAGGGATCACACGCAAAAGAGGAAAATGTTTGCAGCCAAGATATGACTGCACTGAAGCTTGTTACCATAAATGCCAAGAGTATTAAGGAGTCTGTTAATTCAGAGGAAGGAGAGTCTTACAAACCATCAAAGTACTCAAGGTCAATGGAATCCCCTGGGAAATTAGGCGGGGGATGGCTCAAACAATAGAGATATACAGGGAGAAGGTCTGCTGACATATTTATGGCCACCTGAATCCCAAGCACCCATGAACTGCTGATTCACAAATAAGGACCATAACGTTTTTCTGAACAGGCCAGACATGGTGCATATCCTCACCAAAGCGACCAGGTTGGTACATATTCTTATCCAGGAATGGTTGTTAGGAGAAAGGTCTTTCTTTAAAAATTAGATAGGACATTCTTTCCACTGTGAAAAAGGCCAGTATCCCAGCACGCTGAATACAGATAATGCAGGGGATATTCAATTGGAAGAAAAGTGGTTCTAAATATCAGTCTTTGTGTACCTGTGCTCTTGACCGAAATTCGAATCCCGCCCAAAACAACAGAACCGACAGTACACAGTATGGATCAGTGTGGAAGCTCTCCCTGACCCTAGAGGCACCTAGATTCTGAGCAGAGGCAGAGAGATGTCAGGCTCCCTCCCACAGCAGGTGCTGCTCCATGACCACTGCAGGCCTGGGGCATCGAAATGGTATCAGTTATCACTGGGGCTCAGTCTAATACAATTTCTAATACAAAAGAAAGGATCTTTTGAGTCTACACACATTAAAATCACTCCAAAGAGACTGAAAATCCTAAGACTAAAAGTAATATTTGGGCAAAATGACCGTTTAGGACTTCTTTGTATTGCTAAAGTTCACTCTGGAAACAGAATCCATCCGCTGGGCTGCAGTAATACCTCCCACATCTCAGTGCTTGCCTTACCTTTACTTGTCATTCATCGCAGCTCCCAGAGGGAGGTCTGGTGCTGCAGCCCGGCTCCTAGGGCTCAGAAGGACTGGCTGTTCTCATGGCATAGAAAACAAAGAGAAAGAAGCAGAACTGAAACGTGGGCACTTGAAAACCTCCTGCTTGGCCATGCTCCTCGTCTCACTTTCTCTTGGCCAACACAAATTCTGAGGGTGAACCCGACTGTAGGACATGCATGTATCTCCACCTGGTAAGAAGCCCTGCAGCCACAGCCTGAAAATGATGTAGGGATGTAGGTTCTCCATGCAGCAAAGGGGGCAAAGAATTGGGAATAGGAACACAACCCCCACCCAGCAGAAGCCCTGAATGGAAGGAGTTGGGACCAGTGAACCCACAGCACCAGTGCCCTTCTTTCCTCTTGCGTTCATGCCAGACCTCACTGACTGATACTTTCCCAGTTGACTCAGAGTTATCCCTAAAATGTTCAACAGACTGCCCTGGGTAACCTAATAATTAGTCAGAAATAACACCAGGGATGAAACTTATTAGCCACCCCTGCATTAGAGCAATTGTCAAACCAGTTTATTTAGATTGTCTGGGAAGATTCTGAAAATTATAACCTTAGGACTATCCAAGAATGTACCGGAAAAGCTACCTTAAAATCTCCTATAAATTCCTCAGCGCGTAAAACACTGTATGTCTAGCCCTCTTTCCTGGGACCTGGATGAAGAGCCTGGGAGAGTACTGCTGACTTTTTAACTGTTCCTGCACAGGAGCGGGATAACCTTGAGTAAGTAAGGCAATCTCTATATCCTTATCCATAAAATGGTGTAAATGTAGCATAGAGGCTGGGAGTAAAGATTTTGACGTCATGCTGCCTGGGCTTAAAATTCCCTTTCACCGCTTGGTAACCACACATTTAGACAAGTTTCTGAACTCCCTTTTTATCCATCTGAAAAAGTAACTACTTCATAGGATTGAAGCTAATTAACCTAATTTATGTACACTGCAGTAAAGTATACCTGACCCAAAATTATAAAAAAAAAAAAAAGTCTAGATAATTTTCTGATTTTTCTAGAGTATCTATCTGTCAGAGTGGATACAAACATTTAATGAGAATATGTATCAGTATGTTAAGAGTTATCTGGCACATAGTAGGTGCTCAAAAAGTGGTGACATTGCTATTATTAGATGTGTTTTAAACGACTTTTACAAAGGGATACATTATTTTCTTTTTTTAAAGGTTTTATTTATTTATTCATGAGAGACAGACAGAGAGAGAGAGAGAGAGGCAGAGACACAGGCAGAGGGAGAAGCAGGCTCCGTGCAGGGAGCCCGATGTGGGACTCGATCTCGGGTGTCCAGGATCACGCCCTGGGCTGAAGGCGGTGTTAAACCACTGAACCGACCTCTCCCCCCGCCCCAGGCTGCCCCAGGGATACGTTATTTTCTAATGTGGTAAAATATCTAGAGCACAAAGTGTTCTACCTATTATTCACGCACATGTCATAACGTAAACCGCCCAGTACCAGTGCCAATGGGCGGGAGGCTTAGTCTTTCAATAACTTCCATCATTTCCCTTCAAACCAGCCCTAATAAACATACACTAAATAAAAGCAGCTTCAGGACATATCTCTAGACCATCACTCTACCATATGTCATCCTTTATACCCCCAAGCCAATTGCCACCTCAAAGCTTCTCCCATGTTGGAATTCTAAAGTCATCCCTGGGGCAACTGAGAGCACCATGAAAAGGTATTTTAAACCAATATATGTGAAGGAAGCCTAGAATAATTACATCGTTTAAGTGGTTCCCTCCCCTCCCCCCATACACACATTTAGTAAAGTTGTACTTAGATAATATGAATGTGGTATCTCTCAACAATTGGTGTTCCTATGTGGGGAGTGAAATAAAGTGAGACCTGATCTTCCTAAAACATTTGAGTGCATGTAAAGTGCCCAGGCTGGTATTGAATTCCTTCATCATAGACCCAAATCCACTCCATTTTTTTTTAAAGATTTTATTTATTTATTCATAGACAGAAAGAGAGAGAGGCGAGGGAGAAGTAGGCTCCACGCAGGGAGCCCAACATGGGACTCAATACTGGGTCTCCAGGATCACACCCGGGGCTGCAGGCGGAGCCAAACCGCTGCACCACCAGGGCTGCCCCCCAAATCCACTCCTAATGGGATTCTGGGCACTACTTTTTAGTGCCCAGTACTCTTTTTAGAACTTGGATTATAGGATTTGGACACCAGCCTGACAGAGAAAACAAATTTGGTTCCTTTAAACACCAAGCTCCGAAGCAAGTAGGCAGCTGTTACCAGGTTGTCTACAGTATTCCCGCCTGGAAGATGTCCTTGATGCCCAAGGTAGGGTGACCAACTGTGACAGTTTTCCAGGGCTTAGTGTACTGTTAGCACTGAAAGCCCTTTTGCCCAAGAGAGCCCCCCGTGCCTAGGCAAACCTGGACTCTCCTACCTCATCCTACCTAAAGGGAAGAATGTGAAACAGAAGCCAGCATGTATTGGCTCTGAGTTCCTCTCTGTTGAGAAATTCAGATATGAATAGTGATCAAGTCTCCCCCACACCTCAGGAGCCTTAGAGGGAGAGACTGAATTATTCTGTAATTAACACAATTCTGAAACTGGGGGCGAGCCCTCTGCTGCAGCTTTACAAAGGGGAATAGAGCATTTCTTTAAGCCTCGGGTTTTATAAGCTAAAATAAAATTTTTAAATGAGAAATTTCAGGAATTCAAGTTGCTGAACTATGCTGCCCACCTCTTTCTTCCTGTTTGATCTTTGGAGATTAGCATTCGGTATTTTTCATGACATTTATATTGAGGAAGGAATATAAGATTATTAAAAGCAGAGAAACTCAATATTGGGAACGCACATCAAAAGGTCTTCAAGACAAAGAAGGGATCATATGATTTGAAACCAGAGTTACTAGAAGCATGTGTGCTGCACTTCATTTTCTAGTTAACAGCGTAACATACGTCAAAATATGATTTAAAACACTTCTCACAGCTGAGCTGACATTTGGCGATCCTCAGCCTTTTTTTGTTCTTGAGGATGGGGGTTCAAATCCAAACGAGGTTAACACTTTGTACTGGTACATATTCCTGGTGGATGAGGAAAACAGTTTTTTAGTTTAAGTAAAATGAAAACATCTGTCCAAGTCCTGAGGGAAAGAATTGTTTTTAAAAAGAGGGGGAGGGGATGCTTGGCTGTTAAAGCCAGAGATGGCCTCAGTCACTTTGCAAATGTTAAATAATTATACTGCTGGTTGCTTGGCTCACCTAGGATGATGAAAGTTTGTATCTGAGCCTTAGTTCAGTCTTCGTTTTTCAGATATCACACCCATTTTTATCCTCTAACCCTGTCTAAAGCCATGTGTTAATGTGTACCAACTGGTGGCAGGTTCTTTTCATACTGTTTCAGGGTAAACCCAGCTCAGTATGTGACTGACCTTTTGCCAAGTAACTTGTCTTGGTCAGTAGCTGTACACTCTGGGTAAGTTGTATTTGTTAGCCACTAGCACACAACCAAATACCACAACGTTAAGGTTTTATTTATTTATTTTTTTAAAGATTTTATTTATTTATTCATGAGACACAGAGAGAGAGAGAGAGAGAGGCAGAGACACAGGCAGAGGGAGAAGCAGGCTCCATGCAGGGAGCCGGACATGGGACTTGATCCCGGGTCTCCAGGATCATGCCCTCGGCCAAAGGCTGCACTAAACCGCTGAGCCATCTGGGCATCCCCCTCTCACACTTTGAATTACTAATTTCTGGAAGAGCACAATCCTTTTTTAAAATTATTATTTTATTATTTTATTTGTGTGTGTGAGAGAGAGAGAGCACACATGTGCACAAGCAGGGGGGAGGGGCAGAGGGAAAAGCAGACTCCCCGCTGAACAGGGAGCTTGACACAGGAGCTCAATCCCAAGACCCTGAGATCATGACCTGAGCCCAAAGCAGATGCTTAACTAACTGAGCCACTCAGGGGCCCAAGCCCAGTCCTTCTTAAGGGATCACCTGATTAGGCCAGGCTCACCAGGGATGACCTCCCTTTCTTAAAGTCGACTATGCCATCTAACTTAATCGTAAGAGTAAAATGCATCATATTCACAGTCCTGGGGATTATGCAGGGAGTGGAGATCTTGAAAGTCATCTTAGAATTCTGCCTACCGTAAGAAATACAATGCAACATTTCTCTTTTCAATCCTCTAGGCCTACTTTTAGGGGGAAAGACTGAGAGAGAAAGCCCAAAAAAGCATATGGTAGAACTTAGTAAAATATACTCTCCACTTGAGGGTACAAAAGTAATAAAAATTAATGTAAAAATGATTATTTTGTAGTTGGTTTTCTTTGAGCAGCAGACAGGGTACTGCATATTTTTCTACAAGTTACAGAAGTCAGACTGAGGTGTTGATGAATTTATAATCTAAAAGAGAAGACAGAAATCTCATTCAATGAATAGATTCCCACTGGGGCTTTATCACATGCCAGGCACTGTATTATTGCAGAGCAGTGGCCTGGCTTTCTTGGGTTTACATTTTAGCAGAGGAAAACTCAGAAAGCAAACAAGTAGAAATACAGCTGGAAATGGATACACCAAAAATAGCAAAAACAAAAATAACAGATACAGGCACACACAAACTATTGAGAGTAGCAGTAGTTTTTTTTTAAAGAAGGCCAGAGAGCTCACTTGGTAGAGACGTTTGATTTTTTTTTTTAAGGTTTTATTTATTTATTCATGAGAGACACAGAGAGAGAGAGGCAGAGGGAGAAGCAGGGTCCATGCAGGGAGCCTGACGTGGGACTCAGTCCCGGGTCTCTAGGATCAGGCCCTGGGTCGAAGGCAGGTGCTAAACCATTGAGCCACCCGGGCTGCCTGACCACAAGACATTTGTGAGGCTGGCTAGCCAAGTGGTTAAAAGCATGGAATCTGGAGTTGGAGACTGGTGGGGCCGCCTCCTGGCTCTGCTGCATTCCAGCTATGTGACTGTGCACTTACCTCTTCTGCAAAAATTGGAATCATACTAGTACTTACCTCATAGAGCTGTTTCTGAGGATGAAATGAATTCCCCAAGAGCACTTAGAACCTTGTGCCTGGCACATGGTAAGCATGGGTGTTGCCTATCAATCTGTGCCAGCTGGTGACTGGGGGCTTGGCAGCGATTGCTGCTTTCAGCTTCCTGGTCATTCTGGGAAGTAGGTATCATTACTGGCTGCACCCTCCACTACAAGTGAGAATGTGCTGGTACAGGGAGCCTAAGTAACTTCTTCAAGGCCATGCTGGCTATTATTAAAACATAGGTATCTTGGGAGACAATCCAGGTCTGTCCTGAGAGCACACATTATTTACCCAGACTAACTACTAAACTAAGACAATGGAAGGACTACAGATGGGATTTATTCTCCTGTTTTCCCAATTGTGTTGCTTTATCTAAAACACCCACAATCAACAAATCTGATGAACAAGGCAGAGAAGGACATGGCTTAGGAATAATAAGTGGCGAGGACACAACTTCAATGCTGTCATGTACATGGAAATATTATTAAAATATGTACTATAATTGGAAGGTGAGTCAATGTGGAGAAAATATTTTCAGATAGGCTTCTACTTAGAAGTTTGCAATTTTAAGTAACTCAGATGTCGGAATAGCAGATGCTACTGGTCTCCAGCTCTGTTGCTATTCATGCAAGAAGCGCACCTAGCCAGTTGCTGCCCACATGCTCAATGCGTGCACACACATCTCACTCCCACCATTCACTGAGGCCCCAGTTCCACTTATCAGCACAGGAGCCTGTGACCAAAGCCCATCTCCCATCTTCGCAGAAGCTAAGCTAATTGTAAAAACACGGGGTGTTGGCCAGCCATCGAGTACAACTGTGATCCCATTTATTTAGTACCTCCAAATACAACAAAGCCAAGCCCCCAGAGGCAGATTGGCAGGAAGCTGTCTTTCCCAGCAATTTCATTCCCAAACCTGTTCCAGGAGCTCTAACCTGTTTGTCCCTCGAGACCCAATGGTTGCAGACCTTTCTAAGTGTCTGCACCTTCTTTTCGGTGCCCTGGGGTTGAACTTACAATCTCCACCCTGCCTGCACCTCTCCAGCCCCTCTGCTTGGTGGGCTCCTACTGACAGTGATTCTTCTGCTCCGTGTCTACTTTGTCACTAGCCTCCCAACTTGAACATGCTATGTGCCCATTGGGCCGAACAAACTCCTCTAAATCACCCACCACCCCACATCTCTGCAAACCCCTTCCTCAGCTTATGTCTCGTTCTGTCATGGAAGGGTCACTCTCCTGGCCCCCCAATTTTTTATCTGCTCAGTTTAATTCAATCAGCATAGAGTGATGTCCCTCTGAGTCAGGTGCTTGGTGCTGGGAATGCAGTGATGAATAAACGGGTCTCCATGCCCTTAGGAATTTACATTCTAGTGAGGAAGAAAACCACACAAAGAGATCATTTCACAATAATGAAGTAATGACCCACAAAGATGCGCCCGGGGTTAAATGAGAACACAACCCACTGTGGTGCTGCAAGAAGATTCTGAGAAGGAATTTATGTCTTTTTACATGTGGAAGAGCTGGTTAGCCAGATAAAGAAGAAGAGGAAGAAAATTCAGGTAGAGAGCTTAGGCAAGATGGTAGCTACAGGGAAAAGACAAGCAGTTCAGTGATGCTGCTGCTTCAAATGTGAAGCAGAAAAAAAAAAAAAAAAAAAAACAGAAAAAAAAACAAACAAAAAAAAAACAAATGTGAAGCAGAGTGGGCATCACTAAAGGAAGGATTGATAGGAATAATATCACGAGAGGTTTTGCAGAGACATGTTAAGAAGCTTGGATTTAACCCTGTAGTGCATGGTTTCTTAAGCTTTCTACATCACTAGTATTTTTTTTTAATTTTCTTGTTTTTTTTCTTTAAGATTTTATTTATTTATTCATGAGACACACACACACACACACACACACACACACACACACACACAGAGGCAGAGACACAGGCAGAGGGAAAAGCAGGCTCCATGCAGGAAGCCTGACGTGGGACTCGATCCCGGGTCCCCAGGATCAGGCCCTGGGCTGAAGGCGGCACTAAACCACTGAGCCACCTGGGCTGACCCTTACATCACTAGTATTAAAATTAATGAATTCCATGACCCCATTCTACCAAAAGAAAAGGCTATGTGCACACACGTACCCATAATAGATATACAGACACATACAAAGTTGCCCACAATATAACCCCCGACCCACACCCCCAGAGGTCAATCCACATTTAAAACCCTGTAGATGGAGGTAAGGTAAGCTGGGGTGGTGAGGGGGATCTCTTGCACTATTTTCAGCAGAGAATTACATAATGACATGTTAGTTTCTATACGTTACTATAAGGTATCATCACACACAAGTCTGGAGGCAGAGTATAGTATGAAGATGTTCTGTGTTCTAGCAAGAAATAACAAGGCTGTGAGTTTGGGCACCGGGGATAAGGCTTGAGAAGAAGCTAGAAAAGCAGCAGGTCTTGAGGGTGAGTTATGAGGAAGAGGAGTCAGGGGGGCCTTCAGATTTCCAGCTTGAGAAACTGCATGAACAAAATGAAACAGAAGGCTAGTGGAGAGGAGGAAAGATAATGAGTTCATTTTGGACATTTTGAATTTGAATGGTCTTTGAAACAGCTGGTTGAGAACCAGGCAATTGAGTATACTGGGCTGAAGTCCCAAGAAGAGGTCCAGGAGGGGTCAAATGAGAATCCACTAACTTGATTTTCATTGCATTAAATTCATTTCATTGCTAGAAATACCAATTTCTTAAACTTCAGAACAAATAATGTTTTAATTTACCTTTTTTTAAAAAAAGATTTTATTTATTTATTCATGAGACACAGAGAGAGAGAGAGAGAGAGGCAGAGACACAGGCAGAGGGAGAAGCAGGCTCCATGCAGGGAGCCTGACGTGGGACTCGATCCCAGGTCTCCAGGATCACACCCCAGGCCGAAGGCGGCACTAAACCTCAAAGCCACCAGGGCTACCTTTTAATTTACCTTTTTATTTTACCTTAACATAATTTCCCCTAGAACAAAATAAAAAAAAAAAAAAAAAAACTTCTTCTTCTTCTTCTTCTTTTTTTTTTTTTTTTTTTTGAGAGAGGATCAGAGGAGGGAGAGGAATGGGAGAAGAGAGAGGACCTCAAGCAGACTCTCACCCCTGAGATCAGGACCTGAGCTGAAATCAAGAGCCCATGCTCAACTGATTGAGCCACCCAGGGGCTCCTAGAACAGAATTCTAAAGACATAACAAAGGATCCTACATTTACTATCACAGTATTCCCCTACTGGAGTTGAAGGAGTCACAGGACCACCATGATAGCATCAAAAAATCTAGCTAAAACTCCCAAATTTGGTACATTCTCTCCTCACTGAAGTGCTGTGTCTTCACTTTCAACCTTACATTCACAGTCCTGCATAAATCCAAGTTAAAATCCGATGGATTTAAAAGGCAGCCCCCCAAAAATCAATCTTAGATCCTAGTTGATGTTTTAAATGGAAAAGTTCCTTTATATTCAGTTTTACGAAATATAGAATAAAATCATTTTATCATGCCAAAATGTTAGTAAGATTAATATATTGTTGGGAATTTGTAAGCTATCATACCTGGACATGATGAAATTGAACAGGGAGTCTTCTAAAAAAAAAAATGAACAGGGAGTCTTCTAAAAGATCTCCCCCCTCCCCAATCCATTCCCCACAAAGCAGCCAAAGTCATGTTGTAAATGTAAATCAGAGCATGATGCTCTCAGACTTAAAACCATCCAATGGGTTCCTGTGGCTATTCAAATAAAACCCAAACCTCCCATCCTATAAGGCCCCACCCTAATTACATCTCACTCATACCCTTACTCAAGTCTTTCCTAGTTCCTTTTTTAAGCCTAGTTTTTCCTGACTTGAACTATTGTATTTTCATCTTCCTGGAAGTATCTGCCCTCAATTTCATAAAGCTGACTCCTTTTCAGACAGAGGCCTTCCCTGACCATCTTGTACAACCCTTGACTACTTGCTACACTCTCATTACTTTTTTTTTTAAGACTTATTTATGTATTCAAGAGAGACAGAGAGAGAGAGGCAGAGACACAGGCAGAGGGAGAAGCAGGCTCCATGCAGGGAGCCCGACGCGGGACTCGATCCCGGGACTCCAGGACCACGCTCTGGGCCCAAGACCGCGCTAAACCGCTGAACCACCTGGACTGTCCGCAATGTGATAAATGTTAATGAGGAGATAAATACAGGGTCCTCTAGGATCACAAAAGAGAGGAATCTAGTCTTGTTTTAGGGGCTCCCATAAGGAATCGTGGGCAAATTTAAATCCGAAAGATGAGAAAAGGAAAAATGGAGGGAGAGAGGGTGGAAGGGTTGTGGTAAACGTCTAGATAGGAGGAACAGCAGGAGTGAAACCCTGTGGCAAAGGATGGGAGCCTGAGACATTTTAAGTACGTCCCTGTTCCTGGAACATCCCCCCAAGGTACGATGACATAACAATGTACGCGAACGTATTACGAATACGTTGCTATGTAAGTTACGATTAATAAACTCAGACTTGTGCCTAGTGATCACTCATGACCTGATAGTTTCTAATGTTCAAAGAAAAAGGAAAACATTTCAGAGGACTTCGAGTGAAGGCTTCTGAAAGATCCCAGGGCTTTATCCCCACCGTCTTACACTAGCTGGGTACACTCCACGTTGTTGGACTGAGTTGGCGTGGTGAGGGGGCGGGCGGGTGTTGCCTTGACAACGGATCTCACAGCCTGTCAAAGTGAAACGGTTAGACGATTGGCTGCGAGGGTTTCCAGAGGCCCGCCCCCCGTCGCTGATTGGATGCGGGGCGGCCAAGTGCCACAACTTTCCCTCAGGGTCTTGTCGCTTAGCAACCAATTTGCGACCTCCCGGGAAGCGGGCGCCCGGCGACACCTGTGAGGCGTAGCCTAACCGCGCTCCCTAACTTCAACCGTGCGGCCCTGCGCTCCGCCGGGCGTCCCCGCGTCACGCACGCACCTCACGGGTTGGCCCAGGTGCTCCCCCGCGTCTGCCTTGAGGCTGGGCTGTGGGCTGGCGCCGCGTGACACGCCGCCGTTGGGGAAGTTTGGTGGAGTCAGAGGAGAAAAGGAAAGTAAGTCACTGTTGTAAGTCCAGCTTAGAGCCGCTTCCCTCGGGAGGACAGAGCCTTCTGGGGCTCTAAGAAACAAGTCATTGTGAGCTGGCCAGGTGTGCCGAGCGACCCAAAGTCTCAGGCATCTGTCTCCGAGTGAAGCCTAGGAGTGTGGGGACGGGTGCCAGAGCCTTATCATGCACTGCAGAGCTTACTTCTTGCTGGAGAGAGACTTCCAAGAGTTGAAGGAGAACGATTTTAAGGTGAGTGTGGGAACCTGGAGAGGTGTGTTTTGTTGGGAGTACGAGGTTTTTTGTTTTTTGTTTTAAGATTTTATTTATTTGTTCATGAGAGACACAGAGGCAGAGACACAGGCAGAGGGAGAAGCAGGCTCCATGCAGGGAGCCCGACGCAGGACTCGATCCCAGACCCCAGGGTGACCACCTGAGGCAAAGGCAGAGCAGCTCAACCTCTGAGCCACCCAGGTGCCTCTGGGGTACAGGTTTTTAAAAGCATTTTGATCCGTGTTTATTCTGTAAGGCATAATTTAGTTAGACCTAATTTGCCACGGCAGTATTATTAATGAATCGATTGCACTTTTTATAATAATAATAATTATTATTATTATTTTAAAGATTTTACTTATTTACTCATGAGAGACACACACAGAGAGAGAGGCAGGGACACAGGCAGAGGGAGAAGCGGGCTCCATGCAGGGAGCCCGATGTGGGACTCGATCCCAGGACTCCAGGATCACGCCCTGGGCTGAAGGTGGCGCTAAACCGCTGGGCCACCGGGGCTGCCCAGAATCTACTTTTTAATAAGAATTATTACTTCATAATCATAATAGTTAAAAATATGGAGCACATTGTGGTAATTTGTGTGTATTTAAACCTCGAATATCAGGTAGTGATTAGTAGAGACAGGGTGTGCTCATGAATTACATTATTAAATAAGTAGTGTTTGGTTTTATCTACCAGAAGCCTAAGTCCCAGAAAGGCTCAGTAAAAATTTGGCCCCAGGATCCCATCCCAGGGTTTTCTGATCCCAAAGCCCTTGCTCTTAAGTTCTACTACTCGCTGTCTAAGGCACTTTTTTCCACCCAAGGCTATCAGATATAACGCCTAGGTGCCTTTCCTTTATAATTACAACACAGAGGAAGGCTTTGCCGGGAATCCCCCCACAGTGAGGTCCATAAGTGCGACAGGCCATGTGTGTCGCTTATGGTGTGGAGAATAAAAAAGGGAAGGCGGGGAGGGAGTGCTTAAGGGAACAGAAAGAAAGCCACCTTGGAGGGAGGGCTTCGAGGACTACCAACACTTGCTTCAGGTGTAGGTAGTTCACGGGCACTGTTCTATTTCCATCCCTGCTATAGAAGTGTTGTCTTCACTGGAGATGTTAGGAACAACTCTTGAGTCCAACAACAAACATCCAAGATGTTCGAACCTAATACTTAATGTTGTTTCTGCTCTACCTGAACTCTGTGGTTCTCTGGTAAAAGAGAATTTGCTGAAGAGAGAACGTGATATGTAACTATAAAAAATGTAGATAAAAGAGATAAAATGTTTATCCAGACTAGCATTTAATATACTTTTAAAATTATTATTTATTCATGAGAGACACAGAGAGGCAGAGACACAGGCAGAGAGAGAAGCAGGCTCCATGCAGGTAGCCCGACGTGGGACTCGATCCCAGGACCTCAGGATCACACCCTGAGCCAAAGGCAGACACTCAACCACTGATGATCCACCCAGATGTCCCCAGCATTTAACATACTTAATAACTATGTTGGTTGCTCAGAAATATTTGCTGACTGTATCTAACTCTATCCCTCAGCATAAACGATAAACTTTTCCATGAAATAGATTGTCATCCCTCCATTGGGACATTAACTCAAGTGAAGGAAAATTTTATTTTTATACACAGAGTAATTTTGGAGTTGTGTCTTTCTTAATGAAACTTTTCTTCATGCCCTCCATAGAGCATCCATATAGTTTTTTGAAGCTTTGAAGATGCATCTTTCCAACTATTTCCTTCTTTTCTGTTTGGAATCTTCAGTTGGCTATTGATTTATATAAGCCACATCTCAATCTTGGCTTTGTAGTCCCACTTGTGATTTTCATGCTTATGATTTATTATGAATTTATTGTTGTATGCATTTCTTGGAATCTACCTTAACTTCTGCGTAATCAAACAATATAAAATATATAACATTTTCCTAAATCAACAAATAAATTTATCAGGAAAAGAAAATGTGGAGTTTCTGGAATTCATTATAACTTGACATCTGATTTTCAAAGCTGCAAAATTTAACGTTTACTTCTGCTTTGATTTTTTTTTTTTTTTTTAACTAAAGGGTATTACTGCCTTTCCTGTAAGTGAAGATCTGATGGAATGGGGAGCCAATATTGAAGGTCTACAGAATACATTTTGGCATGGTCTGTATTTTCAAAACCAATTTACTTTTTAAAAGTCTTTTTTTTTTAAGATTTTATTTATTTATGATAGACAGAGGGGCGGGGGCAGAGAAGCAGGTTCCCTGCCGGGAGCTCGACATGGGACTCGATCCCAGGACTCCAGGATCACGCCCTGGACTGAAGGCAGGCGCTAAACCGCTGAGTCACCCAGGGATCCCCTTAAAAGTCTTTATACCATTATTAGCCTATCTTCTTTACATGTATAATAAGATTACGGTATATAAATTCTCTAGATTTCCAGAGGAATTCACGTTATTTTTTCATCATGTGGCTTAATTTTTTGTCACTTGTCAATGTAGATGGGAATTTTAGGTTTGAATTTTCCCTTATGCCAAATTTTAATGTCATTACACTTTTTAAGAAGCAGATGCAATAAAGCATATCATTTGGGAATATCATGTAAGTCTTCCATGAAATCAAAGAATAGGTATAAAAATTTCTACTTGCATAAAAATCCTACAGTTATCTCTCATTTTTGTCCTTTATGATTTTTCCCAAAATTTTCATAAATCAAATTCTCAAGAAGACTGGGCCACTATAAACTTTAATGGCCATGCACTCTTTCTTTGTGGATTGACAAAATAGAGTTGTTGAGTGAAGTAGGGGAGAAAAATGTCAGTGGCTAATTACAGTACATCTAACATGTGCTATTAATGGGTCTTGAATGCTGAGAAGAAAGTGGATTAGTTAATTTTGCCTTGGAAAGTCAGGAACCGGCTGGCTTCTCAAGGAAGTAACGTTTGAGTTGAGTCCTGAAGAACAGGTAAGAGTTTGTCAGATTTAGAAGGGAAAGGAAATTCAGTCTGAGTAAACAGCATGGCAAAAGCTTATAAACAAGAGACGGTTCTGGAAGAGTGAGTTCAGTAAATAAGAGCAATACAGTGAAAGGGGCGGGTGTTCAGGGATGGAGTTAGTGGATGAAAAGGCCTGGTGGGAAACAGGCTGAAAATACAGATTAGACTGTGAGGAGTCTATGAAATTATCTAGAGGACTCTATGTACCCTGTGATCCAATTTACTTATTAATAAAACTCTCGGGACCTCAGAAGCTAAACTATAGAGAATCTTCAGGTTTCAGTTAATCGGTACAACATGATGCTTTAGTAAAAATGTTTGTTTCTTTATTATAGGATTATTCTTCCAACTGACAATACATTTTACATCACAGTACAATTTTGTCCCTCCAGTTGTGAAATTCATAACAATTCCTTTTCATCCAAATGGTAAGGACCAAATGAGATTTTTATCATTGGGATTCTGTCCCTATTATCCTTGTTCCTTGTAAGTGTTTAATAATGTTTCTTTTTGGGGCACCTGGATGGCTGAGTTCTTTAAGCATCTGCCTTGGGCTCAGGTCATGATCCCAGGGTTCTGGGATTGAGCCCTACTTGGGGCTCCCCGCTCAGTGGGAAGCCTGCTTCTCCCTCTCTCTCTCCCTCTGTTCCTCCCCACTCCATCTCTCAAATCAATAAATAAAATCTTTAAGAAATGTTTCTTTTTAACAACCTTGTTATGGTTAAATTAGTAAGCATGGTTATTGGGGAAAATATAAAAAGACAGAAAAAAATTATCACCTTGAATCCAAATTCAGAGAGCTGTTCCTCTTAACTTTTAAACAATTTTTTTTTTTACTATATACATAGTAAAAAAATGTATTTCTTTTGGATAGTTTAAGGACTACATGTGAAGTTTATAAAGTGACATGTTTATTTCTGCATTACTAAACATTCTTCAAAAGGTTATTTTTAATGACTAAATGATAAACTTAACTATTTTTGTATTCAGTATTCTCATTGGCTCTGATTTATCCAATGATAAAAAAATGCACTGACAAATTAACATTAGAAAGAAATGAGTTAGGTTGCTATTGAAGTTATACACAAAATGAATTCCTGATGTATCAAAAAGTCTAAAAGTTTTAGATACTAAAAAGGTAGAAAATTGAATAGAATTTTTAATCAACTTGGTGAGGAAGGCTTTTCTAAATATGATAAAACCTAGAAACTGTGAAAAAAAAGCATGACAACTACTAAACTTTTAAAAAGTTCTACAGCAAAAAAAAAAAAAAAAAAAAAAAAGTTCTACAGCCAACAATATTATAAACAGACAAAATACATCGACTTTTTCAAACCAAGGGACAATATTTGCAACGTGTAAAATAGAATACTTACAACATGTAAAGAATGCTTAAGAATCAATAAGAAAAAAATAAAGCGATAAAAAAGCAGGCAAAGGTTATAAACAAACATTTGATAGAAGAAACATAACAAAAATAAACATAAAGATATTCAGCCTCACTAGTAAGAAAATGAATGCATATTAAAACAATTATGATTCATCGTTTATGTTTGCAAAATGTTAAAAACTCTGACATAATGATAACCTTAGTGTGACCTTTTTGGGAAGCAGTTTGGCAGCTTCTAATCAGCTGTAAAATGCAAATAGCCCTAAATCCCTGTAATCCTGTGTTTATAAATTATTCCATAGATAAACTAGCACAGTGTGGAAGAGTATGTTTCATATTTAAAGATGCTTATTCCCAGTAAAAATTTTGAAAATAGGGAAAAGGGAAATAATCTCAGTGTCCATTAATATAGGAATTTTTAAGTAAAATATCTTAACAGCTATATACATAACAAGGTGGATATATAAAGCTAGACTTTTTGGTCACTGCTGTATTCCTAGAATATTCACTACCTGGCATAGAGCTGGTGCTCCAGTATTTTTTCATAAATATGTCTATAAAAATGCTGATGTTTATTGTTAGATGAAAAAAACCTCAGAGAATATGTAAGATATAATTCCATTTAATAAAAAATAAAAACAATACAGTTATACACGTCTATATGTATATTTGTATAGACCAACTGGTAAATTTATTTTTTTACAGATTTTATTTATTTATTTTGGAGAGAGAGAGTGCAGGAATAAGGGGGAGGGGCAGAGGGGGAGTCTGATGCAAGGCTTGATCCCAAGGACCTGGGATCATGACCTGAGCTGAAACCAAGACTCAGATGCTTAACCGACAGAGCCACCTAGGCACCTCCAGGCCAACTGATAATAACTCTAAAGAGTGGCATAATAGGCAAGGGAGGTTTCATATTTTACTTTATGTATATTTATATAATTTTTTTCCAAGTACATTATTAGTTTGTAACTAAAACTTATTTTGGGCGCACCTGGGTGGCTTAGTTGTTGAGCATCTGCCTTCTGCTCAGGGCATGATCCTGGGGTCCTGGGATCGAGTGCTGCATCAGGCTCCCCACAGGGAGCCTACTTCTCCCTCTGCCTGTGTCTCTGCCTTTCTCTCTGTGTCTTTCATGAATAAGTAAATAAAAATCTTAAAAAAAAAAACAACTTATTTTTAAGGGATAAAATTAAATTAATGGTACACAATTTACTGTGTACGTTTGCTATTACTTGTTTAACATAAACACCTGTGGAGTCACCAGTTAAATGTAGTGAGAGGTCAGTGCTCTCATCCCTGAGTCCTTATACCTTCCATTTCCACAGAGTACAGAGAACCTCTGTCTCTAGAAGGGAAAGTACAGAAAACCTGTGATTTTTCTTCTTTCCCTCCCTCAGTCCTTGAGTGACTTACTTGTTGGGGAAATAGGAGAAAAAAGTGAACATTTGTGGCTCAGCACTTTCTTTCCTACCAGTCTTCCCTTAGAATGGGTGGCCTCTCTCTTTCTCCAGGCAGGACACAGGTAGGCCATCAGTTTGGGTGTTTAGTTCAAAGCAGCGGGGAGAAGGGAGGGCAGGAAGCTTTTGTGGAGCTCAATGAAGGCCACAGATCACATGCATTTTCCAATTCAGTCTTACCTACAGTAAAGCTGATATCTTTTCACTTCCATCTTTCAACACTTAGGTCTGTCTCCTTATCCATAAGCTTGAGAGGAGAGGAGTATTATTTATTAGTCCCCAAACTGCAAAGGATGGCTCTATATAGTTCTCTTTAGAGGCCTAAAGCCAAGTTCCCTTTTGGGATGTTTTTTACACTTCTACCAGTCACTGTGTCTAAAGTCCTCATTTTAGCACTCCAAATTTGAGCATTGAAA
Source organism: Canis lupus dingo (assembly GCF_003254725.2). Lineage (NCBI taxonomy): Eukaryota > Metazoa > Chordata > Mammalia > Carnivora > Canidae > Canis > Canis lupus. Next base: position 46,095,969 of record NC_064247.1, on the reverse strand, counting down.
CTTCAAAGACATTTTTTTTTTTTGCCAATTTGATAAAAATCTCAATGTTAATTTTAACAAGCTCATCTTTGAATACTTGTGAGTTAAACATTTTTTCATGTCTCAGGGAGCCCGGCGTAGGACTCAATCCCAGGCCTCCAGGATCAGGCCCTGGGCCGAAGGCGGCGCTAAACCCCTGAGCCACCCAGGCTGCCCTTGCAGTTACCTTTAAACTTAGATGATTGTTTCCCCCAAACACAATCAAATCATCATTTTAATATTCTTTTAGTTATTACATAGTCTTATTTTTCTCATTTAACTCCATTTAAAAAAATACTGATTTAATTAATTGTGTTAGGGCATAGGCCAAGCTTCTATGTATCTTTCTGCTCTGTGTATAATAGAACAAAGCTGGCAGAGAGGTTTCACCATCCTCAATGTGCAGGTATCATTTTTGGATGTAAGACTTTACTCTGTGGCCATTTCCAGCCAGTGGGAAGAGGAAAAGACAAGGCAGAACAGCTTCCTTCAGGAAGTATGATCTAGAAATTGCACACTTTCCTTCCGCTGAAATCCCACGATTACAACATAGTTACATAGCCACATCTTGCTGGAGGAAAGGCTGGGGAAAATGTGGGCAACCACGTATTTATCTAAAACCACAGGGATGGAGACTGGGGGTGAGGGTGGGGGCAGACATAGTGCTCCTTATTCCAGAAGAGATGGAAGAAAGGAAGCCTAACCTGAGGACAATGAGTAGTTTGCACAGCACTTGTTGTTTTTAAAGATTTTATTTTTCCATTCATGAGAGACAGAGAGAGAGAGAGGCAGAGACATAGGCAGAGGGAGAAGCAGGCTCCCTGTGGGGGAGGACCCAGGACCCTGGGATCCCACCCTGAGCCAAAGGCAGATGCTCTACCACTTACTTAACCACCCAGGTGCCCTCACAGCACTTGTTAATGCCATTTGTTGATAATCTTCTTTTGCTGCTGAGTCATCATTGCACTTTTAACATACAACAATTTTATTTTATTTTATTTTTTAACATACAACAATTTTAATACATGCCAGGATTTGTTTCTTTTTCTTTTTCTTTTTCTTTTTTCTTTTTCTTTTTTTTTTTTTTTTTTGGCCAGGATTTGTTTCTAAAGGCTCTTACCACATTGTTTAATCTCATGTCCCACGCTGCAGTTATCATTATTGTAGTTTTACAGTACAGTGTCAAATCCAACACCTCTCTTTTCACCTTCTCAAAATTTTCTTTTTAGTTAACTTTTTATTGCAATATTTTCCTATTAGAGTAGAAATGTGGGATGCCTGAGTGGCTCAGCGATTGAGCACCTACCTTTGGCTCAGGACGTGATCCTGGAGTTCTGGGATCAAGTCACACATCAGACTCCTGCATGGAGCCTGCTTCTCCTCCCTCTGCCTGTGTCTTTGCCGCTCTCATGAATAAATAAATAAAAACTTTAAAAATATAGCAGAAATGTTTCCCTTATTCATTTGCTGAAGTTTTTTTATATATCAATAAGACAGTTATTAAAATGATACCTATCACTTGGGGGGAAGTTGCTAGACATCAGGTACTCTATTAAATATTTTTAAGTTCTTTTCAGTGATGGAAGGTACTTTCATCATATCCCCATTTCACATATTAGGAAAGTTAGACCTAGAGAAGTGAAGTTAAATTGCTCAACATTGCAGAGCTGACAAGTCAGGGAGTCAACATTCAGATCTCTGTGTATCTTATACCAAAGCCCATGCTTTTAATAGCTACACTATATCAGCTATCCGTCATCTTCACTGAAAATACTTTTCTGCTTTGTCTTTTGCTTTCTGATTTTGCCTATGATATTTTGATGTTCATAAATCTTAAATAATTTTATGACATGTGTCAATATTCATGTGTTATTTTAATGCAGTAGATCAAAATTCTGGTCGAGTCTGTATAGATTTTTTGGATGACCCTGAAAAGTGGAATACAAACTATACATTGAGCAGCATCTTACTTGCTCTCCAGGTAAGAAGAGATTAATATAACACTCTTTAATTCTGTCAATTATCCCAGTTACTCAAAATATAAGGAATAAGATGTGCAATGAATATTTAAATGTTTGAAGGATTTGTTTTTTTGTTTGTTTGTTTGAAGGATTTGAATAAGCTTTTTTAAATCAATAGAAATTTTATACCAAGGCTATAAAGTAGAACTTAGAAAGATTATTATTTTAAAGTGAAATTGATAGTTAAGGCCCTTTACAATGAAAGAATACATATTTTATTTAAAAAAAGAACTGGATAGGGGCAGCCCAGGTGGCTCAGTGGTTTAGAGCCACCTTCAGCTCAGGGCATGATCCTGGAGACAGACCCAGGATGGAGTCCCACATCAGGCTCCCTGCATGGAGCCTGCTTCTCCCTCTGCCTGTGTATCTGTCTCTGTCTCTCATAAATAAATAAAATCTTTGGGGAAAAAAAAAAGAACTGGATGGTTTCAATTTTAGAAATATAGTCTTAAGTTTTCTTTTGGCTTCTAACTTGACTTCATAATATCGGAAATGGATCTTTCCTCATTCATGAGTGTTGCCTTCCTCAGAAAGGTGAATCAGATAGCTACAATTTAAAATGTTCAGCTTTAAAAAAAATAAAAAAATAAAAAATAAAATGTTCAGCTTTATCCTTTGCTACTTTCTCTTTTGTAAACTTTCATATCAAACCCAGTGAACAATTAAAGCAGGGATTGTGTCTTCCTCTCAGATTGATACCTGTCTCTGGAATGCTCCTTTGCCCCTGGATTCACACATTGTCCTTAGAAGCATGCCTCAGTGTTGTGTTATTTCTGACCCTCAATGAACCTCCTTTCTCATCTGGTCCTAAAATAAATTATTTTAATAGCACTTGCTTTGACCACCTATAATCCAGCTCAGTAATGTTTCCATGTACCTACTCATTAATATTATCTGAAGATAATCTATTAAATTTGATTATCTAGAATACTTACATATTCTGGCTTAACTGAATTCTCTCAAACACATAGAATTATAATACAAATCCCATTTTTTATTTCTGAAAAAAAATTTTCTGTCTAGCCATCTTAGTGCACCGAGGAAAGCAGTCTTTTTTAAAGATTAAGTGTTCAAATATATTCACTCATTCACTCTGCAAATATGTGCTGAGCACCTACATGTGCTAGGTCATGTTTGGGAAGAGACATTTGAGCAAAATCTAAAGTAAGTGAACATAATTTGCAAATATCTGGGGTTGATCTTTTGGATTCCTTCAACTTGAGTCCTATTTCTGTCTATTCCACCTGAATTAGAATCTGCCTTAAGAATAGTAAAACTGAAGGTTCCTGGTAGCTTAGTCAATTAAGTATCTGGCTCTATTCCAGCTCAGGTCATGATCTCAGGGTTGTGAGATCAAGCCTCAAGTCAGGCTCCGCACTGGGCATGGAGCCTGCTTGAGATTCTCTCTCTCCCTTTGCCCCTCCTTCCCTCTCTAAAATGCATAAATAAAATCTCTTTTTTTTTAACTTTTTTTTTTTTTTTTTTTTTTAAGATTTTACCTATTTATTCATGAGAGAGACAGAGACACAGGCAGAGGGAGAAGCAGGCCCCATGCAGGAAGCCCGACATGCGACCCAATCCCAGGACTCCAGGATCATGCCCTGAGCCAAAGGCAGACGCTTAACCACTGAGCCACCCAGGTGTCCCACATAAATAAATCTTAAAAAAAAAAAAATAGTAAAACGTTGTTTCACAGCTCTGTGCTCAGCAGGGAGCCTGCTTAGACTTTTCTCTCTTCTTCCTTCTCGCTTTCCCCTCCCCACCCTCGTGCACTGGTTCTCTCTCTCTCTCTAATTTAAAAAAAAAAAAATAGAAAGGAAAAGAAAATCACTGAAAGTTATAAAGAAAAACCCCAACCCTAATGTGATTAGCATTTCCCGCTAATATTTTCTCCCATATTTTTGTGTAATCTTTCAGTTGCCCATTCACTGCAAGGTTAATGTCAGTTCTATTTCCTGACACCCGGGCTTCGGACTCTCCCTAACAGCACAGTGCAGCCCCATTCCTATTATATCTCATGCTTTTCTTCACTCACAGTGTTTGGTTCAATCCAGTTTAAAAACAGTATTTATAGAGTTCTCAATTCTAAAGTTACAAACCCAAGCGAGTCTTGCATCTTAAAAAGTGCTCAGTCCAGTTTCTGACTGGCAACTCATTTTCTCCTTCCCTTTTGCTCAGTCTGTCCGGGAAGCAGCTGCCTACATTGGAAGAGTCAGGGCCAATGAGTCCTCCACTGGGATGCCTTTCCGGACTTTCTTCAGAGAGGTCGAATTGATGGCTTTGGTATTTGAGGGATTTCTTTTGTCTCCCACCCATTGCGTGGTACTCGAAGGAAATTTCTGTCAGAGGGCTATAATACCGTAACACACATACTGTTTTCTTACCTGTCTTCCCCTATTGGATTGCAAGCTTCCCTTACTGGACTACAAACTCCTTGAGGTCAGGAAGCAGGTCCAGTTCATCTCCAATACCCAGGACAATGCTGACAGTAAATGCTAAATAACATTAATGAAAAAATGAACCTGAATTTTTTTTACTTTGTTCCAATTATGGTTTATATGTATAAATTATTTAACCTATTTTTCACTGACCATTTTATCTCAATTTTCCTATTGTTGAATCTAATATTTTAATGGCTATCTAATAGCCCTCTCAAGGCCAGTGCTTCCCAGTAGAACTTTCTGTGCTGACAGAAATATCCAATATCTATGCTGTCCAATACAGTAGGCACTAGTCACTTGATTATTGTGCCCTTGAAATGTTGCTAGTGTTACTGAGGAGTACTGTTTTTTTCATATATTTTGTTTAATTTCAATTTAAATAGCCACATATGGCTTGTGCCCACTGTAATGGACAGTACACGAATAAACCATAATTTCTGAGTACTTCCCTTTGAATAATAGATGAGATATAGGGACGCCTGGGTGGCTCAGCGGTTCAGCATCTGCCTTTGGCTCAGGGCATGATCCTGGACTCAGGATCAACTCCCACATTGGGCTCCCTGCGAGGAGCCTGCTTCTCCCTCTGCCTGTGTCTCTGCCTCTCTCTGTGTCTCTCTCATGAATAAAGAAACAAAATCTTAAAAAAGAAAATAGATGAGATTATGTATAATGATCACATTTTTTCCAGGGGAGTGGCTTTTTGAAATGGTGTGTAAAAAATTTAAAGTCTAAATATACCAATCATCTCCTAAAACTTTTATAATCTTACAGAAGATGATAAGAACACTTGTACTTAATGCAAAGATAAATAGCAACACCATCCATAAAAGGAATTCCAAATTCACAGGCCTTAACTAATTGGAAATTATAAATAGTACCTATTGTTGCTGTTGTTTACTAATGCTCCAGTTTTTTTGTACTTTTCCTCTGGAAAGCTGCTTTGTTGTTCCACACTATCACATGACATGGCTCATTTAAAAGTTGGACCTGGGACACCTGAGTGGCTCAGCGGTTTAGTGCCACCTGCAGCCCAGGGCGTGATCCTGGAGTCCTTGGATTGAGTCTTGCAATGGGCTCCCTGCATGGAGCCTGCTTCTCCCTCAGCCTGTGTCTCTGCCTCTCTCTCTCTCTCTCTCTCTGTGTCTCTCATGAATAAATAAGTAAAATATTAAAAAATAAAAGTTAGACCTTTTCTTTTTACTATTTTAGCAGGGTGTCTGACTCACACATTTTAATATATTCCAGTTATTAAAAATCATTAAGTATACTTAGTAGCTTGTGTACACATAATATCAAAAGGTCTTAGGCACAGTGTCAATGTGAAGACTATTGAATAAACTTTACCAGATGTGCCTCTCTGAGTAGGATTATCACTCCAGCTAAAGACCAAAAACTTGTTCTTGAAGATAGATTTCATCTGCTTCCTACCCACTTTGAAAGGTTTGGTGTAATCCACACTGAATCCTTATTTAAGCAACTTAGAATACTTACTCTTGGAGATATAGCTCAAATGTGTTTTCCAAACAGAAAACTCAAATAACAGCAGTAAATTCTTACTGCCTTTGAAATATCAGACAACAGATTATTGCTTTCATTAGTGATGAGTGTCATCATTTCCATGACACTTAAGTCACAGTTATCCATTTTGACCTTCATCTATGCTTAGGTGTGCTAGTAGTTATTATCTTGGCTGCATCTTATCTAATTTGCATGTTGTAATATTCAGAATACTGAAATTATTGAATACATATTTGCAATTTGGGCAAATAATAATTTTGAGGTGCTAGATAAACAAGATCATGGTCTGGCCGAAAAGTTTTGGTTACTCTGGGACCCCTATTTAGTCTAGATGCACATATACTATAGCAGGCAGAATTTTAAAGATATTGCTCCAAGACTTCCATCCTCTGGTTATTCAATCTAATCTACTTACTGCTGTTAAAGGGCTTTGCAGATGGAATTGCAGTTACTAATCAGCTGACCTTAAAATAGGAAGGTTATCCTGAATTATAGAGGCAGACCCAAAGTAATTATGTGACCCCCTTAACAATAGGAGAGGAAAGCAGAAGAGTCAGTCAGAGAAATAGAATGGGAGGAGAATGTATGTGGCAGGAGGAAACATCAGAGAGATTCCAAGCATAAGAAGGATTTTTCATACCTTAATTGCTGTGAGATGTTGGGGTCCAAATGTAACCTGCGAGAGACCTCTTGGAGCTAAGAATGGCCCCAAGCTAATAGCCAGCAAGGAAACAGTGATCTCAGTCCTACAAAGATAAGGGACTGAATTCAGCTAAAAACAACCTGAGCTTGGAAACGTTCTTTCAGAACCTCTGATGAGAGTGTAACCAGCTGACACTTTGATTTTAGTCTTGTTAAATCTGGAAAAGAGAAACCAGACTAACCACCTTAGACTTCCCGCCTACCAAAATGTGAAATAATAAATTTGTATTGTGTTAAGCTGCTAAATTTGTGCTAATTGGTTACAGCAGCAATAGAAAACTATAGATACCAAATTAATCATTCAATAATCTGGAGGGATGTTGAAGTATACATAGCCTTACTACATATATTTGTTTATCCATGACCTAAATAATATGTTATGTTAAAAATTACACTTCTTTTTTTAACGGAAATGTTTCAGTGTTGCCTAATGTTGAGTTTCCTTTATATGTAAATCAAATTTAAATTCATGTGAGGGATCCCTGGGTGGCGCAGCGGTTTGGCGCCTGCCTTTGGCCCAGGGCGCGATCCTGGAGACCCGGGATCGAATCCCACGTCGGGCTCTCGGTGCATGGAGCCTGCTTCTCCCTCTGCCTATGTCTCTGCCTCTCTCTCTCTGTGACTATCATAAATAAATAAAAATTTAAAAAAATTCATGTGATAAAAAAGAATAGGCTAGAAGAAGGAACTTGTAGCTTACTTTGATCCTAATATTTGGCTCTTGAATATACAACAGTATAAAGCCAAGATAGAAAAAAATTTAAAAAATAAATAAAAAATAAAACCAAGATAGACTAAGAGTTCCCTGAGAGTAAGGGCCATGTCTCATTTGTCTTTGTATCTGTCTCCAGATGGATACAGAGTAGGCATGTAATAAACACTTGTTACTGTTGGATGTGTTGGCTTGTCTTTTTGCTTTAGCAAAAGAGTTTAAGAATGTTTATATTTTTTCTTATAGGTTATGCTTTCTAATCCAGTTCTAGAAAATCCAGTGAATTTGGAAGCAGCCCGAATGCTGATTAAAGATGAATCTCTGTACAAACAAATAGTTCTAAGACTTTTCAGCCAACCAATACAATGTAAGAAGTGCCTCCTTATTGTTTTTGCCAATTATTAATTATGCATTTATAGCAAATAAATGGTTTAGCAAATAACTGTTATAGTATTTTCTGTATCCATTTTCAGTAATGAAATCATCCTAAGATTTCTCCTACTGTACCTGTTTGTCAAGCCAATCAGTTATCAAAAAAACAATTAAAAAGTGGTTCTTTAGAGATTATCAGCAATCATAAGCTTAGTAGTTTTAAATGTTCTAGTCATATGGATGGATGGTACTGACTAAAACTTATTTACCCATCATAAAGATATGACATCTGATTTTAACTCTTTGTTCTATGATGGATATTTCCCAGATTTCACCTGCAGTACCCCAGATCTTACTGAACTGGGACTCCTTTCCTCTTGATTAGCAAAGTGTTCAGCTTTTTGTTTGGAAGAGATCACCCCTGAAAGTATTTCTTCTAAGAGTCCATGTGGAAATGATACCTGAGGCTCTTCAATCTTTCTGCTTTCTTGACTGGTATTGGTGGAGTAGTTTTTTGATACCCTAGTTTTACCTCTTCATGATTTAACCCAGCATTTCTACTGCTTCTGTGTTCTCTTTGTGGTTAGCAGAATAATACTGTTGGCTCCTTATGCCAGAGGAGTTCATCACAAATGAGGATTGGGCCCCCAGTGACATAGTTCTTTCCTCTATATCTTGCCCAGCTGTGCACAGCAGCCAGGCATAGCGGCTGCTGTCATTATCTCCCTAATAGCAAGCCTTGCTGTTCAGACTCATTCTGCCAAAGGGATCTCTCACATGCTTTTTCTTTCAGATGTCCCCTGTTTCTTTTTCCAGTCCCCTTCCAGGGTCTGCCAGTCCATTAGCTGGGTCTGTACAATTGTGAGGAAGTTCAAGTGCTCCCCCACAGCACTTTGAGTCTGGTGCAAATCAAGCAATGTCGATTAGGCATCCATTTTGGTGCCTTCAAACATTTCATGATTATTGTGGAGTCCCTCAAACATTCCCTGAGTTTTGAAGCTGGTTAGTACACGGAGGTATCCTATTGCATCACTCTGACCACATTTCTGACCTACCAGTATACTGTAGCATCTACTACTGTATCCTTTCTGCTCAGTTACTATTTGTGCAATGAATGAATGAACAATTTATATTACTTAACCTTCCATTGAGCTCTGTGGTACTACCACTTTAAAGAAATATTCTGTAATAAAAGTATATCCCAAAAAAAAAAACTATATCCATAGCCTGGTAAATGGAAATTTAAAAACTGGTTTTAAAGGCTTTTATATGGCAAATGATTCTGTGCAACAAATTTTGGGTTTGCCTTGCCAAAAAGAATGATGAGAAAGAAACTGGAGAGAAGTCAGCCCTTCCTTTTGTCCACCTGCCCACTAGATGCCATCCTTCACTCCTTTTGCTTCTCCAGCTGTATCATCAAGCCAGACAGAAAAGCTGCCCCAGTTGCCAAATCACCCTGCTGATGAGCAACAGCAAATAGTACTTTGGCAGGTTTTCACTATATTCTTTAGTTATGTTGGTGAAATATGTGGAAATCCAAGACAGTAAATAGTTATAAGTTTGCTTGCCATCTCAGCCAGACTAGGAGTGGTAGCCTTGGGTACCATGAAGAGAATGACTTCTTGCAGCTTCCAAGGGAAAGAGTGTCCATGATATAGCAGAGACATCTGCTAAGGGGCAAGGAGTGGGAAAGAAGTTGCAGAAAACTCATTCACCCTAAATTATATGGTAGTCTAGAACTATGTGGATGTCTGTGAAAAACTGCATCCAGTGAGAATTACTTGTAACTACTTGAAAAGTGTCACTAGAATGCTGCAAGAATCATCTTTCATCTATTTCAAATGTTAATAAAGAGGTCTAGAAAAAGCATAAAGGGAATTGCCACATTTCTAAGTAACACAAAACTGGAACAGATAGTTTATTGTATAAATGAGAAACTCAAGGGCCAGCGAATGGTGTCATCTCTGTAGGTGTTGATTATAGGCCAGAACTATATCCTCAGTATCCAGTGTAGGCCCTGGTTGTAGGTATTGAATAAAAATTTGTAGAATGAACAAATGAAGAAATACGTGTAAACTTAGATCTTGATTTTACTTCATAGTTTACAGAATGCTTTTACATATATTTATTCATCTGATCCTCAGACTCTTCCTCAGTAGGAGCTGAGGATCATTGATGAAGTGGTTGGCTCAAGGCTGCAGAGAGCAAGCTGCAGAGCCAGAGCTTCAAACTAGGCATTCCCCTTCCCTTGTGCCTACAAATTTAATGGAATGAGCATAAAGTCATTCACTTGGAATCAAAGGATTAAAATTTCCAAGTAAAGAATGGGAGAGGCCTGACTTGATAACAGAACTCTATGAAAAAATTCTTGGGGAGCTATTTGATCATAAACTTAATGTGAACCACTAATAGGAAGTGCCCTTCCTCTAGGCATGTGTTGTATGATAACTCCACTCCACTCTGATGTGGTGGGCCCTTGTCTGGAATACCAGCATGCTCAATTTGGAGCAGCACATTTACTGAGCTGAAGAAACTGTATATATTTAGCTGGTGGGAAGAAATGACAAAAGGCAGTTGTAAAAGCTGTTTTCAAATATTTGAAAGACTTTCATATAGAAAACGGCAGTTTCTTCTTTGTTTCAAAAAACTAAAGTAGCTACACTCAGCTCTACCTTCCCCAGGCCTACTAGATTGTAGCTGCTATAGTTCAGAATCTGCCGGCTTGGCCCTGCCTTGTACCAGAACATACCTTGACTATACTGGGGACTTTCCCCTCATAATCAGTGGTCTGGAATTAATTTTTTATCTTAAGCCTAAGCCTGGTATTTGGTATGCAGACATGCAAATGCCTCTCATTCCCCAAACCTTACATAACGTGTTGCTTGCCTAGCCTGAGCAGCTAGGTCTTGAACTTGGTGTAATTGACAACAACATGTTAAGCTCTGAGCCCAGACCCAGCTCAAGGTGGGGGTCTCAAAGACATTCCCCAATCCTGCCCTCCTCTTTTGGACCTGGGCCCTCTCTCCCTTACTGATAGTGAGTCCCAGACTGCCCAGGACAGTCCTGGTATAATTATTTCTAGCATCCCCTTTGACTTTGTGCTCTGGTTTGCACAACAAATTACATAGTCACTTGGATGCCTGACTGATCTCTCTTACCAGCAAATGCCGTGGAAGTTGTAAGCATCCCTGGCGGTAACGCCCATCCAGATCCTGGCTGGCAGGAGGGAGAACTTTCTAAAAATTCAAGTTGCTTAAGAATGGAAAAGGCTGCCATCACTAATAGCCTGCTTTGAGAACTAGTGTTCAGTTAGTAAAGTTTAAGAGCTCTTTTTTGTGGATGCTGTGAGAGAGCTTCTTACTCAGTGTTGAGAGTTGGACTAACAAAGGGGTTTTTCAAGTACTTTCCAACTTAGGCCTCAACTTGTTTATGAAAACTTGGAAGAGGGAGGAGAAGAGGTCTGGAAGGAGATAACGCATAACAGCTATCTTGCTTCCCAGCTTTTGTGTTGCTACTTATTTACTAAAGTGTCACAAAGAGATTTTATATAAGCCTGTATGTACTTTTTTTCCCAAGCTGAGTGAATTTTTATTTCTATGTGGTTATATAGTCAAATAATATTTATCTTCTGTTTATCATGGTTTTTTTATATTTTTATTTTTTTTAATTTTTTATTTATTTTATGATAGTCACAGAGAGAGAGGGAGAGGCAGAGACATAGGCAGAGGGAGAAGCAGGCTCCATGCACCGGGAGCCCGATGTGGGATTCGATCCCGGATCTCCAGGATCGCGCCCTGGGCCAAAGGCAGGTGCCAAACCGCTGTGCCACCCAGGGATCCCTATCATGGTTTTTTTAAAATCATCAAGTTTATATAATCATTAAAAATCTTTGTTTGAAAGAAAATAGAAGAGTATAAAAATAGTAAAATTCACTATCAGTGTCACACCTGACATAATTTTTCTTTTCGCCAGGCATATTCCTGTAGCTTTTGCTAAGTAAAGGAGAGTCATACTAATAAGTTTCAGATATTTATCTGAATAAACTGTAATATAATAACTGCCAGATATTATGACAGTGATCATTAGAATAGAGAGGAATTATAGAAATATTAGGGAGATTATAATACTAATTTATATCCTACAGCTTTAAAAAAAACCTGGTCATTCTGCAAATCCATCCCATTCTTCTTGTGGTTAGGAAGATACTATGATAGGCATTTGATCCTTCTTCAGTTCATGCTCTGAATTAGTTCATTGACAGCTTTTTTTGTTTGTTTCATCCTCCTAACAGTAGAACAATTTTAAAGAAAATGGGTTCTGTGCTTAAAGTAGGTGATGTCTCATAGGACTTCTGGTTTGGTTTTTCTCTTTAGAGGGACTGTTTTTTACTGTTAGTTGCAGGAATACGCCTTCCTGGATGTCAGCAAAAAAGAAATTTAGTCCAATAGCATAGCTTACTCATTAAAGAACATGAGCTTTAGCACCATTGTACAGACCTAGTGTGGTTGTTGATGATTACGTTGTTGTTATAGATAGCCTGTTATTCATAGATGTCAGGAGATACAGCAACCAAGTTTAACAGGATGGTGTGTGTGGATCTCCTTGGCAAAATTAGAACCTTTTTTTCTTGTTTGTATTTCATTGTACCAGGTAGTCCAGTAACTTTTAGCAAAGTATCTAGTTGCTAGTTTTAACTAAAAATATTATTTATTTTCTATCAAATATGTTTATTTTCTATCAAAGAAATATGTTTATAGCTTCAAAGAACAAATTATATGAATCATTTTTTCCCCAAATGAATGGGGAATCAGCCCAGGGCCTGATCCTGGAGACCTGGGAGCGAGTCCCACATCGGGTTCATGTTTTCTATTTCTTCCTGCTACAGTTTTGGGAGGTAGAAATTTATCCATTTCTTCTAGGTTTTTGGCATATGAATTTTTATAATATTCTCCTATAAACCTTTGTATTTCTATGATGTCACTTGTTATTTTTCCTCTTTCATTTCTGATTTTTGAGTTCTCTCTCTCTCTCTCCCTTTTTTCTTTTTATGAGTCTGGCTAAAGTTTTATCAGTTTTGTTGATATTTTTAAAGAACCATCTCCTGATTTCATTGATTTGTTCTATTTTTTATTTCCTATTTTGTTTATTTATGCTCTAACCTTGATTATTTCCTTCCTTTTACTGGTTTTAAGTTTTGTTTGTTCTTCTTTTTCTAGCTCCTTTAGGTGTAAGGTTAGATTGATATTTTTCTTGCTTCTTGAGGCCTGTATTCCTTTAAACTTCTTTCATTTTTTTTAAAAGATTTTATTTATTTATTCGAGAGAGTGACAGAGCAAGCATGAACAAGGTGGTGGGGGGATGGGCAGAGGGAGAGGGAGAAGCAGACTCCCCTCTGAGGAGGGAGCTGATGCGGGGCTTGATCCCAGGGCCCTGGGATCATGACCTGAGCCACCCAGGTGCCCCTAAACTTCTTTCAAAGAACAACTTTTGTTGCAACCCAAAGATTTTAGACCATTGTATTTTTGTTTTCATCTGTCTCCCTGTATTTTTTTTTATATGCTTTTTGATTTCCTTGTTGACCCATTCATTGTTAGTAGCATGTATTTGTGTTCTTTCCAGAGTTTTTCTTGCAGGTGATCTATAGTTTCATAGTGTTGTGGTTGGAAAAGATGTGTAGTGTGATTTCAGTCTTTCCGAATTGGTTGAGACTTGTTTTGTGGCCTAACGTGATCTAAAGAATGTTCTGTGTGCCCTTGAAAAGAATGTGTATTCTGCTGTTTCAGGATAGAGAGCTGTGAATATGTCTGTTAGACCATCTGATCCAATGTATCCTTCAAAGCCACTGTTTCCTTATTGATTATCTGTTTGGATAATCTATCCAATGACATGAGTGGGGTGTTAAAGTCCCCTGCTATTAATGTATTTCTGTCAAGTTCTTTTTTTATGCTTATTATTAGCTGCTTTATGAATTTGGGTGCATAAATATTTACAATTGTTATATTTTCTTGTTGGATTGTTCCCTTTATGATTGTATAGTGTCCCTCTTTGTCTTTGTTACAGTCTTGGTTTAAAATCTATTTTGTCCAATATTTGTATTGCTATGCCAGCTTTCTTTTTACTTCTGTTTGCATGATAAATGCTTTCCCATCACTTCATTTTCAATATGCATGTGTCTTTAGGTCTGAAATGAGTCTTTTTGAGGCAGCATATAGATGGGTCTTACTCCTTTATCCATTCTGTTATCTTGTGTCTTTTGATTGGAGTGTTTAGTTCATTTACATTCAAAGTAACTATCGATAGGTTAGTACTTTGCATATGCGTTACTGGTTTTTGATTTGTGGTTTACCATTAGGTTTATATATAGCATCATATGCATGTAACAGTTTATATGAAGTTGATGGTCACTTAGGTTTGAACCCATTGATTACTCCTCTCCCCCTGTTTTAGGTATATTGTGTTATACTGTACATACTTTTAATTTGTGAATCTGTTGACTGATTTTTATAGATATATTTAATTGTACTGCTTTTGTGCTTCCTACTTTTCTTACTCGTGTTTAGTCTTGTCATGTATAGTCATGTATAGTCTTTCTATTCCACTGAAAGACACTTTTAACACTTCTTGTAGGGCTGGTTTAGTGGTGATGAATTCCTTTAACTTTTATTGGTCTGGAAAACTCTATCTCTCCTTATTTTCAGAATGATAGCCTTGCTGGATAGAGTATTCTTGAGTGCAGGGTTTTTTTCTTTCAGCATTTTGAATATATCATGCCACTCTCTGGCCTGCAAAGTTTTCGCTGAAAAATCAGCTGGTAGCCTTACAAGGTTTCTCTTGTATGTAACTGTTTTCTTTTCTCTTGTTGCTTTAAAAATAATCTTTTTCACTACTTTTTACCATTTTAATTATTATGTATTTCTATGTGGACCTCCTTGGGTTGATTTTCTTGGGGGCTCTCTGTGCCTCCTGAATTTGGATTTCTGTTTCCTTCCCCAGATTTGGGAAGTTTTCAGTTATTATTTCTTCAAATACATTTTCTACCCTCCTCCTCTCTCTCTTCTCCTGGGATCCCTATTATGCAAATGTTATTATGCTTGATAGTGTTACTGAGTTCCCTTATTTTTTTTTCATTTTTATTTTTTCTCTCTCCTATTCAGCTTGATTCCTTTCTATTACTCTGTTTTCCAGGGCACTGATCCATTTTTTTGCTTCCTCTAGGCTGCTCTTTATTACATTTAGTGTATTTTTAATTTTAGTTATTGAGTTCTTCATTTCTGATTGGTTCTTTTTTATGTTTTTCCATATCTTTTTTGAGGGTCTCCTTGAGGTCCCCCATTCTTTTATAAAATACAGTGAATATCTTTGTGACCATTACTTTAAATTCTCTATCAGACATATTACTTATTTCCATTTTGTTTAGCTCTCTTGCTATGATTTTGCCCTGTTCTTTCATTTGAGGCATATTCCTCTGTCTCCTCATTTTGTCTAACTCTGTGTCTGTCTTTGTGTTAGGAAGGTCAGTAATGTCTCCTTCTATTGGAAGTAGTGACATATGTAGAAGAAGTCCTGTAGTGCCCTACTGCTCATGTCTTCTGTTCACCAGAACCTGGTTATTCAGGGTTGCCTCCTGTGTGTGTTGTACATGCACCACTATTGTAGATGACCTGTTTTTGCCTTCAGTCATCTTAGTGGCTCTCTTTTCCTGTCAGAAACAGGCTTTTGTCCCTGTGTTGTTAGTGGACTGGTCTAGGGCCACTTCAGGCTTGAGTTGAGTCAGACCAGGTGTTTGCCAGAGATGCAGTAGAATCAAACTGTAGGGCACTTTCCAAGTGTTGTTTCCTACATTGTCTCTTAAGTTCTGAAGTGTAAATCTGCGTGCTTTTTATTGGTGTCCCTCATCATGTCATTAGGTTTCAAATTTCTGGCTAAGACAATTACCACTTGACATCTTTTATCTTGAAAAAAATTGTTTAAAAAGATGTATTTATTTTAGAGAGAAAGAGGATGTGTGAGCAGAGGAAGGGGCAGAGGAAGAGGGAGAGGGAAAGAAGCAGACTTCCTGCTGAGTATGGAGCCCAACACAGGGCTCCACACAGAACTAGATGGAGAGCTCATCACTGGTCTTGATCTCATGACCTGAGATCATGATCTGAGTTGAAATCACAAGTTGGATGCTTAACTGACTGAGCCATCCAGGCACCTCTCACTGTGAAACTTTTTCTTACCTATTTTTCTTTTCCTCTTCTTGAGGTTTTATGCTTTATTTTTATTCTTTTATTACCATTTTATTGAGACTTTGGAAAGAGTTTACATAAAGCTATGTATTCATTCTTCCAAGTCAACCAGAATCCTTTCATATTTTTCTTTACAGTGAGAGAGAACAGCCTTGAGTTTCCTAAAGATCCACATAAACTTACCAGGTAAGTTTATATTGTTCCATGTCAATTTCTTTCTCTCTCTTGCTCTCTTTCTTTCTGTCTTTTTTCTTTCTTTCTCTTTCATCTCTACACCCAACATGGGGCTCAAACTTATGAGCCTACTGATTAAACCCCTACAACTCTCTGGATATTTAGTTGTGTAATATCATGATTAAGAGTAAAGGCTCTGGAATCATCTGGCCTGTGTTAAAATTCTCAGGTACTGGGCAGCCTGGGTGGTTCAGCGGTTTAGCGCCACCTTCAGCCCAGGGTGTGATCCTGGAGACCCAGGATCGAGTCCCACATCGGGCTCCCTGCGTGGAGCCTGCTTCTCCCTCTCCCTGTGTCTCTGCCTCTCTCTTTCTCTCTGTCTCTCTCATGAATAAATAAATAAAATCTTAAAAAAATAAAAAATAAAATAAAATTATCAGGTACCACTACATATTAGCTATGTGACTCTGGGCAGATAACTTTCACTCCTGTTTCTAGCAATATTTTAAACTTTTCATTATGGTATTAGTTATGATGATCTGTGATCAGTGTTGCTTCCATGAACTAGCACTACCCCATCTCTCTTCTTCCCTTAATGAATGTTCTTGTTTCCTTCACTGGCTCTTCTTAACTCTTAATTGGTTTCTGATCTTTCTTTTCTAAACACTTACTTACTCTTTCTGCGTTTGTTTTCCCTAATGGCATCATCTATCAACCTTTATGTTGATTTGACCCAAATCTCTTACTTCCAGTCTCAATTTCTCAGTCACACTCCTAAAGGTCATCACCTAAAACCCATGTTTAAATTTAAACTCATATTTTACTTCAGAATCTCTAGATGCTTTCTGTTAATAGCAAAATTAAATGGTCTTCTGGGCTTTAGAAGAATATTTGACCCGTAGATTCCTTCACCTTTCACACTCTATCAGAAAACCAGCCCAGTCATTTCATTAGCATGTCAGAGATTCATCTCCTCCCCTTCATAGTCTCTGCTCCCACCCTCTCTTAGCTCTGCATTTCTTGCCTGAATTACTGCATCTCTTTCCTAACTTGTCTCCCTGCATTTAATCTCTCATATACTCTACTCTGCATACTAATGCCAGAAAAAACTCTTACACACTCGGTTCATAATTTACTTGCCTTATTCAAGAACTTCTGGTTACTCTCTATCACCTAATAAATCAGATTACTGAGTCAACTCTAGCCCATTCTCTGCCTAAATCTGAAGACCTGAGTTGCCCATTTTCAGTTATTTTATCAAATTCCAATTCCTCTGAAATTGGAACTCTCCACTCTAGTCAATGATCTCGTTACTGTTGTCTCATCCCCCAACATGCTCTATCTGTGGAAGTGCACACACCATGCTCCTTCTCTTCTGAGCCATTACTAGTACTGTTCTCCTTGCCTGAAATGCCTCCCCCAACTGTTCCAGGTCCATATCCCAAGTGACTCCTTCCCTAAAGACTCCCAAGACAAAGTTACATCTCTCTCTTCCAACCTTTTTAGCTTAGTACCACTGCCAAAGAAGTATCTGTCATTGTCATTTCCAAATGTCTGTGTTAAATGATGAAACAGTTTATATGTTAATATATAAAGTTATTCTATTAGCCAATTTAGGTATATATCTTATTTTCC
This sequence comes from Canis lupus dingo, assembly GCF_003254725.2. NCBI lineage: Eukaryota > Metazoa > Chordata > Mammalia > Carnivora > Canidae > Canis > Canis lupus. The sequence continues at coordinate 46,078,145 of NC_064247.1, read as the reverse complement.
CAATAGGATAATAAGCTCTGATACTCAGTTTTAAATTATGTCTTCTACTTTTTCATATTCATAATGCCAATGATAATACTCAATAAATTCCTGTTAATGTTTCAAATTATAAACACATGTGTTTTTCATACTTCCCTGTAAACTTAGTAGCCTATCTGAATAATCATAACAAGTGTTCATGTTCTCTTATTTTAAGGCACTGTTTCTTTTACAGAATTGAAAATGCAATATTCTCAAATGTTTAAGACCTTCTGCTTTGTATATTCAAACTATTCCAAAGTTATACCTTTTAGGGTAATATTTTTAATTATTCTGGGGAAGAAAAGAAAGCCCCTGAAGGCTAACAGTTTGAAATTGAACAGGACACTGCTGGGAAGGGAGAGGGTCAGGGGTCGTCTCGTCAAACAGACAAAAAAAACAATGGAGACGATTGTGCTTAAAGACGGTGTATTTTCTTTCACAAGACAGTGTGTTGACAGTTTCCTTCCTCTTGGGTCATTGTTGTCTGCTAAATGATCTGTGACAGCAAATTGATCACAAGCTTTTTCATGCAGGAGATATAATGCAGCCTTTCATTTTGTTACCTCTTTTGCCAAATGCTGAAACATTTTGTTGGCAAAATTAATGTTGGTTTAATATGTCATTTAGTGGTGTAAAGCTCCGCAGGTAGCTCTGGAAACAATAATGGTAGTGATTAATTTATCTTTATCCGGTTTTAGATTTCTACTAAAGTGTGATTGCAAAAACAATAATATATTTGAAAAATGTTACTCTTAAAATTAGATATCTGTAATTATCACTTAAGTAAATGATGCAGTAAAGAATTTAGATATTGTCCCATGAATTTCCAAATCAAGGCCAATATTTAAAGTACCTACAATTCACCTATAAAAAAAATTAATGCTGGTGTACTTGTTCTGACCGAAAAGTTGCTTCTTCCTTCAGAGAGCTGAGGACTTCAAATTCAAAACGGACGTAAATTAGATCTTTTACATCTGATGTTTCTGCATCTATTTAAGCCAGCTAATTGGTGATTTCACATGTCTGAAGAACATCCCAAAGGAATATTTTGTTTGTAGAGTGTTGAGAATCTCTGCAAGTAAAATATTTGCGGGGAGAAAAAATTAGAAGTGAACTTACTTAAGTGTTTCACAAATCCTGTTCAATATGTTATAACAACCTTTGCTCTCCCATTAGGCTAAAGTAATATTAGCACAGGGAAGGAAACATGCCGGCAGGACTGTTAGAAAAGTGAGTTTTTCTCCCTCTGTGAAAATGGCCAGATTATGTATGAAAATTAACTGATCTCCATTCTGGTGTTTTATTTCTCCTCATAATAAAAAGGAAACAAAGGTAGCTTTACTAAAATTTGGCATCAATATTTAAGAAAACTTTATTGTAGAAAGAGAAAATATGCAAGTGTGATGCTTTTCTTAAAATTCTTTTTTAATATTAGTCGTGAAAGGCAGATGTCTTAAACTTGTGTTTCTCTTTTTAAAATGAATACATGGGGATGCTTGGGTGGCTCAGCAGTTGAGCGTCTGCCTTCTGCTCAGGGCATGATCCTGAGTCCTGGGATCGAGTCCCACATCGGGTTCCCTGCACAGAGCCTACTTCTCCCTCTGCCTATGTTTCTGCCTCTCTCTCTCTCTCTCTCTGTCTTTCATGAATAAATAAATAAAATCTTTTAAAAAATGTACACACGAGTGTACACTTTTTGCATTTATTTTTGAAATATGTTTTAGATAGTTTTCCCTTTTTGTGATTTGTATGTATTAGTGGAGAAATTGATATATTAGATCATTTGTTAAAAATTGCAAATCAGTGTAATGTCTTATGGCCGGGTATTGTTATCTGAAACAGTCTACTCTGATAAAATAATTTTAAAAAAGAAACTTGCAAATACTCATTATCTGATTTTAATGTATATTTTCAGATCAATTAAAGCAGTCTCATTTAATGATTACTACAAGACATGGTCTGGAATAGCCACATCAAAAGCCACAGAATATTATAGAAGTTCATGTAAGGTGATCTAGCCTTATCTTCTGTCCTTTCAGTATATATTAATCTCTTAATTACTCTGAACTTGTCTTGCTTTCAAAGACTAATTGACATATATTTGTAATCTGAAGGTGATAAACTTCTCTGTTACCTTTATATACAAATCATTCAACAACTATTAATTTAGTTCCTCTTTTGTATAGAGCCCTGGGCTAAAGTCTCATTAAAAGCCAGAAGGAAATATAGACAATTAGAGGGATAAAAGATGAAGTTCTCAAGCTTATGAGGTTTACTTTACTCCACCCCCAAAAGTGGAATCTTCATAGCTAGAGGAGCATTTTTTATTCTAAAAACAATTATCTTCAAAGCCAGAGAAAGTATTAAGTAGAAAGACAGCATGAAAACATATGAACCTATGGCTTTCAATTATATCAGTCTCAGGAAAATCACCTGTTGCCATCATACATTAGGAGCTAAAAAGACAGAAGGGGAGAACTAGACAACTTTCTAGTCCCATTTAATCAAAACTTATAGAGTGTGCTGTTTTGTTATTTAGATCCAAATAGGTTATCCAGCCTGCTTCTCTGCTATCCTGCTGAAATGGCGCTTGCTAAAGTTACCCATGACTTCCTAATTCCCAGGCTCAGTGATAACTTTTTAGCCTTTGTCTTCCTTGTTCACTATGCCTATCTGTCAATAATCCCCAAAGCCTCATCTCTAGTCAGTCTCTCCTCTGAATTCTGCATGCATATTTACTACTATGCATTGGATAACCACCAACATGGGTAATAGGCGTCTCCTACTCAAGATGTCCCAAAATGAATTTGTTATCTTGACCCCAAACTATCCTCTCCCCCTTATTGCCTCCCTTAGTGGTAGCTCACCACTATTACATTTACTTGCCTAAACCAAAATCATATGTTTCCTAGAGCTCTTTACTTTCCAGATTAATCTTCGTTTACTTTATCTCCTACAACATTAGGAATGTTTCCCCTCTCCACTCCACCTAGTCTCATTGAATTTCATCTCATCATTGTGGTAATCTCATATTTGGTTTCAACAGAACAAAATATTACCAAAAAAGTTTGTAATTTTACGGCACAAATTAGAGCAAAAAGTAATACTAAGTTTAACAAATATTAAAAAATAAATTAGATCAGTTATTTCTAAGAAATTACATGTTCTTTCAGGATGTTATTATTTTATTATCACACATTACCTTCCTCACTAATTATAGATTAGTAGTAGTTGGGAAAAATAATTATGGTGCTTAAAGAAACACAATCTTTGGCAACTCTACCAGTATAAATAATTTTATTACTTTCGATGCCAGAGTATGTGAATATTTACTTCATTTGAAAGATTTGTGAAAAAAAAAAAAAAAGATTTGTGGTTGGTGCTCACTAGTCAACCCAGCAAACACAACTTGAACACCTTGTATGTGGAGGCACTGAGGAACTCAGATGGGATCCAGAAGACAGGAACCCTTAACAAACAAGGTATCCAGAGACAGTTGGCACGCTTTAGGGAAAGATTCAGCATCCAGCTCCTTTAACCATAAAACAAACCAACTGGCATAGAATGGTGCCTTATGGAATAACATGCAACTATATAGAAGTACTTGGAAACTCCAAACTGCTAAGAAAAAAAAGAAAAGAAAAGCACCTGCCAGAACTTTGGGGAATTTGGAAATGATTGTCTTGCAATAAAGAATAATTAAAAATGGAAGGAAATCATGAAGTACCACTGACTATAGTTTCTTCTTCAAAAGAATTGACACCAAAATGTTTAATTTGGTTCTCATGTCCATGCCGTTAGTATGTAATTCATCCCTTTTTGTGAAGCCAATAGTTTTAGTGGCTGCCTCTAGCCCAGAAGAATTTCTGAGACTGATTCTAGCCCTTGATGCAAGATTTCACAATCACCCTGCCTGTTCTCCCCCAAGGGATTTGTTAAAAGAATGTTTCAGGAGCTTTCCTTCAATAATAACCAGCACTTAATTTTTAAAAATTAAATTTAAACCTTACATGTGCTGCTGGCCATTTTGTCTTTGGATAATTCAGCTGGATGAGATCCAGTACTATTTTTTAACAGCCTAATTTCCTGGCAATAATAAAGATGAAGCTTTGAGATTATAGAATGATTCTTCAGCTACTGAGAAATAAAAGGGAAACTTCTAATAACTTCAGTTTCTACAGTTACATTCTTTTTTAAAATTTTAGTTTGTTTTTTAGAGAAGGAGAAGCATGGGGAGGGAGGATCTTAAGCAGGCTCCTTGGCCAGCACAGAGCCTGACGTGGAGCTCCATCTCACAATCCTGAGATCATGACCTGATCCAAAATCAAGAGTCCAACACTTAACTGACTGAGCCACCCAACTGCCCCTCTACAGTTATATTCTTATTGCTGCAAAGATTATGAAACTCTTGTGCATATTTTTAAAAACTTTTTTATGAATATTGATGAGTGGTTATATTTTGATTTGGGGTATTAACTCTTTTCCATATCTTTGTGCTACGAATCTACCCATAGTTACGTGTGCCATAATAATAGTAAGTTTATTCATGTACAGTATGGATTACAGAGTATATTCTTGTGTTTCTTAATCATCCCAGTCTTTGTCAACCAATATTTATTGAATGCCTAATATATGTCATGCATAGTAGTATATCAAGCCTCTGAACCAGGCATTATTATTATTACTCTGTTTTACAGATGAGAAAACGAAGACCAAGAGAAGCTAAGTAATGGACCTAAGGTCACACAGGTAGGAGGGAATATTATATACTGGTAAAAAGTGTAAATTGCTGAGACTTAATCCCAGCTCTGCTACTTACTAGCTGTGTGACTTTAGGTGAGTTTTCTTTTCAATCTCTCTGTGTCAGTTCCGTGTCTATAAAATGAGAATAATTACAGCACATACCTTATAGCATTGAAGCATTTATAGTAGTGCCTAGCACATAGTGAGTGCTCAATGAAGGTGGCTGTTATTAATTAGTACAAGTAGACTATGGCTCTAGGACTTGAACCAGCAACTCTGACTCACATCTGTTGCTCTTTTTATCATGCTATCCTGCCTCCATAATGTGGTATCAAAATGCCATCTCTATAGAGCCTGAGATCTAAATTAAACTCTGAAGTATATACAGTACATTTTTCAATAATTATAATTATTAGTTTATAATCATAGGCAATCATATGGGAACTTGTACTGATAATCCACTGTTCTCTGTCCATCAGTATAGAATGGCAAATAAAAGTTTGGCAGAGAACAAACCAATACATATGGTTGTGGGCAACAGCACCTTAATGACAGAATATGATCCCCATAAGGAAATGTTTATGTTAAAGGAAAAGAATTCCTTCAGACCAGTGTACCCTGTAATACTGAGAGGAGGCTTTCTGGTGTTTGTTTGCTGTCATCAGACAGACTAGACACCCCAGAGCATCATGGGGATGCTTGCTTTTGCCTAAAAGACTTCCATTCTTTGAGTCTTTGAGTGGGAAATAAGGGCAAGTATCCCTAGGATGCATTTAGATGGAAGAGGCAGCAGCATCTCATTCTAATGCAGTGGTTCTCAGTCTTGACTGCTCATTAGAACCACAAGAGGAACTTGTAAAAATTCCCATGTAAAAGGCACACCCTCAGATTAATTACATCAGGATCTCTGGGAGCAGGACCTAGCAGTAGTAGTTTTTAAAGCTCCCCAGGTGATTACAATGTGCAGCCAAGGTTGGAAAGGCTGCAGTGAGAAGAGCATGCTATTGGAAGTTGGGGACTCCAGAGCTCTGAACTGGTTTTGCCACATACAGTTAAGTGAATTTATGTTAGTCATTTAACTCTTTGTGCCTTATTTTTCATTTCTTTTCACTGACAGAAGCACTCTATGTTAAGTTGCTCTGTGATTAGTATGAGATCATATGTGTGAAAATAAAACATGCTAAGGCAAGTTGATGCTATTATATTTCTTTGGGTGTGACAGTCCCAGGAGTGGAAAACAAAATTGAAATCAACCTATACTGATGTTGGATAAGAGATGTGTCATGGAAAAAACAAAATAAAGGTGATGCACAGTTATCCTTAGAAGGAAGGGAAAGAAAGAAGTGGGTTACAAAACCAGTAGAAGATGATTTTCCATCACAGATACAAAACTGCCACAAAGATAAGATATGGTCATGATGGGGAATTTCAGCTTCAAAAACTTTGGACAAAATTTCACTGATCCTTTCCTCCTGCTTCCCCTCATGTGCCCGGTGCCCTGCATTATTTCCCTCCTGTCACCATCACTCATTGAGCATTTTCCATGTCTAAACAATGAGCTGTGTGTTGGAGATAACATATGTATTATAATAAGTGTTTTAAGTTTATGATCAAATGGCAGAATAGGTGAATGAAAAAACAGGGATAAAATAGAAAGCATTAAAATAAAGTTTGTACAAATACTGTGGCATTTTCCAACTCTTAGAGAAAGCAATGAAGAAAATGAGTCAGTGATAAAATATTAATGGAAATATTCAGGAAGGATGACCATAACATATGGGGCTTCATAATATATAAGGAAGAGACTAATGTACATATTCAAATAGAAAATATAGGGAAGGTAATTTCAAAAAAATTAAGAAAATATATGAATTATCTTTGAATACAAACCTCACATTTAAATTCGTCTAAGTGATAATGAAGAGGCTCAATGAGAAGACATTACTCAAATTTTGTTTGTTCATCTGTGAAGTGTATATTGTAATGGTAACCACTGCTTTCCTACTTTACAAATGCCCAATGTGTAGGAAGAACTCTTGTTAATATTAGTTTTATAATCATCTAAAGGAAATAATGAGACCTCACTAAGAACCCTAGGGAGCCCAGATTTGCTTCCTTAATAAGGAAAGGAGGAGTATAAGTCTAAATACCAACAAAAATATTACTAAAGGCCATAAGAATATATATATAGGGGTGCTTGGATGGCTCATTTGATTAAGCGTCTGCTTTCAGCTCAGGTCATGATCCTGGAGTCCTAAGAGCAAGCCCCACATCAGGCTCCCTGCTCAGCAGAGTCTGCTTCTCTCTCTCTGTCCCTCCCTCTGCTTGTGCTCTCTTGTGCTCAGTCTATCAAATAAAATAAAGAAAATCTTTTTTAAAAATATGTATATGTGTATTTGTGTGTGTTTGAAGGAAGAAAAAAACTAAAGACAAGAACTGATGAAAATTATGTAATATTAATAGGCAAAAATGAGAACTATTCAGTTTAAATGTTTCTATCAATGACATATTTCATCAAGCTAGCAGAGGTTAATCAATCATTGTTTAGAAGGAAGCTGCAGAAAAAGGTAGGTAAGACTGGTGGAGAGCATCTAGTTGGTTAAATAGTGCAAGACTATAAACCCAGGACAATTACAAGAAACAGGGAAATGGATGGATGGATAGATAGATAAAGTGTGTGTGTGTGTGTGTGTGTGTGTGTGTGTGTGTATGATCTGGCTTTCAATAAATTTTATGTTAATGTGATTGAAGACATAAGGCATATAATTAACCACAAACATATGTGCCAGTAGTGTAATGTGATTTCCAGGAAATAATATAGCAGATCTGAGCTGAATTGATAGAAGTGTAGCACACAGGTCAAGGGAGACAGTAACCCATTTACATCTTTGCTATTCAAAAGAAATCAAGATCCTGAGCCAGTTCTGTATGTAAACTTTCATAGGAACATTAACAAAGTTCACCACCGGGATGATGAGGATGGTTAGGTCTCCAGAAACCATGTCCTTGGTTGGAGCTGACAGAACTGAGGTGGCTCTGAGAGCCATCGTGAAATATTAGAAGGGCTTTCTCCCATGGGAAAAGGATACCTTAGCTAGTATCGCTCCAGAGCTCAGAACTGAGACCAGTGGAAACTCAGCACTCAGATTGAGAAACACTGTGACCTTACTGTCCGGCAATGGCAATAGGCAATTTCCCAACAATAGAGGGGAGTTTTCTGTCGTTGGCAAGGGATTCATTCGGAGGCTGGATTGGATGATCATCTGTTGACGACTCATGCTTTGTGAAAGATCAAGACACACCGTATCATTTCCAACTCCAAGATTTTATGTCTTCACTCATAGTGCTGAACTAGAATATTGATAAACTGTGGGATCTTTAGTTTTTGTATGAGTTATTTTAACACCTTCATTACTACAAATGATATATAAGCAAGTGTGATTATAATGAAAACTGAAGAAAAGTCTAATTGTTTCAAAGTTCAAGTCAAAGGAAGAAATTTGTTAAGTGACTGAACATTGTAGTATGGCTTGAATGATATAGTGTACATCATTGCCATATATCAACTTAATGAAAAGTAAGTTATTTTAAACTTAGAACTATTATTAAAAAATGCATACACAACTCCTTTTTCAAAACTCTAATTTCAGTGCTTGAAGACCCAAATTTTATTGGAGAGTATTATAAACAGAAGAAAGTTGAATTAAAACATACTAAAGAATGGAATTTAAAGTAAGTAATTTGCATTCTACTTTCTACTGTCTGACTCATCAGAAGAAATCTTTGGAAATAATAATGGTTGCCCTTTTCTAAACATAAGAACAATAATGAGAAGGTATCATTTTTTCCTTTCCTATGAACCCAGATGGGAAACATCTTTTGCTACTGTTAATCTTAGAAATGTCGATTATTTGACCAGCAAAAAAGGGATTTATTCAGGAGTAGCAGAGAATTGCAATTTGGGATTTACAAACTAGGTCAAAACTCCAGGGCAAGTCCAAGAAATGTAGGAAGAAGAATGACACTTTATAGAAAAGGAGGAAGTTGGGAAGAGTTGTTTTGAAAGGAAGTCCATTGGAGAAAAGCAAATGTTTGGAATGATGCCCGTTTGTCATTGGCTGAGTTACTGGAGTAGTCCATTTCTTATAGGAAATGCAATGGGCATCTTTCCCGTTGGTATCTGTGATTGAGAATTCTTTCCTGTTGATGATTCTTCTGTTGGAGTCCATAATGGACAGTTCTTGGAATTGATGCTAGGTAGTAGAGCTCCTCCTTCTGGCCCCAACTCCGTTTTGGGAGGGTTCCCTTTATTAATTTTCACCTGTTGACTGCCAAAAATAGAGATGATCATGAGACCCAGTGAAGGACTCTCACGGTATCCTCCACATTAATTCTTTTACTCCCATTCCCATTATCCTTGTCAAAATATGACTTAGAAATAGGAAGGGGGCACCTTGATGGCTCAGTTGGTTAAGCGGCTGAGTCTTGATTTCAGATCAGGTCATGATGTCGGGGTTGTGGGATGGAGGCCCACCTGGGGCTCCACGCTCAGTCAGCGGGGAGTTTGCTTGAGATTCTCTGTCTCCCGCTACCCCTCATACTTGCACATATGTGTGCACTCTCTCTCAAACAAATAAAATCTTTTTAAAAATAGGAAAAAACTCAAAATACAACCCTCAAAATAGAACTATCACTAGCTAGTGTTTCATCCTTTTCATAGTTCCAAATATCTTTTTCCACAGATTTTTCACTCAGGAACCAAATTATTTCATCTAACAAAAAAGTATGTAGTAAAATATAAAACTGCAATATATTCAGAAATTATTGACTATTGGGACCACATTAACGAAGGAATCTTAATCTCATCTTTGGTCACTTGAGTCCTAAAGGCAGTTTTTCTTTTTCATCATGTTAAAGCAAAGATTACATCCCAGCTCTGTGATGTTGGTGAGGCTATAGTACTTATTCCAGTGTGCTTATTTCAAGGTACTTGGTAAATGTTCTACACAATGTAAGAGGAATTAAAGATCCTTCTCTTTTTTGGCATTTACCTGAGGTCATTTATCTCAGTTTTTAGCTCTTTGGCTTGTTAGCAATGTGGTTATTTCTAGATAGAAATACGGGAGTAATAAAAATAATGAGCTGTATTTTTAAAAAGATTTTATTTATTCATGAGAGACACAGAGAGAGGCAGAGACATAGGCAGAGGGAGAAGCAGGCTCCTCAGGGAGCCCCGTGTGGGACTCGATCCTGGTACTCTGGGATCATTCCCTGAGCCAAAGGTAGATGCTCAACCACTGAGCCACCCATGTGCTGTATTTTGAATTTGTATAGAAATTGAAGTTCTTAAAAAAAATGTACTCTCCTACTGTTAACATCATAATTCAGATTGGGTTTTTCAGTTGGATATTCTTTTTTTAGTTGACTTCTGTGACAATTTCCCTTCAAGCCAAAGTGGAGAAAAGCTTTTGCATTCAATACTTTTCTGCTTTCAGAATAAATTACAAGCAGTAGAAAAGTTTTTTAAAGCAGAATTTGAAGGAGTACAAGCATGTTTTTTTCTTAAAGCCATGTTTCAATTTTTGTTTAGAGTTAAAGCTACTTAGAATATAAGGTTAATTTTGCTTTGACATGACTTCCTTTTTTATTTCCTTTAACAGAACTGCTTTGTTTTATTTGTTTGATCATTGATTCATTATGTAATGCCAGCATCCCACAGAACCTCAAATTTAGAAATAGTAGGGCCATGTCATTTTCAACTTATCCATCCACTTCTACATATGGCTGAAATAATTGTGAGCTGTTTGAGTGCTAGAACATTTTTCCAAATACATTATTTGAAGTTACAGGTCAAATTATCATGTGCATGGCTGACCCTGTCAGAATAAAACTCTCACACCTCATGCCATCTGGTGGTTGATGAGAATATATTTAGATCAAATGATACTTGCTTCTTTTAAATTTTGGAGTTGTTTAAAAACACTGAAGTTTTTTTTTCACTAAAGTTTTTTTTAAAGATATTACATTTAGCTGAATAATTTTGTTGTGGCATAAATATGTAACAATATGTTGCAAAAATCTAAAGTATGGTGAATTAGCCTCTTTTTCAAGTAATTATTAGGAGTCTTATGTTCTGCCAAAATACAATATAATAAAGTGGTCAATTCATAGAGACTCAAATAGAAAATGTTTGGGCATTTTTATAAGTGAGTAATTGGTGTAAACATACATGTAACATAATACCATTATGCATATCTCTGTTTTAATATTGAAAATGCTTATTTTGCACTGAAATTTCCTGTTAAAAAAAAAAAAAAGAAAATGCAAATTAACAGCCTTTCATCTGCATAGTATTAAGGAAAAAGACCTATCTTTCCTGCTTCATACCCTCCTCCTAGTGTCCCCCACCCCATCTCCTCATCAATCAAGACTCCATTCTTAAGCCACACTAGGTTCTTTTTTCTCACTATTATTTCAGGACATAAGATCTCTTCACCACTTTGTGCCTTCTGCCTGGGATATCTTTCCCAGCAGGGTCTTTGCTGGTGGTCTAGCATTAGGCTTTGGTCTGAATGAAAAGGTGGAATGTGGAGTCCTTAAGCACGGGGACATGGGAGCCAGACTGTCTGAATTTCAGTCCTGGGTCTGTCAGTTACCAACTCCTTGACCAACTCAGGGCAAGTTATCAGATTTCTTTGTGCCTCAGTTTCCTTGTCTGTTAAATGGCAGTAATAACTGTACCTACCCCTCAAGGAGTTTGTGAGGATTGATACATGAATACAAGTAAAATTCTCCAAACTATCTGGTGCATAGTAAGTACTCACAAGGTCCACTGTTATTCATGCTTTTCCTACTGTGGCCCTAGTTCCATTTTCAGCTAGAACACCATTCTTTGGAGGTAGCAAAGGGGGGAAAAAGCATAGGCTTTCAGGTCAGACAGATCTTAGGAAATTCTTACCGACTCTCAGCTTGTTTTCTTATCTATTAAATAGAGATAACATCACTTACCTTGCAAAGTTGTTTTACATTTGATCTCTTAAGGTCATAGATATGTAGGCAGATAGTTTTGACTTAAAGACATTCAATAAATATTAGTTCCTGAGGAGAGGAGGCGATAAAAACCCACACCTCCCAACTTTTCAGAGAATAAAAATAGTCTGTCAGAAATGGGTTAAAATTGTAAAATTTTCTCTGGCTAGAACATAGGCAAGGCCATGTATCATGACCGCATTTATTTTAGTTCCATGATACATGTGGTTCTTTTCCCTTTTCTCCTTCCTGAAAAAATGCATCACAAGGATGGTGTGACAATCCAGCCCAACATATGTTTGTGAAGGTTTCCACATCTCCCCATGCTCTCCTTCTTCTTCTTCTTCTTTTTTTTTTTTTTTTTACACAGAACAAGAAATTTTATTATCTCGAATGCTGGTGCATAACCAATGAAGAGGAAGCTACTTGAGGAGAGACCCGACATTCCATGGTCTTTTGGGCTCATTCCAGATAGATAGTAATGGTGCCAAGGAAAAAAGTCTATCTTCAAAGAAAATTTTTGTTGTTGTGCAGAGTAGAATAGGGCAGTGACTGTGCTCTTATGAAAGCACAGTCACTTGTTGGAGAAGAAGAAACATATCAGGACTGTGGAAATCTGTTTTCAAGAATGTTCCTGAAACACCTGCCGCTTAGACTTTGTTACTGATCCTGATTATTTTCCTTGCATTGGGGAAAATACCTTTCATATTTCACTATAAGGAATGGTTTTGCTCTCCTTCAATAGCATTCTGTTCCTGTCTCTTTCAGCACCTGTGGTATAGAAATCTGGAGAGTGACTAGGGCCAAGCCATTATTGTAGCTTTATATTCTTGGCACTTAGCACAATACCTGGTACCTGGCAGGCACTTGGTCATGTTTGTTGAATGGTGCATACTTACCGTTTCCCCACTTAATAGGTGAATTAAATGTGAAGGCAGTTAACTTTTAGAAAAATTAAATGTAGATGCTGACTTGTATTAAGGCCAATTCTAATAGAAAGATAATGATTCTATTTGGAGAATTCTAAGGGTACAGTTATAGAAGAATGATTGAAAACTGGAAATGCAAATGACTTGTGAATATTTATGCAAATTCTTAAGTTGTACACATGTTTTTAGTTAGTATTAATAGGAACCCATTGTCATTATAAGCACCTCATAAATATTCATGAATTGATCATTTGGTGTGGTCATTTGATCATTTCTGAGGCCTTTTTTCCTCCTCTGTTGCCTTGCCTGTCTCTTGACTATTCATGCAAATGCTTTATTTCTACTAAGACATCGGAAAGAATATGAATCTAGAGGCTAATCAGTACTTTGTATGTATTTTCTCTGGAGAAATAGAGATACAAAATCAGAACATTGCAAGCTGTTCCTTTAAATATTCTCCCTTTTGCAAAAGTAAAACTATTGATGTCATACTCTGTGGCTAATGAATGCTTATGTGGTCATGGAAGTAGCTGTGTAGGTAACCTAGGCTTTGTCAGACAGTAAGGTATCTAAATAAAAGTTATCAGTTCTGCAGTTTTACATTCTTTGCAGCTTTAGAGGAGAATATTGCTCTTGTCTACACATAAGGGGTACAGAAGGAACAGGAACCAAATGGTGAAGCACTTCCTATGTGCCAGGCATTCTTTTATTCCTTAATGTAATACTGGCCATGCTATAGAGTTGGCCTCTAAGTGTAACCCCACAGTAGTACCCATCAGCCTCCTGCAAAGCTGTAGCAAATCAGCTTGCATGCCAAGTCAAACCCCTTCTTTGTTATACAGACACAGCTTCAAGACAAAATCCCTAGCCTTCCTCTGTATCTGGATTGTCAACCCCCTAAGTTCTCCACAGAAATTCTGGAAACATAGATGTAGGTAATACCTACAGTTTACTAATGAGAGAAACATGAGATTAACCAGCTTGCCTGAAGTTATTAATAGACACATTTTGTATTTGAAAACTAAAACTAAATTATTTCCTAATTGCCTGTTAACATATGTGTATTAAAAGCTTAAATTTGGGGGCACCTGGGTGGTTCAGCCAGTTAAGCGTCTGCCTTTGGCTCAGGTCACAATCCTGAGGTCCTGAGATCAAGTCTCACATCTAGCTATCTGCTCAGCAGGGAGCCTGCTTCTCCCTCTCCCTTTGCCTGCCACTCCACCTGCTGCGCTCTTTCTCTCTGTCAAATAAATAAGTAAAATCTTTTTTAAAAATATGCTTAAAATTTTCAGGTAATGTTTAAATATGGTCCACCCAGTTGCAAGCACAAATCAAGTCTACCTTTTGCAGAAAAAAAGGGGTTTTTTGGTCAATCTCAAATTCTATTATTAAACAATGTTAACTCCTTTCTCCTTCATAAAACTCTTCTATTTTTATAAAAAATACTATGGACATAGTTGTACTGTATTTTAAACTGAGGGGTTAATATATATTATTTCTAACTTTCTGTATCTGAGTTTGTGTTTTAACTTACATAATATGTAAGCTACTGATTTTGTGTGTTACTATTTGATTTCTTTTCTCCAGTTATATAGAAAACATTTATGATGAATACATTAATTTAATGTATGTTTGTGCTGTCTTTTCAGGGCTATTGATATTAAACATTGTTTTTATAGATTTGCATAATTATATACCTAATGCATTTCTAAGGAGGAATGCTGGCTTTAGTTTATTCCCCAAAGACTGAACCTTGAGTGCCATCTTGTGGTTAAGGAGAGAATTAGCATTAGAATGAGCATTGGAAATATCCCCTTTAAAATAGAGACATGGAAAAGAAATATAGACAAAGGAAAAAAATCGCTTTAAAAAAATAATTTCTAAAAATAATTAATTAATTAATTAATTAATTAATTAATTAATTTCTGCCAAGCAACTACTTAGTATCTGCCTGGATGGTCTTAGACACAGGGAGCTCAGTACTTCAAGGACCACTCAAACAGCTGGAATCTCCTGTATTTCTAACTAAAATCTAATAGCTTATGATATTCAACAACTCTAGGTAACAGGTAGCAACTTACAGTGCCAATAAAATTGTTAAGAATTTAAGATAAACGGGACACCTGGGTGGCTCAGTGGTTGAGCATCTGCCTTTGACTTGGCGTGATCCCAGAGTCTGGGATCGAGTCCTACATCGGGCTCCCTGCAGGGAGCCTGCTTCTCTCTCTGCCTGTGTCTCTGCCTCTCTCTCTCTGTCTCTCATGAATAAATAAATAAAATCTTTTTTTTAAAAAAAAGAATTTAAGATGAACAAAGATTTGGATTTATACTTTTACTTTTTAACTTAATAATTATGACATCTTCCTTTACAGTCATTTAATTTGCATTTCTTTAGTGATGCTAAACATTTTTAAAATCATATATTTTCAGTTATATAAAGGCAAATGGGTGAATAAAAAGGAAAATGTTAATACTTGTGTAGTTTTTTGAAGACCAAGATTTATCAGAGAGGGATAAAAGGTATAAATCAAGTTATATTTTATGGGAGGATGGAGGGTTAGAGAGAGAGAGTGAAAGAGAGAATTTTAAGCAGGCTCCATACCTAGGACAAAGCCTGATCTCATGGCCCTGACATGACCTGAGCTGAAATCAAGAGTTGGATGCTTAACCAACTGAGACATCAAGGTGCCCCAGTTACATTTTTTTTTCCCAAAGTCATATTTATTCTGAGTAAGATTCCAATTTTTTTTGGTTGGTTTTATTTTTTGTGTTTGCTTGTTTACTTGTTTTGGTGCTCACACAGAGGTTGCAGAGGGCTGAAAATTGTGTGTATTCTTGCTAGTTAGGAATGTAAGACCTCTTAATTCAAGGGGACATTGAATTAAGGGGGTCATGCCTTAGCAATAGGGCTAGATTAGCACCCCCAGTAAAAGCTGTTCTAGACCCATAGGAAAGCTTAAATATCCTTGTATATGTCAAACTGATTTGTAAGATACTGACCTACATTTAAAACAACTATTATTCATCTTATAAAATGTACTCAAGGATCTAAAAAAACCCATGATTATAATAAAGAGAAATTGAAGAGATGCAAAATGCAACTGGAACATCTACAGATAAAGTAAATTTAAAAATGTAAATATACACTGTTGGGAACAATAAATTAGATATTATAGAAGAAATGACCCATGAGACTAAAAATGTAGCAATATAAACTCTTGAAAATAAGCATGGAGAGAAAAGAGACTGGGGAAAAAAAAGAAAACCTCAATGAGCTGTATGGCAATATCAAGTGGTAGAAGTTACATGTGATTGGGCATCCCAAAAAGGAACTGACAGGAAAAAAATACATGAAGAAATAATTATGCCTAAAAATTTCCAAGTTTGATGAAAGCTATAAACTTAGAAATTAAGAAACTCAATGAATCCCAAGAGACGTAAATATAAAGAAACCATACCAAGGCACATCGTAATCAAAGCACTGAAAGTCAGTGATAAAGAGAAAAATCTTCAAAGCAGCAAAGGATAGGGACGCCTGGGTGGCTCAGTGGTTGGGCCTCTGCCTTTGGCTCAGGGCCTGGTCCCGGAGTCCCAGGATTGAGTCCCACATCGGGACTGGAGCCTGCTCATCCCTCTGCCTGTGTCTCTTATGAATGAATAAATAAAATCTTAAAAACAACAACAAAACAGCAAAGGATGGATAAACACACACACACACACACACACGCATACACACAGAGACTGCATGTAGAGTAACCAAAGATAAGAACAATCAATAACTATATGTGAGAAACTTTACAATCAAAAGATAATGACAGTTCCTGAAAGAAATTACTGACCTATAATTCTATAGTCAGTGACAATCTCTCTCCAAAATGAAAGTGAAATACATTTTTCAGGCCAATAGATCCAACTACATAGATGAAGTGAACAAATTTCTTAAAAGACAATATTTACCAAGATTCTCTTAAAAAGAAATGGAAAATTTGAATAATTTTATGTCTACTAAAGAAATTGAGTTGATAGTTAAAAGCCTTCATACAAAGACAAAGCTAAACCCACATGGGAATTTTTCTAGGCATTCAAGAAAACATAATATCAATATATAGAAATTCTTCTTGAAAATAGGGCACTTCCCAATACATGTTATAAAGTCAACATTACTCCTTATTGCAATCCCTATCAAAATACCAGCAGCATTTTTCACAGAACTAGAACAAATAATCCTAAAATTTGTATGGAATCACAAATGACTCCAAAGAGCCAAAGCAGTCTTGAAAAAGAAGAACCAAACTGGAGGTATCACAATCCCAGATTTCAAGATATATTACAAAGCTATAGTAATCAAAACAGTATGGTACAGGCATAAAAACAGATGCATAGGGATCCCTGGGTGGCGCAGGGGTTTGGCGCCTGCCTTTGGCCCAGGGCACGATCCTGGAGACCTGGGATCGAATCCCACGTCGGGCTCCCGGTGCATGGAGCCTGCTTCTCCCTCTGCCTATGTCTCTGCCTCTCTCTCTCTCTCTGTGTGACTATTATAAATTAAAAATTAAAAATTAAAAATTAAAAAAAAACAGATGCATAGATCAATGGAACAGAATAAAGAACCCAGAAATAAACCCCCAATTATATGGCCAATTAATCTATGACAAAAGTGGCAAGAATATGCAATGGGAAAAAGGCGATCTCTCCAACAAATGGTGTGGGAAAACTGGACAGCTACATGCGAAAGTATGAAACTGGATCACTTTCTTACACCATACAAAAAAATAAGCCCAAATGGATTAAGAACCTAAATGTGAGACCTGAAGCCATAAAAATTGTAGAAGAGATCACAGACAATAATTTCTCTGAATGGTCATAGCATTTTTCTAGATATGTTTCCTGGGGCAAGGGGAATAAAAGTAAAAAAATATTGGGACTACATGGAAATAAAAAGCTTCTGAAAAGGAAGGAAACAACTAACAAAACTAAAAGACAACCTACTGAATAGAAGAAGATATTTGCAAATGACAAATCCAATAAAGGGTTAGTATCCAAAATATATATAAAAAAGATTGTACAACTCAACACCAAAAAGCCAAATAATCCAATTTAAAAAAAATGGGGCGCCTGGGTGGCACAATTAAGTGTCCGACTTTTGGTTTCGGCTCAGGTCATGATCTCAGGGTTATGAGATTGAGCCCCACATCAGGCTTCGTGCTTAGCACAGTTTGCTTAGGAGACTCTTTCCCTCTGCTCCTGCCCCCTGCATGCTTGCTTTCTCTTTCACTCTCTCTCTCTCTTTCTCTCTCTCTCTCTCTCTAAAGTAAAGAAATAGTTGGGAATTTAAAAAAATTTAATAAAAAGAAACAAAATAAAATCGGCATTACTTCAATAACAAAACCAAAGACAGTACCAAAAAGAAAGAAAATAAAAATCCATTATACATAAATATACCCCATATACATTGATGCAAAGATCTTAGATAACTGAATCCCATATATATAATTATAATAAATAACATAGATGTAATAATAATATAATAAATTAATTATACATGACCAAGTGTGGTTTATGCCAGGAATGTAACCTTGGTTTAATATTTGAAAAATTTGGACAATGTAAAATAGAGTAAGAAAGAAGAATCATATGATCATCTCAATAGGTGAAGAAAATGTTAACACTAGTTTCTAAGTGTCTGCCTTCAGCTCAGGTCATGATCCCAGGGTCCTATCAGGCTCCTGGCTCAACAGGAAGCCTGCTTCTCCCTCTGTCTTTCACTCCTGCTCATGCTCTCTTTCTCTCTCTCACTGTCTCTCTCTCTCTCTCTCTCTCAAATAAGATCTTTAAATAATAAAAAAAGATAAATGATTTTTAAAAATTAAAAAAAAAAAACAGCCTCCAGACTGTGAGAGAATAAATTTGTTATGTCAGCTCTAGGAAACAAATGTGCCTTGCCTTACCAGTTGATGCTTTTATTACTTTTATGGTATTAATCTTACACCACATTTGTTTGCTTTTCTAATGACTACTCTGCTAGGAAACATACTGGAATAATTTCTGTTTACCATCACACTAGTGAACACTCAGAACGTCAGCACAATCAAACCCCGTTGCTCTGCTTGTCTGTCTGATTTGATATGTTTGTCTTCTCTTTCTCAAAAGTAATGTACACTTCCCAGAATTCATTTGGAAGTTCAGATGACTTCTTTTTCTTATTCTAGGTATGCTGCTGCTGTGGCTGGGCTGGCTAGAGAAAGTAGAAGGCTTTCCAAAGCCAATTATCCAACTGAAAGAAATCAGCTCTGCCCAACTCCAAGTAAATTGAGTTCAGCCTATTTGTTTTGCTTTGTTTTTAGCACTAGAATATTAGTCATAATAATAAATGTAAATCCTTTTTAAGTTCAGATAAATATAAATCAGTGAGACCTAATCTTGTGTTCTCCTTTTAAGGTTGCTTTAACTCTTTCTAACAAAATAAATTCAGTAAATTACTTACATGGGAATTGAAGCTTTGAAAAAATTCATTTATTTACATTTTGAAGCTTACCACCCTTTAATAAGTTAATGTACAATTTGAAAATCTAAGGGTAAGTTTCAAGGTGTATAAAAGCATTCAAAACAAAAAAAACTCCAAATAAACTGATCCCTAAAGATCATTGTAGACTCAGAGATATATGCAATATGGCTGAAAAGAAAGAACTAATGTTGGTTGAGTTGTTTTTGGTGATCTTTTTAAAAATTGTTTAAATGTTTTAAAAATTTTAAAAATTTTAAAACATTTTAAAATGTTTTAAAAAATATTTGGAGGGCACCTGGGTGGCTGAGCCCCTTAAGTGTCTGCCTTTGTCTCAGGCCATGATCCTGGGGTCCTGGGATCGAACCTCGCATCAGGGGGAGCCTGCTTCTCCCTCTTCCTCTGCTACTCTCTCTGCTTGTGCTCTCTTGCTCTCTCTGTCTCTCTCAAATAAATAAAAGCTTAAAAAAAAAAAAAACAACCATTTGGGATAAGTTGAGGGGGTTTCTTGAGCAAGAAGAGAATTGGTAACCTATAATAGAAATCAGCTATGGAGGGGAAAGCATTGGGTTTAGATACCAGGCCTATGCAGTTATGAGAAAGGCACCAGTTTCTGCATCCTCACCAGTATTGAGTACATAGAAAGTGCTCAGTAAATACTTGTTTCTAATATTCTGCCCTAACATGGGATTCTTGTGACTAAGTGACTCCATATATGTAAACATTCTTTGTAAACAGGAAAGTACTAGAAGTCTTAGTTATTGCATTTCCCTGATACCTGTCCTGCAAACACAACAGCATAGGCATGCCAGGCACAGGCAGCCGCCTTTTATTCAGTGGTTTTTCAAGAGCCCTGTTGCCTTATCTCTGACTTGCGTTTCCCTGGCTCAGATTCTTCTTCTCTTCCTCCTTCTTGTTTTGATGTACCACTCAGATTTCCTTATCTGACCTATCAGCCTCAATCTTCTCTATTCCATTCTCCAAGAAACTTGCCTTTTCCAGCTGTACTGTGCTTCTTCCATGAACTCTCTGCCCTCTGCCATCCCTGTGCTCCCAACATGCTCACATCTGCACCAGAGGGAGAGAGCTTTTGGTTCAGTTGATGATTACAATAATTCCTGTTCATGCTTTGTCAGACTTCTTTCTACAGTTCCCATCTGCTTGTGTTTTTCTGAGTCTAAAATCTTTTGTTCTCCATTTCGTTTGGGATAAAATTTATACTCTTTGACATGGCAAAGTCCTTAATGCTCTAATCTCTGTCTGCCTTTTCAGTGACATCTCTTCACACTCTCGCACTCTCACCCTAAACACAATACTGACCTAGTGGCTCATGACTATTTTCCTTCCTCATTTCAAAAAAATTTGACAAGTGTGCTGTGTTTTTTCATATTCCCACTTGAAACACCCTTTCTTCCTTTCCTTTCTTGTACCCATCCATCCTTTGAGATTCAGCTCAGGTATTGCCTTCTCAAGGAAACTTTCCCTGTGGGCTATTAGTGCACTTTTGTCATGCCATCTCATGGCTCCCACAGAATGGGGAGCCTGATGCAGGTCTTGATCCCAGGACTCCCGGGACCCAACCAACTGGGCCACCCAGGAACCTCTAAGTTTTCTATTTCTATGTAACAAATCACCACACACTTAATAGCTTAAAAAACACAAATTTATTGTTTCACAGTTTCTGTGCGCCCAGAGTCCAGGTATGGTGTAGCTGGATCCTCTGCTTGGCATCCCATAAGCTATGATCAAGGTGTGAGCTGGGCTGCAGTGTCATCTGGGGGCTTGCATGGGGAAGGGTTGCCTCTAAGCTCACTAAGGATGTTAATGGAATTCATTTTCTTCTGTCCTTAGGACTGAGGCCCCAGCTTCTTTCTAGCTGTATGCCAAAGAGCTCCTTTAGGTCCTAGTGGCTGCCTGCAGTTTATTGCCATGTGGGCTTTTCCAACATGGCCTCCTACCTCATCTAGCCAGCAAGGAGAGTCTTTAGGGCAAGTCTGATGGCAAAATGGAGTCTTATGTAATGTAACATAATCATAGGAGTGAGATTCCATCACCTCTGCCATATTTTATTGATTATAAATAATAGGTGCCATCCACACTTAAAATGTAGGAGTTTACATAAAGATGTGAACACTGGAATGTGGGGATCATGATGAGCCACCTTAGAGTTTGTCCTCCATACATGCTATGTTCAAGTCTCTTTACTGCCAATCTCCTTAGGAAATGACCTCCTGAGGAAAGAGGCCTACCTCTCAATCTGCCACCGCACAGCACTTCATCTAGTAGCCATTCAGTGCTCATGAATGAGTGAATGAATACTAGAATGAAGTAGAGTTGTTACGCTTTTATCATCTCTGATCCTGGAAGAAGATAAATAAACCCTTGATGAGTGAACAAAGTATGAAAGGTGAGCTGGAAGAGAGACACTTTACGGAATGTCTAAAAACTGATTAGATCTCCATGCTGAACCTGTCATCTTTGAAAAGGGAATAAACTATATTTAGTGTCTAATCTTACTGCCAAGAGGAGAAACTATATGTAAGAGGTTATGGTAAGTTAGATTATTGTTCAGAAATATTCACTATCTGTGAGGCCCCTGGGTGGCTCAGTCAGTTAAGCATCTGACTCTTGATTTCAGCTCAGGTCATGATCTGAGGGTTGTGAGATCGAGCCCTATCTCCTTGAGTTTCTCTCTCTCCCTCTGTTCCTCACCCCACTGTCACCCTCTCCCCAAAATAAATAAATATTTTTAAAGGTTTTATTTATTTATTCATGAGAGACACAGAGGCAGAGACATAGGCAGAGGGAGAATTAGGCTCCCCATGGGGAGCCTGATGCAGACTTGATCCCAGGACCCTGGGATCACAACCTGAGCCAAAGGCAGATGGTCAACCACTGAGCCACCCAGTTGTCCCAATAAATCTTTTTTTTTTTTAAATAAATATTCACTATCCTGTTCCATTTCCACAGGCAAAATGTACTCTCTTGACCCCTGACTTTGAATTTTGCCATGTGACTTGTTTTGATCAGTAGAATATTGGTGAGTGTGGTATGCCGAGTTTGGGAAGGGTTTGTGCAATTTGGCTTGCTCTTTTTCACTTCTGCCACCGTCACAAGAACATGCCTGTGTGGTCGCAGAGAAAGATTAGAGCCATAGAGCTGACCTTCCCCAGACAACCTTCCCAGCTATTCCCAGCCCAGATAAGCCAATCTCTGGCAGATCTGCAGACATGTGATCTGAACAAATGCTTATTGTTGTATGCCACTGAGATTTTGTGGTTCTTTTTTTTTTTTTTTTTTTGTGGTTCTTTATCATGTAGCAATAGTGAATTTATACAGCATATGAAAGGGAGGCATGACTGTTGAAAAAGGAATGAATTCTGTGCTCCTCTTTTGTAGAGGGGCTTAGCATACCATAGTTTGCTACTGAGAAAAATTCACCAGACATTGAGGAGGTGGGAGGAAAGAAGAGGTTTTTATTCCTGAGAAATTGATAGTTTCCTTAGACTGAAATTCCATGCAATTCCACAAACTCTTACTTATAGATATGGTGGATTCACAGATATCTCCATCAATTCTTAATTTTTGTCCCATTTTGGGTGGCGAGATGTGTACAGCTCCTTGTACTACCCCAGGAAATCCTGGTTTTCCCACATCAGGCTAAAGTAGGTAGTGACTACTTTTCCAGTCCTCCAACTATAGCCTTCCAGACCTTCACTCCCTCACATCTACCCACACCTGTGTAATCTCTATTTTCTATATTAAACTCCTCATTCTTGTATTAGCTATAGGGTTTTCCTACCTGAACCAGACACAGAAGTGAATGGAAATAAATCATTTGGCAATAATCAGAGCTCATCAGTCAGAACAAATGTTAATATCTTTACCAATTAAATTATTTTCAGGTTAAAAAAAAATATATATATATAAGCAGAGTTTCCAGGATCCATCCCCAGAAAGGCATACAAACTATATGGCAATTAGTGTTTATGCTTTTATAAGTTATTTTGTTAACATAGTAACAGAGTTCTCACCTTTGTATTGATTCCAACCAGTATATACAACGTTTCTTGGAGGGATTTATAATACTTAAAATTTTTTCAAAGAAGGAAGTTCAAAATAATATTTTTTCTGTGTCATAAGGAAACATTTTTATATTTGTTTTACATTATGCTCAGCTACTCAAACCAGAATTTCTTTTTATTGTTCTGAGGAGGGTTTTGTGTGTGTGTGTGTGTGTGTGTGTGTGTGTGTGTGTGTGTTAGGTTTTGTTTTTTAACAGAGCAGGAGCTAGAAGGCAAATGGTCAAAGTGATTGACTCTCAACGTTTATTCCTGGCCAACAACTGGTGTCAGCCCATCATGGTAATCCAATTTCCCTTGCCAGGAACTAGCTTAGGAGCAGTATGTGACACAATTCTGCCTGAGAGGAAGTATGCTAAAGGCTTCAGGAGAAGGTTTTCCTACTCTTAAAAATGAGACTCTGAAGAGAAAAATTGCTTTTTTTCTCTCTGGATGTTGCCATGTCTGATGTGGATACTAGAATAGCTGCAGCTCTCTTGCTGTGACTCTAAGGTTGAGAACACCACCAAAGATGGGAAAGCAGAGCAGTGGAAAGAACTGGTCCTTCATGATATTGTTGAGTCACTGGATCATTCAATCCTGCCCTACCTCTGACTTTCCTCTTCTGTAAGATAAGACATTTGCCTGTTGTTTAAACTGGTGTGAATTGGGCTCTGCATCTCTTGTACCCAAAAACATGTAAATTCAGAACAGCCTACACATGGTTAGAAAGAGCTGGAATTAGTTGATCAATGATGTGTTCATAGAAAATAAAGTAGATTTTCTCAAGGGAAAGACAGAATTTACATTTAAATTTAAGTTAAAGCTAGAAATTAATATTAAAATAGAAAACTAAAAATTCAATCATTGGAGACCTCAAGATTCTCCCAGGATAATGGCAATTGTCTAAGCTCATAGCTCTCTATAAATCTATCTACAAAACAAAGAGACCAGGAGAACAATTCACTCATCACCCTTGTCCATAGCATGACTAGAAGGCAATGAATATTATAAGGTTTATTTGATAGGTAATTAGGGAAATGAATGCATGAGACAACAGAATTTGTCCTGGATCCCTTAGTAGGCAATTAATTCGGTGGTAATTGTGCAGAAGGGAGGAAAATGCAACAAGGTCATTGAGGTAGCAAAACAAATAGCACCAATTAGGGTTAAACATTCCTAGAAAACAAGTTCCCCATTTTGAGTAGAAATATTGAGCAATATGGATATGGTATCTATATTCTCCCCTTAAAATATAATTAGTTTATTTCCCTGTTTACAAGACTATAGAAAAAAGATGAATCTTCTTTGTATGATATAGGAGGCTTCCTTAATCCTGCCTCAGTTTAACTAGCCAACCCCACCAAACTCTCCAGTTTAACACAGGGATTTGGGATCTGATGAACCTGTGATGAATTCTTATTAGCTAAATGTCCTTGGACAAGTTACTGTAGGTCGCTTGGTCTCAATTTCCTCATCTGTAAAATAAGGATAGCAATACCTGCCTGTCACAAGGATCATATCTAGGTTAAATAATATTATCCAAATAGACTACTTAGCACAGCAGCTGGCACAGCATAAATGCTGATGTGTCAATTCCGATTACTTCCAAATCTGTCAAGTCCTCTTCTACCTTTGTGCCTTAGTAGATGCTGTGTCCTTAGTGTAGACTGCTCATACCTTCCCTCTTTACCCTTCTCTATTCAGCCAACTGCCCCTCCTTTGTCAAAATCTAAGCCTGTTTTCACTTAGACCCAACGATTCCACTCTTGTGCAGCTGAAGCACTCACAGACACTGTTTCCCTCATATGCTTACTGGCACTTAGTGGGGACTCAGTAAATACACGTTAAATGAATGAACTAACAAAGCATAAAAAGATAGACCATAACAGAAAGAATGATTTATGACAAAATATTTGCAAAATGTGCAATTTAGAGAGTTGTAAAGGTTGCTTGCATTCACTACACAATCTTAGGCACTAGTATAAATGCAGGAATGCATCTTTTTTTATTGTGTTCCCTGCCATGTCTGTTAATTTCTTTTATATTTCCTCTTACAGTTGAAATTTTTGCTGATACACAAACTGAAATGGATAGTGTCATGAAGACTGGTAGAACAAAGGAGAGGTGGAAGAGTGTAGCTTTACCAGATGGTGGTAATGAGAGTGAGTCATGGGAAGAAGAAGTGGAAGACCTGGTCACCTGGACCAACACTCTTAATACAAACATTTTAGAAGATTAAGACTGATGCTCCAGGATTTAAAAAATAAACAGCCTCAACCACAGCTCAACTTGTTAAAGCAACTTTGGAACTTGGATTCCATTTTTTTCAAGTCGGTCTCATGCTTTCACTTTAAGTACAAATTAAAAATATAAGTATAAATCAGTGAATGTTTCTTTGAATTTTTTGAGCTCTATTTCATTGTTTGAAGATAAGTTAACCAAATTAGGGGTATTCATTGTGGCATTTCAATCACTGGTATTACACCCACAGTTGTTAGGCTATGGGATGCAAGTTTTTGCAGGAGGGGCAGGAAATGAGTCAGAAAGAGGCTAGGATAGGAGGAGAGCACTAGGGAGCTTCAGAGGCTGGACATTAACCAAGGAGAAGAAGGATCTTTACAGTTAATTACATCTGCCTGGTTTAGTGTCATGTTTCCTCCATATTTAAGGGATGAGATGTCATCCATCCACCAGTGTTTCTCTTCTGTTTTCTCCCAAGAAAACACATTGTTTCCTCTCTGACCTTATCCCCTCATATTCTCGTATCTTTATTTTCTCCCTCTCTTTTTGCTGCATTGCCTCAATCTGCAACTGTACTCAGGTCTCTCCTATTTTAAAATACGTCTCCACCTTTGACCCTATACTTCCTACTTCCCTCAGTACTATGTTATTCAGGGAAATCTGGCTGGCTTAGTTGGTGGAGTATGGGACTCTTGACCTCAGGGTTGTAAGTTTAAGCCCCAAATTGGGTGTAGAGAAAAATAAAATCTTTAAAAAACAAAAACAAACGCTATATTATTCATATTTTCTCAGTTACGTTTACTGGCAATAGTCTATCATTTGCCATCGTTTTTTTTCACTTGCTACTTTTTAATATAAAAATTATATATACTCATTTTAAAAGTTGAGATATAAAAATATACAAAATAGTGGCTTTAAACTTTCCTCTTCAAGCAGAGGCACAAATGTCAACCTCATGAAAGGTCACGATTTGTGGCCCAGCCCATGGTCATGGAGTTGGGTTCTTAGGACATTTTCGGAATTTGCTCTGAAGGAAAATCCCTTAGCACACACAGGCCTTCTTTTTTGTTCACCGTCTCACAAAACACATACTCATTCACCACTTCTTTTTTTTTAAGATTTTATTTATTCATGAGAGAGAGAGAGAGAGAAAGGCAGGCAGAGACACAGGCAGAGGGAGAAGCAGGCTCCATGCAGGGAGCCCGATGTGGGACTCGATCCAGGGTGTCCAGGATCAGGCCCTGGGCCAAAGGTGTTGCTAAACCACTGAGCCACCCGGGCTGCCCTCATTCACCACTGCTTCGTAATCTGTGTCCGTAAAGAGCCGAGCCAGGAATTCATCAGTAAAAAAATATGATCTTGTTCCATCTTGTCTAGCATAAAAGTTTTCCCCAAGTTTGCTGCCAGCTTTAAACCTAAGCATGGTGTGATCATACAGCCCAGAGTCATGAAACAAGACACTTTTGCCTGGTTTCAATGCCTGGTAAATATTTTGTAAGACAAGGTGCATCTTATCAGGGTGAACAGCAGAGAGTACAAATATCAACATGACAACACCCATAGATTCTGGGGGCACATGTTCCAGAAGGTCATCTTTAGTTAGATCACACTGGAACACCTTGTGTCTTTCTGAGTCATATAAAGGATTTTGCTTGACATATTCAACTGCTCTTGGAAAAAAATCACAGGCATAAGCAAAGATATTCTGATCTTCCAAAAATGGGAATAAACAGTCCCAACAGCCAGCTTCAAGTATAGTCAATTTTTGATCTTCAAATTCTCTACATGATCTGAGATCCTCAAACTCTCGGGTGGTCCAGTGTCTACCTTTGAAGAAGTTAGTACTATTTCTTTTGTAAAAAAGGTCCCAGTTCTTCTGAGCCTCTTTTTCCAGTTTTTGCTGCTTACAGTCGGACACCAAAGCTTGATCTCTTTTCAATTTCTCTTCTTCTTCAGAGCTGAGAATCCTTGCCTGCAGCCTTTTTCTTTGCAAAGAAGCCATCTCCTCAACTGACGGCATTACTGTTAACGGTGC
The DNA here is from genome assembly GCF_003254725.2 of Canis lupus dingo. Lineage (NCBI taxonomy): Eukaryota > Metazoa > Chordata > Mammalia > Carnivora > Canidae > Canis > Canis lupus. Next base: position 46,050,581 of record NC_064247.1, on the reverse strand, counting down.
TGAAGACTCTCCATCCCCGAATAACCCGAGGGGTCCAAGCGGATATTGCAGACATACATAGGCAGGGTTTTTTTTCAGATGCAGTTTCTCAGGATTGGATTAATCCTGATTGGATTTCTCAGGCAGCACTGGGTCCTTTTGCAGGAGAAAGGAGATTCCGTTAGTGGTTTTAGAACAGTTTTTAAGACGCTGGGTTAGTGGTTCTAGAACAGTTCTTTGACCAAACAGTTCAGACGCTGACTCGACACAAAGCCTGGCCCACTACACAAGAGGTCGGTCGCAAAGACCAAGGTCCCTACCTTCAGACGGCTGACGTTCAGCGGCCAGGACTCTCACGCCCCGAACTGCAGGTCAACTATTAGAAACCGCTTTGGTTTTAAAAAAGGACGGGCCCAAGCATGGTCTGAGAAACCGTAGGGAGAAAACGCTCATCGGTGTTCGGTGCCGCGACAAGGGGCGACTTAACCATGAGAGCTTCCCGAGGGGGCGGGGGCGACAGCGGTCAAGTGGGGTCACCGTCGCCCAAGGATCCGAGGCTCGCTTTGGGGGCGGGGGGGGGGAATTTGGAGCCAAGCCCGGCGGCCTGAGTCTCTGATCGCACTCCCAGGAACAGGTCTCACGAACCAGTGGGGGCGTCGCTTTCCAGGGGCTGAGGCTCCGGCTCCTCCGGGAACGCGGCAGGGAGAAGAGGCCGACGACGCGCGGGGCCGGAGCCGTCCGGATGAGGGCGCTCGGGAGGAACCAGGCCGCCGCGGCCGCCGGGGCGTGTGGAGGGCGGTTCACGCTGGCCACCGGGCCCGTGTCGCCCTCGTTCGCCGCGCTCTCGGGCGCACCGTCGTCGGTTCTTACATTCGCCTGGACGGGGACGGCCTCGGCCCTCGGCCCTCAGCCCTAGGCCCTCAGCCCTCAGCCCCTCAGCCCTCGGCCCTCAGCCCCTCAGCCCTCGGCCCTCAGCCCTCAGCCCCTCAGCCCTCGGCCCTCAGCCCTCAGCCCCTCAGCCCCTCAGCCCTCGGCCCTCAGCCCCTCAGCCCTCGGCCCTCAGCCCTCGGCCCTCAGCCCCTCAGCCCTCGGCCCTCAGCCCTCAGCCCCTCGGCCCTCGGCCCTCAGCCCTCAGCCCCTCAGCCCCTCAGCCCTCGGCCCTCAGCCCCTCAGCCCTCGGCCCTCAGCCCTCAGCCCCTCGGCCCTCGGCCCTCAGCCCTCAGCCCCTCAGCCCCTCAGCCCTCGGCCCTCAGCCCCTCAGCCCTCGGCCCTCAGCCCTCGGCCCTCAGCCCTCAGCCCCTCGGCCCTCGGCCCTCAGCCCTCAGCCCCTCAGCCCCTCAGCCCTCGGCCCTCAGCCCCTCAGCCCTCGGCCCTCAGCCCTCAGCCCGGCTTGGGGAGCCGCCTCGCGGGGACAAACCCGCCTCAGGTACCTCTCCCTGCGGAACCCTCAGCCATGGCGCCGCCCCCCGCCGCCACTTCCCTCATTTGCCATCTTTATTTCTTTGGTTCACTTCCCATTTGCGTTCCAGATGATAAAATCTATCTTCTGCTTATATTACTTGTTTAAAATTCACTAGGATCACCAGAGACTTCTATATTGTGAAAACTCAATAGCAGTCGTATCTTACAGGACCTCTAAGCTATAGTCAATATTATCGATCACTTCTGTCTCTCTTTTTTAATGTTTATTGCTTCACCTTTGAAGAGGCTTGTTTTGATGCCCACCTCCCCACACACACATCTCTCCCCACAAACACCACACATGTGTGTACATACGAATATGTATGTCTATATAGAGACATAGATGCCTGACCCTGGATCTAGTTGTTAAATAGATCTCGCCCTCATTTCTAAGAAAACGGATTTTGCTTCCTGTGGAAAAAAAAAAAGAAGTTGTTATATGTGTCTGGGCTACCCTGGCTAGCTAGATGTTTTCAAGTCTGCCTGTGGTAGTTCAGACAATAAGGCCCTAAGTGATGTAGTGCCTGATTTTTATTATCCTTCCCAACCACAACCACAAAATTCTAGCAGCTATTTCGGATTTTCCCCTCCTTTTGTCAATGTCAAAATACAGTGAAGAGCTTCACGATCCCATCCAACTTGATAACAATTAGAGTTATTTTTATACCCAATAAAAAGTGCCATTGTGAATGGCCCATCCCATAACTCAGTGAAATTATAGAATGTAGTCAAAAGATGCATTTTGCTGATAGTCATACTGATGGAGGCTGGGCCTCTGACCCTTCCCTCGTGGTTTTATAGGGGGACAAACATGTAGATTGTCAACAGATATATATAGCAATCACCAAGAAATTAAACCCATGACAGTCAACCAAAAATATTTCCTTGAGATCAGCTGTCATATGTTGTATTTTATTCTTTCCATTTAATCCTTTTCTTTCAGGACAAAGAAGTTTGTTGCTTTCTTTTCCTGCAACCAGAAGACCTGGGGGTAAAAGTGGGTGAGGGGTGAAGGAGGGGTAGGGAACAAATTTTTGAAATAGAGACATTCATCAATAGAACAGGATAGTTTGTTTACTTAGCTTTACTAATACCTCTGGCCATTCATTCTGGGTCCTCAATAGGAATTTCCCTTCCGCCTCTGACCCTTGGTAAAAGGCTCTTTTGGGTTTCAGCTCAATGCTTTTCTCGACATATTTTTCTTGGAAAATGTTGCCACTGTCAGAGTTTTACCTCCCACACATATTGTCATCCTTGGACCTTTTATCTCCCTGCCTTAAAAAGCATCTTCACTTCCATGTCCCCCATGCATCTGAAACTCAACATGCCTGGTTTATTTATTTCATTATTATTTTTTTATGAGCGGGCCGCAGCTGCCCTGGGACCATGGACCAGCTGCCGCCCAGGGCACACGGTCCGCCCAACATGCCTGGTTTAAACTCATTTCTCCGCTTCCACCTTCTGCCTCTGGGTTTCTTTTTCAGTTAATGAAATGATCACAAGATAAAAACTTGGGGATTGCTATAGACTTCTCTCCTTCACTTATGACCAGTTGATCACCAGAAGGTCTTATGGTCTTATGACCAAAAGACTTGCAATATTACCTTTTAGATGTCTCAAATCCATCTTCTCATTCCTGTTCTTACCATTACTTTGTATTATGAAGCCCTTTTAATCAACAGATGGGATTATACTTTTCTTTAATGACATCATTCACTTTCCTAAAATTCTTCAGAGAATCTCTGCCTAATAGATAATGTCCAGGTCATCATGCCCTTCATGTCAGCCCTCACTCACACTCTCCAACCGCATCCACCACAACTTCCCACATTGTGTCTAATGTTACCAAACTCCGTTTACCTCTCCACATGTAACCTTGGCTTTTGCCACTTTCTCTGTCTGGAATGCCTTTTCCCTTCCTCACTTGGCAAACTCCTATTCACCTCCTAAAACTCTATTCATGATTTCCACAAAACCTTCTCTGTGTGCCACAGACTCACCCCAGGGTGAGCTAAGTCTCAGCCTCTCTCTCTCTCTCTCTCTCTCTTCCTCTCTCTTCCTATGTGTATATGTATATGCAGTTATATTATATTGAAATTTTCTGTTTGCCCATCTGACTCTTCCACAAAACCTTGAAAGTATAATCCAATCAGACTACATCTTAGAGATATTTCATAATGTAGGACTCACATACCAATAGTTGCCACAATTTCTCCACCTTACACAAATGTTCCTATAATACATAGTCGTAGAAGATATGTGGAAGGAGAACTTTCAAAAGCCAGGAAATGTGAAGAATTCACCTGGAAATAAGTAGAATGCTCCATGCTCTGCCCATTTTAATCAGTTATAGGTAAACATTGGAAAATCCATGCATTTTCTACAGAAAAATGGCAGAGAAGTCAGTACTGAATGTAGTAAATTGGCTTTCTTCTTCAGGAAAAACTATACCAGGCTTCTTGTTATCTTGGGTGATGCCATACTACCAGTGGACTAATCGGAAATCCTTTCACCTAGAGATAATGTCCAGCATTAGAACTCCTGGTTCTCATGTTGCTATTTATGTACATAATTAAAATTCTGAATTAAAAAATGCTCCTGTATTACTGTCATAGAATCTGCTGTTAAAAAATAAACTTGAAAAATTTGTACATCGATGAATTCAAAATTAATAAAAAGGGAAGCTTTTATTAACAAGCAGGAATATCTTGAAAGAGTTGATTCTGAAAGAAGATGCTAGCTTTTTAAAAACAGGCTTAGTGAGGTATGATTGACATACAGTAAATTGAAATATTTAAAGGGTACAATTTGGTAAGTTCTGACACTCATGTAATTATCACTAATATTAAGAATGTGAACCAATCTGCCACTCCTCAAAGTTTTCTCATACCTCTTTGTGGCACTTCCTGCCTTCACTTCTCATTCCCAGGCAATCACTGATATGCTCTCTGTCATTATAGATTATTGTGAATTTTTTACATTTTTATGTAAATGGCATCATACTGTAAATACTTGGTTTTGCCCAGTTTCTTTCACTCAGCATTATTTTGAGATTGATTCGTGTTTTGTATATATGATTCATTTATCTTTATTGCCGTGTATTCCACCGTACAAATATACCACAATTTGCTTATCCATTCACCTTTTGATGAGCATTTGAGTTATTTCCAACTTGAGATATTACAAATATAAAAGCTGGTGTGGCAGATCCACCTGCAGATGACTAACAGTAAATCATGTATGATCACTGTATGTGATCCCTTGTATGATCCCCTCCCCATGAGTATGAATAAAACCTAAGATTTCTTTTTAGCCAATGGAATATGACAAAGGTGATTTGATAGTCACTCCTGTCATTATGTTACATTATCTAAGATTCCATCTTAGCAGACAGAGATTCTTCTGATGGCTTTGAGGACATAAGCTGTCATATTCTAAAAAAGGCTGCATGGCCAGGAACTGCCTGCAACCTCTAGGAGCTGAGAGTGACCTGCGTGACCGCCAGCCCCTGCGTGACCACTAGCAAAAAAAAAAAAAAAAAAAAACGGGACGGGGGGACCTTGCAGTTGTAGGCAACTGCAAGAAATTGAATCTTTTGAACACCAATAAAAAATGAATTTATAAAAAAAAACAAAAAGAAATTGAATCTTTCAGTAACTGTGTGAGTTTGGAAAAGGCCTGACTCCCAGAAAGGAGTGCAGCATGGCCAATGCCTTGACTTCAGCTTTGTGAGATCCTGAGTACCCAGCTAGGCCATACCTGGACTACAAAATAATAAATGTGGTTTTTTTTTAAATCTTTATTTATTTATGATAGTTACAGAGAGAGAGAGAAGCAGAGACATAGGCAGAGGGAGAAGCAGGCTCCATGCACCGGGAGCCCGATGTGGGATGCGATCCCGGGTCTTCCAGGATCGCGCCCTGGGCCAAAGGCAGGCGCTAAACCGCTGCGCCACCCAGGGATCCCCGGGTTTTTTTTTTTTAATGTGTGTTAAGTTGTTAAATTTGTGGCAATTTATTATGCAACAATGGAAGATTAATATAGATGATATGAGCATTCGTGTGTACATCTTTTTTTTTTTTTTAATTTTTATTTATTTATGATAGTCACACAGAGAGAAAGAGAGAGAGGCAGAGACACAGGCAGAGGGAGAAGCAGGCTCCATGCACCGGGAGCCCGACGTGGGATTCGATCCCGGGGCTCCAGGATCGCGCCCTGGGCCAAAGGCAGGCGCCAAACCGCTGCGCCACCCAGGGATCCCCTCGTGTGTACATCTTTGTATGGACATGTGCTTTATTTCCTCTTGGGCAAATACCTAGAATTGAAATGACTGGATCATATGGTGCATAAATTTTTTTTTAAGATTTTATTTATTTATTCATGAGAGACACAGAGAGAGAGCGGCAGAGACACAGGCAGAGAGTGAAGCAGGGTCCATGCAGGGAGCCCAACGTGGGACTCATCTGATCTGGGGTCTCCAGGATCAGGCTCTGGGCTGAAGATGGTGCTAAACTGCTGAGCCACCAGGGCTGCCCCAGGTGCATAAGTTTTTAAGAGGTTGCCAGACTGTTTTCCAAAGGAATTTTATAATGTTACATTCCCACCAGTGGTGTATGAGAATTCCAGTTTCTTTACATTCTGGCCAACACTTGGTATGATCAGTCTTTAAAGTGTTGGTCATTCTAAAGGATGTGTAGTGGTATCTCACTTTAATTTTCAATTCCCTGAAGCCTATGATGATGAGCATATTATCATGGGCTTATTTGTCATCCTTCTGTCTTTTCTGATGAAATATCTGTTCAAATCTTTTGTCCATTTGTTATTGGGCTGGTTGTTTTTGTATTATTAAGTTTTGAGATTTTTTTTTCTGTACTCTGGATATAAATCCTTTATCAGATAAATGACCTACAGATGCAAAATTTGCAAGCTAGCAACTAGGCTGCCACTTTTCATTGTCTTAACAGTGTTTGCAAAAAATAGAAGTTTTTAATTTTGATAAAATCCAACTTATCAATTTTTTTTCTTGTATAGATTGTGGTTTTGGTGGTATATCTGAGAAATTCTTGCCTGATCCAAGATTAAAAATTTTTCTTTTATTGTTTCTTGTAGAAATTTTACAATTTTATATTATCTATGTCTATGATACATTTTGAGTTAATGTTTGTATATGGTAAAATGTAAAAGGAACGGATCAAAGTTTGTGTGTGTTTCTCTTTCAGCATCCCTCCTTCCTTCCTTCTTTCCTTTCTCTGTTCCTTCCTTCCTCCATTCTTCCTTTCTTTTTCCTCCATCTATTCCTCCCTTTCTTGCTCCCTCCCCTTCTTCCTTCCTCCCTCCCCTTCTTCCTTCCTCCCTCCCCTTCCTGCCTTCATGTCTTTCCATATGGATATTTAATTGTTCCAGCAGCATTTGTTGAAAAGACTATCCTTCCTCCAGTGAATAATCTTACTACCTTTGTCAAAAATCAGTGATCATATATGTATGTATATATTTCTTGGCTCTCTGTTTTGCTGATCTGTGTATCTTTACACCAATATCATATTGTCTTGACTACTAGAGCTTTATTATATCTTAAGATAATGTTAGCTTTCTAGTTTTGTTATTCTTTTTCAATTGTTTTTACTCTTCTAGGTCCCTTACATTTTCATATGAATTTTGGAATCAGCCCATCAATTTCTACAAAAAAATTGTGTGGGGATTTTGATTGGGATTGCATTGAATCTATGGTTCACTTTGAAGAGAAGTAATGTCTTAACTATATTAAGTCTTCCCACACATGAATTCTTTATTTATTTGGGCCTTCTTTAATATCTTTTAGCAATACTTCATAATTTTGAATATCATGTGTTGAATATCTTTTGCCAGGTTTTTCTTTAAGTATTTAATAATTTTAGTGCTATTGTATATAGCATTACTTTTTAAAAAGATTTTATTTTATTGTATTCATGAGACAGAGAGAGGCAGAGGGAGAAGCAGGTTCCTCACAGGGAGCCCGATGTGAGACCCCATCCCTGGACTGGGATCATGCCCTGAGCCGAAGGCAGACAGACGCTCAACCACTGAGTCACCAAGGCGTCCCAATAGCATTATTTTTTAATGTTCAATTGTTCTTTGCTGGAATATTGAAATACAACTGATTTCTGCACATCAATCATATATCGATACATAGTTAATCTCATTTATTACTTCTAGGAGCTATTTTATAGATTCCCTCAGATTTTCTGCATAGAAATCTGCTATTTTCAAATGAAAACAGTTTTGCTTCCTCCTTTTTAATCTAGATGTTACTTCTTTTTCTTGCTTAGTGTGCTGGTTCAGAACTCCCATTACAATACTGAAAAGAAGTGGTGTAAGTGGACACCGTTTTTTTCTTATTCCTGAACATAGGAGGAAAGCAATCAGTCTTGTCAGTGAGTATAATGTTAGCTTATATTTTTCAAAGATACCCCTTACCCGACTAAATTCCTGCCATTCCCAATTTGCTATCAGTTTTTCATCAGAAATAGAAGTTAGATTTTATCAGATGCTTTTTCTGTGTCTATTGAAATAAGCATATGATTTTTCTGCCTTTATTTGTTAATATGGTAAATTATTTTTATCGTATTACATTGACTTATTTACTTTTAATATTAAATCAACTTTGCATTCCTAGGACAAAACCAACTTGTTCATTGTATATTATCCTTTTATATGTTGTTAATTAGATTCATTAATATTTTGTTTAGAATTTTGACATCCATGTTCATGAAGGAAATCAGCTATAGTTTTCTTCTAGTGTCTTTATCTAGATTTGGTATCAGAATAATGGTAGCCTTATAGAATGAATTGGGAAAAATCTCCTCTTTATAATTTTCTGGAAGAATTTTTGTAGAATTGGTATTATTACCTCTTTATATGTTTGGTAGAATTTACCAGTGTAACCATTTGGGCCTAGAATTTACTTTGCAGGATGGCATTAAATTACACTTTTCCATATTTTAAATGCCTTTATGGTTTTTAGCTTATCTATTTCTTCTTTAGTGATCTGTGGCAATTTAAATCTCTAAAAAAAAAAGATTTTATTTATTTATTTATTTGAGAGACAGAGTGAGAAAGAGATAGAGCACATGAGCAGGGGCAGAGGGAGAAGAAGAAGGCGGCTCTCTGCTGAGCAGGGAGCCCATGCAGGGCTTGATCCCAGGACCCTGGGATCATGACCTGAGGTGAAAGAAGATGCTTAACTGACTGAGCCACCCAGATGCCCCTAGTTTACATCTTTCAAGTAATTTGTTCACTTTGTTTAAGTGGTCTAATTTTTTGGCATAAAGTAATTAATAATTTCTTTATTATCCTTTTAATATCTATAAATTCTGTAGTTATACCACCTATATATTCTCTTGCTTTTCCTGATGAGTCTGGCTAGACGTTTATCAATTTTATTGGTTTCAAAGAATGGGCTTTTAGGTTGATTTATGTTCTTTGTTGTTTTTTGTTTCCTATTTTACTGATTTCTACCATAATATTTATTGGTTTGTGTCTTTTGCCTACTTTGGGTTTAATTTACCTTCTTTCTCCCTTAATTTGTAAAATGCAAGCTAAAGTCACAGCTTTGAGACTTTTCTTCTTTTCTAATAAAAGAATTTAGTAGGAATGCCTGGATGGTTCAGTGGTTTAGCACTTGCCTTCAGCTCAGGGCGTGATCCTGGAGTCTGGGGATACAGTCCCACATGGAGCTACCCACAGGGAGCCTGCTTCTCCCTCTGCCTGTGTCTCTGCCTCTCTGTGTCATAACTAACTAACTTTAAAAAAAAAAAGAATTTAGTACTGCCAGTTTCCTTCAAAATACCACTCAGGCAGATTGCCACTAATTACAATGTGTTATGTTTTAATTTTTATTCAACTCAAAATGCTTCTAATTTCCTTTTTGATTCTTCTTTGATTCACATGTTATCTAATTTCCTTTTGATTCTATATATTTTCACAGTAGTTATCTTTTTTTTTAAAGCTATTCCAGAGCTTTTCATTTTTTTTCTTAAAGATTTTATTTATTCATGAGAGACACAGAGAGAGAGAGAGGCAGAGACAGGCAGAGGGAGTAGCAGGCTCCATGCAGGGAGCCCGATGTGGGACTTGATCCTGGGTCTCCAGGATCAAGCCTTGGGCTGACAGCGGCACTAAACCATTGAGCCATCCAGACTGCCCAGTAGTTATCTTTCTTTTTTTTTTTTTTTTTTTTTTTAATTTTTTTTTTTTTTATGATAGTCACAGAGAGAGAGGCAGAGAGAGGCAGAGACACAGGCAGAGGGAGAAGCAGGCTCCATGCACCGGGAGCCTGATGTGGGATTCAATCCCGGGTCTCCAGGATCGCGCCCTGGGCCAAAGGCAGGCGCCAAACCGCTGCGCCACCCAGGGATCCCAGTAGTTATCTTTCTATTGTTGATTTCTACTATAGTCCCATGTGGAAAGAGAATATGCTATGTATGATTTTAATTCTTTTAAACCTATTGATACATGTTTAATGGTTCATAGTATAATCTAGCTAAGCAAATATTCCATATACATTTGAAAAACATGTATATTCTGCTACTGTTGAATGGGTAGTTCTATTAATGTCAATTAGGTCAAGCTGGTTGATTGTATTGTTCAAGTTTTCTGTATCTTCACTGGTTTTCTGTCTGCTTGTTCTATCAATTATTGAGAGAGATGTGTTGACCTCTTTGAAACTGTAGGTTAACCTATTTCTCCCATCAATTCAGTCAGTTTTTGTTTCATGTATTTTGAATCTTTGTTGTTAGGTTTGAAAACATTTAAAGTTATTGAATCTTCTTGATGAATGGGTGTATTTATCATTATAAAATGACCTTCTTTACTTTGAAATTTACTTTGTCTGATTATCATATAGACAAGCTAGTTTTCTTTTGATTAATATTAACATGGTATATCTTTTTCTATTCTTTTGCTTTTTTAAAAAAATATTTTATTTGTTTGACAGAGAGAGTGAGAGAGCACAAATAGGGGGAGCTGCAAAAGGAGAGGGAGAAGCTGCAAAAGGAGAGGGAGAAGCTGCTGAGCAGGGAGCCCAAAGTGGGGCTCTATCCCAGGACCCTGGGATCATGACCTGAGCCAAAGGCAGCCACTTAACTGAGGCATCCAGGTACTCCTATTATTTTGTTTTTAACCTATTTTTTTTACAGTTTTAAGAGCAAAGAAATAGTAAATATTTAGTATCTCTTAATTATTGTGACTTTTTGCTCTTTCTCTTTATTCAAAGCAATAGGACATTTCCTAATATGTCAGACCACATTCATTACCCAGCTATAGTTATATTCATATTTTCTATTTTTGGATGTAAACAGGAAAAATATACTAAAAATACATAAAAGCCAAAATGAAAGTGTTTATTTTTTTAAAGATCTTATTTATTTATTCTGAGAGACAGCGGCAGAGACACTGGCAGAGGGAGAAGCAGGCCCCATGCAGGGAGCCCAATGTGGGACTCGATCCTGGGTCTCTAGGATCATGCCCTGGGCAGAAGGCTACATTAAACCGCTGAGCCACCCAGGCTGCCCAGAAGTGTTTTCTTTAAACAAACAAAGAAACTGAATCAGTCATATGCTTACTAGCCATGTAACTTTGGGCGAATTACTTAACCTTCCTGCATCTTGGTTTCCTAATCAGTCAAGGATGGATAATAATGACACCTAGGTTCCTAGAGTTGTTGAGAAGACCTAATACATCAGTACATTAATATTTGTTAAGTGCTTAGAACAGTGCCTAACCCAAAATGGTGCCATATATATGTTGGATAAAATAAAAAACATGTTTTACTTCCTCCCAGTAATAATTCTAATGAAGTGTGAAAGAAATTCATTTTCAGAAAGCCTAATACATCTGCAGTTTTATGAAATGCCCAGGTGATTTTGGTGGAAATTATCAGTGGTTCTTTACACCAGTGAGAATAGCTACAATTAACAAGACAGAAAACAACAAATGTTTGTAAGGATGCAGAGAAAGGGGAACCCTCTTGCACTGTTGGTGGGAATGCAAGCAGGTGCAGCCAATCTGGAAAACAGTGTGGAGGTTCCTCAAGAAGTTAAAAATAGAGCTACCCTGCGACCCAGCAATTGCACTACTGGGTATTTACCCCATAGATACTGATGTAGTGAAACACTGGGACACCTGTACCCCAATGTTCATAGCAACAATGTCCATAACAGCCAAACTGTGGAAGGACCTGAAATATCCTTTGACAGATGAATGGATAAAGAAGATGTGGAGTATTACTCAGCCATCAGAAAGGATGAATACCTACCATGTACTTCAATGTGGTTGGAACTGGAAGGTTTTTTTTTTTTTTTTTTTTTTGATCAGGTCTTTATTTAAAATTAGCTGTCCAAAATGATTGACTTTTATAGAATAAACAAATATAAGTTTTTAGGCAGCAGGCTTCTTCTCTTCCATGGTAGGTTTCTTTTTGGCAGGTTTCTTGTCTGCTGCTGGTTTGTTGGTAGCCGCAGCCTTTTTTCCTACCAAAGGTTTCTTTGGCTTTTTCACACCAACAGCCTTCTTTCCTTTCTTCCCTTCCATGGGCTTCTTGCCTGGAACCCCCTTCTCATCTGATTTGGCTTCTAAGGCTGCTCCCATCTTATCCATCTAGAGTTTGTGATTCTTGGCCTGGCGAAGAATGGTGTTCCGGCGCATGGTCTTTGCATACGGGTTTAGCTTCAACATGATTCTTAGGTTCTTCAGTGGATTCTTCTTCAGGACTCTACGATGAATCTTCTTGCATGCTGCTCGGAGGGCCCTTTGGATCTCTGGGCTTTTCAAGATTCTGCTAAGGTCTGTATTAAGCATCTTATGCATGGGAAGGGTGTTACTCTTGAGGGAGGCAGCCTAACGCCAAGTGCCATACAGATCGTCTAACTTGGGAAAGCACTTTCAGTCCAAATGCAGAAACGTCCCACATGCCCACCAGGAGCAAGTTTCAGAATGTTCAGTTTGCTTACATTAAGTAAAGTAATTCCAAGGATGTTTCTGAAGGCCTTGATGATACCATTGTCTTCATTGTAGATGATGCAGGGTCCCCTGCTCTAGATACAACAACGGTTTCTCATTTTGCCTTTGCCAGCTCTCATTTGCTGAGAGGCACAGACCTTTTTGATATCATTCCAGGCTTTAAGTTTCTTAAGAAGCAAAACTGCCTCCTTGGTCTTCTTGTAGCCTTCAACTTTATCTTCAACCACCAAAGGAAGTTCAGGAACTTCCTTAATACAATGACCTTTAGACATGACCAGTGCTGGTAAGGTTGAGGCAGCCAGGGCAGAGCAGATGGCATATCGTTTTTGTGTTGTGTTCACTCTACAGTGCCAATGGTGCCAGGTTTTGGTTGGTGCAAACATGCGGCCTCCACGACACATATTTCCAAAAGCACCCTGGCCAGAATGGTGAGTCCCACTACCTCGAACTCTGGGAATTCGAGCCACGGCTCTGCCAGTACCCCAAGACTCAGCACTGGTTTGATGACCTGCTAATTCACTGACAGCATATGGCTGTCTGTTGTTTTTGCGCAAGTTGGTGTGAACAAAATTCACGATATCGGGTTGAATGGGAGCTTTAAACACAGCAGGCAAAGTAACATTTTTGCCAGATGATTCCCCCTTTTCGGAGTACACAGGTATCAACGGACGAGCACACGCCATCACGGGGAGAGGAGAGGGCCGGAACTGGAAGGTATCATGCTGAGTGAAATAAGTCAGTTGGAGAAAGACAATTATCATATGGTCTCACTCATATGTGGAATGTAAGAAATAGTGCAAGGGACCATAAGGGAAGGAGGGAAACTGAGTGATGAAAAATTAGAGAGGAAGACAAACCAGAGAGATTCTTAACTCAGAGGACCAAAGAGTTGCATAAGGGGAGGGGGGGGGGGGCGGGGGATGGGATAACTGAGTGACAGGCATTAAGGAAGCACATGATGAGATGAATACTGGGTGTTTATACTATATATTGGCAAATTGAATTTAAATATTTTTAAAAAGAAATTATCAGTGGCTGACACTTTGTGACACAATATAATCCCAATATTTATTTCAAATATGATTAACATGGCACAGGTGGTGCCAACTGGTGGTGAGAGTGACACTTTACAATGACGTCCCATGACTGAGTGCATAGCCTAAATGGGAGAGAGATGTCAAGTCTAAATTTGAGGTCCTGTGTGAACATGAGTCCTAGCCTCCTTGTGATAAGCCCAGGTGCTTTTAGAGAAGGCAGGAGAAAAGGAGCAGGAAATTCCATTTTTTTGGAAAATGTCCTATAATGTTTAGATTTATGTCACTAGAACCTTATAGTTAGGTTTTCAAATTGTGCTTTTTGGTTCAGATGCCTCTTTCCCTCCAGATGGCGCCAGTTAGCTGCCATATTCTATACTCTAGTCCAGGTGCACTGACGTCCACTGGAACCCAGGCACTCATGCTTTTAAAGACTTGCGTGGCCCATGAACATTTTATAAGAGAAGGAATCTTTTGCTTTCCTTTCCCAGGAAGATGTTTGCTCTGGAAAAGGTTTGTCCTGGGAAAGGTTTACTTAGAGGAAAATAACCTAGAGCTTACACATTATGCACATTGATGAAATCATAGAACCAACCTCCTAGAGAAATTTGTCAGTCCTCACCACTGCCTTTGGGCAGGACCACACAGACATCATCCTCTTGTAGATGAGAATGAGTACAAAGAGAGAACAGTAAAGCTCGGTTTTTTGTTTAATGAATTCCAGACATCGTGCATCCACTGGGAGCTGCTTTGCCTCCTACCTGAGGTAAGGAGAAGGTCTCTAGGGGCTGGCAGAAAGCCAGAAGGCTCTAGGCCTGTCCCCCACCTACAGAGACTTTGGCCTTCTGGCTTCTCGCCTACAGCCATGGTTGTCCCTAAAGAGTAAATGACAAGCATTGTTGGGTGGGGTGGGGGACCACAGGAGACCCCATCCTGTGCATATCTGTTTATTTGTTTATTAACAAAGGATATAAGGAGACTCAGAATTTAACTATCTTGTTTTGTTTTGTTTTGTTTTGTTTCTGGAGTCCCAGAATTAAATTTAAGCCACTGCCTCCAGAGAGTGAGATCTAAATCTTACCCAAATATTCAATCCCAGAAGGAATATTCAATATTCACCTTCCAAGAGGGAGTTCTTTTTAGCTAATCTGATTCCCAGATGCAAAAGCATAAGCCCACTTGATTTGAGGTTTTCATCATAAAAGATGGAGAACAGCTGGCTTTCATTTTCTCAACAGTATCCCTTAATAGATCTGAAGGCTAGTTTTAAGTGTTCCATACTCTCCTGTCCGTACTAACCAACCCCAGCCTTTGTTGCTTTTTGTCATGCATGGCCTGATTGTCCAAACCCTCTTTCTGACTCTTCATCTCACTTTTAAGTCCTAGAGACCAGATTAGACTTGAAATGAAAAATGATCATTCTAACAACCAAGGATAATTATATTTGCAAGTTGAATTCTGTTTCAGCAATATAATTGCGATATCCAATCTGATCTCCGGAGGCTGTTTATGTGTCTCAACGACTATCTCATGTTAACGATGCTCTACTGATAGAGATGAATGTTTTCTCTAGAGAAAAGGTCATACATAACGGATGTGTCCACAAGCTGCTATCCATTTTGAAGTCAAACTACATAATTAAGTTATTGTCCTGGCTAAGTGTATATATAATAGTTTATAATAAGTCTAAAATAAACTTCAGTCTATGTCACCAATAAAGGCTATTAATGTATTACTTTAACATTCAAAATGTTCAGGAATAACTTTGAGTTCTAATATCATGTGACCACTAGAAGTAAACTTTTTTCCACATTCATCTATGACGCACAGAAGACCTAATAGAGGATTAAAGAAATAGAGGTTTATTTTTCTCACAAAACAAGGAACCCTGAGGTGGGAAGTTACTGGCACTGATCCAGCTAGTTATGTAATGATGCCATCAAAGACCAAGCCTTTTTTGTATTTCCACTCTGACATTTTTAGATTGTTGGCTTTTACCCTCAGATCTTTTGCTTCATAAGTACAACATAGCTGCTAACGCTCCAGACTTCGCCCCTGTGTTTCACCTTTATGTGGAAGAAGGAGAGAACAGGAAAGGGGAGTGATGCTGGCTGCCATTCCTCTGTCCCAGAGCAAATGCCTACCTCAAAGAGATTCAGTGTCTTCAGTGTTAGAAACCAAAACTGATAGCAAATTTAAAGTCAGTCTTGTTAATAATTTATCCATACATTCATTGTTTTTATTCATTACTGATTAAATAGGTAGTTTTCAATATCTTTTTTAAAAAAGATTTTATTTATTTAATTATGAGAGACAGAGAGAGAGGCAGAGACACAGGCAGAGGGAGAAGCAGGCTTCATGCAGGGAGCCCGACGCAGGACTCGATCCCAGGTCTCTAGGATCAATACCCTGGGCCAAAGGCAGGCACCCAACCGCTGAGCCACCCAGGCGTCCCTTCAATATCTTTTTGCTACATTTTAAAATGCATTTAATAACTGATAAGGGGAACGCCTGGGTGGCTCAATGGTTGAGCGTCTGCCTTTGGCTCAGGGTGTGATCCCGGGGTCCTAGGATCAAGTCCCACATCGGGTTCCTTGCGGGGAGCCTGCTTCTCCCTCTGCCTATGTCTCTGCCTCTCTTTCTGTGTCTCTCATGAATAAACAAATAAAATCTTTAAAAAAATAACTGATAAGGAAAAAAAAATAACTGATAAGGGAGAAAATGGGTAATTTTATATATGTGATAATTATATATATATATATATATATATATATATATATATCAATTTGTATTTTATATTTTTGTACTTGCAAAAATGTCCAGGTCTCTTTGACACAGATGGGAGACAGGGAATTGAGACTATAGAATTCTAGGAATTTACATCTTGGTTGGGTTACCAAATATCCTGGCTGGCTTAGGACACAAGCTTTTAACATCTCCCATGAGACCGGTAGATGTAAAAAGAGTCATGATATGGAGCCCTCTGCGAAGTAATTTCTTTTGAATCATAAAATAACTTAGAATGAATCAATAATGGGATGATTAGGCCCATTCTTATCTCAGGATTTGTAGACTTCAATGATGTAGACAGTCTGTTGACATGTCATAAACTAAGGTGTGCTTAGACCACAGCACACTAGCACACAGCAGCATCAAGGCTGGTGAGGCCCAGGGTGGCCCCAGAAAGTGAAGACTTGATGTCAGCATCCAGTACAAGTTGCAGGTCTAAATCCAAGAGATCTTGATGGGAGAACGAGGTACTCCAAGATCCAGAGCAATTTAGATCATTATCTAAGAGTAGTAAAGTGCTGTGTCCTAGAGCTAGGGAGTTGGTGGGAGGACTTCCATTCAAGACCAACCCTGGCAGAAAAACTCTGAGTTGCAAAACTGCTTTCACTCTTAAATAAGAACATTTTGAGGCTTTCATCTAAGTTTCCCAGACTTGGGCCCTGTGTTGATTGCCTTAGTGATAAAATAAGTCCAGTGCCATAGTCCCATATTAAGGAGTCTGATCTGTACAAAGAGAGAAACAGAGAATCTTAATAATTCTTTTTTACCTTTAATTATTTAAATTTTGCCCAAAAAAAGTTAGCAGAATCTTTTCAAAGAATGAAGAATGTTCAGACTCTCAAGATAGCTACATGCAAGTGAACATTTACTTACAAAGAAGTAAACCTCCAGAACATGCTATCTTGTTTTGGTCAGAGCAACTAAAAGGTATCCTATCTCACTTTGCCAAAAATAATAAACACACAAGTACTACTAAGGTAAAAGATTTAGAAATGGGAAAAAAAAAGTCTGAATTTCATCAAGAAGCTTGGGAAGTTTAGATCCAAATAGATACAATGTTCCAAACTCATTTTGCCTTCCAATTTAAAAAGAGATATGTAAACTAAGAAAAATATGACTTTCTGCACTTTAAAACACCAGCTCATGATTTTACCAAAATCTATTAGTCCAGTTTGTTCTAAAGTCAAATCATAGGTACAATCTTTCTATGAACTAGGGTTATCTATCTTTGTGTATTTATGGTATCCCTGTTGTGTGTATCTTAGCATCCATTAAGGTGTGGTAGTTGATTTGTTGCTCACAAAAGGAAGGGATCAAATAGTGTATCAGTTAGCTTTTGCTGTGTAACACACTACCTTAAAACATTGTGTCTGGGGGTTGTAAGTGGCTCAATCAGTTAAGCATCTGCCTTTGGCTTAGGTCACAATCTCAGGGTCCTGGGATTAAACCTTGCAGCGGGCTCCCTGCTCAGTGGGGAGTCTGCTTCTCCATCTCCCTCTGCCCTTCCCTCCCACTCATGCTCTCTCTCTCAAATAAATAAAATCTTTTTTTAAAAAATGTTAAAATAAAGGTGGATGGCCCAATAGCTGGTCCAAGTAAGTGTTCAGTAAATGTTAGCCATTGTTACAGGGTTGGAGGAGAAGCTGGAGAGTCAGGCCAGTGCTGCCTCAGGCCTGTGAGCCCGGCATTGAAGCATTGTCCAAACATGGTGGGTAATTAGAAAGGGCCAGTCATCCTGTGAACCCTGTTCTGGGGTTGGAGGAGGTAACAAAAGCAGTCCTTATCAGTTACTGGGCATTATTTCATTTAAGTTCACAATTCACAGAGTGGGTATTTTTCTCATTTAGGGATGAGGTCACTGAGGCTCAGAAGTTAAGGAACTCTGTTGAGATTAGAACCCAAGATTCTATAAAGGTCCTAACATTTTATTCTGTTGGGGAAAAGCTATAAGTAGATCAGATTTCAGTTGAAATGTAGTTGGGAGCCCAAGAATGTCCGGAATCCACAAATGGCACCCCCTAGACAACCTGGGAATTAAAGCAAGGAGAAGACCAAAACTCTGGTGTTGTAGGTGAAATCACATGGAAGCTCTTTTGTATGCCTGGCTGTTGCATCCCCAGCCCCCTGCAGTGCCCCCAGCCTGGCTTGAGTCTGGCCTGGAAGATCACATCACAGGTCTCCTTTCCACCAACACAGCTGATTTGGCAGGCTGCCAGCCTAACAGCCAGGGCATTTGCAGAGGTTTGATTTTCATAAATTTCTATTTCCTGTAGAAAACCGGTTTTCTCAGTGGCTTTGTAGCTCAGCCATTCTTGATCACATCAGGACTAAACCTGGCAGCCTGCTTGGCACCTTGTGTGCAAATTATACACAATGGCAGATTGTTTGGCCTTTATTTTAACCCAGAGCAACTTAAGGAAAAGGGAGGGAAGGACAAGAAAGAAAAGAAAGAAATCCAAACCTCATGCATAATTACATGATACAGTGAAGTCCCAATTCTAAGGACAATACAGAATTAATGAGTCAGTCTCTCTCTCTCTCTCTCTCTCACACACACACACACACAACTACAAAACAAATACATTCTTTGTTGAAGTCTTTCCCCCTCTTTTTTTAAATGTCTTTCTCTCTCTCCCCCCTTTTTTTTAGAGAGAGAGCACACATGCACAAGAGAGAGAGCAGGGAAGGGGCAGAGGGAGAGGAGGAGAGGATCCCAAGCAGACTCCACACTCAATGCAGAATCTGATCCCATGACCCTGAGCTCATGATCTGAGCCAAAGTCAAGAGTCTGTTGCTTTACTGACTGAGCCCCGCAGGTGCCCCCTGTTTTCTGCTTCTTTACCAACACCCCTCACATTTGAGGAGAACTGAAGAATGAAAATCAAGGCCTGAGGGAAAACAGCATGTTAGAGGATCTTAGAGACAGGAAGTGAAACAAGAATGAGACAGAGGGCAAATGAGAGAATGAGAACACCAAATAAGTAATGAGTATCAGCCTATTAATATCATGTTGAGCGAGGATTATGAGGTTAGAAATTACATTAACTGAGAGATCACAGTGTCCTATTTCATTCCTATGTTTTCAAAGTGTTACACGATGAGTTCCCATCTTCATCAAGCATCTTTGCCCTTGTCAATATCTGTCTTGCATCACAAATACATGAATCTCATAGAGCCTTAGTAGAGTCCCTTAGCCCTGAATCCGAGACAGACTAGCCCTTCTCCTCTCCCGTCTATCAAAGCTGACTCCACCCATGCTCTACTCTGTCTTCTTCTGAGCTAACTAAACAAACTATTGAGTGTTTATGGGTGTTAATATGCCTTCTTATTATGTTTGCATTGTTCCAATGGTCAGAAATTATATAGTGACATGATTAAATTATTTTATTTATTTATTTATTTTTATTTATTTTTAATTATTTTATTTATTTATTTGAGAGAGAGTGAGAAAGAGAGGACAAGCAAGGGGAGGGGCCCCACTGAGCAGGGAGCCCAACATGGGACTCAATCCCAGGATCATAAGATCATGGCCTGAGCCAAAGGCAGATGCTCAACCCACTGAGACACTCAGGATAGATTTTGAAGTAGCTTAAATGGATTCTAACGTAAGAAGATACCTAAATTGGTAAATGAAAAGACACAATAAATTCAATCAAAAGTAGGTTTGGAGGGACGCCTGGGTGGCCCAGCAGTTGAATGTCTGCCTTCGACTCAGGGTGTGATCCCAGAGTAGTGGGATCGAGCTCCGCATTGGGTTCCCTGCATGGAGCCTGCTTCTCCCTCTGCCTATTCTTTGCCTCTGTGTGTGTGTCTCTCATGAATAAATAAATAAAATCTTTTAAAAAAGTAGGTTTGGACACATGGTAGAGTCTAAAGAAAGTTAGGTGGGAGACAGGCTTTGGGTAGAGAATGGGATAGAACTTTTAATTCAAATGAATAATTTTTCGTTGAAGACCATTATGCCCTTGGCATTGTGGTGGATTCAAAGTTATAGGACATGATGCTTACCACCAATATTTTAGTCTCTTTTGTTGGGGTGGAGATTGCAGATCACACTGCACAGGAAGCAAAAAAAAAAAAAAAAAAAAAGGGTTCTTAACTGAAGCGGAGATGATAAAGGAAAACATAACAATCACCTAAGAAGCTTTTCTAAAAATATTCTAGATTTCATGAATCAGACTCTCTGAGACAGGTTAAGGTGAAAATAGCTTTGCTTCCTTTGAAAGCTTCCTAGGAGATTTCAGGTGTATACCTTGCTTACCAACCATTGAATTAGACCAGTATTTCCCAGCCTTACCTGACCCTACCACCTGGGGGAGCTTGTTAAACTATATAATTTCCTGGCTCCACCCACCACCAGAGTTACCAATTTAGCAGGTCCAGCATAGGGCACAGAAATGTATTTTTAACAATTGCTCCAAGTGATTCATATAAATAGGTTTGAAGAATAGTAAAGTAGGTAATACTTATTCAAGAAGTATTCACTGAGCAACATCTCTTGTGCTGAATCCTGAAAAACATAGGAATTAGATCCTTGTAGCCTGCAGAAGCCCACAGAGGACACAAATACATAGTAGGTGCAATCCAGGGCTAGGTGAGATTTGCTGATGAGAAATGGATAGAGGTTTTAATGGGTTCTGCAGGCAAGGGAGATTTGCTGCAAGGGGTGGGAGCTGAACTGTGCAGGGAAGGATTTGGCTCTGTTTAAGGGAAAAAAGGAGAGATTATATGGCAGGAGTACGTATAAGTGTGGCATGTTCTGAAACACCGAGAAGGGAGAACTGGCATGGAAGCCCGAATGGATGTCCTTCTGTTAGGATCAGCCCGTCATCCTGTCTGACAGTAGGGCTGCACAGTGGGGGAAAGCATGAGCTGTAGGGCCATACAGCCTGTGTTGGACTCTCAGCTCTGCTAGGGGCTCCTGTGTGACTAGGATGCATTGGTTAACCCATGGGTAAAGTGGAAACTATCATAGGCTTTCTAGGTGCTGTGAGACCTGATTAGTACACTGCCTAGCATTTCACACAACTTTTCAATCAATGTGCTCTTACTCTGTTTTATAATGTTTATTGCTTACAAAGTGTTTTCACAAGCATTCATTTATTTGATCCCTGCAACAATTTTGGGAGGTATGTATTATTATTAGTTCCATTCTACAAATGAGAAAATTGAAGCTAACAGAGGTCAAGGAATCCAAATGAGCTAGTCAGTTTGAAGTCGAACCCAAGTCTCTTAACACCACATAATCTATTCTTTCTCTTATGGCAAAAGGAGAGAATCAGATTACGGAGGAGTTCTTGAATACCAATTTAAGAAGGGCTTGATTCTACACATAGTAGGAAGCATTTAAGCAGAGGATGGACATGTCAAAATAGTGCTACAGAAAGCTGAATGTTTTGGTTGAGACGGAAAATGGACACAAGTGAGGGTGGGAAGAGAGAGAGAGTGGTGACTACAGTATGGTGTAGGCCAACAGAGCATCAGCTCAGTGAGGTGGGGGTGTGAAGGAGGACCAAGGGTACAGACACTGAGAAGAAAAGGAAAGGTGCCCTAACAAGCAATGACAATTGACAGAGAAAATGCTTAGAAGGGGACAGTCCAACATTCAAAATTGTAGCCGCTGTTTTTACTTCTAATTGCTAGGATCAAAAGCTGGGAGCATTAACATTCTGTTTCACTTGTTCACTCCACATCCTTGAACATTCTTTCTATGACTTTGCACAGAGCCTTAGATTTCCCAAGAGCTGCAGTCATTATTATTTATCGTTTCTCACATCAAGGGTCCAAGGTCTCAGCACTTAACTCTAGAAAGTGTATTAGAATGCCCTATGGACCTGACTGTGGGGAAAGCTTTTCAGCATCCTAAACATAAAGACCTTCCAAGTAAAAGCATTGATTGGGAAGCCTGGGTGGATAAAATTAACTCCCACAATCTTAAAGACGTCTGGTTCACATCCGGGTAAAAAGGGGAAAAAGCTTTATGGAGCCCATTAATGTCAATATTAAATGACATGAAGCAGCATTATGCTAACCTCTTCCCCAAATCCCATCTATTCCGTTATCTACTGCTCCTTAGTGTAGTTCTGTGTCTGAGAAGTTCTCCATCATACAGCCAGGTGGGAGTCATATATGCTGCCTGCTTTGACAAGTAATGGGTTTGATTTCTAAAAAGATTAAAGTGATTGCTGAAGGTCACATAGCTAGTAAATTGCAGAGCCAATATTCAAACAAGTCTTCATATCTATCTTCGTTGCTCTTTTAGGCTGAGAAATGTGGCTTTTAAAAATAATTTTTTAAAGTAGCACAGAAATATATAAATAAGCAAAATCACCTTCCCACTCCCCCTCAGAGATAATTACACCTCCTGTTTGATGACATCCTGCTGGGTACCCACTAGTGCACATATACATGTATACATGTAAATCTGTATCATGCCTTCTTTAAGAAAGTAAGCTGGCGGGATCCCTGGGGGGCGCAGCAGTTTAGCGCCTGCCTTTGGCTCAGGGCGTGATCCTGGAGACCCGGGATCGAATCCCACGTCCGGCTCCTGGTACATGGAGCCTGCTTCTCCCTCTGCCTATGTCTCTGCCTCTCTCTCTCTCTCTCTCTCTCTTTCTCTGTGTGACTATCATAAATAAATAAAAATTAAAAAAAAAAGAAAGTAAGCTGGCTCATTCTATTCATTCACTCTGTAACCTACCTTTTCCCCCCACCCCTCAATGGTACCTCCCAGGCACCTTTAACATTTGGGTCTTCCTTGTTTGTTTTCAAAGCTGTTTTCCAAGGCACCAAAACCTATTTAACAAATTCCCCACTGATGGTCATGAAGGTTGTTTTTATTTTATTAAAAAAATATTTTTGCTATTTTTGGCATGTATCTTTGTGAACTAGTACTGTCATGGGAGAAGTTCCTAGAAATTGAGTTGCTGGAGCAAAAGAAGTATTTATTTTTTATTTTGATTCAAATAAGCTTTTGAAAATGATTGTCTCAATTTATTCCCCCCCGCCCCGCAAACAGAATAGGATGCTATTGCTCCATATCTTCTTCACCACCACTAAGTATTACTGATCTTTTCAGTTTTTCCAGTGTGATTCATTCATCTGCTCATACATTCAATCAATGCATATGTACTGAGTGCCCACCATGTGTTAGGTGCCATTCTAGTTCTTGGAAATACTTCAGTATAAGACATGAAGTTTATGTCCATACAATTAACTTTGTTTTAGAGGTAAAAGAGGTAATAAATGGAATAAGTTTGTTAACTTATGCTATGTATACAATAGGCCAGGTGATAATAAGTGTGGAGAAAAATACAGCTGGGTGAGGGTGTTAGTGTAGGAGAGAGGGTTAGAATTTAGTATGGTATACACATGAAAGGCCTCTCTTATCAGAGGTGCTTCAGCAGAAACCTGAATGAAATAAGAGATTAAGCCAAGCATTTGTCTAAGGGAAGAGTCTCTCTGGCTCAGAGCAGAGAAAATGCTACCAAGGGCCTTAGGGTAAGAGCATACTTGGTGTGTTTCAGAAAAGAGAGTAGGGGCAGCCCCCATGGCCCAGTGATTTAGCGCCACCTTCAGCCTGGGGTATGATCCTGAAGACCCAGGATCGAGTCCCACTTCGGGCTCCCTGCATGGAGCCTGCTTCTCCCTCTGCCTTTGTCTCTGCCTCTCTCTCGCTCTCTGTGTGTCTGTCATGAATGAAAAAATAAAATCTTTTTAAAAAAAAAAAAAAGAAAGAAAAGAGAGCAGGCCCATGTGCTGGAAGCAGAGCAAGTGCTGTGGGGCCAGTCATGTAAAAGCCCCGTCATGTCTTTGGTTTTAATTCTGAATGAAATGAAACCCCTTGGGTTGTTTTGAGCCTATGTGGGGGTGTTTTAAAGGATCCCCCCACCAGCTGCTGGGTGGTGACTAAACTATAAAGGCAAAGAGGGAGCTGTGAGATGAGTTTAGGAGACTAGTACAGAGCTCTAAGGGGAGGATGGGGTGGCAGAGAGCAGGGAGGGTAACAGGGAAGGAGGGGCCAACTGACCCATAATTTTGGATATAGAGTTTATAGGATTTGCTGATGGTTTAGATGTAGGGTGTGAGAAAACAAGGCAAGTCAAGAAGGCACACAAGTTTTTCAGCCTGAACAACTTAAAAAAAAAAAAAAAAGAAAGAACTGTCATTTACTGAAATAGAGGTGATTGTGAAGAGATAAGATGATCCACTAGGTGACGTCAGGGGTTCTCTTTGAGGTGGCTGGAGATGAGCTAGCTGGAATGGGCAGCTCCCCATCCCCCTATCAGGTGGGTCAGGGTTCCAGGTGCTAGTAAAACACTCCTTTTCTCATTGAAGCAGGAAACGATAAAAGGAAAAGAAAGTGTTGATCAGCCATCTAGAAGAGTGGAAGAGTAGCTGGAGTGAGAGATGTGGTAGTAGGATAGCGCCGTCTTACCTTTATTTGCATTAGTAGTGAAGTTCAGTTTTGTGTAGTGTAATGATTCCACATTAGTGCAGGCCTAGACAATCCTCTGGGTTCCATCTACCTCTAATGATCTGCTTCTAGGAATAAAGCATCTTTGAGTCAAACTTTACATTATTATTGCTCTCTTTTAATAAAAGTATAATTCACTTATTTGAACATTTTAAGCTATCTTAGTTGTATCCTATTAATTAAAAAAAGTTTTATTGTATTTTACCCTTAGTATAGCCTCTAGACTAGGGTAAGAAGCACTGTGAACAGGCCAGTGCTGACCAGGGACCAACTTATCTACTCACCTACCAAGGGCATCCTAGAGAATGTGAGAGAAGGCACCTCCCGTAGACCTTGATGGTTTGTGCTGAGCCACATTGCAGGGACAATTATGTATTAAATAAATTCAGTCACTTGCAGACCTCATTTATTAAGCACTTTCTATGTATTAGGCACCAGAGAAGAATAATATCTAGCTCCCGTACTCACTGGGCTCACACTTCGATAGAGGAGAAAGGCTCATGAACATAACAATAATAAAATGAGGAAAATGCAACTAAGGATACTGTAGGAACACAGAGAATGAAAACCTAACTGATTTTGATGGAGTTTGCAGAACTTCCAATGAGAAGTAGAATAGCCAAGTCGTAAAGGTGATAGGAGGTTGTTGGGTTAAATGGGGAGAAAGTCTATTCCAGGTAGAAGAGACCACTTGGGCAGAGATGAGAAACCACATGAGTGCATGGGGAACTAACTACAGGTGCCACTGTGTTGGGAGTTCAAGGCCAAAAACTGCAAGCAATGAGGCTGAAGGCTCCAGCAAAAGCCATGGGCAATGAAGGGTCTCCTATACCAGGTCCAGGAGCTTGGACTTCATATACCAGGTTCAGGGCTTGGGAAGCCAGTGAAGGATTTGGATATGACATGAGCAGGTCAGCCTTTCCTGAAAATTATTGGACTTAACATTATTTAAAGAGAACATGCTAATGGCTCATCTGTTCATATTATATATGAAAAGCAGAATAATAATGCCAATCAAGCAAAGAACTTAGAGCCTGACTCCTTTTCCTATTTGCCATATGACCTTGGGCTATTCAACAACTCTGAGCCACAATTTCTTCATCTTTAAAACTGGGATAATAATCTTCATATACTTTTATGGAATTTTTGTGGGATCCAAATGAATAATAATGTACATGGAAGCCTTTTGTAAACCACAAAAGTACAATTCAAATGAAAGTTATTATATTTCCTCAATACACAGTACTCTATAATAGCAGCTTTCATACAATTCCATATATCAACGCTTTGTGTATATGCCTTTGTATTCTCTCTTATGTTATGAGATCCTAGGAGCATTTATTCATCTTTATGTCCTCATAATGTGTTGCCTTTTGTTTGTATTAAGCACCTGTGGAGGTGCTTAAATAATGTTTATTGAATTGAATTTATATTAGCGGTCACTTATCTTCCTTGTGGATAAATGTTATAATATCCTTCCATACACCTAGTATATGGAAGGATAAATCTAAGTAGTAGTATATGAGACAGTTCTCAGACATTTTCAGGGGAAATGAGTACTATGCATTTGTTTGTTTGGTTTTCTGTTTAGAAGTAACTCTTTCCCTCCCTCCTTTCAAAAAACACATGAGGCATCTTCCAGAATTAAGCAAAATGTTAAAGGACAAAGAACATCGAAACAAAATTAATCCCATTAAAATGAACAAAGGAATTTAGAAAGCAGAGGAATATTATCAAGCACCTGGAATGAGTTAGTTACTGCGTTTAAGACAATTAGTGCTGAAAGCTTCAATGTCTCTTTGTTTCATTTCTTCCTTGGGGACAGTAATTTCCAGGGAGTGGGAGAATATTATTTCATTTCACAGGCCAGAATCTCAGAGTTTTGTGCTAAGCACACAACTGTGTGGAGAGTATTTTGGGGACCTGCCCATCACTGGCCCTGAAAGTGTCATCTCCTTGTATTGAGCTGCATCCATTCTTTTTTTTTTTAAGATTTTACTTATTTATTCATGAGAGACACACACAGAGAGAGAGAGAGAGAGGCAGAGACACAGGCAGAGGGAGAAGCAGGCTCCATGCAGGGAGCCCGACATGGGACTTGATCCCGGGTCTCCAGGATCACGCCCTGGGCTGAAGGCGGCACTAAACTGCTGAACCACCCAGGGATCCCCAAGCTGCATCCATTTTTGAGGCAATTATGCCCTAAAATCATGGTACACTAATTGTTTCAGCAGAATTCCCTCAGAAAAGCATATTACAGCCTCATTAAAACCACATCAGTTTATCATGATTTACAGTGAGAGGTCTAGGAAATGAATTATTGAGGAACTTCTTATTAACATGAAGTCTGCCACACTAAATTACATACTATAGTTTAAGGCATCAATTACTGACTTCAGAAGTAGAGTAGACAAAGATGCTTTTCAAGCCACATACCCCCACCACCCAAGAATGGTCATTGGCTTCCTGCACAAAGATGTGCTTCTTCGTCAGGCTCCTCACAAATAATTGATACATATATGGGACTTAACTACACAAAGTTGGTGCAAGAAATAATGTGTGTAGGGCCTGGTACATTGCTATGAAAGGGAAACAATTAGGTTCCAGTCTGCCTAATATTTCCAAGTATCAAGTTCTTGTTGACGTAACTGGGAACCCCATGAAAAGTAGAAGTCAACAGCTACAAAATACCTACTAGCTGTCAGCACAGCATACACATCTAATTTACTCTTCACAACTACTTGCTCAGCAAACCCATTTTTACAGATGAAGAAACTGAGACTCAGTAGGATTAAAGAATTTGTCTGAGTTGTTTAGGGAAAGTTGAGATTAAATCTGATCTGATTCTAAAGCACATCCTTTTTCCACTTCACCATATAGCTTTTGTACTGCAATACCTCATTCATCAATCATGTTTGGGAGTAGAGGTACACAAGATAACTAGAGTTTTCACTTCAGGCATAGAGAATTTAAAATGGAAATACATTTCTAAAATATGTTGCTTTGCTACCTTAAAAAAAAAACCCCAAGATATTCTGGTATAGCTTAAATTGAGGAAATTGAGGACTATCATATAATTCACTTATTTTGCTATAGATATAGCTTGACTGGAATTTACATGATGCCTTCCCAGTGGCTGTAATACAGACCTAATGGTGAGCCATAGTGTAGTATGCAGACAGGATCAACATCTAGGGAAAGTCAAATGATGAGATGGGAGGCTCCTGGGCTCCTGAAGGCCTCACAGAGCAGAGCCATCATAACTGCTCATATATTTACATGAAAGAGAAATTGTGATAGCAGGGATTGGCAAGCTGTTTTTTTGTTTTGTTTTGTTTTGTTTTGTTTTTTCTGTAAAGGATCAGATAGTTAGGGGGGCACTTGACTGACTCAGTCAGAAAAGCATGTGACTCTTGTTCTCTGGGTCATGATTTTGAGCCCCATGTTCGGTGTTGAGGTTACTTAAATAAAAAGCATTTTTTAAATTAAAAATAAAAAGGATCAGATGGTAAATATTTTAGACTTCACAGGCTATGTGATCCATACCACAACTACTAACTCTGCTTTGTAGCTTGAAAGCAGCTACGGACAATTCATAAATGAATGGATATGTCGATGTTCCAATAAAACTTTATTTACAAAAATAGGCAATGGGGCTGATTTTACCCCAAGGCCATAGTTTGAGGACTCCTGATCTATATAATTAAAAACATGTTATTTTAAGTCTGTCAGGACAGCTGAACGTACATTCTAAGTTATTTAAGTGCTAACCTGAAATTTGTTAAACCCTATTTCCTTACCATCTGGTTGCTATCTTTCTGTTTTTCTTTTTTCTCGTGGAAGTAAAGAGAAAATATTTCAGTTGCATGACCTCTTGAGTAGAGTAATATGACCATCTTTCTATAAAATTATTCACTGCATGAAAGATCAAAGTAGCTGTCTCTTCACTCAAAAGAACCATCATCTTCACAGTCTTTATCAATTTCTTGTTTTATTTTGGTAGAACTCAAGCATGATGTTTTTTCAGTAAAAGAATCCCCTTTACAACCTTGTCAGCTTCTTTTATTTATTTTATAAATATTCTCATATTTATAATGTATGTCTCAGACACATATGTCTCAGGCACAGAGCCAATTTTCTTATTGCTTTGTAAAGTGGAAAGTTTAATTTACATGGGTAAAAATTTACCTCTTAGGGACTTTTTAAAAGACTTATGATAAAGCCATAGAACCATTTTTGGAACTATATCACTCATAGATTTCCCATTATGGTTTCCATTTATAAGCCTAATTTCTTCAAGCCTCTATGGTTACATCCAAGTTCATTGTAGTAAACTTAGAGTCTATGAGTTTTATATGTATAATAGATTTTATTACAAAACACAACTAATAATGGACATTATGAGAAAATGTATGAGTTCTATACACGAGATCATTTTATATTTAAAAGTAAATAATTAACGGTGGCTATGCTGGAGTAACTTGCAGCAGAACAATGAGGTAAGTAGAAAAGCTAGATAAAACACAACAATGAAACAGGCAACAAAAATCTGCAGGAAGCCACAAAGATACAGAGGCAGCCAGGATGTGAGGGATCAAGATTTTAGAAGGAAGGAAATGTTACTGATTTGAGCCTGACAAATGGATCATGACTTTCTCCTCTGGAGCATTTATTAAATATTAAAAAGTGAGAGGAGAGGCTGAGAAGATGGGTGGAAGACAGCTGATGGTAGAAAGAAAACAACAGAACTTTCGGGAAATTAATGAGACTGAGGAGGCAAAAGTTGGGTTTGGATGTGTTACGGCTCCCATGAATCAAGGGGTCAAACTCCAGAAAGAAAAGATGCAAAGAACTAAAACTAACGCTTTATTTGAGTTTTACTTCAAGAAATTTGTTGTTTCATAGACCAGATGAAATGAGAGACTAAAAAAGTGAGAAAAATATGGCTGGAAATCTAAGAGCAATTTGGGAAGTTCTGTGATGCTGAGGAGTTAGAATTTAGAATTAGCCAAGGGCAGGTGCCCTGGTAGGTACTCCAGTCTCTTGGTTGAGACTCCACGTTAGAGCTTGGGACAAATCAAAGGGGGAGCAAATCACTAAAATTCTGCAACTGAGCCTTACAAAGGATGTACCTCAACTTCAAGTGAGCTCAATCACTGATTAGATTAAAACAGTTTGCCTCCATCCTAGATGCCTGCCAGAGGATAGGATAAATTTTCTCTGGAGAAATATAACCTCATCCAGAGCCTCATAGTTTTTCTGATAGCTCCCAGCATTCAAAATTAACAGGCACACCAAGAAATAAAACAAAGAGAAAAAGAGGATCAAAACAGACTCATAGGCAATATAAACATTAGTATTATTAGGCACAGAGATTTAAATTGCTAATAATTATGGTCCAAGAAATTGATGACAATATGCAGAATTTTATTTTTAAAACGTTCCATTTAAAAATGCATGCAGATGTAAACTGAAAGCAAGCTGCTTTAATCATAGTAATATCAGGAGACATACAGACTTTTAGTTGAGAAGACTTACCACAGAAGAGCAAGATATTTCATAAGGATAAAGTCAATCATTCAGTATGATATAATAATTCTAAATTTGTACGCATTATTAACATAGTTTCAAAACTAAAGAAGCAAAAATTGGCAGGTCTACAAGAAATAGGCAAACCCATAATCATAGGATGGATGGGTATGTATTTGTGTGAGAGTGTGGCTTTAAAATACCACTCTGGGGAGCGGGGCAGGATGGCGGAGGAGTAGGGTCCCCAACTCACCCGGCCCCCCAACTTACCTAGATAACTTTCAAATCATCCTGAGCACCTGACTTCGGCCTGAGATTTAGAGAACAGCTGGAACGCTACAGAGAGAAAGGTTTCGCTTCTAACAAGGTAGGAAGATGGAAAATAAATAAATAAATAAAAAAGAACCAAGTGGGGGAGGGGCCTTGCGAGGAGCCGGGCTAAGGGGGGCGGCGAGAGCCCCCGGGACAGGAAAGCCCAGGCCCGGAGATGCGGGAACTTTAAAAATCCGCACCGGATTCTTCCCGGACGGAAAGGCTCTCGCAGGGAACTCGGGCAGGGTCACAGGAGGGGCAGTGGAGCCTCCAGGTTCCCGGGGTCACTAGGAGAGGAGGTGCGCCCCGGGGAGAGCGCCCCACACCCCGCGGGCAGAGCTCGGTAAAGGGCTGCAGCGCGCACCCCGCGGGGCCTCGGGAGCAGCTTAGGCGGCGGCTCCGCGTGGAGGGGGCTGCGCGGACCCGGGAGCGCGATTCCAGCGGCGCAGGCCCCGGAGCCCAGGCGCTGGCGGACACAGCCCAGGATCCTATGCTCCCCCACCCACACCCCACAGGCGGAGGCCGGGAAGACACAGGACAGCGAGGATGCTCCTGCCCCCGGCACCCCTGAGCTGTGCAGGTCAGCGCCCCCCGTCCCAGGAGCATCCAGGCCAGTGCGGACTGGGAGATGCTGCAGTTCCTGCGGGAGCTGCCTCCAGAGCTGGGGACCTGGCCACCGCCAGTGGTGCTGCTCCTCTTGGTGTCACCTTGTACCAGGAACGGATTGGGACCGCCAGGGAGCAGAGGCCTCACAGGATAAACAGTTCCCACTGACCCGTGCACCTGGCAGGAGGCGGGGCAGCTCCCCCAGGTGCAGACACCTGAGAATCAGCACAGCAGGCCCCTCCCCCAGAAGACCAGCTGGAAGGACAGGGGAAGAGCAAGTTCTTGACCAAGCAGCACTGGAAAGCTCCAGGGGAAGTCGAGGGATTTACAGTATTTAGAACCAGAGGATACCCCTCCTTGTTTTTTCTGTTTTTTTTTTTTCTTTTTTTTCTTTCTGTTTCCAGTACAACTCGTTTTTAGCCACTCTGCACTGAGCAAAATGACTAGAAGGAGGAACTCACCACAAAAGAAAGAATCAGAAACAGTTACTCTCTGCCGCAGAGTTTCAGAATTTGGATTACAATTCGATGTCAGAAAGCCAATACAGAAGCACAATTATAAAGCTACTGGTGGCTCTGGAAAAAAAGCATAAAGGATTCAAGAGACTTCATGACTGCAGAATTTAGATCTAATCAGGCCGAAATTAAAAATCAGTTAAATGAGATACAATCCAAACTGGATGTCCTAACGACGAGAGTTAATGAGGTAGAAGAACAAGTGAGTGACATAGAAGACAAGTTGATGGCAAGGAAGGAAGCTGAGGGAAAAAGAGAAAAACAAAAGACCATGAGGAAAGGTTAACGGAAATAAATGACAGCCTCAGAAGGAAAAATCTACGTTTAATTGGGATTCCAGAGGGCGCTGAGAGGGACAGAGGACCAGAAAGCATATTTCAACAAATCATAGCTGAGAACTTCCCTAACTTGGGGAGGGAAACAGGCATTCAGATCCAGGAGATAGAGAGATCCCCCCACACACACCTAAAATCAATAAAAACCGTTCAACACCTTGACATTTAATAATGAAACTTGCAAATTCCAAAGATAAAGAGAAAATCCTTAAAGAAGCAAGAGACAAGAGATCCCTAACTTATATCGGAAGAATTATTAGATTAACAGCAGACCTCTCCACAGAGACCTGGCAGGCCAGAAAGGGCTGGCAGGATATATCCAGGGTCCTAAATGAGAAGAACATGCAGCCAAGAATACTTTATCCAGCAAGGCTGTCATTCAGAATAGAAGGAGAGATAAAGAGCTTCCAAGATAGGCAGAAACTGAAAGAATATGTGACCACCAAACCAGCTCTGCAAGAAATATTAAGGGGGACTCTGTAAAAGAAAGAGGAAGCCCAAAGAAGTAAGCCACAAAAACAGAGACTGAATAGGTATTATGATGACATTAAATTCATATTTTTCAATAGTAACTCTGAATGTGAATGGGCTTAATGATCCCATCAAAAGATGCAGGGCTTCAGACTGGATAAAAAAAGGAAGACCCATCTATTTGCTGTCTACAAGGGACTCATTTTAGACCTAAGGACACCTACAGCCTGAAAATGAAAGGTTGAAGAACTATTTACCATTCAAATGGTCCTCAAAAGAAAGCAGGGGTAGCAAGCCTCATATCAGATAAATTAAATTTTATCCCAAAGACTGTAGTAAGAGATGAAGAGGGACACTATATCATATTTAAAGGATCTATCCAACAAGAGGACCTAACAATCATGAATATTTATGCCCCTAATGTGGGAGCTGCCAGGTATATCAATCAATTAAAAACCAAAGTAAAGACATACTTAGATAATAATACGCTTATACTGGGAGACTTCAACACGGTGCTTTCTGCAAATGACAGATCTTCTAAGCACAACATCTCCAAAGAAACAAGAGCTTTAAATGATACACTGGACCAGATGGATTTCACAGATACTTACAAAACTTTACATCCAAACGCAACTGAATACACATTCTTCTCAAGTGCACATAGAACTTTCTCCAGAATAGACCACATACTGGGTGACAAATCAGGTCTTAACCAATACCAAAAGATTGGGATTGTCCTCTGCATATTTTCAGACCATAATGCTTTGAAACTTGAACTCAATCACAAGAAGAAATTTGGAAGAAATTCAAACACGTGGAGGTTAAAGACCATCCTACTAAAAGATGAAAGGGTCAACCAGGAAATTGGAGAAGAATTAAAAAGATTCATGGAAGCTAATGAGAATGAAGATACAACTGTTCAAAATCTTTGGGATACAGCAAAAGCAGTCTTGAGAGGGAAATATGTCACAATACAAGCATCCCTCAAAAAATTGGAAAGAACTCAAATACACAAGCTAACTTTGCACCTAAGGAACTGGAGAAAGAACCGCAAATAAAACCTACACCCAGCATAAGAGAGTTAATAAAGATTCGAGCAGAACTCAATGAAATAGAGACCAGAAGAACTGTAGAACAGATCAACAAAACCAGGAGCTGGTTCTTTGAAAGAATTAATAAGATAGATAAAGCATTAGCCAGCCTTATTAAAAACAAAAGAGTAAATACCTAAGTAATAAAATCACGAATGAAAAAGGAGAGATCACAACCAATACCAAGGAAATACAAGCTATTTTAAAAACATATTATGAGCAGCTATACGCCAATAAATTAGTCAATCTAGAAGAAATGGACACATTTCTGGAAAGCCACAAACTACCAAAACTGGAACAGGAAGAAATAGAAAACCTTAACAGGCCAATAACCAGGGAGGAAATTGAAACAGTCATCAAAAACCTCCCAAGACACAAAAGTCCAGGGCCAGATGGCTTCCCAGGGGAATTCTATCGAACGTTCAAAGAAGAAATAATACCTATTCTACTAAAGCTGTTCCAAAAAATAGAAAGGGATGTAATGCTTCCAAACTCGTTCTATGAGGCCAGCATCACCTTAATTCCAAAACCAGATAAAGACCCCACCAAAAAGGAGAATTATAGACCAATATCCCTGATGAACACAGATGCAAAAATTCTCAACAAGATACTAGCCAATAGGATCCAACAATACATTAAGAAGATTATTCACCATGACCAAGTGGGATTTATCCCTGGGATGCAAGGGTGGTTCAACATTCATAAAGCAATCAACATGATAGATCATATCAACAAGAGAAAAAACAAGAACCATATGATCCTCTCAATAGATGCAGAGAAAGCATTTGACAAAATACAACATCCATTCCTGATCAAAACTCTTCAGAGTGTAGAGATAGAGGGAACATTCCTCAGCATCTTCAAAGCCATCTACAAAAAGCTCACAGCAAATATCATTCTCAATGGGGAAACACTGGGAGCCTTTCCCCTAAGATCAGGAACACGACAGGGATGTCCACTCTCACCACTGCTATTCAACATAGTACTGGAAGTCCTAACCTCAGCAATCAGGTAACAAAAAGAAATAAAAGGCATTCAAATTGGCAAAGAAGTAAAACTCTCCCTCCTTGCAGATGACATGATACTGTATATAGAAAACCCAAAAGACTTCACCTCAAGATTGCTAGAACTCATAAAGCAATTTGGTAGTGTGGTAGGATACAAAACCAATGCCCAGAAATCAGTGGCATTTCTATACACTAACAATGAGACTGAAGAAAGAGAAGTTAAGGAGTCAATCCCATTTACAATTGCACCCAAAAGCATCGGATACCTAGGAATAAACCTAACAAAGAGGTAAAGGATCTATACCCTAAACACTACGGAACACTTCTGAAAGAAATTGAGGAAGACACAAAGAGATGGAAAAATATTCCATGCTCATGGATTGGAAGAATTAATATTGTGAAAATGTCAATGCTACCCAGGGCAGTTTACACATTTAATGCAATCCCTATCAAAAGACCATGGAGTTTCTTCAGAGAGTTGGAACAAATAATCTTAAGATTTGTGTGGAATCAGAAAAGACCCCGAATGGCCAGGGAAATCTTGAAGAAGAAAAACAGAACTGGGGGCATCATAATGCCAGATTTCAGGTTGTACTACAAAGCTGTGATCATCAAGACAGTGTGATACTGGCACAAAAACAGACACAGAGATCAATGGAACAGAATAGAGAATCCAGGAATGGGCCCTCAACTCTCTGGTCAACTAATATTCGACAAAGCAGGAAAGACTATCCACTGGAAAAAGGACAGTCTCTTCAATAAATGGTGCTGGGAAAATTGGACAGCCATGTGCAGAAGAATGATACTAGACCATTCTCTTACACCATACACAAAGATAAACTCAAAATGGGTGAAAGATCTAAATGTGAGACAAGATTCCATCAAAATCGTAGAGGAGAACACAGGCAACACCCTTTTTGAACTTGGCCACAGCAACTTCTTGCAAGATACATCTATGAAGGCAAGGGAAACAAAAGCAAAAATGAATTATTGGGACTTAATCAAGATAAAAAGCTTCTGCACACCAAAGGAAACCATCAACAAAACTAAAAGATAACCTACAGAATGCGAGAAGATATTTGCAAATGACGTATCAGATAAAGGGCTAGTATCTAAGATCTATAAAGAACTTATGAAACTCAACAGCAAAGAGACAAACAATCCAGTCATGAAATGGGCAAAAGACACGAACAGAAATCTCACAGAGGAAGACATAGACATGGCCAACACTCACATGAGGAAATGCTCTGCATCACTTGCCATCAGGGAGATACAAATCAAAACCACAATGAGATACCACCTCACACCAGTGAGAATGGGGAAAATTAACAAGGCAGGAAACCACAAATGTTGGAGAGGATGTGGAGAAAGGGGAACCCTCCTGCACTGTTGGTGAGAATGGGAACTGGTGCAGCCACTCTGGAAAACTGTGTGGAGGTTCCTCAAAGAGTTAAAAATAGACCTGCCCTACGACCCAGCAATTGCACTGCTAGGGATTTACCCCAAAAATATAGATGCTGTGAAACGCCGGGACACCTGTACCCCAATGTTTATAGCAGCAATGTCCACAATAGCCAAACTGTGGAAGGAGCCTCGGTGTCCATCGAAAGATGAGTGGATAAATAAGATGTGGTCTATGTATACAATGGAATATTACTCCGCCATTAGAAACGACGAATACCCACCATTTGCTTCAACGTGGATGGAACTGGAGGGTATTATGCTGAGTGAAGTAAGTCAATCGGAGAAGACAAACATTATATGTTCTCATTCATTTGGGGAATATAAAAAATAGTGAAAGGGAATAAAGGGGAAAGGAGAGAAAATGAGTGGGAAATATCAGAGAGGGTGACAGATCATGAGACTCCTAACTCTGGGAAACAAACAAGGGGTAGTGGAAGGGGAGGTGGGCAGGGGTTTGGGGTAACTGGGTGACAGGCACTGAGGGGGGCACTTGACGAGATGAGCACTGGGTGTTATACTATATGTTGGCAAATTGAACTCCAATTTAAAAATATACAACAAATACAAAATTTAAAAAAAATACCACTCTCAGGATGTTTGGGTGGCTCAGTCGGTTAAACATCTACCTTTGGCTTGGGTCATGATCCCAGGGTCCTGGGATAGAGAGCCCTGAATTGGGCTCCTGGGAGGGAGCTTGGCAGGGAGCCTGCTTCTTGTTTTCCCTCTGCCTGGGGCTCCCCCTGCTTGTACTCACTTGCTCTGTCCAAAAAATGTCTTCAAAAAAAAAAAAAAAAAAAAAAAAAGACTTGAAAAACTAAAATAAAATAAAATACCACTCTCAGGAACTGACAAAATAGCATACAAAAACCAAAATCAATAAAGCCATAGAAAATCTGACCAACACAGTAAAATAACTTGACCTAACTGACATATATGAAACACTGCAGCAAGGACAATATAAACATTATTTTCAGATGCACATGAAACCTTACCAAAATTGACCATATTTAGGGCCATAAAACAAATTACAGTGAATTCCAAAGAATGTGATTTATTCATTATAATGTCTTTTGACCACAGTAGAATTAACCTAAAAAACATTCTAATCACAGCAGAGTTAAACTAGAAAATAGTCGAATTATCCAAATGTTGGGAAATTAAGCAATATATTTCTAAATAAACCATGAGTCAAAGAATAAACTCAAATAAAATGAGAATATATTTTAAACTAAGTGATAATGAAAGTGTGATCTATTAAAACTTGTTGGATGCAGCTGTAGTTGAGATATTAGAGCCTTATATTTAGAAATAAAGAAAATCAATTATCTTAAGTGTTACTTTCAAGAATATAAAAAGACAACAAAATGAACCTAAGGAAAATAGAACAATAATGTCATAAGAGAGAAAAAAAAATAATGTCATAAGAGAATAAACAAAATAGAAAATAAATGCAAAATAGAGAAAATCAAGAGTTGGCTCTTTGAAAACCTTTAGCAATAAAATTAAGGGAAAAAAATGCCAAAATCTAAAATGAAAATGGGATCATTACAGATCCAAAAGACATTAAAAAGATAATAAGAGGGATCCCTGGGTGGCACAGCGGTTTAGTGCCTGCCTTTGGCCCAGGGCGCGATCCTGAAGACCCGGGATCGAATCCCACATCGGGCTCCCGGTGCATGGAGCCTGCTTCTCCCTCTGCCTGTGTCTCTGCCTCTCTCTCTCTCTCTCTCTCTCTCTTTCTGTGACTATCATAAATAAATAAAAATTAAAAAAAAGATAATAAGATATTGTAAGTAAATTGATGCCAACAAATTTGAAACTTCAAATTAAATGGCCAGTCTTTGAGAAACCTAACTTAGGGGATCCCTGGGTGGCGCAGCGGTTTAGCGCCTGCCTTTGGCCCAGGGCGCAATCCTGGAGACCCGGGATCGAATCCCACGTCAGGCTCCCGGTGCATGGAGCCTGCTTCTCCCTCTGCCTATGTCTCTGCCTCTCTCTCTTTCTCTCTCTCTGTGTGACTATCATAAATAAATAAAAATTAAAAAAAAAAAAGAAACCTAACTTAGCAAACTGACACAAGAGAAAATAAAAAATCTGAATTGTTCTCTTCCTAAGAAAAAAAATAATTTTCTACAGGAAACAACTATTGTATTTCAACTAAAAGAAAAATAATTTTTAAAAGAATTAATTTTCTAGTTAGAAATCTTCCCATAATGAAATCTCCAGCCCAGGTGATTTCACTGGCGAATTCTCCAGTCTAAAGGAAGGAATTACACCTATCTTGCACAAACTCTCCTATATATATGTATTTTTAAAATGGATGGTAGCATAGTCTTGAGGTTAAAAACTGACAAGAAGATTATAAGACAAAATTCAGGCCTATCATTCTCATGAACTTAATGTAAAATATCCTACAGTATTAGCAAATCAAATCTAGCAATATATAAAAAGGATATTATTCCCAAATTGGATTTGTTCCAGGATGGTAAAGGTGGTTTAATATTGAAAATCAATGAGTAAAATTACTACATTAGCAAAATGAAGGAGGGAAATCATGTTCATAAAAGAAAGAAGCATTTGACAATTCTACATCCCTTCATAATTAAATATATATTGATGAATATAAAGGAATTTCCTTAATCTCATATAGTTTTACCAAAAAAAAAAAAAAATAGAAACAAGACTCCCCCAAACCATCTCCTACAATATTTAAATTTTACTCTGAGGTTTTACCATGAGACAAGGATGTCTGCTTTTCCTACTTCTAGTCAATATTCCCATGTCAGAAGCAAAGGGCTAGAAAAAAAAAGAAGGTAACAAAATCTCTAGAATCATGAGTGACATAATCATTTTCTATCCCTACTTTATGCCCCCCAGTGTTATCTCATACGTCTACCACAGCACCTGAAACATGTAATTATGCTAGTATTTATTTGCAAGTCAGCTTCTATTAAGTTATCTATAAATTCTTTGAGAATAGGGATCTCTTTGACTCTTTGCTATAATCTCTAGAACCTTGTACAGTTCGTCACACATAGAAGACCGTAGCTGGTTATTTTATTAAATTGTAACGTTTCCCCAAAGCTCCTTGTCCAAGTTACTATTGGTGTGGAACAATGTACTTCAAAACTTAGATGATGAAAACGCTAACCATTTTATTATACGTCATGAATTCTGTGGGCAAAGAATTGCAGTATGGTTTAGTCAGGTGATTGTTATGTTCTTTAACTGTGGTACTCAGCTGGCAAATGGGCTAGTATGGAGAGTCTGAAACTGTTTCATCAAACATATATGTGTCTTAGTGGAGATGGCTGGAAGATTTGGTATGTCTATGACTATCAACCGAGTGTCCCCATGTGGCATCCCAACGTAGAGATTCTAGGTGATTGAGCTCTTGTCTAGGTGGCTGGCTCAACCTCTCATTCTCCCTAGAAAGAGAGACCCAAGAAAGCCAGCTGGAAGATATAGCACATTTTCTAACTTAGCCTCAGAAATTATACAGTAGCACTTCTGCTTCATTCTTTGGTTATCAGTGACTCCTAGGACAGTTTCAGATTCAAAGTGAGAGAAATTACCCTCTACCTCTTGATGGGGGGCATGGCAAGGTCACTTTGTAAAATAGCATGTGGGATGGGAGATATTGTTAGGGCTATCTTCAGAAATCTGCTACCCCCATCTTGTCTCAAGTGGTTTCCCCAACAACTGACCAAGGTTTATGACATCCCATCATTAAAATAAATTTAAATAGGGGCACCTGGGTGGCTCAGTGGGTTAAGCATCTGTCTTTGGCTCAGGTCATGATCTCAGGGTCCTGGAATCAGCCCCACATTGGGCTCTCCACTCAGTGGGAGTCTGCTTCTTCCTCTTCTTCTCCCTCTGTGCTCTCTCTCTCTCAGAAAGAAAGAAAGAAAGAAAGAAAGAAAGAAAGAAAGAAAGAAAAGAAAGAAAGAAAGAAAGAAAGAAAGAAAGAAAGAAAAGAAAGAAAAAAAGAAAGAAAGAAAGAAAAAAGAGAAGAAAGAAAGAAAGAAAGAAAGAAAGAAAGAAAGAAAGAAAGAAAGAAAGAAAGAAAATTCGAAGTTCTGTGAAAGCCTAATTCCTTTCTTTGCTTTTTTCATATCAGTCTCCTGTTGTACCTGATGTCCAGCTGGGAACCTGGGAATTTTGGTTTTGACTCAACACAGTACAGACTGAACTCCTAGGGATTTCCCCAATTGTAAAAATGTTGTTCAATCTGATGGACAATCAAAATTATGAGTGAGGATGTTCATTGCATAGAATTAGGATCTTAATCATTTTTCTGCCACATATTTTGAAAATACTTTCCTAGTTTGCCTTTTGCCTTTTCCCTTTATATCGCATTCATTTGTTGGTTTGTTTTTTTTACCTGAAGAAATTTATATCCTTCTCTAGTCCTATTTACTTACTATTTCTTTGTGGTTTCTGACTGAGGAAATTTAGATTCTGTTTGAATTCCTAAGTGGTCTATCTACAGAGAGAAAGCACCTCATCATGCTCATGGGAGCATTCTAACCCATATTCCCCAGTGTTTTCCTTCCAGTGGTTAGCACCATACTGATATGCCATTGCTGTTGCTCAGTGTGTGGACACAAATCACAAACTTAAAATCTTTGTTTCAGTTTTTGTTAAAATTAAATGGAAGCATAGACCATAAGGCACAGGGGTATTTAATTGGAAGGCCTGAGAAGAAATAATCTCATTGACATAAGTACTTTGACAACTCAGAGCATGAGGCTAGTCATTTCTTTCCTCATAAGGTAAGAAAAGGAAGCTGGGAAACCATTACGTATCTGTGTTCTTGTATTGATATTCAAGTTTTTAAAAAATTCTTCCAGAACTATTCAATTCAGACTTCCTGTTTAATCTCACGGGAATGTAACCTCCAGCTGTAAAACAAGGGATGACCACAAAAGCTTATAAATACCTTATTGTTCATTTAACCTCTAGCATATTTGTTATTAGAAAGAGAAAATATTCTCTTAAATTGCAAATCAACAATCTAGTCATGTTAAACTCACCCATCCCTATATAAATTAGGTAAACCGTCCTGCTCATCAGAAGAGATGTAAGACTCTTGGGCTAAATTTTCTCCTTTTTTTTTTTTTTTTTAAGATTTTATTTATTAGACAGAGAGACCACAAGCAGGGGGGATGGCAGGCAGAGGGAGAGGCAGAAGCAGACTCCCCACTGAGTAAGGAGCCCAATGTAGGCCTCGGTCTTGGGACCCTGGACTATAACCTGAGCCAAAGGCAGACACCCAACAGACTGAGCCACCCAAGTGCCCTCTCCTATTTTTTGGGGAAACAACTGAGGCAGTTATATATATCTCATTCAAAAAAATGACTCTTAGATTTGTATTTCAGCCTTCCTTGGGTTTGACTATCCCAAATAAATTCCTAAAATATATACATATATAAAATATATATTTATATTTATATATATAAATTCCTGAGACACTGAAAATGTCATCCTGGTACTTAGCAGCTGGACAGTCAGGGCCTTCTTGTGTCAAAAATTTTGTCAAAAAGTTTATATGTAAGTAAACTATTCCTTCACTTATATAAAAATTTAGACATCTGTAAACAAGGGCTAAGAGAAATATGATAATGATCTTAATAGCTATCATTAATTGACAACATACTCTGTGCCAAGCATCACACAAAGACCTTTTTTTAAAAAGATTTTATTTATTTATTTGAGAAAGAGAGAGAGAATGAGAGAGAGACCATAAGGGGTTGAGGGAGAAGGAGAAGCAGGAAGCCCAATGTGAGGCTCTATCTCAGGACCCTGGGATCATGACCTGAGCCAAAGACAGATGCTTAACCCACTGAGCCACCCAGGTGCCCCCACAAGGACCTTTAAACATATTTTCTCATTTCCAAACAAAATTAAGCAGGAATTGTCACTTTTTAAGTAAGGAAAAGGAGGTTTGGAAAGGTTGTAGTATTGGCCCCGGGTCAGAGAGCTAGCAAGTGGCAGAGCTGGGATTCAAACCTGTGCCTGTCCAAAAACTATAATCTCAACCAATAACTACTTCTGATAGGAAATAACAGGTTAGAAGAAAGGATTTGTAGGATACTTTTTGCTCTTTAGAAAGACCTTGAAGTTTTTGGGGTGGAGAGGAGCAGAAGCAGAAGGAGAGAGAGAGAATCTTAAGCAGGTTCCCAGTACTGGGCTCAATCTCACAATGCTGAGAGATCTTGATCTCAGCCAAAATCAAGAGTAGGATGCTTAACCATTTGAGCCACCCAGGTGCCCCTGCAAATTTTTTTTAAAGATTTTATTTATTTATTCATGAGAGACAGAGAGACAGAGAGAGAGAGAGAGAGGCAGAGACACAGGCAGAGGGAGAAGCAGGCTCCATGCAGGGAGCCTGATGTGGGACTGGATCCCGGGTCTCCAGGATCATGCCCTGGGCTGAAGGTAGACGCTCAACTGCTGAGCCACCCAGACTGCCCCCTGCAAATGTTTTAAGCATATTTTCAAGTTTGAAATTCAAAAGGAAAGAAATATATTCTGCTAGGCTCCTGGTAGAACTGTAAATACAGGAACTGTAATAGATGATTACACCCAGCTCTTCCCGGTAACTGTCGCCATCAGAAACCAGTGTGGGGCCTCTAAGGGTCTGGAAGCCCAGTGAGATCGCCACTGAAATGAGAGGTGAAGAAAGAGGCCCAGAGCAGGGGACCATGCTGGAATGGCTGCATCTAGAGGACTTCTTCACCCATGGGGGACAGATGAGGAAGGAGAAATTAGGTAACACAGCAATCAAATTGCAGCCTTCAGGAGTGTGACTCAGTGAGCCCTGCTTCTCTCCAGGCCACCCCCATTCCCCAGGGCATAACATGCTGCCCGAGCAGGGGTGGCCACAGCCCAGCAGCATCAAGCCAGCCGAGAAGAAGCAGCTTTGAGGTCTGTCCATACCTGCAGCTGGGGTCTCTGGACTTAGGGTATTTTTTTCTTTCATTCTTCCAGGGATTAAGTATTTTTTTTAAAGATTTTAATTATTCATTCATGAGAGACACAGAAAGAGAGAGGCAGAGACACAGGCAGAGGGAGAAGCAGGCTCCATGCAGGGAGCCCGACATGGGACTCGATCCCGGAACTCCGGGATCACGCCCTGAGCCAAAGGCAGACGCTCAACCGCTGAGCCACCCAGGCATCCCTAAATATTTTATATTATGAGAAATTTCAAAACATACAGCAAAGTGACGTAATGCTATATAGTGAACACCCGCATCCCCCTGCCACCTACATTCTGTCCTATACATGTTGCTATACTAGCTTATTACCTATATATTCATCCTTCTATTCATCCCTGATTGACCTTGGTTCTGGAAGTTGAGGATGGAGCAGAAGGGGAGCATTCTCAGGGATGAAACAGCCTCCAGGGGGACCATTTTGCGGTATAATCTGCCGGATTACTTGCTTTCTTGGGGTTTATATCCCCTTCCTAGGTCTCTAGCTTTAGCTACTCCGTCTTCCTTCTCTCACCATCAGCAGCAGTTCCCAGCATCCTCATAAGATGTTGGCTCCACAAAATCTTAAGTAGGGAAAGGGATTTTAAAAGTGAATGAGAAAAAAATAAAAAATAGAAAAATAAATAAATAAATAAATAAAAGTGAATGAGGTCCAACTCCTACAGAGTAAGTACACCTCTCCCTTGGGCATTTACATCCTCAGAGGGACACTTTCTGTATAATAATAACGGCTTTCATTTGCATGGTGGCTTGGGGGTTAGGAAAAGGCTTTCTTGTACAACCTGGTCATGGAGCAAAGAGATATTTATGAAGTACATGGGGTAAGCCAAGAAGTCCACGAGTTTAGGCACCCTAAATCCTGCTTGCTGCCCTTGGTTTGAGGGAGCTGGTACCTCAGCATACCACAATCTGTTCCAGGCATTGTTGGAAAGTTCCCATGCCCTGGGAATTAATGACACAAACCACTTCCTAATCAAGGAAGTTGCTCAACATGCCTCCAGCACAATTTTCAGCCCAGAAAAAAATGAATGTATTGCTATAAATAACCTACCTTATTTTATTTTATTTTATTTTAAAGATTTTATTCATTTATTTGATAGAGCAAGAGAGCACAAGCAAGGGGAGCAACAGAGAAAGGGAAAAGCAGGCTCTCTGCTGAGCAAGCACCCTGATGTGGGGCTTGATCCCAGGACCCTGGAGTCATGACTTGAGCTAAAGGCAGATGCTTAACTGACTGAGTTACCCAGGCACCCCCATCTACCTCATTTTTAAAAAAGATTTATCCATTAATTTTATAGAAAGAGAGTGCACATACACAAGAGTCAGGCTGAGGTAGGGACAAAGAGAGATAGACTCCCTGCTAAGTAGAAGTCCAAGGCCAGGCTTGATCCCACAACCCTGAGATCATGACCTGAGTCCAAATCAAGAGTTGGACACTCAACCAATGGAGCCACCCAGGTGCCTCAATGTTCTCTACATCAAAGAATTATTGTGAAAAACAAATTTAGATAATTCATTGAGCACTTTGCCATCTGATTTATTTCCCTTGTATTACTTAATGCTCTGACTAACCTGCTTGTGGTAGGTACTGTTAACTTCCCATTGTAAAGATAAGAAAACTGAGGACCAAAAATATTAAAAATAACTTTCCTAAGGTGACACAGTAGAGTCTGTGCCAGCAATGTAGTTTAGAGTGGTTTTGGGGTTGGTATCTGGAGCCAATGCCAGAAAGAATTCTTGAGACGTCTTTGATGCAAAATGGTGGTTTTATTTAAGCACAGGGACAGGACCTATGGGCAGAAGGGGCTGCTGCCTTGGGATTGTGAGGGGCAACT
The DNA here is from genome assembly GCF_003254725.2 of Canis lupus dingo. Lineage (NCBI taxonomy): Eukaryota > Metazoa > Chordata > Mammalia > Carnivora > Canidae > Canis > Canis lupus. Next base: position 46,005,683 of record NC_064247.1, on the reverse strand, counting down.
GATTATATACTTTGGAGTTGAGGGAAGTAAAAATAAGGGAGATTCCCAAAGGATTTTCATATGCTAGAGAAGACTCACAGGATACTGGAGGCCTTGCTATTGTCAGGCTAAAATTGCTTTTCCCTCTAGCAGAGCATTAATATCAAGACAGTTGGGAGTTCACTGGAGGAATTTTATACTCAACTATTTGTCAATGGGCTGTGGGTTATAAGACATTTTATCTACATTTCCTTCTGCTTTTGTTTCCTACATCATGAGGACTTCAATCAGGTTGGTCTGGCTGCAATGCTTACCTTTTTAACCTCTATGTCAGTGGTTCTCATTCAGGGATGATTTGGCTCTCCTCCCCAGGAATATCTGGCAGTATCTAGAGATATCTCTGGTTGTTACAACTGAGGGGGATGCTACTGGCTTCTAGTGGGTAGAGACCAGCGATGCTTCTAAATATTCCATAATGCAGGGACGTGGTCGGCTCAGTCAGTTGAGCATCTGACTCTTGGTTTCAGCTCAGGCTGTGATCTCATGGCTCATGGGATGAAGCCCCTCATGGGGCTCCCCACTCTTCAGGGAGTCTGCTTGAAGATTCTCTCCCTCTGTCCCGCACCCTCCCCCCGCCATGCTTGTATGCTGTCTCTTATAAACAAACAAATCTTTAAATAAATATTCTACAATTGTACATGATAGCCCTTTAAGACAAAGTATTATCCAGCCTAAATGTCACTAGTGCCCAAGTTGAGAAAACGTGTTCTACATTTAATGCCTCCAACTAGAGGAAAAACAAGTCTAAAGATGAAGCGTAGGTTTGTAACCATTGATTGTTGTTTTAGGATAAACCACTGAGGAGCGGTGGGGCAGGTTCCCATCAGGATAAACATTCCAGTGGGGACGCTAGTGGCAGGCCCACCCATTGGACATCATCCCTGTGAATCAGGCACCATCCCTGTTGTCTGAGAAGCCACAAGTCTCATTTGGCAAGAGTCTAATGGATCCACAGCCACATTCAACTTTTCTATAGTGTCTGTGCCAAAAATCCTAAAGCTCCCTTGACAAATTATTTGAAGCATGGCATCCTCTCAGTCACAGCCTTGCTCAGAAGAAGCTCTGGGTGCTAGATAATTAAAGACAAAACCAACAATTCTGTAAAGGACGAATGAGAGGAGCCAGTCAAAGAGCCAAAAGAATTCTCTGTCGCCCCTTTCTTTCAGCAGCTGCTCTTTCCAAAGCCTCAGCGGGAAGGTTGGGCCTGAGCAGAGCGGCCTCGGGGCCGGGGCGGCAGCCGCCATGCTCGGCCCTCAGTCAGCCGAGGCCTTTGTTCAATTATTGATGTCCGGGGAGGGAAGCCGGCCCCAGGCCGGGCTGGCTGGGCTGAGATGGCTGCCGAAACCCAGATGAAGCAGGGAAAGCTCCAGGAAGGGAGGAGACGGGGCCTCGTAAGGTTGGTCTATGTTTATTGTCGTGAAAACATGTCCGGGAGAGGTGATTTTATGAAAAGCAGTTTACAGCGAGGCTCAGAGGGTGAGAGCATTAGATTATAGCATGCGTGGAGGAGACTCGCTAGATGTTCACCAAAAAAGTGAGTGATGATTACTTCTGAGTGCTAGGATTTTGCATAATTCCTATTTTCTTTAGGCTTTCCGGATTTCCTTACTAATAAGTAATTATTGGTGGTGTTTAGAACCCGAAACACCAGTTGTGTCTGTGGTGGGGTGGGGACCAAAGGAGGCATCGCAAGGGTGTGCAGAGCAGCAGGAGTCAGTCATCAGGCTTTCAGACACTGCCTGAGTTTTAATTGCAGTTCAGGGGCTCTGTGCCTGGGGCCTTCACCAGAGAGAGGCTCATTAAAGAGTGGAGGAGCTGGCTGGCCCATCGGGGCAGGTGAGGGGAAGAAACATTGTTTATGGAGACAAGAAAGGCCCTGGCTCCTGTCTCACCCTTCAGGGCGTAGGGGCTTAGGACGCCAGCTGTCTCATCCCAGCAGCTCTCCTGCTGAAGCAAATGTTCCCTGAGGTGGCTGGTACAATTGTGTTCTAAACCCAGAATGCCTCCTCACAGAAACCAAGTCCTGACAGAAACACATCTAGGCCCCAATCCAGAGTCACAGAATCACAAGTTACAGAGTGGAAGGGACCCCAGAAATCATCGCCCCTTCCAAGTCCTGCCCCTCCCGATGTTCGCATTCCCTCTGTCATGTGGTGGATTATTCTGGGCTTGGGCCACCCAAGTGCCGACCCCACTTCAGGGTTCACACTGCTTTGTTTTCAGACCATGTTAATGTTGGGAAGTCCTTCATTCTCCTGAGCTCAAATCGATCTCCCTTGAACCTCCACACCTTGGTACAGACAGACCAATTCTACTCCCTACTTCCTCTTCTCTGTTCTCAAGTTGTTCTGAGCTTTTCCATCACCTTCAAATAAGTTCAAACTTTTTTTTCTTGGTAGTACAAAATCCCTCAGACCTCGGGTTTTAAGTACCATGGGTTAATGGGCTCTGGCAGAAGCAGGAAATGGTAGGATGTGGGGGAACCTGTCAGACCAAAAGAGCAGGATGGGTGCAAAACGTTCCTGGGACAGAGGCCAGAGATTCAGCTCGAGGACCAGCCAGCCATCTTCTCTGCTCATGCTTGCATCTAGAATTCCTCTTCCTCAGTCTTTCAAGGACACATGGTCGGCAGAACTTGCCTTCACCCCCACTGCAAGCTCCTGAGTTTGCTGCTTCCAGGTACAACATTCAAGTCCAGATCAACCCGGCATCTCTCAGGCCCATTTTCAAACTCTTGCAAAATTATTTTTGGCACAGACTGGATCCAGTTCAACCAACTAGAGTCAGGAGAATGGGGTAAAATACATTCATACCTAGCTCCTGACAGTGTCTGGTTTGGAAGAAGCACTTGAGAAGGTTATGTGACCTGTACAGATACCTCTACTTTGTTACATAAGATTTGTTATGAATCTGGGCCCTGCAGACCTCTCTTACATCATCCCTTAGCTCCTTTCCTCTTGTGGCCTCTACTCCATCTCTTGTTCCTTGCTCTACCACATCCTTTTCTTAGAAAGTTAGTGAAGTATAATAGTTAGTGATATAGGAAAAGACATTAGAGTTTGAAGCCGAGGGCCAAGCAAAAATTCTTGAGGCATCTTTGCTACAAAGTATGGGTATAGGATCCATGGGCAGAAAGAGCTTCACCAGGGTCATGAAGAGTTGCTCATTGTAGACTTTAAAGTTGGGAGGGCGTTAAGGAGAGTGTAATTCTCTGAGGAATTTTGGAAGCAAAGTTTCCAGGACCTTGAAGGGACTAGCTATTGTTGGGAAAAGGTCATTTATTACCATCTAATAAAACCTTAGTCATGAGACCCTTCAGATGTATATCAGTGGGCCATATGCTTGGGGGATGATAGCCAACATGTATCTTGGGGGAGTTAGAGATAAAGGAAAGTTCTAAAGGAATTTTTATATGTTAAAGGAGATTTATAGGATCCTGGGGGTCAGGCTCAGATTGCTTTTTACCCTTAGCAAAGTATTAATATCGAGGCAGTTGAGTCCCTGAGGAATGTCGTTCTGTTTCAAGGACTTGTCAATGGGTTGTAGGTAGTAAGGAAATGTAATAATTTCTTTCTGCCTTTGGTTCCCACATCAGTTAGGTTACAAGTTCTACAGCCAGACTGCCTGGTTGCAAACCCAGTCCTGTCTTTGGTGGCTGTGTGTCCTTGGGCAAGTTACTTACTTTCTCCATATCTCCTATTTACCTTTTATAAATGAGTACAATAAAAATGTCTATTTCATAGGATTGCTATGATAATTAAATGAGTTAATAAAAATAAAGCACTTTGAACATTACCTGGAGTATAACAGTCACTTGATCAGTATTACATATGATGTATGATGATGATTCCCCATACCCATCCCACAACTCCAGGAATACTGGTTATATTTAGTAAGTATTCTCCAGAGAAACAGAACCAATAAGAGACATGGAGATACAGATAGATGTTTGAAAATTAATATTTTAAAGAGATTTCTTGTTAGGAATTGGCACACACAATTATGAAAGCTGAGAAGTACAAAGTCTACAGTTGGCATACTTGAGACCCAGGGGAGCTGGTAGTGAGGTTCTAGTCCCACTCCAAAGACCCAAGAACTAGTGAGCTGAGGGCAGGGGAAGACCAATGTCCAAGCTCAAGTGATCAGATGGAACCCCTCTTACCCATTTTTTTTTCCATATAGGTCTTCAATAGATTGGATGAAGCCCACCCATATATGGGAGGCAACCAACTTTACTCAGTATACCAATTATATCAAATTAAATGTTATTTTCATCAGATATACCATTACAGACACACCCAGTATGATGTTCAACAGAATGTATGAGCATTATTTGGGTTACTCAAGTTGACACATAAAATTGTCCATCACACTGGGATGGTAAGCAGTCCCCTAAGCATGCATGAAATGCTTCCTTAAACAATGCTTACTTTATATTATTGACTTTCAGAATGGCCACATGTTTTTCAGTTCCTATTAATGTAGTTTTTGAATATATGTAAGATTCTGTGGGGTCCAGAGCTGATGGCCAAGAAAGAATTCTTGAGTTGTAGGTCTTTGGTACAAAATGGCAGATTTATTAAAGCATGGCCCAGGTGTCCTGTTCCAGCTCATCATCGGATATGTGGCTGGGCCATCAGTGCTCCTCCAGTGCTAGTCCAGCCAGCCCAGATCAGAAAACCCATCTAGCCAAACCACAGAAAAGTAAAGAATAAAAAGGAAAAGATAAAAAAGCTTTTTTTTTAAGCCAGTAAGTTTTCTGGGTGGTTTGTTGCACAACATTAGTTAACTGGCGCATAAATTGGAACCAGAAGTTGGGTAGCTGTAACCATAACTTAGGAGAACAAAGTTAGGCCTTGGTGGTAGGAGTGGCTGAGAAGATACTGGAAAAGTGGTGAGGAAACTGTTAGCAAAGACCAGGGAAATGATAAATACGTCCGTAGTGGAGACTAGGCTGGTGGGCTGCAAGAATGATGACCCATGTTATCAGTAGCAAAACAACTAACAAAGCATTGTCTACAGTAACTGGAAAGATGGCAAATAGCTAGCAAACTTCTGATCCTGGCTAAGATTTCCCAACATGTGTTGGAAAAGTTCATTGGGTGCTTTCAGCGGCGACAGTGAGTAAGATGAGCCAAAGAAAGAGCAGTTGTGCTTGCAAGCACAATTTAGAAGAAATTTAGAGGACCAGGGACTTGCTAGATTGGAAAATAACACTGTTTCACATCTTAGTCTCTTCAAAGGGGCAAAGGGTCTTAAGAAATAGCTCAAATCAAAGATCTGGCTGTAAGACCCTTTGTTAAGACTTTCGAAACTGGGAAGCCTGGGTGGCAGTTGAGCATCTGCCTTCCACTCAGGGCATGATCCCGGGGTCTGGGATCGATTCCTATATTGGGATCCTTATGGGGAGCCTGCTTCTCCCTCAGCCTATGTCTCTGCCTCTTTCTGTGTATCTCTCATGAATAAGTTTTTTTTTACTCTAAAAAAAAAGGCTTTCAAAATGTTTAAGGTGATACTAGTGTGAAATAATAGAGAACATACATATATTGGCATCTACCCCTCATTCTTGGCACAGAGCTCCTAAAACCCTTGTGATTTCCTAAGTGGTAAGAGCACTAGAAGCATCCTTTGTTCTAATATTTGGTCTCTGATCCCAGTTCCTGACAAAGAATTCCTAACTCCCTTGGAATTTCCTGGGTGACAGTAGGGTCTTTTGTTCTAATGAGGTGACTTTTGGTGGGCTCCTAGATGTGGGCTGGTCACCAAAAAGATCAAGCCAGGATTAGAAGCTTAGAAGTGTCAGCCCTATCTCTTAACCTCCAGAGAGGAAAGATGGGCTGGAAATGAAAGTAATGTTCCATCATGCCTACATAATGAAGTCTCCATAAAAATCCCTGAAGTGTGGGGTTCAGAGAGCTTCTGGGGTGGTGAGCACATCCACATACTGAGAGGTCTAAGTACCTCAATTCCACAGAGACAGCAGCTGTGCTCAGGTCCTGTGCTCAGGGCCCTTCCATACCTTATCCTATGGATCATCTGGCTGTTCATCTGTATCCTTTATCATATCCTTTAATAAACCAGTAATTATAAGGAGGTGTTCCCCTGAGTTCTGTAAGCAAATACTTGGATCCAAGGGGAGGAGGTCATGAGAACCTCCAATCTGTGCCCAGTCAGATGGAACTTGTGGGTACTCTTGTGATTGGCATCTGAAGTATGTTGTGTTGGAGGGTTGAGGGAGTAGTCTTGTGGGACTGAGCCCTTAACCTGTGGGATATGATGCTGTCTCCAGAAAAATAGTGCCAGAAGTGACTTAAATTGTAGGACACCCAGCTGATGTCACAGAATTGCTTGATGTGGGAAAGAAACCCCCACAGTTCTGGTGTTGGAAGTGCTGGCATGTGGTGGTCGTGTGAGAGGACAGGAGAGAAGTTTGAGGCAGGGGGAATATTGAGGTTTTTCTTTAAACCTCATAAACCAGCCCAGCTAGACAAAAGAACTTTATGGATCTGTAGGTTGCCGTCCCACAGAAAGCCAAACCTGTGAATGAGTCAGGAAGGAAAGGCCTATGTGGAAAAGAAGGATGGGTGTAGCTTTTGTCTGGTGGAGCGGACTGTAATCCAGTACAAAGACTTTCAGGGGGCTGGATGAGCTAAAACAGATTGAGACAATTCAAAATGAAAAGAAGTCTCTTTGCCTTTGAGTGTTTGGGAGTGGGAAGCAGGATGAGAAAGCCACCCAGCCAAAAACGTGGCTATTTCCTCAAATAAAAGAACGTCTCAGAGGGTTCTGTTATAAACACAGGGTCAGCATCTGAGGTGAGAGCTTTCTTAAATCAAGCTTCCTTGCCCTAGTCCTGGCCTTGGGTTCTAGTACCACCTCTGCCACTCACTACAGCATGTCCCCAGGTAGGTGGCTGAGTACCGGGTCTCTGCTTCATCCATGGTAAAATGAGGAACTTGGCCTAGATTTCTGAGAAACATTTTAAATGACAGGGTCCTCTTTGCTACAGGCTGACTCAAGAGCTCCGATGGTGGAAAATCAGACGTACACTAAGGAGAATAAAGCATGTGGCCACAAAGCAGGAGGAAATGGCTAAACAGTCTTTTCTAAGCAAGAGTGGAGAGAGGCCCTCTGCAATACTTGATGCCAGCTGTGAGTAGAAAACAAATAATTTCTCTGATAACAGAGTTGGGATTATGTCAAGCAAAATGCCCCCAGTCTTGATATACAGGTATATGAAGTCATGGACCAAGCATCAGAATTTTATGATGTGAGTCTCCTCTGGAAGCAAGGCCTGGTACAGACAGGGGTCTGAAGGATGAAAATGAAGGACCAGTCTTGAATGTGGTGCCCTTCACTTCTGCTGCCTCGTGTTGGTCAGAACTCAGTCAAAGGGTTACTCAGAAGTGCAAGGAGGACTCAGAAAGGTGATATAGCTGAATGTCAAGGAGGAAGGGGAAATCGGGGGAAGGGTGGTAGAAAAAGATAATCTGAGGAAGTGTTGAATGGCAGTGGAGTTCAGTGTATTTCAAAATTATTATGATTCTTATTGTGGGATAGGTTAGCGTTACAGGGTGTTAGTTAGTGTTAGTTAGTGTTAGAGGGTTTTATTTCCAAAATAATATATTGCTTAGAACCCAAATATATACAGCATATAAAAGCAGAGTGCTCTCTTTGAAGTGCAGGCTTTGGAACAAGGCAAAATCGAATTCATGTCCAGTTTCGGCCACGTGGTGTCCCATCCAGGCTTAGGAGACCCCAAGATGATTAAGAGCTTGCACTCTGCAGCCAACCAGATCTGGGTTGTATGTCAGTTCTGCTCTTTGTTAGCTATGGGATGTTACTACTTTTCTGAGCCTCCATAGTACCAGCTCTAAAAAGGAAAGATTATATTACCTATCTCATAGGATTTGGAGAATTAGATGACTAGTATTATGTATGTTTACTTTCTGCCTGACCCATTGTAGGGTAATCAATCAATGATAGTGTGTTTATCATTTCTCGTCTCCAGGGAACGCTCCCCAGGGATGAAAGCAGAAAGCCTAGGTCAGGTTTTACACAAACACTAACACTAGCAAGTCAACCAAGAGCATGGCCTAGGCCAGGAAAAGAAATAAAAGGCATTCCTGCCAGTTCAACTTCAGAGGGCCACTCATGTGGGTGCCCAAGGCAGCCAGTGACTAGAGTTCCCTGGGAAACTCCAGCCAGAGCCCCAGACTCTTCCCAGGTGGCCTCAAGAGCAGAGCTTCTCATTAAAGACACAGCCAGGAGGCACTTTGTGAGCCTTCTTCTTTTTGTTGAGAACTTCCTTGTTCCTCTACTCTCCCTGCTTCCATGTGAAATGCATTTTTGACAGAGAAGATGAGATCCAGTGTGTTGTGGTTTTTTTAAAATGCAGCATCTTATTTGCCATATCACAATTCAAAGCTAAAATTGGGAAGGAGATGGAAATAATTAGCAAGAAGCCCTGGGATGTGGGAGTTTTTGAAAACACAATGATATCAATATTCTTGGACTGGTTGCTATTAGGAGCAGAAGGATCCTTAGCAACCTTCTGGTTGGGTGCTGGTATTTTCAAACCAAAATAATTAAGTATGAATCCTGACTCCACTACTTAATAGCTATATGACCTTGGGCTAGCCTCATTTTCCTCAATTATAAGATGGAGGGAATAATAATACAGCTCAGAGTTGTTGTGAGGGTCAGATGAGATCACATGTGGGAAAACTATGATGTAAGGTATAAAGATCTATGTGGACATTAGATGTTGGTTTTATTATATGTCACCTCACTTCCACAAACCCTGTGAATCCTTGAGATCCTCTGTTGGCCAAGGGAATGCAAAGAAGTATGAGGAACTCATAGTCTGGTATGGGAGAGATGTAACTCTTTGACCCAATGCCAGGAAAGGATGAGTATGGCTTTCCCATCCTGCCCTTACCATGTCCCTGCCTGAGGAGCGGAACTGGCTTCCACTGTAGGATCATTACTCATAGCTGGTAAGGTCAAGGAACATTCCCTGACCACAGCTGGACCAGTCAGATTTCCTTCCTTGGAATTAGGCACAAATTTAGTTACTGGGCTGTAGGGCCTATGTCTGTGAGGTCTTGGAAACTCAGGAGCCAAAGTAGGCATTTTGGTGGGGGGGTGTACATTTTAGGGTTTTGTGTGCTAAAGAGCAAGTAGAGAACTTGTTGGCAAAGATAAATAAGAGAAGGGAGCAGATGTGTAGCACGAAAAGGACAAACAAGCAAGTGAGAGAGAGAGAGAGAGAGAGAGAGAGAGAGAGAATTCCCCTTTGGTATTTACTGTCACGAAGCCTGAATGCCTTCCTACTCTTGGGTCAAAGTGAGGCATTCCTAGAGTCTTATATTCCTCTCCTACCTTTCTATCTCCCCTCTAAATGAATTTTGATTGGGTTTCTCTTAAAATCTACAATCCAAAGTGAAACAAGATAACTGTACAAAACATCCTGGGCTCATGAGAACAGAGCACTGCATTCTTCCAGGACAAGTAGATGTAGAGAGGAGCTTTATGGAGCCTAATTCCCTTGTTTCAGAGAACTGGAGACCAAAATCCAAACTGACATGAAGAATGTCCCCAAGCTTACACAGCTACTAAGTATAGAGCCAGGACTTCAATCTAAGTCTGACCTCCTAATTCCAGAGAAAAATCTGATGGTAAACCATGAGGATAAATGCAAACAAGAAGTCCCCCTTCTCTATCAGCTTATCAAGTCTCAATTTAAGCCTAGTTGAAGCCTCCCCTCATCCTTTTTTTTCTTCTGATTTGGCTACTTAGTGCATATTTCCTTTCATTGCTCTTTTATATTTCACTCATCTCCCTGACCTGCCTGTCTGCCTAGTCTGAAGCTTTTATGCAGCTGAGAAGCAGAGTTCTAGAGTGAAAAGGGCAGAGGACTGTTGAGTCTTACCTGGGGTCAAATCTTGACTCTGCCTTCTATGAATTTGACCTTGGGATTAATGCTAGCTAATGACGATGACAATTATTTATTGAGTTCTCACTATGTGCCCAATACAGCTCTGTGTGTCTTACGGTACATATTTAATTGTCTCAACAATGCCAGGAATAGGGGTGGTTAATCTGTGTTTACAGAAGAAACTGCGGTTGACATAAGTGACAACGATAACTGAAGTGCATGGTTAATAAGAGGCAGAGCTGTAGTTAACAGCACCAGTGCCACAGTTTCTATTCAGGATGAGGATTTGCAGTGTGGCTGCACAGAGGTACTTGCAGACTTGATCTAAATCAAACTTTGCAGAACAGTACTTTAAATTAGAATGTGTTAGATATTAATAGAAATAGCAAAAAAATTCTAAAAATGCTTTGACTCATTTTTATAGATTGAGAAAAGAGCAGATGTCCATATGAAAAACTAAAGGCCCCTGAAATGTTAGCTTTGCGGGGGGCTAATGACCAAGGAACATCTTTCTTGAGAATGTGGCCATGAATTCCTGCTCTCCTCATGGTAGCACAGTACCTCTCCAAAACTGACTGAGCTGCGCGGCATGGAGCTGCTGTCCCCAAAGGAAAGGATAGGAACAGAGATGTCTATGAAGGTCTGAGCATGCCTCCTGCAGTATCAGTAAAGGGAAAAATCATAAAATCAGTTGAATAGTTCATCTGTGATTAATTTCTGTGTAAAAAAAAATCCCCAAATAATTAGACTAAGTTAATGGGTACAGCAAAGCCCACAGCCTCTGCTCTTCATCTGTTTGTTATAAATGGAACCACAGAACCCTCAGAGGCTGGTATGAGGCCTAATTTACATTTTCTGTTTTAATATTTGGCAAAAAAAAAAAAGGCATCTCGATCCATGGTCATCATTTATAGGCTTTATAGATCCTTAGTACTTACTACTTTCTTATCCCCCAGTTTAAACAGAACCATTAGAAAAAGACTGTTGACAAGATGGTGGGTGTGCCAACTCCAAACCCAGCATTCCTTCCAACTGGAGCCACCCCTCTAGCTACTCCCCATCCCCTCCTGACCCTGGTCTCCCTCATCTGCATCCAGGGCTTTCCTGTTGCCTTCTGGACCCTCTCCTGAATTAACATCTCCCACTCTTTCCTCTCTCCCTCATCCTGTGTCCCTTTTTAACTGGGTTTGGCCTATGAGGTCACATGTGTTGAGGTATTTTGTAAATAGTAGTGTATTATATTAGATATGAATAGCTCCCAGTTTGTAAGTATCTACTGGGTTCCCAGCCTTGCGCTGAGTACTTTGTATGTTTAGCTTCATTAATCTTTACAACAAGCCTATGAGGGAGAGTCTATTATCCCCATCCTACAGATGAGAAACTGAGAAGTTGAAAGGTTCAATGATGTCCTCAAGGTCACAGATTAGATACTGACACAGGGTCTTAGAATTCTGAAACCCATACCTATAATGACTCTGCTGTTATAGCCATTATGGACAATAATTACTGCTCCTAGTTAATGCCATTGAAGTTAAGACTAGAAAGAAATATCTTTTTCAGACTTCAGCTGTCTATCTCTTGAGTCATCATCCTTCCAAAGAACACTGCATAATAGTAAGCAGATGCCATTGCCCCTGAAGATGGGCCATAACCATCTGAAAGCAATGATGCCTACACCAGATAATGTCTTTTGATGCCCAGTACATGCCCCACCCTTTCTAACTCCCCTTTGTACCATAGAGGTTGAAAACCTAGAAATTACATTTCCCAGAGCCCCTTGTCAGCAAGGGTTTGGCTAGACTCTGTCAGTGAGAGATCTGGAAGATGGATGACAAGGAGAGACATTGTTTTCTGAAGTAGCTGTGGAGTTGCCAGGGCCCTCTGATGCCACCAGCATCGGGATCCTGGTGGTAGCTTTACTGGGATCCCTACATATACAGATTCCTTGACAATGAGCAGCCACCTTCCCTATCCTTGCCCCCAGCCCTTCCAATGGTTTTGTAGGCCTCTATCTCCCTTTATCAAGTTTAATTCCAACCTGAAATACCTAGAGTAGCTTGTTTTCTTGACAGAACCCTGGCTGGTACATTACCCTGACTGGTAATGAAACTTTAATAATAAAACTACAGATAAACTAATATATATTATATACATTCAAGACATTGTATATCCATGTATACACACACATACACACATACATTCAAGACTGTTTTTGAAGTTGGAATAACAACATAAATAAGAAATAATACTTTCCCTTGAAGAATGTATGCTGTTATATTTTATAAACATTCATTTAAAAATGAATACAAATAATAAGAAAAAGAGAGAAATTTAGGAACAATAGATAGAACAGTAGAATGAGTTTGAATTAGAGGGCAAGATGTACCTGGGCTCTGCAATCCCCTTACTGTTCAACCAAGGACAGTCACTGCAAAGCCTCCTTTTAATTTTGTTTTTAAGATTTTATGTATGTATGTATGTACGTATTTGAGAGAGCACTCATGCACACAAGTGGGTGAGGGGAGAAGCAGAGGGAGAGAACCTGAAGCAGATTTCACTCTGAGTATGGAGCCCAGTGTGGGGCTCAATCTCATGACTGTAAGATTGTGACCTAAACTGAAATCGAGAGTCAGAAGCCCCTTTGCAGAACCCCAACACATCTTCCTAACTTGAGTTTTGGATTTGGGTAGGCCAAGATGACTATTGACCTAGGGTAATACTTTGCATTGTAAAATGGGTTTTTTAAGTACCAAAATTAGCACATACAGCCAGGACTCAAAATTGTTCAGTTACTGCCTGAGACACAACACATTTAATGAATATGGCCCAGAGTGGAATTTTTCATCTTTTCTTCATGTCTTCCTCAAACATAAAAGGATGTCTGCAGTATCAGGGTCTCCAAGATGGCCTCCAGTGGTTTTCCAGTTTTCATGCCAATGGGGAGGCCCTTCCTACTCCAAATAAGGAGGGCCTACCTGTGTAACTAACGAGATACTGCTGAAATGACTGTGTGGGGGACACATTGCAAAGTCCATTCTTTCCTTGTTGGATCACTCACCTTGGGGGAAGCCAGTTACCATGTCATGAGGACACGCAGTGGAGAGGTCCATGTAGTGAGGAACCTCCTGCCCACAGCTTTGTGCATGCGCCAATGCAAAAGTGGCTCTTCTAGGCCTTGTCATGGCTTTAGCTGACACTTTGACTGACACTTCATGATGGACCCTGAGCCAGAACCATCCTACTAAGCCACTCCCAAATTCCCGACCCACTGAAATTGTGAGAGATCAGTGTTTATTTTTGTTTTAGGTCACTAAGGTTTGAGCTAGTTTATTGAGTTACACAGAAGTAATTAATATAGAGCACTAAAATTCAAGGTTCAAAAATTCAAGATTCATTGAAATGCATCAAATCTCTTGCCCTCTCCTCTCTTCCAATAATCCAGCCTTCTGGGACTCTCTTCCCTTTCTACTTTAATGGAAACCTCTCACCAGCCTTCCCTGTTCCATCAGGTTACACCCCCATCCCCTTTCTCCTTACCATGGCCCCCCACCCCCATGACATGTTCTTGACATGTCATGTCTTTGCACAGAGAGCAGGGATTCTACTTCTTCGGTTCTCATTATCCACCATTTTTTGAAATCTTTTCTATCTTCAGAGATGAGGGGAAGAGGAAGTGGAGGGATGCTAAGTGGAAAAAGAGAAAGGATGGTGGACTGTAAGTAAGTTTATCTCATCATAGAACATACAGGGTTAATGTTAGAACTAATTAAGGTGATGGATGTGCGATGCCCAGTTTAGTGGATGATAGAATAGATAAACAGTCTTAGTCTCCTCCTTTCTCTTCCATGCCCCACTCCGCCACTCTTCCAGCCTCACGGAGCTCCTTGAGGTTCACCTCAGCCCTTCACATCTATTTGCATTCACATTTTCTCTTCTGTTGGATAGGAATACCATGTGTCTTCTTGACTCTTTGGTAACCTTTTATTCAATCCACTAAGTCAGCTTATGTTTTAACAATTCTGGAAAACTTTCTATGTCATCCTCAGGTCAATAGCACCATCTATGTTCTTCCTCTATGTTCCCATCTCTATATTACTAGCATTTGTCCACTGCTATAATTATTGCTCTCATTTATCACTCCCTGACCTGTCTTGAAGGGCCTCAAGAGCAGGAAGTATGTTCTCATGTTTTTGCCCCTGCCCTGGTACAGAATTTGCCATAGAGGAGAGAAGAAAAGAAGGTGAGAATGGAAAGGAAGGAAGGGAAGGAGTCATAAATATTGACTGGAACATCCATTTGTCGTTCTTCTGACTTCCTATGAGGGAACCACCCCTCTCAGTGCTCAGTCTTGGTATTGGGGTATGATTGACTCCACCCTGAATAGTGGGCTTGATTGATCCATAGAAATCACAGAATTCCAATTCCCTGACTACAGATTGGTTCAGAGAGTGTATAACCCAATCAGAGACATTCCCTGCATCTTCAGAGGAGGACAAGCCTCCTTCCTCTATAAGAGATATCAAAGATCCTCTTCTCTTCCTGATTGACACAAGGAAGTGTGCAGCCTTGGGATCTGCTGGCACCCTCTTGTACTTCAGAAGGAAAATCTGTCTGAGAATGAAGCAAACATTTAGAGAGAGGCCAGAAATGGGGAGAGGAAAACAAAAAAAACAAACAAAAAAAACTACATCCTGATTGCATTGTCTGAGCCCTGGATCAAGCCACAGCTGAAAGTGTGAAACCCTGGTTTTCAGATCAGAAAATTCTATTATCAAAGTCAATTTCAATTCTTCCACTGGCTATATGAAGAGTAATAACTACTAGGAGAAGAAAGGAAAGGAAGAAGTTAAATTTTCTCATCTAAATTGTCTAAGATAAATACAATTTGATATTCAAAGGAATGTGTTTCATTTATCTAGAAAATGCATCTAGAATTTTTTTACTCCCCATTGATGTCAGGTGAGAAAGACATTGCTGTGCCTATCTGCCCAACTAGATGACAGGCTCATTAAAGGCAGAAACTATTTTTTCATTTGTTTAGTCATTCATTTGACAAAATTGAGCATCTTCCAAGTCAGGCACTGTGCTAACACAGGGAGAAGATAAGGTCCTTATCAAGTGGAGGAGACAGACACATCTGTTTATCCTCTACAGTATCTAGCACAGAGCCCTGAATATCAAGGGTGGGCAATAAAAACCGATGAATTATTTCATGACTTCTCGAGCGCAGCTGCACAGCAGCTGAGAGCTGGTTACCAGGGATAAGAAGAGAATAGGAAATTGGAGCCTGGAAAGAATGCTAATTTGGTCCAGGTTGAAGGAACTGGAAAGGGAGTTATAAAAGAGAATGCCATTTGAGAGACTAGGTCAATCAGAAAAGATTTGAGTTCAGGGACTAGCTGAAGACAAGCTGACCAGTTTCAGACTTGCTGGCAACCAGGAGGAGCCTGGGAGAAAGCATGTGAGTTCCCTGGGGCCAGATGAGGTACAACGGGAGCCAACCTAGGGAGGAGAGAGCCAGGAGTATACAACCCCGACCATCCTGATAAGCCAAGTCCAGTGGAGTCGTGTATCTGCACTCCCTCCCCACCTCTCCTCAAAGTGCCCTCCTGGCCCCTGGCTGCCAGCAAGCTCTTCTGCAGAGCCCTCCCTGAAAGCTTCCTGTGCTTGCTTCTGCCTACAGAATAAAGTCTTCAATCTAGCAGAAGTGCTTGCCCACACCAGTCTGCAACCAATTTCTAGACTTGTGTTGTACCTTTAATCCATGTGGAACTTGGACATTTACATTATTATACCTTGTTTACATTTTTCCCTTATCCCTGTCTTCTAGGCAGACTATATCGTATTCATCCCTGCAGCCCCAGCACCTGGCTCAGGTCCTGGCTTCTAAGCTCTCACGAAGTGATGGGTGAGACACCGTGGTCAAATGATCAAGCAGTTAAGCAAGGCTCACTGTTAGGTACCCGGTTTCCACACTTAACTCAGGAATCTGGGGCAAGTTATCTGACTTCTCTGCACTCTGAATTTCTCATCCCAACACAGCAATTGTAGTTACAGGTACTTCTAGTCATTAAGAGGGTTACATGAACTAATACATGAAAAGTAGAGAGACCAGTACCTCGCAAAAAGGGCTAAATTTAAAGCTAGGTATTATCACTGCCCAAACTTGGGCATTCAAGGTTAAACCTGACAACTTCTAAAATCACAGCCCAACTTTAAAAGTCAGATTCTAAGAAATCAATCATCATTGGAGCTAATGATATGCATTTGTATGTAGAGCACTTTGTGGTTAACAAGCATGCTTTCTCCTTTTTTAACATCCTTAGCCCAGCACCAGCAAGCAGAGAGTACGCTTAATAAATGCCCGCACAACAGGATGCAGGAAGCTACTGGCCTGCTCTCAGTGTAGGTGCTCACCAGGTGTTAGCTTCCTAGGGCTGTTGGAACAAATTATTGCCAACGAGGAGGCGTAAAATAGCAGAAATTTTTCCCTCATGATTCTGGGGACCATACATTGTAAATCAAGCTGTTAACAGGGCCACCACTTCTCCTAAGGCTCTGAAAGAAATCCCCCATGCCTCTTCCACCTTCTGGTTGCTCCAGGTATTTCAAACTGGTGGTGGCATAACTTTTATCTCTTCCTCTGAACTCCCATGGCCGCCTCCTCTCTGTGTCTGTGTCTTCCTCTCTTCTGTCTCTTATAGAACATTTAGGGTCCATTCAGGTAATCAGGATGATTTCATCTTAAAATCCTCAAATTAATTACAGTTACAAAGACCTTTATTCAGATAAGATCTCAGATGGACATATATGTGGGGTGTGCCAACCTCCACCCACTCCCCCAGGCATGACTTCAGAGTAGACCACACCTGCTCTGTCAAGAGCCAATGGGTCTTCTTAGATACATGCACAAGAGGGGCAGGCACAACTTGCCCCAGGGAAATATGTACCCAGGCCATCCCTCCCTGACAGATTTTGCCTGCTGGGTTGAGGGGTAAGAAAACTGCTGTAAACCCAAACCTGTATCCCTGAGAGTCAAAGCTAGAGCTCTGACCAAAGCTAGCAGGCAGGAGAGCACAGCAAGGGTTCTCATCAGGAGCACAAAGGGTATCTGGGTTCAACACAAAGGGCTCTGGTTTTCTTGGGGCTGGGCTGGCCCCTGCACAGCCTGGACTTGAGGCTGGAAGACTGTAGACCCTGCCTTCCAGCACGGGGTTCCGATTTGAGAAGCTTTGTGAGTGTGAACTGAGAGAGTTCAGCTCTAGAGCCAAGCCAAGGGACACTGCTGGAGGACTGACAAGGGCATCACTGTTGTGGACAAGCCTTTGAGTGACGGTGCCAGGCCAGGCACCATCTGCTGAGAGTGGGAAGTAAAAGCAACTAAAGCCTAGTCAGCTTCTCTTATTTGTTCTGGGTGTTGGGCATCTGGAAGCAGGCTGGCCTGAGGAAATTCTGAGCTTGTTGGCCAACTTGACCAAGAGTCAGTTGGGACAGCATGAGTTAGGTGGGGCCCATGAAGTAGAAAACAGACTCTTGCAAATGAGGGCACATAAGAATTTAAGGTGGAAAAAACTTACCCTCTAAGCTAATCATCATAAGAGCTGGCATTTAATTGAGCACATAGTATTAGACTCTGTTCTAAACCTACCGATGGATTAATTCTTTAAATCTTCGGTCTTAATCTTATGCAGTAATATCATCCCCGTTTTATAGATGAGGAAAGTGAGGTCAGAGAGACTAAGTTAGGCCCAAGGTGATGCAGCTAGTAGGTAAGCATTTGAGCTATATTTGAACCCAGGCAGTCTGACTCCAGAGTGCTGGCCTGGCTCTCCCCCACACTGACTGCCAATCGTGCTGGTTATGTTGGAGAGAATGAAGGGACCTCGTTTAATCTCGAGACCATCCCTGCAAAGTAGGCAAGGCAGGGGTTCTGGTTTATTTTGATGATTAGAAAACTGTTCTTCAGAGAAAGTGAGTGGCTTGGTTAATTTCAACCAGCTAGACCTTGGCAGAGCCGCTGTGTAATCTAGATCCTCTGGGCCAGTCCACTGCCATTTCTACTTCTCCCTGCTGACTTCAGCAGAAGGGCTTCTGCATCCTCGGTGACCACATGAGCAAATATTCCTGAGATATGGGGCATGCCCAGGAAAAAGAGAGTAGCCAGAGTTTAAAGTATTGCTGTATTTAGTGCTGAAACCCTGACATCTTCTTAGGGACATCCAAAGTCATTGGATTTATCCAACATTTATCCAGCACTTACTGAGCTCCTGCTCTACACCAGGAATGTGAAGCTTCATCTTTCGGGGTGTCCTGGTCACTAGACCTCCTTCCCAGCACCCTCTCAAAAGCCTGCAAATGTTCAGTCCTGGCTATGGCCTTACCCCAATGAAGAATGACACCTGGATGAATAAGAAAGTCCAGGGACACTGGATTCCAGCTGCAGCCATGACTTTATAAGCGGTGTAATCTTTCTGGGCCTCAATTTCCTTCCTTGTAAAAAGAGAAAATTGGGCTGAATATTTCTTAGATCTCACCATACACTAACTTTCTAGGAGCCTGTGATTTCCTAAAGTTGCATCCATGCCTTCATCTGTGATGGGAATTGATCTGTTCTGATAATCACACCTGCATGGCTGTGATGCAAGTCTTATTCATGCATTCTCACCATCACGCCCTGAGATAGGAATGACTCTCCCCATTTTGCAGGGGAGGGAACCGAGGTGTGGAGGGTTAAGTTCTGGCTCTAGAACCCAACAGCTAGCAAGATTTGAACTCAGGTCTCATGGGCGCCACAGGCCTTGCCCTGGCTCAGAACAATCCCATTCTGTCCATCCACCTCTGAGGACCCACAGCAGCCTTGCTGGGCTCCGACTGCCTCCTCACTGAGCTAAGAAAACAGGACAGCTCTGTGGTCACTTGTCAGGACTGTGGCAGCTCAGATTGCTGAGAGAGAGCCCACTACATTATAAAAGTAAGAGCTTCCGTTCCTAACTTTTGCTGGGCTAGGGCCCCACTCCTAATGGGGTCTGGCCTAATGGCTGTCTGGCTGTCAGGTCCTTGGCAGCTGCTGGCTCCAGGGGGCAACCCACCACCAGGTTTTTGAGGTTTGCTCAGCTTTCAAGTCTGGCCGCATTGAAACATTTGCTAGGCCTAGGCGGAAATGACTCTGGCAGTTGCAGCTGCATCCAAACAAAAATAACTCCACGATGACCAGCAAAGGCCTGTTCTACATGGTGAGGCTCTAGAGGTGCAGGGGGATCTAGACCCCTTAGAAGCCCTACAGCCCAAGGTGCAGCTCATCAGTGAGGACGCTAACAGGCAGGCTCACACCAGTCTAAAAAAGACTCAGATCCAGCTGGAATCATGCACACACATGGAACTGGAACCACATACTGCCCTGTGACCCCCTCCTTCACCGTTTACCATGAGGTCCAGCCAGTTTACTTGTCCCTCATCCCCAGCTCTCCAATGTGCTGTGTGTGTCCACCTGGGGAAGGAAGCCACATGCTCGAGTAGTGAGCTCCCCATAGCACCACCACTGATTGCCTGCAAGTTACCATTCATTTTATTTATTCATGCCTGTTCTGTTACCTACTAGTTGTATGGTCTTCAGGAACTCATTTGACCTCTCTGTGCCTCAGTTTCTTATCTATAAAATGAAGGTATATTCGTGCCTCACAAGGTTGTTATGGGATGAAATGAGGGGTGCCTGGGTGGCTCAGTCAGTTAAGCAGCTGCCTTTGGCTCTGGTCATGATCCTGGGATCCTGGGATGGAGCCCTTAGTTGGGCTCTCTGCTCAGTATTCTCCCTCTCCCTCTGCTGCCCCTGCTGCTTGTGTTCTCTCCTTGTCAAATAAATAAAAATCTTAAAAAAAAAAAAGGATTAAATGAGCAAATGTATATAAAGTGCTTGATACAGTGCCTGACACAGAAGCAGAGAGCCTATGCTATAATCCATGGAGAGCTATGAGTAATCCATGGAGAACAAGTCAATCATTCGATAACTAAGCACAATCATTCTCTATATGAAAATGTTGACAAGCCTACTATGAGTCAGACTCTGTGCTAGGTGCTGGGAGTGAAGCATGACTGTCACTTCTGTAGCATTTGCCGGTTCCCATGGTGTAAATACTCCCACCGTGGCAAATTCCAAATTACAATGTCATGTCACTGAACGCAGAGTTGGGAAGACACACAACAGCTCACATGACCCTGTGCCAGCTCATGCTAGCACACCACTGCTTCTGGTGAACATTTCCTCTGGGCCTCCTGGAAGCTGGAACTAGAAGAGGAGAAATCAGGAACTGAGGTGTCTTCTTCCACCTCCGGGAAGCTGCTTATTCCGATTGCTTCTACTTTTCTCTACATTTGTTATCTAGAGAGAGTTCTTCTTCTTACATATGCCACATCTGACCCAATCTGGGGACTTCATGCCTTAAGGCTCTGAGGATTTCACAGCTTACTAACTCAGTTTTCTAGTGCACAATTCCAGAAATCTGCTTACCCATCTTTTCTTCCTGTGTCAGGCTAACAAGACACTCTCTAGTTTCATGCCTCGCTTTATACACGTCGTGACACTTAACATCTATTTCTTATCTGTTTGCCCTTTTGAATGTGTGAAGTTCATAAGGGCAGGGACACTATCTGCCTGGTGCCTAGGAACAGTGCCTCTCTTGATAAGTATTTGTTGAATTGATAGATCAATGCACAAATGAATTCACAGACCACTGAGAAGGGAACATGTTGCCCAGCCTCAGGTCAGCTTGTCAGCCCTGGTCCACTCAGCTATGGTGAGAAAAGGCCATATGGCTCACAGGGCAGTCTTCCTCAGATATATCTGGTTAATTCACCAGTTAGATTAGACTAACACTGTCTATGGAAATAACATGCACTCCTAGAATCTTGCACCCCTGGAATTGAGATTTATCTATAGGACAGCCCATGAATATTCTGATGGGACATCTCACCTCTAAAGTGTAGCCATTTCCTAGCTTGAGAAATTTCAACTTGAATGTGACCAACCTAGCATACTATTGTGGGATTTACACTTTGGATAGAAGACATTTATTGCTTTATCTATCTGGCACCCTCCTTTTCATTCTAGGAACAGAATTTCCTTTTTGTTGTGTAGAAATCTTCCAATTTCAACTCTATCCACTTATTTCAAGTAGGTGTCACCATGTTCTTTCAAACCCCCTTCCAAGTCACAGTTGATTGGACCAACGGTAAACAAATCCCTCAAGCTGAGTCTCCCATTTTATTCTTGACACCAACAAGAGAGGGTGGTTCAGTCTTTCTCTGGTTGTGGAAAGAAGCCCGAAGCTATGAAATTTAAAAACTGTTTGTAGGCAGGATCTCCAGACACTGATCTGTAGGGAAAGATTATGATTCAGTATGCAGAACACTGGAGAGGGAATGTGGAAGGCGAGAGTGCTGACAGCATTTGTTTGAGATCCACTGAATGTCTGTTCTTTCTGTCCTTTGTTCAGTTTATCCACCCTTCATTTGCTGTAGACCTTCCCCAGCCCTATCATGATTCCGTTTTTGGTTTAAAGGAGTTCTAAACTTGATTTTCTGCCACTTTTGCTGGGTTTTTGCAGACGGATTTTTTTTTCATCACACCTTCCTCTCCTTCCCATGTATATAGTTGAACACTCCTGAGAGCAACCAGAAAGGTCTCTCCCAGTCAGTCAGCCATGATTTTGAAACCCTGAAATTATAGAGCTAGATGCAGCCTTATAGCCAGTATCTAAGGTTGGGATTGAGGCAGGGAGAAGTATTCTGGGGGACAGAATATAAATGGAAAGAGAAAGGAAACTACTCACAGAATACTTACTCTGTGTACTACATGTTCATTTGCTATGTAATCCTCCTAATACCCAGAAGAGGGACCCCATTTTATAAAAGATAAAACTGAAGTTTGAATAGATTAATTTGCTTAAGGTCAATTCATAGTTGAGGTGGAGCTAGGATTTCAGCTCAGTTCACTCCACTCTACCCACCCCTGGAGTTGATTCAACAGTGACAAACCGAAAATCTCTGGTCAGAAATTCCTCTCCCTTGCGCCTTTCAGCACCATTATTTCCCCTGATGGTCAATTCTGCCCAAGAAAGGAAGAGGCTGTGTCCTGACTTTCTTTGCCTTTGCCCTTCTAGTCCATGTGTTTCCCTGTCTCCCCAGTATTTTTTAATCTCTATCTTTTTATTGGGAAAATACTGAACATCAGGACAAGGTATTCTGATATATATATATATATTTTTTTGCAAGTCAAGTCTTTATTTAGCACCCATGGGGTACACAGCACCATTCAAGAAGAGGTTTTCAGTGCATGTAACAAATATACATGTAGAGAACACAAATGCGTAAAATTAAATTACAGATTAAAAAAGTTGTTTTGGAAAAAAGCTTGTAATGGTGGCTTGCTCTGGAATTAAAGGAAAACTTCTGGAGGTCGTGCATTTTGAGGTTTTATTATATTTTTGCATTTTTGAGGTTTTAAAGAGAAGAGAGGCAAATTGGGGAAAGCAGAAAGTCTTCCAGCTTAAGTCTGGAAAATAATATATCTGCTTAACATCATGACTACTCTGGAATTCTCACTGAAAACTTTCTAAACATAGTATTCCAAGGATATACTCTGTTTCCTCTTACTAGGTAATTTTTCCCCCAGTTCTGTTGGAAAGTAATTAACATGCAGCCTATTGAAGTTTAAGGCATACAGCATGATGGCTCGATTTACATAAGTTGTGAAATGATTACCACAATAGGTTTAGCTAATATCCACCTTCTCATAGGGATACAATAAAAAGAAAAAAAAAAAGTTTTTGTCTCTGTGTTGAGAACTCTTGGGATTTATTCTTTTAACGATTTTCCAGTACAAGTGTCCCCCATTTTCCAAATGTTCTCATTAAGTCACTTCATTTTTATGAAAGACCTACATTAGTACCTGTTTTCACTAACCAAAAGAAATTTGAGGAGGATTTTCACTTATATGAAAAAATGCTATTAGGGTACTAATGTAGGTCTTTCCAAAAGATGAAATGGCATAACATGAACTTTCACAAAACAGAGGATATTTTCATTCTAAGCCACTTTGGCTTATGAGAGTTTTCATAGGAATACTCTGCTTTCAGATAGCGAGCGAAATCTGTCTATTGTACAGCAGTGGTAACGACAGCCGTCATGTTGCACATAACATCCCTAGTGATCATTTATTTTATATCTGGAAGTTCGTACCTTTTGGCCACCTTCCTCCCCCCAACCTCTGGTAACCACAAATCTGACATCTTTTTCTATGAGTTCATTTGTTTAGATTCCACACACAGAAAAGCGATCCCACAGTATTTGTCGATGTTGCTGACTGCTTGATGGTTCAGCTCAAATGTAGGCCCAGGCAAGAGTTATCCCATAGGTTCAGGGATGGGGCAGGCCTAAACAATTTTGAGCAAATGAGACAGGAGGGAGGTTTTGGGGAAAAAACGTTGTTTCAGTCTAAAGAGATAAATCGTAGGAAACCAGCTTCTCTCTACTGGGTGAGAAGAAGGAAGCATGTTCTCTTGATTGCTACTGACAACTATTCTACAGGAATGGAAGAAAGCAGCTTTGGCATGAAGCTTACACTGTGGACCTCAGAGCACACACACTGGGTCCTTGCCATGGCCACTGAACCTCTTGTCTACCCAACCTGAGGGCCTCCTGGCCTCAGGGCTCCTCCTCTGTCAGTTAATGCAGCCTAACTCTTTTTGAGTTGGATTTTCTGTGGCCCAAAGATATAAACAACTTTGACAATACAGATACTGATACCAACATTGTTGTGCCTTGTTACTTGACCTTTAGACTGTATCTATGCTGAGTTTGAGTCCTTTCTCTTCTACTTAATAGCTGAGAACGTTTGCTTGGGCAATTTACTTTGTTTTATTTCTGTTTTCTCATCTGTAAAATAAACACAAGGGATACTGTTGCCCTTGAAGGATTGTTGTAAGGATTGAGTTAAAGCACATGAAGCACTTAATGCAGGCTTGGCACAATGTATATACTAGAAATTACAGGGCTATATTGAGGTTGACCCATTCTGTTTCCATTTTTTCTCCATCACCCAGGATGCTTTTCAGCACAAGCCAAGTGGTTAAGAGCTAACATGACCATACTGTTTGTCACCCAGATCAGGATGTTTCTATCTGTGATAAATGTTAAACTAGAAGAGAGGGACAATCAGTCCCGTGAAATCTGGATCTGTGGTCACTTTAGTAATATCAAGAAAGCATCCTAGACAACAACATTTTCCAGGGCAGGTCCTCAAACTAAGATAGGTTATCAAGGTCAGTAGTAAATGTTCAGAGGATCCAAAGGTATAAAATTATGGACAATGATGAACGAGAGTTCTTCACAAGGACACGATTCCTAGAGCTGGACTGTGACACAGAGCTAATGTCTAGCATATTTCCTTTCTGAGTTTATAACAATGAAAACATTTTACAACCTCTTTGTAGACAGTACTCAGCTTTTCTCTAAGACCATATCTGTACAGTGTTTCAACGAGATGGTAGGAAGACAGCATTTAAAGTACCATCTCAATGTAATTATATGAAATGGATTATTACCCCAAGTTGAAAAGATGACTCTTTTTCTTCATTCTCTGCCAGAGCAAATTTCAGGAAATGAGTCCAAACTGAATCTTCCCTGCTGCCACCTCAGCATTGGGGGCAACAGTCTCAGGATCCAAGAGCACATGCCCGGTGGTCAGCAGTGCCAGGCTAGCACTGACCCTAAGAAATCCTTTAGACTTCAGTGAGGCCCTTCATTTTTTTTTTTTTAGTTTATTCATTTATTTATTTTTTAGTATTCTCTACATCCAACTTGAGGCTTGAACTCGTGATCCCAAGATCAGGAATCTCATGGTCATCAGACTAAGCCAGTCATGTGCCCTAGCCCCTTCATGTCTAAGATGCTTGCAGCCAGCTTCCTTTCAGGAGGGAAATCAGCTTGAGGATGAAACTGCCTCACAGAGGAGACCAGAGTTGAGGAATGAAACCAAACTCCTAAACAAACCTAGTCCCTATACCATAGGTATTTCAATTTCATGTGCCTATAAGTATGATTAACTTATGGTTAACTTGGTTTGAATTAGATTTTCTCTTACTTGCCACTGAAGGCCTTTTGGGTTGAAAATTTCTTTGCAGGCATTTATGTAGGCAGAAAGCCCATTCTGGCTCCCAATTCTGGCCATTAAGGAAAGTCACAGCACTGTTCTAATCACTCTTCCTCTGCAGCAACATGACTGTTACAGAACTTTAGAGAATATATTTTATTATCCTATTCATATGAAATTGCCAATACTTGGTCATCTTTACCTATAAGATGGCCATTTCATGTGGCTCAAGCAATTAGCCAGAAGTAGGTGCTTTTTAAAAGCAACAGCTAAGGAGCTTTTCTCTACCTCCAAAATGCATTTCCTGCCATTCCATTTTTCTCCATCCCCATTTCCACCATACAAGCCTAAATTAGTACTGTATCTTGCCTCTCCTGCTCTCTCTCCTGTCCCCCTCCAATCTACTCCCCGTACTGCAACCAGAGTGACCTCTTCAAAATGGAAATCTGATCAGGTGCTCTCCTGTTTGACATCCTTGAATGGCTTCCTGTTCCTCTTAGAAAAGTGTTTCAATAGCCATAAAAAGCTGCCAAAACTTTCTGCAACCTAAACTCGTACCACATCTTGACATTGGCTTAGCTATCTTTCCCCTTCTTAATCATACCATGCTTTCTTACCTCCGTGTCTCCACTTATCCTGTTTTACTAAACCCAGAACTTTCTCCCCTATTACCTGTTGAACTAGGTTCTCTATGGTAAACTTGGGACAGCCACACATCTGGCTAAGATTAAGAACTTCATTTCATAGAACTCTCTTCCTCACTGGCAACAAAAGGAATTCATGTAATATTTAGAAAAGGAAAATGAAGTAGAGTCCTTTATTAATGCAAAACCATGGCAGTCCAACATGGCAGCAGTTTGGTGATGGTCAGACAGAGAGTTTGGTTAGGGGCAGTGGCTAGAAAGGCTTCTCAGACCTCACCACAGCTCCCACCACATGGTCTATGGTCTAACTTTGACAGCTAGATAGACACAACTCAAGATAGATACAACTCAAGATAGACACAACTCAAACCTCCCTGCAAACTACAGCTTTTCCACTGACACCTGTGCTTTAAGCTGGAGTTGTTAGCACCTGCTTCTCCAACTCTCTGACTCTTTCTCCAGATCTTCACTCCCCCAGCTTCTCCCACATTCTTGGAAGCTCTACATTAGACCCTTTATACCTGAAATGTTTAAAGGGATTTTCTTTTCCTGATCAAAGTCAAGCTGTTCCACCTGCCAAGTTCTCCACCTCCTACTTGTATCACCTTAAGTTTCTTCAAGGAGGGCACTCATGACTCTTAAACCAGATTCAGCCCCCCTTTTATATGGGCTCCTGATATACTGCCCTTCATAACACTCTATGTTAGTCAGCTTTGGCTGCTACAAAAAGAAACCCCACAAAAAATCATAGAGTGGGCGGTTTAAACAACAGCCATTTATTTCTCACAGTTCTGGAGGTGGGAAGTCCAACCAAAACTAAGGTGTGACTCACTCAGTTCCTGGTGAAAGCCCTCTTCCTGGCTTGCAGACAGCCACCTTCTTACTGTGCCTTCATGTGGCAGGGAGACAGGCAGGAGGAAGAGGGGAGAGAGAGGACTCTAGTCCACCCTCTTCTTCATATAAGAACACAAATCCCATCATGAGGGTCCCACTCTCATGACCTCACCTAGACCTCATTACTTCCGCAAAGCTTCACATCTCCAAATTCTATCATATTGGTATTATTATTAGGGATTGTGGGGGGACATAAACAATTCAGTCCGTAACACCCTCCTCACATTCAAATTACTATCGAATACCTATTGATCTTCCCTGTTATATTCTAAGGAATTGACACGAATAGGAAATAATTTAGGCATGTGAAAATTTTCTCATTATTGAATCTCTAATGCTCAATAGAATACCAGAAACATAGTAGCTACTCAATAAATATTTATAGAATAACTGGATGAATAAATGAAAGAGAGAGAATATTCTATCAGAAACTTCTATCACAAATGGTCTTAAGTCTATGCAGAAATTTTACATATTGCTAGCTATTTGACTATAATATCTTAAGCATCCAATGAGTACTCTTTATGTTTTTCAATTTGAGTGAGGAGAAAAGGGTCATTCCAGTAGGAAATAACAATTTTTAATGTTTCTAACTGGGGTATTTCTATCAGGCAGGCAAAATCAACTGTGAACTTTATTATTGGAAAATCTCCTTCCTCTTCATTCTTGCTACTAGATACAAAGCACTTGCTCTTGAGGAAGAAGAATGGGGAATAATTTTGGCACATGAAAAACATTTCTCACCAACCCACAGACCACTTAACACTCTGTGCTTGTACTCTTGAGAATAGAGAAATGAAAGCCTCAGCTTTCTTACCTAAACATGATTATTAAAAAACATTCAGTGATTGAAACAAGCCCACTCATTAGGGCTCTACCATAGTGAAGTGATAGCAGGATAGCAGCAAAGTGAAGTTAGCAGAGACAGTAGGGGAATATTTTGCTTTAGTGGTCAAAAGCAGTTCATTTGAGAACTATTCCAAGTCTTTGGGGATTTTACAAGACACTGTAATTTTTTTAATTCACCTGTCCTCTTTCATCTTATATGTATACATTGAATATCTACCATGAACAAACACTTTGCTAGACTGGGGAAAACAAAATTCAATACATCTGGTTCCAACCCCCAAGGGAACACGAAGTCTACTGGGAAAGATGGACAGGTAAAGAGTTATAGGAAGATCTAGAATCATAAATCAAATTAGTTATGTCAAAAATCTAAACATCTCAAACAAAGAGCCAACAAAATAATGAATAAGAAACAAAGAGGAGTATTTCACTCTTATGTAATAATCCAAGGAGGGAAGATATTTTTCTACCTCTATTGTTCAGAGACACAGGTTCCTTTCTTTCTGTTATTCTGCTGGTCCCTATGTTATTATCCTCATCTGAACAGTTGAAGCTTGGTGGCAATGGGTCTGTATTCCCACTAGCAAAAAGGAAAAAGATTACGAAGGAGTATAAGTGAGACATTTTAAGGCCCAGGAATGGAAGTGGGCATATTATTGATAAGACATTAATGTGAACTTGGTCACATGAACATAGCTAACTGCCATCACTACACTGAGTGATGTAGTTTCTGGCTGTCTGCATGTCAAGTGCCACTTGTCCATGTACCACTTGATTGTTAAAGAAGGAGAAAAGAAATGTTGTGGGCATCTTCCTTCCTTAGAATGAGGGCACCAGGGAAGTTGTCATAGAATGAATGTCTTTCAAGTTGTGTCTTGAAGGATGAGTAGGACTTGATCATTCAGATGAAATGGCAGAGTGCTCTAGGAGGCAGGAGCAGAATGTGCAAAGACAGATAATTATTCCAGCAGGGGCTCTGATTTAACGGGATGGATGAAATTGCTGTCATATCTCATGGCTTTGTAGGTCTTTCTGAGATAACATGAAGTCCAGTCCACTCTAGCCCAGTCCACTACATAATCAAAACTCCAAACTCATCCATTGTGAACTTCTCCCCTACCCCAGACCTGGAAACCTGCAATAGGAGACAGACACATGGTTGGTACCTCCCTCTTTCCTCATTCTATGCCTTCTCCTTTAGTGCATTGTTGCTTGGGGCCCCTCAAGGATCTGAAAGGAAGACAGAAAAGTAAAGGATCAAGTTTGCTTTACTGATACAGTTGTGCTCTGGCTTTGAGGTCTCCTTATGTGGCAGAGGCACAATTGCTGGCTCTTTATCCTGTGGGACACTTTAATGGGTCCCTTGGAGGTTCCCTACTAGACACCTCCTTTCCAAAGTTCTCCTGGACAGGCATTTCCTCCTCCTCTCTGGCCAGAGGGTAGCCTACCCCTCTGTCAAGTTACATTACCACCCCAGGCAGTCCTCCTGGGATGGGTCCCTCTTAAGGTGACACAACTCTGGCCCTTCCAGGAGGACTTTATTTAGTCCACAAGGAAGATGCCCCTGTACTTGCCATAGTGGAAATGCAGCAACCAGGAAAGTCTTTTCTGTATTTTGCTTTGCCACATGCAACAGCCTTTAGATTTCTCCCTTGAGAGTCACCGGGTCCTCCAAATTCCAGAGAACACATGCAAATCTCTCTGAGTGATTCTCTTAAAACATTGTCATCATATGGTTCAAGGTAAAGGGAAAGTACCATAAGTAGATAGGAAAGATGAAAACTAGCATACCTGCAATTCTTCAAAAACAGTTCTTCCTACTGATCTGGTTAAGAGCTAGTGCTGGGAGACCCTCTTAGTGAGTCAGGCATAGTCATTCTCTCAGATCTTTAGGATGTGTGGATGTTCTTAACCTTTTGGTCCTCAAATAAAATTCCCAAGAAAGCAGGAGCAGTCTCTCACTTAACAAACATCCTGCTAACCTTATACAATGAAGTGTTGCTGGGGTTTTTGTTATTGTTCAAGTTTTTCAATATTGCATTTATGGCATATTTTCTAATTCATTGGTTCATCAAAACAGTTGATCATTGTTTGAAAGAGAAGTCACAAAAAATAAAAAATAAATAAAAAAAAAGAAAGAGAAGTCACTGTGAAACAGATACTTTAAAAATGACACAAAGAACAAAGATGACTCATGTTTTATCCACCATGGTAGAGGACACTTGCTGTACCCTAGCCAACATCCAGTTACCCTCTTCTACTAAGAGAACCTGGGCCAACCAAATCCCTTCCTGGTTATCCTCCTCCTCCACCTCCAGTCCCATGAATGGTCATTCATCAAATAAATTTATTTATTGAGCACCTACACTATGCTGAGCACTGTCCTAGGTGCTGAGGATACATTCCTGTAGAAAACAAAGTCCCTGTACTCAAGGAGCTTATACTTTGGTTGAAGGAGGGAAAGACACTAAGCAAAGTAAGTAAGTAAAATGTATGGTATGTTAGTAGATAATAAGTGCTCCCGTAAAGCACTTCCCCCGTGTTATTCCAAAGGAGGAGAGATTTGTAAGGTAGGACGTAGTAGTCCTGGGAGCTGGCTTTCTGGTAGTGACTGATATGTAAACACAATTATAATACAATGCTACTTAAGTGAGTCAGATAGCAGGGTGTGTGCAGAATGCGAAGTGACTAACCCTGCTCAAGGGCATCAGAGAAGATTTCACTGGCTTTCTGTTTGGAGAACACAAAGTTGTATTATAGAAAAGTCGTGATAACTATCTTCAAATGTTAGCTCTGGCAAGGCTTTCCCTAGAGCCCCAGGGAGTTACCACTGGCCCCTCCCAGTGCCTGCTTCAGCTTGTGCATTCATTTCTTTCTACTGTTCAGCACTGAGGCCAGAAGCAGTTCTAGGTGGAGAGCTCCTTCTCCCAAAGTGCTAACATTTTGATGCCAAGAAATCCTCACCACACTTCAGAGTCCTTCTGTCTTTCTGCTCTGTACATCCCCTTCCTCCAGAAAAACAGAGCAAAATTTGTGATTAGATGTTGCAATCTATTATTGATTAAGGGAAGACATTGTACTGCAAATGCATACACTCAAGTGTTTTTTTCAAGTAGGTAGTTTCTGGTTCAGGGACTTAGTGTTTCTGTGGGTCCTGCATCCAATTACACTTCTCTGAGAAGAGTATCCCTGTTTTCTCTTAGAGACTCTCCTTTCCTCAGCCCCAGGCCATGTGGATCAGGGACCTAATTCTTCCCCCTAAATCCAGTTGTGGGCACATTGCTGAAACATGACCAATAAGAGTGCCACATGCCGATGGCCACAGTGATAAATCAAGGAATTGGCACAAGACCCAAGCTCAAGCTGGCCAATGAGAGCTAATTAATGAACATTAGCTTCAGGGTTTTGCTGATAAGGTATCATCTTAAACCTGCTGGAGATGAAGAAAGAGATGATCATGTGGCTAGAGCTCACTTGAGAATGAAGCCAGTATCAAGGAAAACAGATCTGAGAGATATAACAACACTATGCTATAATCGCAT
Source organism: Canis lupus dingo (assembly GCF_003254725.2). Lineage (NCBI taxonomy): Eukaryota > Metazoa > Chordata > Mammalia > Carnivora > Canidae > Canis > Canis lupus. The sequence continues at coordinate 45,974,630 of NC_064247.1, read as the reverse complement.
TGTTTGTGCTCCTAGATCTAGTTATACCTGAAGCTGTTATTCTTGAACTTTTCACTACGTGAGTCAGTAGGTTTCCCTTTTGCAACTGGAAGGCTCCTGACAGCCATGCATGAACATTTTTTTTCCAGCTTTCAAATGGACATCTATTCCATTTGCCAAAAGAAATTTAAATTTCAGGAGGACTATGGAGGTTATTTTTTAAGTGGATTTCACACAGTAATTTCACATTGTCTGAGAGAAGAAATCTATCTTAAAGAGATAGCACTTAAGTAAGAAACATGCCTGGGTAGAAATAGGGCATATAAAACACATAGCCCAGAGAGGAACATTGGGGCCCAAAAAAGGACCATTAGAGAAAGTAGAGAAAAGAAAGATAAGAATATCTAGGATCACAGGCAGATTCTTTTTTTTTTTTTTTCCACAGGCAGATTCTATTCATAGGATAGTCACTTCTCCCTTTACACTCTAGTGTTTATCAGAAAAATATGACACACAGTATCAATGCAATGATTATTATCAGTGTGTTTGTTATTATTTATGAATAGTGGCAAGGGAGAGACAGCACAAGATTATACAGGGGTACATTAATCAGAACTCATTTGAGTTCAAGTGAACAAAACCCAACTCAAATAGCTTAAGCAGAGGAGAATTCCTTACAGGTTCACAGAGGGTGTTCAGCTGTATCGCAAGGCAACTGGAACCATGAACTAGAACAATAGAATTCTCTCCTCTAGTCATGTTCACTTCTCTTGGTGTGTCAGCTTCATTTTCTCCCATAGAAACCTGGATTTATTCCAAACAGTGAGGGGCAGCACCCCTGGCAAGCAGAGAGGAACTAACACTTGCTCTGCCTTTTCAATTCTAACCTCCAAATCCCAAGGAAGATATGTGATTGGCCCACCTTGAGACAGGTGTGGAAAACCAAGGAAGGGGCCAGGCTTGGCAACCTATAGCAAACACTATCAGTGCCCCATCCAGATCTCTCAAACCCTTCAATTCCACTGTCAGCATCTGCATCCCTGTGCTCAAGAGCTTCATTTCCCAGAACCATGAAAGGCTCTTCTGCCAGTAGTAGCAGAGCAGGAGCAATGGGGAGTTCTCAGCCCCTACAAATAGCCAGACACTATCTGGAATTGGTGTATAAATACTCCAGTTCCCTCACTTCTTGGGGAGCATAATTCTGAGGCATGTGGTTTGCAGTTTCCAAGAGCTTCCCCACAGAACAGTGTTCCAGCCACTCTCTGGAACACTTTGTTGTCTGCCTTCCTTTGTAATTTTCCTACCAAGGTTGTCTGTACCTCCCAAATAAACCACTGGCTCAGGCTGTTTCTGGGGAAACTCAAACCGAAGACACAAGCCAAGGAAGGACCAAACTTGAGTACCAAAAGCCCAAATACAACCAGGAGACTAAGGATGACATGTTGGGAAAAATAAAGGAGAAGCTGGTCCTGGGCAAGATGCCTGAGACAGGGGCTGTTCTTCTGACCACTCTATAGCTTTGGGAGCAGGGTCTTAGACAAGGAGGGAGCAGCAACGTGGACAGTGCTAGACATGGGACATACAATGCATTCTATTTTCCTCCATTGAATTCTGAACTAGGAACTTCCACCAGTCCTGTGTGTATGGAGTGTGTATATGGTATGATTTGTAGGGTATGCATAAATGTGTGGCTGTGGTTGTATTTAGTGGTGGTGGGGCAGAGCCGGGGGAGGGTGAGTGGGTGCAAGTGGTCTATTTCACCTCACCTCCTGATTGCCCCCATCTGGTGACTTCTGTTTGCATGCACAGCAATGACTTTCTATGTGACTCAGTCATTCCCTCTGGAAGGGAGAAAAGGAGGCCTTGGGGGTGGATAGGAACTTTGAAGGCTATGGTGCTCCATCTACTTGTCAGAAAAACCTTTAATAAATAAAAAGAGAAAGGAGGAGGTGTGGGTGACAGTGGCAGGGAGAGAAATATGAACTGTGAAGGCTTTTGTCCATGATTCTAAACCAAAGCATTTTGTGTCCTGAGATGAAAGACAGTGAAATAGTCTGTGGTCAGACCTCGTCTCTGCTCTGTAGCAGCCCCAGGCCAATGGGTGTGCAGCCCTCACCTTCCTACTCAGAGAGAAGCAGGTGACCTAGTTCCCTCATCTGGAGCTGGTGATGAACAAAGTTCCCCACAGGGAGGGCACCTGTAGAGATCACAGGACACCCTTTGGCCATGCTGGTGGTGTGTCCGTGTATGTGTGCATGCATATGTGAATGTCAGGGAATAGATTTGAGGTAGAGCTGCTTTTAGCTGTTTCTCCAAAGTAGGCCACTATGCACGATTTCAAGAGCCCAGACTAATTACCCACCATTGGGGGGGGGGAAAGGCTAACACATCTTCCTGTCTTTGAAAATTTCCAGAGAACATTGAGGGGAAGTAGTTGATTGTCCCACCAATTCCCTCAGAAGTAAAATAGAATTCCAAATTGAGTGGATAATGTGGTCTGCATATCAGGCTACTTTCATCCCTTCTTTTTTTTTTTTTTTTTTACATATACATATATATATACAAACATATATACAGGTTATATATACATATATATATATACAAACAAAATCAACCACCCCCTAAATAATCTCCCAAACAAAAGAAAACAAAACAAAAATTAAATAAGATTTACTGTGAATATACCCAGCCAACATCAGTATATGCAATTAAATACTGTCTGTTTCTGCTGCAGGAACCTCAAGCAAACAATATACAAGTGTTAAGGGAGGCCCAGGCTTCAACTCTTTGGGGCTTGGGGAGATGAGATAGGGGAAGTGAGAAAAAAGGGAAATCAATTTCATTTATCTTAATTCTGTCCATATAAATATACTCATAAAGACCTCAGAAATGAAAAGGGAACTTGGGATGATAAGGAGATCGATGGGACCCTCCCAATTCTAACTGACAAAAAAAATCTGAAAGAAATTAATTTCATGGAGGGAGAAGAGATAAAACATGATAGAAGAGGATGGGAAGGAGAGAGAAGCCAGCCAGGGAAAAAGAGAGGACCCATGGCAGGGGAGCGAGAAGGAGCCCAGTGCCAGTGTAAGCATTTATCTGTTTTAAAATGACTTTTCTAGAATCACAATTATGATATAGTGAAAGGCCTAGCTCTTTAAATCTGGCATTTTTTGCAACTGCCCACTGATGTTGAACTTCCCCTAGTCTGAGCCTCCGTTTCCCCATTTGTCACAAGAGGAGGTTGGCTAAGAAAGTGATTTCCAATTTTTAATTTTATTATTATTATTATTTTAGAGAGAGAGAGAGAGAGCTCGTAAGAGGGTGAGATGGAGGGGCAAAGGGAGAGGGAGAGAGAAAATCCCAAACAAGTTCCACTCTCAGCACAGAGCCCAATATAGAGTTCGATCCCAGGACCCCAAGATCATGACCTCAGCTGAAATTAAGAGTTGGATGCTCAACCAACTGAACCACCCAGGCACCCCATCCAATTTTTAGTTTTAACCTAAAACCCATATTCCTAACAAAATTATGCATAGAACTTTAGTAAATAAAACAAAGCACTGTTTAAAGAGAGACTGATGGACTCAGCCCCACTGCTTAGCCTTTCTCCTAGGCCCAAACAGTTCCAGACCTGTCTCTATGGAACCCTAAAATTCTGGGGAACCGGTCTGAAAACCACCTAGTGCTAAGGCTTTTCCAGCTGTAGGGTTCTACAGCTCCTATAGGCTGTGAACTACTGTGTTGTCTTTGATGAACCAAAGATAGTTACATTTCTTTGTGTTAGGGTCACAATTTTCATCCAAAAGTTGCCTCCAGAAGGCTGGTTCTCCTGACCCAGAGCCCTGCTGCCTTTGTGCCCACAGCTCATTATCACCTCAAGGAAAGCTTGGCCTGCATGGGGTGGCCCAGAAACCAGATCAGCCCCAAATCCCTGTGTCAGTAACTCTCAGATAAGCCTCAAGAGGACAGGACTCAATTCCTGCAATGACCCCACGGAGTCTATTTTCAGCCATCAGCCATCCCAGAAGCAGTGAGGGCCAAATGGAGCTCTTAACCCTCCAGGGAAACCCAAGAATCTTGGTTTTCAAGAAAGGGGGAGGTAAAAAGAAGTGATCTTCCCTTAGCTTACAACTCCTTTCATAACTCTGTGTGACCTCAAGAATAGATGGAAACTCTTCCCTGGGTCACTCAAGGCCCTTGGTCCCTCTTCTGGCCTCTTCTGATTTCATCTCCTCTCACATCACCCCCTTGCCTCCCACATCCAGCCACATCTACCCACTGACTGATTTTGTCTACCAGTCTTTCCCTGATTCCATGACCCAGAATGCTTCCCTTGCCACAGAGCTACCCCTCTTTCAAAGCCAATTGGCTTCTGTGACTCCACACCTCATCTATATTTTGACTCAGACTTCCCATTCCTTGCCCAATGCCCCTTTTCTCCACATTCACACACAAGCCTAGCCTTGGGTCAAGGCCCCTTGTCTGCCATCCCTAGCACTCTATTAGGTCCCCTAGGGCACAGATGGTGCCTGGTGCTCTCACTGCCTCCAGCACATAACAGAAAACAGCTACCATGTGTCATGTGTCAGACCTTATCCTAAAGGACTTTACAAACATCAATTAATTTATTTCTTGTAACAATTCTATATGAGTCAGGCATTATTATCATTATTGTTTTATAGATGAGAAAATTCAAGGCGCAGAATAACTTGAGCAAAGCCACACAACCAGGAGCAGAACTAGGATTTCTCTCAGGCAATCTGATGGAGCTCCTGCTTTTAATTTCTGTACCCAGGCCTGACACACAGGCATAAGCAGATTTCAATTGACAGAATTGATTTGGACAGATTGCCTATGTGTTTTTTTGGTCTGTGTCCTGTGAAAAGAACCCCAAGAATCTCACTGGTGCCTTGGCAGTGGTTGAGGCCCTGAAGGTAAAAAGACCAGCTCCTCACCTCAACCAAGGTAACCCATCCTTGTTCTGCTTTATATATTGGGTTTTGTGTTAAAGTCTGTTGAAGAAGGGCTTCTATTGCTAAGAGAAGGAAGAATAACAAAACAAAGAAAAAGAAAGTTAAACATTTACTGAGTTGAAGTAATAACAGTTAACATTTATTGAGTATTAAGATGTACCAAAAACCCTTATGCTTTAATTTTTAACCCACTCAACAATTCTATGAGATAGGGATTATTAACATTCATACTTTCATTTCATAGATGAGGAAATGGAGTCACAGAATGTAAAGTGATTTGTCCCTGGTTGTATGGCTGATAAGAGCAAAGCCAGGATTTGGCTCAGATCATCTGAATCCTGATTCTTAATCATTGTGGTTAAGGCTAAATAATGTTCCTGATAGATCAAAAGGCCCAAATTCCTGGAGCCTCATATTCTTTTTTTTTTTTAATTTAAATTTAATTTGCCAACATGTAGTATAACACCCAGTGCTCATCTCATCATGTATAGAAACTTATATTTTGGGCAGTCCCGGTGGCTCAAGCGGTTTAGCGCCGCCTTCAGCCTAGGACGTGATCTTGGAGACCTGGGATTGAGTCCCATGTCAGGCTCCCTGCATGCAGCCTGCTTCTCCCTCTGCCTGTGTCTCTGCCTCTCTCTCTCTGTGTGTGTGTCTCTCATTAATAAATAAATAAAATCTTTAAAAAAAAAAAAGAAACATATGTTTTAACCATGTTACCTTATATGGCAATTGAGACTCTGCCGTTATGATTAAGTTAAGGTTCTTGAGATAGGAGGATTATCCTGGATTATGTAGGTAAACTCTAAATGTAGCCAAGTATCTTTATAAGAGAGAGGCAGAAAGAGATCTGACTATACAAAAGAAGATGATGTGATCATGGAGGCAGAGATTGGAATGATGTGGCTACAAGCCAAGGAATGCCAGCAGCTCGTAGAAGCTGGAAGATGTGAGAAAAAGGTTCTCTCCTAGAGCCTCAAGGGGAGTGTGGCTGCCCTGGCATCTTGATCTCAGCCCAGTGAAACTGTTTTTGAACCTCTGCCCTCCAGAACTGCCCTCCAGAGAAAACAATTGTGTGTTCCTATAAGTTAAGTTTGTGGCAATTTGCTATGGCAGCCATGGCAAAATAATACAGCCACCAAACAATGGTGCATTCAAAAGGGTGGGAGAAACCATAAAAGGTCAGCTCTCATGGACAGAGAAGATCTGGGGGAGAAGGCCAGGTGGCTTTGCCTCAGGACTCCAATCCCATCTCAGGAAGACTCTCACTCACTTCCGCTGATTTGGTGACTCTGTTAACAATGTAAGTGTGCCTCCCTCTGGGCTTTTTCAGGCAGAGACTCTGTAGATTGAACAAAATGGGGCAGTATTGGCAGTTCCTGATTTAGTTTTTTCTGAAAAGTTTTTCTTTTCTTTTTTATTTTATTTTATTTTTTACATTTTTATGAAGCTGGGGAAGAAGGTTGCTGGAAGGATATTTCCTTAAGTCATAAATATCCCTTGTCATCTTGAACTCCATACCTCTCCTTTTTTTCCAAAATCTGAAGAAAGGCCAAGTTATTACTTTGCCTGGCATTGTGCTGGAGGCTTCTCCGCCGTTCAGCTCTGGCTTGAAACTCTCTCCTCTTTCTACTACAAGCAGGAACATTGAGCATCTACACTTTGATCTTACTTAGCTGGCTGTGGGACTTTGAAGCTGAGCATTTTCCTTTACTCTAGTTCAGTTTTCTTGTTGGTATAATGGGGGTTAGGACACCTGGCCTGCCTATCTCTTAAGATTAGTTTGAGACTGACAGTGAGATACTTTCTCACAAGCATATTTTAATCTGTAAAGCTCTCCAGCACTCCAATGGCTTCATGTGTAGGGGGTCTCCTCAAAAAGTATAAAAACTCATTATTACTAATGACAGAAATAAGAAGAGCTGTCATCTTATGACTGTTTACTGTGTGCCAGACACTTTTCATTCATCCATCATTTATTCATTAAATCATTCAAAAAATATTTTTTTAAAGATTTTATTTATTTATTTATTTGATAGAGAGTGAGAGAACACAAGCAGGGGGAGCTGCAGAGGGAGAGGGAGACGCAGACTCCTTGCTGAGCAGGAGCCTGACTTGGTGTGGGGCTCTATCCCAGGATCCTGGGATCAAGACCCAAGCTGAAGGCAGCCATGTAACCAATTAAGCCACCCAGGCACACAACAAATATTTATTGAGCACCCAAGATCTAGGCATTTGTGAACATACGGTGGATTAAAGAACAAAATTAGAAGCAGTCCCTGCTCTCCTAGAGATGGCATTTCTTAGAGCAGGCAAACAATAATGAAGAGAAGAAGCCAGCATCTGTACGATGACTTGTCACGATGATTCTATGAAAAGAAAGAGCAGGATTTGGTGGGAAGACTATTGAGAATGGGTGATCTATATTATTTGGAAGACTCAGGGCCTTGTTGATTTTTTCACACTTTTTTATACCAAGTATTGATGAAGTTCTGGAGTATAGGTGAGGTCCAGAGCCAACGACCAAAAAAGAATTCTTGAGACGTCTTTGGTGCAAAATGGTGGTTTTATTAAAGCATGGGGACAACACCAGTGGGCAGGAAGAGCTGCTGCCCCTGGCCTGTGAGGGGTGGCTGATTATATACCTGAGAGCTGGGAGGGGTTTGAGGAGGGCGTACTCTCTAAGGAATTTTGGAAATAAGGTTTCCAGGACCTTGAGAGGGTTAGCTATTGTTGGGAAAAGGTCACTTATTACCGTCTAATAAAACCTGAGTCAGGACGCCTGAGTGGCTCAGCGGTTGGGCGCCTGCCTTCAGCTCAGGTCATGATCCTGGGATCCAGGATTGAGTCCCACATCAGGCTCCCTGTGAGGAGCCTGTTTCTCCCTCTGCCTATGTCTCTGCCTCTCTCTCTCTCTCTCAGTCTGTGTCTCTCATGAATAAATAAATAAATCTTTAAAAAAAAAAACCTGAGTCATGAGACCCTTCAGATGTATATCGGTGGACCATGTGCTTAGGGAATGATTGCTAACATGTATCTTGGGGGTTTAGAGATAGAAGAAATTTCTAAAGGAATTTTTATATATTAAAATGGACTCACAGGCTCCTGGGCGTCGGGCTAAGATTGCTTTTTGCCCTTAGCAAAGTATGAACATCGAGGCTGTTAAGTCCGTAAAGGAATGTCCCTTTCCCTGTTTCAAGGACTTGCCAATGTGCTTTGTCCTCAGCTAGTCCTCTGTTCCCTCCCTCATCTGTATGATGGAAGAATTAGAGAACTTTAAGCATGGGTATAATGATCTGCTTAGGAGGCATTTTCAGTAGACATATACAGTGATCTCTGTGACACATATTATTGGTTCCATTGCCATGAGAAACAGGTTCAGAGAAGTGAAAGGATTCACACAAACTTTTCTAGTGAGTATCAGAACTGGAACTCATAGCTAGATCTGTCTTATGTTTGGCGTAGATACTTAACCAACAGCTCTAGACTTGTATAAATTCCTTTGTAACCAACCTCACTATCCCTGTGCCCACTCATGTCCAATACCTAATACAGTACATTATTCTAGAAAGATCTGTTGAGTTTATTTGTATTTTATCTTTTTAATTCAGTTCCCCAAAGAAAATTCTAAAACAACCCCTCCTAGCTCTCTGGGGTCCAGGTTTCACTCCTCTTAATTCCTGCATACTGGAGGAAGGGGGAAGGTGGGTCCCTGGAGCCTGCTGCCCCCTCCCCACTCAACCCATAACAAAGCTTTGAAATGAAAATGAAATCATAAAATCTCATAGTATCTGTTTAACTTCCTTTCCTTTTCATTTGCCTCTCCATGGATATTCAAAAGCCAGGCCTTAATAGGTTGTAAATTTGCTTGGTGGCTGCAATCAGAGCAATTTCACAAGCAGGAGAGAAATTCTTCCCTTTAGGGAACCTGAGCTTCCCCATTGCAAGCTGCCTTGGAAATGCAAGTGAATGCATTCTCAGTCAATACAGCTATGCTTTTCCTAGTTTAGTGGCCCTCTAGTTGGAATGGGAGGAGGATGGGATCCAAGGCATCTCCCAGTGCACCAGTGCCAGCCAGCTTAGCTAGCCATGGAAAGCCAGCCGAAGAAGCAGTCTTGAGGGCAATGCTGGCCTCCCACAGTGCTCACAGGAAAGAGGATACATATGTATTGAGTGAGGAATTATTGGCTATGTAAAATAGGAAGTAATAATATGTACCTAGCAATGTTGTTGAGGTGATTAAATGAAGTAACAGCACATGGAAATTCCTACCAGAGAAAAAACACATAAACGAAAGGGAGCTGCTTTCCTTCCTCCCTTAGTCCCTTCACTTCCTTCTCTCCCTTGGCTCCTTTAAGAGTGACATCTCCTTCAGCCCCTTTCTGCCTCCTGCTTTTGAACCTTGTCTTCCTGCTCCTATATTTAGCAGAAGACATCTTTACCTAGCAAGCTGGCAGAAGAGCTAAGAGCAAAACTTTTCAAAGCAAGCCCGGAGAGCCAGGCATCTATCTCTTAACAGTCTTCCAACCAAGTGTGGGAAGATCTGAGAACTCAGGACAAGACTGCCCCCAATGTTTCCCATAGCCTGCAAAGCTGAACTGTTCTGTTGGCCTTTCTTTCTGAACTTATTTCAGGAAGGACACAATGAAGTTTCTAATTTGGTCTGCCAGTAGAAGACACAGATCTGACCTTTACCCATCACCTTCACCTCCAAACACAAAGAATTGGAAATGAAATGCATTAATCTTACCTTGTATTCTACTTATATTCATCAACACCAGCTCTCTGTTATAGTATTTATGACTAGAACTGTATTTCTATTGTTGATACCTATTATAGATAATTTTCTCCCCCCACTAACTCAGAGCTTCTGTGGGATAAAGATTTGTCTTATTCATTTCTGTCTCCAGGATAAAGATTTATCTTATCTCTGTCTTCACATCTGGTAGATAGAGGGCCAAAAAAAAAAAGAAAGAAAAAAAAAAAGAAAAAAGCCTTTGAATGAGTTTCTTTCGTGCCTACTCTAGACAAGGCCCTGTCGTATAGAGATGAATGAAAAAGGGGGCCAAAACTCAAGAAACTTGCAACCTTCCAAGGAAGAAACACATATATACACAAGCAGCTGTCATCCTGTAACAGTAGATGCTATGTTACAGGATCTAGTATTCAGTATTAATCAGTCCATCCATCATTACATACTCCTTAAAATACAGTCAGTATGGTAAAAATGCCACTTTTTTTTATCAGCAGGCACAGAACAGGTGTCATGTGAGTTAATCATTTTGCAGCTTTCATTATGCAGATAAGACCAAATGAAACTGACATCTTTTTGCCAGGTGAGCTGGCAATTCGGTATTTACTAACCTTTCCTTGGTATTATTTATAAAACGGGTAACAGTAACAGTGTTTACTAGAAATAGAGTGAGAGACATAAGTCAGATTTATAGCTACCTATGAGCAGTATCATTCCCAAGATCTCCTTTGAATTGGTACTTAATAACTTCTCTCTTCCCTCCCCCACTCCATCACCATCACTCTGAAAATAAATCAGACTTTCCAAGTCCTGTCAGATGCCTGCTGGGGAACTGTCTGCCTGTTTCTTACTGCTCTCTTCCTTCAATGTTTCAATGTAATCTTTAGTTGCTGTCAGCTCTAAAAGGAAAAAAAAAATCAACACTATATTATATTGAAATCTGTAAGGACATTTTTCAGTTGCCTCTTTGGAAATTGGGCCTATAGGTTGGAAATGGACTATGACACAGTTACATACTCCAATTTTCAACCAGGGACTCATAATTCATATTTTGATCCATGATATGTGGCAGGAAACCTTGTGCTACAAGGGGGGGATATTAAGTACAAGACATGAAAAGGTAATAACAGTGGATTCTTCCTTCTGCAAAATGAATCAGGCATCCCTGAAAATTTTGGTATCTTAATAGCAAAAAATAAAAATAAAAAAATAAAGCCACAACGCTATCCAGACATGAAAAACCTGTGCAATCTCACTCCTCGCTAGTAGGAGTAAAGGCTGGCTTCCAGGATAGATCCCACCTAACCGTCATGGACACCTCTTGTAATAAATATCAAATAAAAGCTTGCAGTTAAAGAACCATCTAGCATCCTAGCCAAGATCAATTGTCTGTCTCATTCTCTATTATGAAGGGCACAAAAATACTAACACATTTGCTTGACAGCTATTGTTACGTATCATATCAAGAGCATTTTTTAGTCTTAAGCCAGTGACTTTTCTGGGAACAAGCAGTTGATGTAAAAACTTCTACCTCTGGGCACCTGGGAGGCTCAGTCAGTTAAGGGCCTGCCTTCAGCTCAGGTCATGATCCCAAGGTGTTGGAATTGAGCCCTCACATCAGGCTCCCTGCTCAATGGGTTGCCTGCTTCACCCTCTCCCTCTGCCATTCCCCCTGCTTGTGCTCTCTTTCTCTCTCTCAAATCAATTAAAAAATCTTAAAAAAAAAAAAAAAGACAAAACAAAACTAAACCTTCTACCTCTAATACTTACAGTATTCCTCCTCCTGAGTTCCCTGGTTTGCATCATGATAGCTGCTCTCCTCCATTCCAACTCTGGAGCTGCTCCCTTGGCCCAACTGAGGCAGATTTTTTTAGGAATAAAATATGTAGGAATAAATTTTACCAAGAAGGAGAAAGACTTGTACAATGGAAGTTGCAAAACATTTCTAAAAGAAATTAAAGAAGACACCAATAAATGGAAAGACATCCATGCTCATGGATTAGAAGACAGTATTACTAAGATGTCTATGCTCCCCAAAGTAATCTATGGATCTAATGCAAGCCTTTGTCAAAATCTCAATAACATTTTTTGCAAAAATAGAAAAATCCATCCTAAAATTCATTTAGATTTTCAAGTGACTCCAAGTAGCCAAAGCAATCCTGAAAAAAAAACAAGAGAACATTGAAGGCCTCACTCACACTTCCTGATTTTGAATCTTACTACAAAGCTAGAGTGATTGAAAAAGCATGACACTGACAAAAAGACAGACATAGAGACCAATGGAATAGAGAGCCCAGAAAGACATCCTTGTGGATATGATTGAATGGTTTTCAACAAGGGTACTGAGATCATTTAATGGAGAAAGGGCAGTCTTTCCCAAATGGTATGGGAAAGACGGGATATCCGTTCACAGAAGAATGAAGTTGGACCCATACCTTATGCCATATACAAAAATTAGCTCAAGATGGATTAAAATCTAAATATAAAAGTTAAAACTATAAAATTCTTAGAAGAAAACATATGAGAAAATCTTCATGGCATTGGGTTTGGGTCTGATTTCTTGGCTATGACACCAAAAGCACAGGCAGCAAAAGAAAAAATAGATAAATTAGACTTCATCAAAATAAAAAAAAGAAACAATTTTGCATCCAAGAAGCCTATCAACACAGTGAATAGAAAACGCACAAGAATGAGAAAAAATATTGCAAAATATTTGCCAAAAGGGATTAGTATCCAGAAAAAGGATTAATATCCAGAACAAATAAAAAACACCTTTCAACAATATGAAGCAAATAACCCGATTTAAAAATGGGCAAAGGACTTGCATAAACATTTCTCCAAAGAAGATATACAGATAGCTAATAAGCATATGAAAAAAGGTTAAACATCATTAATTATTGAGGAAATGCAAATCAAAACCACAATGACATAGCATTTCATACCCTTTAAAATGGCTGTTAACAACAAGAACAGCAAACCAGAAAATAAGAAATGTGAGCATGTGGAGAAACCTGAACCCTTGGTATTGCTGGTGGGAATGTAAACTGGTGGAGCCACTGTGGAGAACAGTATGACAATTCCTAAAAACATATTAAACAAATAATTGCATATGACTTAGTAATTCCACTTCTGGGTGTATACCAAAAAGAGTTGAGAGCAGAGACTTCAACACGTTTTTTTACACCAATGTTCATAACAGCATTCTTCTCAATAACCAAATTGGGTAGAACCCAAATGTCCATAGATGGATAAATACATATGCAAAATGTGGTACACGCACACACTGAATTTAACCAGCCCTGAAAAGAAATTCTGACACATGTTACAACATGGATAAACCTGGAATATTATGCTAAGTGAAGTAAACTAGTCACAAAAGAACAAATGTTATATGATTCCACTTTTATGAGGTACCCAGACTAGTCAAATTTATGGAAACAGAAGGTAGAATAGTGGTTGCCTGGCAGTAGGGGAAACCAAGATGGGAAGGAATTGTTTAACGGGTACTGTTTATGGTTCATGGGTTTCAGTTTAGGAAGATGAAAAAATTTGGAGATGGATTGTGGTGATGGTTGCACAACACTGTGAATGTCCTTAATGCTACTGGATAGAACACTTAAAGGTGGTTTAAAAGATAAATTTTATATACATTTTGTCATAATTTTAAAAAAGATAAAAAGATAACTTTATCATCTGGAGGGAAAAACCTGCTGAGGCTCTGGCTATTCATGGACAAGAACAAATTCTGAGAATAAATTTGAATTTTATCTTGGGACACGATTTCCCCAGATATGTCTGTCCCTGAGAATTCTGTGAATCATGCTTTTGAAAAAAATACAACTGCATTTAATGAGCTCTATTTTGACTAGATAGGATAGTGGGTGCCAGGTTGAGAACAAATAGGTATTTCTTTCCTTTTTTTTTTTCTTTTTTAAATCATGGCCATTCTTTTTTAAAGTCTTTTTTTTTTTTTTTTTTTTTAATTCATGAGAGACACAGAGAGAGAGAGGCAGAGAGAGAAGCAGGCTCCACGCAGGAAGCCCGATGCAGGACTCGATCCCTTGTCTCCAGGGCCGAAGGCAGCTGGGCTGAAGGCGGCTCTAAACCACTGAACCACCCAAAGTGCCCTCCTTTTTTTTTTTTTTTTTTTAACAGAGTTTACTAGAAAACACTATAAAATGATATAGGGAAATTCTGGAAAAAATCACTCCTTATAGGAGTAAGAATCCTTCTACTAAAATACTAGGAATACTGAAGCTAATCATAGATAATGATTGCTAGGGAAGAATCTTACAGATTAAATAGTCCAAGTCTACACTTTAAAAAAAATTATTCATATAAGAACAAAAGAACGAAGCAGGAAATCCTGCCTTAAGGTATGGGAAGGGCAGCACACATTCACTAACTTTGCCCACACACAAAGCAATTCATGGGCACACACACTTTTCTTGTGGGAACAGGTAGTAGCCCACCTCCTGAGGATACTTGGCATTCGTTAGCTGGTAAGATCTCCAAGGACTAGCCTCTGGCCCCAGCCTTGCCAGCTTACACATGTGATGTGTCCCCACACTGACAGCAGGCCAAGCTCTCAGGAGCTGACTCACGTTAACTCCATTCATAGGATGGATGTTGGGAAAAGAGAAGACCAATTCATGAATTCACCGATTTACAAATATCACAGGCCCAGAAATAGTCATTTTAACCATTTTTTCCCCTGTTAAATCTGTGTGGGAAGCCAAATATTAATCAGAGAAGATTCCTTGATGAACACGAAATCAGAAGTCAGGTATTTGGTGCTCACTCACATTAAGCTAGAGCAGCGTTTCTCAGGCCCCAAAGAGTTTGATTTAATTGTGCTGGTTTTACTGCGATGTGTGTATAGCTTCAAAAACTGCCCACTTAATTTTAACCTACAACCTAAGATGCAAACCATTGGAATATTTTTTTTTAAAGATTTATTTATTCATTCATTTAGAGAGAGCGAAGAGAGAGGCAGAAACACAGGCAGAGGGAAAAGCAGGCTCCCTGCAGGAAGCCTGATATGGGACTCGATTCCAAGTCTCCAGGATCACACCCCAGGCTGCAGGCGGCGCTAAACCGCTGCACCACCGGGGCTGCCCAAACCATTGGAATATTATACGCCAAAGTATCACAAAAGCTAGGGACTGGCTGCCAGATATCTTTTTTAAGATTTGATTGATTGATTGATTGATTGATTATTTGAGAGAGAGTGTGAACCAGGGAGAGAGAGCATGAGCAGGTAGAGGGGCAAAGAGAATGGGAGAAGCAGACTCCCTGCTGAGCAGGGAGCCTATATCCCAAGCTCGATCCCAGGATCCCAAGATCATGACCTGAGCAAAGGCATCTGCATAAGTGACTGAGCCACTCAGGAGCCCCTGCCAGATGTCCTTTGGGTAAGGTGCCCTCACTGAATAGTGCATGATACTGCCAATATCTGCCTCAGAGACTCTTATTTTGTAGGTGACCATCCCTCATTTTTTTCTTTCCAAGTGCTCCTTCTACAGAAGAACAACAAGGTGAAATTACTTGCCTGAAGGTTATACAGAGATAGAAACAGAACAAAAATTACAGTTTCTCTGTACTTCATTCTAGGGCTTCCCCACTTCACCTGGCTTTCTGAGGGTTCTGTAGGGACTTCACAGCTTCACAGTATAGGGTTGATGCCTTGAAACAACTTCTGTAATAGAGTTGACTTGTTCTAACAAGTCATGTCAGGCCCCCATAGTTTGCATGTCATCTGCTTTTAGTTTCTTGAAGTAGGAGTTTGGGTGGGGACAGATTTAATGAGGTCAAGTTGAGACATATTTGTAGTAATTGGAGTCTACACAGATTGAATACCACTCCTTTGTCTCCCTACTATACTGTGTGTTTAATCAGCTCTTTCATATCAACAAGTTTAATTATCTAATTGTATGTCCATCTCAGCCATTATCTTATTTATCTCAGCACCCCTAATTTCTGGCACACGCCAGGCTCATAAATAAATAAATGATGTTAAATCATTGTGCAGTGGATGTGAGGTCCTGGAGCTCAGAGAAAGGTCTGGACAGAAGATGACAATAAAGTACCCTGTGTGTTATATGATGGACGAGATGCCATCAGGGAAAGTCCCCATCTTCCATCTTCCACTCCGGGAAACCTAACTCTGCTCCAGTCCTATCTTATACACCTGGAGAATATTCATGCTTAATGGGTCATTTTTCAGTGAAGGGAAATGAGGAAAATATTTTGCCCACATGAAGGCAATGTAATATGCACTTACTATTTGGGTGTGGTACACTTCTAAATCTCTAGGACAGTCCCAGAAAAAAATGGAATTGAAAATGTAAACATTCAAAAAAAAAACAAAAAAAAAAAAAAAAGAAAATGTAAACATTCTAGTAATAAAAATTACAATAGGGGCACTTGAGTGGCTCAGTCCATTAAGTGTCTAACTTTGACTTGGGTCATGATCTTTGAATCCTAGGATTGAGCCCTGCATCAGGCTCCCTGCTCAGCAAGGAGTCTCCTTCTCCCTTTTCCTCTACACCTCACCCCCCATACTTGCTATCTCTGTCTCTCTGTCTCTCTCTAGTAAATAAAATCTTTAAAAAATATAAAGTGTACAACTTGTTATAAGAAATCTAAACAACTTCAAACCAGTAATAATTTTTGAAAAATGACAAAGAAAATGTCCCTTATTACTCTGTATCAAAACAATAGAGGCAAAAAAGATTCAGCCCAACAATTCACAACTTCATTAGAAAGTAAGGATCACTGGTGTTTGATTTTATGGCCCAGCAGCACTGCAAATTTTTGGAGTTATTCAAACCACCAAAGCAAGATTAAATTTTATTCTGAATAGTTGTTATGGGGCTAATCTTCTCATATTCTAAATTTTTGAAAATTTGTAATTCGTGCATGGCATGTATATTAACACTCAGTTGACTGAATATGCACCCTTTTTCCTACCATTTTTGATAGACGAATGTTTCTTTTCTTTCTAAGTAGGTGGTTTGTCATCTGAACCACTCTTTTCAGACACATATGCCATTGAAACCAACAGTTTTCCATGGTCCTTGTTACTATTGTCTTTATTCTTTTGGCAAGATACAGAAATATATTTTATTACTTTCTTTAATGTTGGTTTATCCATTGTCCTCATTTCAAATGAGAATCTTTAAATTGTTTTTGATTTAATTTTTTATTAAGTAATATTTTAAGACCATTCTGTAAGTCAGAATTTTGTCCATAATGTCCTGGTGAGCTAAAAAGGAGATAAGCCTTATTTTTTCCACTTTAGGACAAGGAAAACAAGGGCTATGCTTTAACAAAAGAATTCATCTTTTCCAGTTTCTGTAGCCAATTAAAATGCTTTTGTTCAAAGAGCAGCAGTAGACCAGATTTCTAGGTCTTCGTAATTCAAAGGGCAGCGTCAATTTGGAGGATCAATCTTTTTCTCTTCTTTTGTTCCATTCCCATTGGCACAAAGGCAAATACGTAAAACATTGAGATTAAATTGAGATAGATCTCAAAAGCAGTTGTACAAGATTTTAGAATGAAAGAAATCTAGAATTGGAACTCATTGGTGGAGCATTTAGCTTAGGGATGGCACGTGTGATGGATGATATAGCTCCCCCTTACCCGCCATCCATGACAGATATCATGGATCAATTATGAGCCTAATGTGGCCCAACAAAAGCTTTCTACACAAGGTCCCTGGCAGCCATTATCAAGTAATTTGGGTTGCCAGAGAAGTCCTACCTAATCTAGTCTAATTACTTTACATTACGAGAACATGGAGGCCCATAAAGGTGATGGGCTCAAGACTCAGTGGCTGATAGAGAAGCCCTATTCTGTATCATGTAAAAACCCATTCCTTATGAGCCCTGAATCAATTTAATCTGCCCCAGAACCCAGCAAGGCCACACAAGAATCTGTGAATCATTTCTCTCTGGGAAGACAGACAAGTTCCTACGGCATCAAGAAACCCAAGGGACCAGTTAGGAACAGACAGCAAAACATTACTGTTCCTCCTTTTATGCCCGGAAGAGGGCTGGAGATTAAGAGGAGGAAAACAAAGGTCCTTCCCCAGCCTTTTAACTGTAGGATTCTTGCAACTGTCCCACCAGGTAGCAGGGAAAGCAGGAAGCTGTCCTAGTACAAGCAATCCTTCACAAAAGGGGGCGTCTAACTCCCTTCCTATTTGTTCAGGTTCCCACAGCCAGGAGCTGGAAGTTCTTCAGAAATAATTCTTTCTAGAAAACATTTCTGACTCCCTAGGGTCAGAGGTAATGAAATGATTTGTTGAGATGACACACTGATCAGACTTGGGGGATCAGATAAGAAGTCACCAAGATGAGGAGGGGTGGCTGACTCCTGTTTCTGAGAAACAGAGCTCTGACTGTCACACCAGCTCCAGTAGATCCTGAAGTAGGTCTGATTGTGAAGGTTGGGGTGCCAAGTGAATCTGGCAGCAAACGAGCAACAGCTGATTGAGTTTGCCTGACTCTCCCTTTGAACTCTGGGTGGGGGTTGTGGTCTCTATAATTGAGAGTGAAAATTGGTGTGCCATGAAGCGGTCTCGGAGAGCCCCTGGGGACTTGAAATTAAGATCTTGGGTGCTTTTAAGGGACTAGGAGGAGAGGCAGCAATGAGCCATGGCCAGTTTTGAACGTAATTCCTTTTTATCCAGGCTTATCTGCCCCTAAAAAAGTGCCACTGAACCTTTCCCCAACAGAAATGGACTTTAAGGCAGCAGTCTGAGGCACTGAGAGAAGTCCAGGCAACTGGAGAGGAAAAGGTGAAAGACTGGATGGTAAGACCAAATTTTCCTTCCCAAAGGAGGGTGGCCTGGAGAGAAGTGCTGATCTAGCTGGGAGAGTCGAAGTATCGAAGTATCGTTTGCTTTTTGAGTTAAACATTCACCTTCCCTCAGAATTCAATGATTGGTAAATATAATAGCTGTGGGACTGAATAAAAGGAAGGGAGGTTCCTTAAACCCATTTGGCAAAGAGCAGCTGTTTATAGGCCTGCAGGCATTCCAAGTCAGTTAATACACAGCCTTTTGGGTTGCCAACACACTCCTATCTGAACCTCAGAAAAGGAACAATGCTCCCAAAGACTTTGTCAGCCCTCTGCTGGGAGGTTCTTTGTGGGGGGGTGGGGGGGTGGGGGGGTATCTTTTTCACCCAGTTGAAGGACCAGAAACTAATTTAATATGCAACTAGGACAAAAGCATCTGTGATTTTTGTTGCTGTGCTGAGTACATAGCGCTTTACACAGACTTTCTCCCGTACCTTCCCCCCCAGTAATCCCCCCCATTCCCACTGAGAAGAGAGGCTCAGACAAGCCAGGTCCCCAGTCCAAGATGCCAGAGATGGCAAGACTCAGAGCTGAGACTAGAAGGTAGGTTGGTCTGACCTCACACCCAGCCCCGACCAGGGATGCTCACTTAGCAGGTCACAACAACCGAGCAGTCTTATTAGAAAGATCAGTTCGGTGGGAAAAACTAGCACTTTGTAATTACATGAAGTAAAATAGAAAATAATAGAGGACATCTCACATAAAGAGTAAGTACTGATTTGTGATACATTTCTTCTAATTATACATGTATGTATATATGTGTATGTGTTCTTGATATGTATATGGTGTTCTCGGTACAAAATTAATTTCTCGTGGTAGATCATAGTCAAAAGAGATTTAAGGCCACTGTACTAAACCACTAAGCAATCCTGCTTCTCTGTGTAGATGGGAGCAAATAGATGCCCTAACTGGACTTAAATATTTGTGGAGAGAGAACAAAGGGTGGATTCCTCAGAAAGCGCTAAAGGCAGGGGCACCTGGGTGGTTCAGTGATTGAGCATCTGCCTTTGGCTCAGGGTGTGATCCTGGGGTACTGGGATCGAGTCCTTCTCCCTCCGCCTATGTCTCTGCCTGTCTTTCTCTGTGTCTCTCATGAATGAATAAATAAAATCTTAAAAGAAGGAAAGAAAGGAAGAGAAAGAAAGAAAGAAGGAAGGAAGAAAGGCAGAGAACTCTGATAATTGTTCCCTTTAGAATTGGTGTTAACAATTTCTTTCTTAAAGGGCCATAGAGTGAAAACTTGAGGCTAACTGCCAGATGGGCTCTATTGTCACTACTTAATTCTGCAAGAGCAGCCATAGACAGTATGTAAATGAATGAGCGTGTCTGTGTTCCAATAAAACTTAATTTACAAAAAGAGGGAGCTAGCCTATGGGCCAGTTTATTAACCTCTGGCGTTATACCCTGAGGGGAAAAAAAATACCAGAATTGTCAATAGTGTAGGCCCGTAGTAATTGAACAGCCCTAAATTATGAGGACAGCCACAATTTCAAGTGATCATTACCAAATTTAGTGTTCATATTTCTGTTTCTGAAGACATAATAATCATTCCTATGTTGTTAAGTATGTTAGTTATGCATTGTTACATACAAAAATGTACCCCATAACTTTAGCTTGAGATAATAAACATTATTTCATAGTTTCTCCAGGTCAGGACTGGCTGATGGATCAGGACAGGCCTGGCTTAGCCACGTACCAGAAATTCTCAGGAGCCATTTTAGAGGCTGCTTACTACATATGGACTAGGTATTTCATTTGTTCATTTCACAAATATTTATGGAGCACCCACTGTGTGTCAGTCACCTTTGTAGGCAGTAAACAGAACAGACAAGAATCCCTACCCTCATTCTGATGGAAGAGGATAGACGATAAACAAAAAAAGGAATCAATCTAGAGTATCAGATGGTATTATGGACTAAATGCATGTGTCTCCTCTGCCCCCCAAATTCATATGTGAAGATCTAGCCACCAGTGTGGCTAAATTTGGAGGTGGGCCAAATGGGATAAGGAAGTAATAAGGTAAATGACATCATAAGCCTACAATATGGCCCTGATCTGATAGGATTAGCATCCTTAGAAGAGACACCAGAGAACTGGCACTCTGTCTGCCCCGCCTTTGTGTGCCAGCCCTGAGGAAAGGCCCTGTGAGGACATAGGGACAAGGCAACTGTCCACAAGCCAGCAAGAGGGACTCATCACAAACAGAATGTGTTGGCAACTAGATCACAAACTAATAGCCTCCAGAACTGTGAGAAAATAAGTGTCTGTTGTTTAAGCCGCCCAGTCTGTGGTATTTTGTTATGCCAGGCTGAGAAGACTAACACAGATGGTGGTAAGTGCCACGGGAGAAATAAAAAACAGGCTTGTGCTGACAAAGGTTTTGGCATTTTAATATGGGTGGTCAGGAAAGGCCTTATGGAGGTGACACCTGTGCAAAGCTCATAGGAGGTGAGCAAGTGAGCCAGGCAAATATGGGAAAGTTTCAGGCAAAGGGAACAGCTAGTCAGACCTTGAGACTGGGATGCGTGCTGTCCAAGGGACATATGTTCCACCATGTTTGGCACAAAAAAACGTATGTGGAGGGTGGGGAGAAGAATGTGGAGGGTACCGTCAGTCGTTGCAAGAAGTTTTGCTTCTCCATACTCTGGATAAAACAGGAGTCATCTCAGGGTTCTGGACTGAACAGGGCCATGACCTACCTGATGTTTTAATGTGTTCCTCTGGCTTCTTTGTGGGGACCGATGAGCAGGAGAGGCAAGAACCGGAGGTAGGGAGTCCAGTAAAGAGATCAGGGATTTGGAGGGGGTTACAGGTGGAGGTAATGAGACATCCACCTCTTGCTTTTACTTTCAGAAGCAAAACATTAGTGCATCAGTTTCTCCGTCAGCAGAGCTTAATCAAAACACTCTTTACTTGTAGTAGGTGAAGCTCAGAGAGCACCAGACCAAGAAGCAAGGAGGCCAGGTCCTGGTCTGCTCTCTACCTGGTTAGTAGGGAGGTTAAAATGCAAGGAGTTAGACAGAATTTAGATCTCTCTACATCTAAAATGACAAGTTCAGGGGCACCTGGGTGGCACAGTTGGTTAAGTGTCCAACTCTTGGTTTCAGGTCAGGTCGTGATCTCAGGGTCGTAAGATCAAGCTCTGCCTTGAGCCCTGCACTCAGCAGAGTCTGCTTGAGATTCTCTATCTCCTCTCTCTCTGCACCTCCCATTCATGCACGCACTCTCTCTCTATCAAATAAATAAGTCTTTACAAGTTTTAAAAATAATGATTAATAAAATGACAATTTCATGGACTGTCAGTAGAAGATAGATTTAGGACAAATGAACAGATTACTGTTCATTTTAAGGTTGGCCATTGCTTGCAAGAGAAAAAAAAAAGGAAATTACTGAGTTGAGGCTTCAGAAAAATTTAAAAACAATTATAGGCAAATTAATAGCATTAAGAAAACCCATATGTTTAATTTTTAAAAATTTTGCTTATTTATTTGTGAGAGATACACAGAGAGAGGCAGAGACAGAGGCAGAGGGAGAAGCAGGCTCCCCGCAGGGAGTCCGATGTGAACTCAATCCCAGGACTCCGGGATCACACCCTGAGCCAAAGGCAGATGCTCAACCACTGAGCCACCCAGGCATCCCCCTATGTTTAATCTTTAGACAGCCTAGAGCCTAAGAAGACTGAGAGATATGCACCACTGAATGTTCCCAATGCACATGAACAGAACAGAAACCCCAAATCAGACATGATCCTTTTGCTTAGGGAGAGAGTGATGTTATGGTTTTATAGAGTCCAATCTCCTTAATCTCACTCCTTGTACCCACATGTTAAGTCCAATGTGCTGTGACAAGGCGTTGTCCCTCATATAAAGGGATTAAAGAGTATTATTCACCATCCATGCCACCCCCTGGAAATCTACTTGTGGAGGCTGGTAGGAGCCATATCCGGCATCTGGAAACATTCATGGTGAAACAGGCTGAGACTCAGTGACAACTGTCCAAGAGCCTCATCAGGCAGCAAGAGAAAACCATATATGTATCATCAAATACCATTCTAAGTAACAAAATTATAATTTTTAACTGTTGAGGGACAGTGCAAGGGGTTGTATTTAGCATTTTTGCTACCCATCGTCAACCCCATACCCATGTACGATCCCTCACTTATCCCTCACAATGACCTTGAGAGACTGGGATGACCTTCCTGGTCTTTCAGAGGAGGAAAGTAAGTCTGACTTGCTGAAGGATACACAGCTAGTAAGCACACAGCTGGGATTTCACCTCGCAATAATCCCTTGTTAACTTCTGGTACAGGGGGCTGCTTCTGATCACTGTATCTTAAATGTTGGATGAGCCTCGAATTAAACCTGATTCACATAGTTTCCATGTTCTAGTTGTTTTCATCTTGAGAACACATCTCATCAATATACTGGGAGATTTAAGAGCAGCAAATAATTTCAGAAACTATGCCAGGTTGCACACCTATGGAATCAGTTAGGAGGCTGGAATCACTAGTAGGAGGGCAGTAGTGGCCTCTGCCATCCAGCTAAGCCATTGACTCCGTACTGACTCAAACTTGACCCCACAATTTAGCATCCAGGTGACCTTGGGCAAACTACTCTACTTCTTGGAGCCTCTGTGTTTTCACGTGCAAAGCAGGAACAATGATTGCTCATTAAATTCTGTGTATGTTAAATATGAAAACTCATGTGAATCCCTCATGACAGTGCTTAGCACACAGTAAGTGCTCATGAATGTTATGTCATACTATCATCTACCTTGAGAAAAACTTCTTTGAGATTGCTACAGCTATTTTTATGTCCCTGCTGACTTCTCAGGCTGCAACTTTTTGTGCATTGGTTTGCTTATTAGTAATAAGTCTCAGAGATCGACTGAGAATTCTCTTCCCCCAAAGCTATAGCTAGTCTTGATCTTCATGATCCAGTTCCCACTGAGTAGATAATATATTGACTGTCAATTCAAATCCTGGCATAGAAAAGTAAGTTTCTATCTGTCCCATGTTTATTCTAGAACTCTGGTGTTAAAGCCACCATGGCTGAAATTGTGTGTACCCTTTAAGTACACTCCATGATGTTGATGCACTAAATGGCCTCCTAGAAATGTGCTCTTCAGAGACTTTTCCAGTCACCGAACTAAGTGGAATGGTCAGGATGGAGACTGTTACCAGCTGAGGGAATGCATGAACTGTCCAAAAGTCCTGGTCACTAGATAGCTTCTTTTTTTTTTTTTTGTGAGATTTTATTTATTTATTCATGACAGGCACACAGAGAGAGGCAGAGACACAGGCAGAGAGAGAAGCAGGTTCCCCACAGGGAGCCCGATGTGGGACTGATCCTGGGACCCAGGATCAGGGACCAGCCCTGAGCCAAAGGTAGATGCTCAACCACTGAGCCACCCAGGTGCCCTGCTGCATCACTTCTGATCAGTCTTTGCCCTGCAAGACCCAATGTTTCAAGAAAAGCAGGAAATCCAGATTTTGGATTTCTTTTCTTTTTTTTTGGTGGTAAAAATCTCATGCTTTTCAAATGTTGACAACTAATTCAGTGGGGGAGCCACAGGCAGCTAACCAAATACCAGTACTGATTAAATGTTGGCAGCTAATCCAGATGGGATCCATAGGCCAACGTTTTATCTGTGGTCTAGTCTAGCTCCTGGTTTGAGCATTTTAGATTATTAATAAATGAATAAAAGTTAAAGGAATGGAAATAGCCTCAGGGGGAAAAACTCTTTTAGGAATGTTTTGTGATTTGGGGCCAAGAGCCTATTATCCAGGCGTATAGGTTTAGATGAGCCCAAAAAAACTGCCTACAGGAAGAGGTTTTCTTTTAAATTAACTCACGAGTGTAAAACCACATGAAACCACATGGTAGGGGATAACCTTGAGCTCTTCGAAGACAGCTGGTCCTCCATATTTCTGAACTTAACTGTGAAAGCAGAGTGGATTTTGAAGCAGCTGACCTAAGGAGGCCTGTAGCCATTTAAAATTAGAACCTCTGAAATATTTCATAGCCCATGTGGAACTCTGTTGACTTGCATTTTAAAAAGCAGCAAATATAGCTTTTTGTATCTATATAAGTCAGAATAGTCAAGATTACCTGCAGTAACAAGTGAATGGCAGGTAACTCTGAAGTATGTCCCACACTGTCTCCCAGAGCTCTCAAAGGGAGGGAGCACCAGTGGCCCACGGTAACTGGCTCCCTACTCTACCCCTGATTAGCATCCTTCCTTTCCCTGTCTCGCTTTCCCATGACTCTAATGGCACTTCCTCAGATTACCTCCCAAATGACTTGCACACAAATCTTTATGACGAACCATAATGAAGACAGCCACCTTCTACTTCCCTCCATCTCAGCATCTTACATCTGTCCTATTATCTGTGGAAATCCAGAAGTGTAGCTATACTGCAATGAGACAGCTTTCTGTGCAAGAATATTTTGGGGAATATGACTCAGCTCATGCACCCATGCTCTTTGTACTGTGACTCATACAGGTCAATCCATCCTTAGGTGACTGCTAGCGAAGGATATATACTGGTGTGCAGTGATCATTTTTGTCAGGCATTAAATTAGTTTCAAAGTAGAGAGAAGCATGAAAGGTTGGAGTCAATCTAACACTTCATATACACAGAGATTAGGATTCCTAGAGCCTAGAGATTTAGTTTCTCTATAAGTGTTTGTAACAGATAAGACTCTTGTAGGAGTTAGGACTGGAACTAATTTACTTTTTTTTTTTTTTTTTTTTTTTAATAAACAGGGAAGACCAGGGGTGATTTGGCCTTAGGCATGACTAAATTCAAGAGCTTATATAATGTTGTCAGACTCTTTCCTCTAAATAGCATAGGTTGTTACATTAACAGCCCCTAGTGAATTCAGGCCTCCAGGATCCATGCACTCGTAGAGACTCAGCTTGACCATGAGAAGTGCTTTGACCAAGGAGACATCAGCAAGCAGGAAACTGAGAACATGTTGGGACTTGCTCCTTTGTAATTTCTACCATCACCATGGGAAAAAGCCTAATCTAGCCTCCTTGAAGAAGACTATATGGAGCATGGCACCTAGCAGTCCCAGCCAAGCTTGTTTTAAACTTTTCTGTCACTCCTACACCACTCCTAGAGAGATGTTGGATAGATGTTCAATACATATTTGCTGACAGATTGATTGATAGGCCTTAGAAGAACATTTCCTTTAAAGCCCTGGGTAATCAAGAACCACTCCTTAATGGGGAGATAAAAAATACAAGTTGTTGAGGGTAGAGGTGTGTCAGGTCACGTGGTCCTCGGTGCTCAGCAGTATGGAGTGGACTTTGCATTCTCTTTTCTAAAGCATCAGATTGCTAAAAGGCACATTTGATGTTACTTGGTTAGTCAATCAAATAAGTAATTTCATAATTACCTGCATCCAAGGTTGACCATTAACAGATGAATGAATATTCTGACAGGAGAAATCTCACAAGGAGGGGGGCGGAGAATGAGCATTTGATGAAGAGGATACTCATGCTAAATGAGTAATAAATTGATAGATGTTACAGAACCTCAGTCTATGCCTGCCTCATTCATTGAACAAATACTCAGTGAGCACATCAGCCACTTTTGTCCTGGAAAGGGCAGCAATCTAGGTCACTCATACCACTCCAGTAACAGAGGAGAAAACCAAGGCCAAGAGAGATGGGACCTATCCAGGGCATGACACCCAGGCCTAGAACTTCATTCTCTTTGTTCCTTGGTTTTTGAAACATCTCAGCATCCCTACACAGCACACCAGTGTGTGACCTTGATTCAATCATTTGCTCTTTCAAATATTTGTGTTGTAAGGTGTTGGAAATGGGCCAGATGAAGTCTCACACCCTCACTAGGTTCAATCTCTATATAACTTCATTTATCTCCTGAAGTAAAGTTAATATATAAATGTGCTTGTAAGTTTGAGGTTTTATTTTCTTTTTAAAAAATATTTTAGTTATTTATTCATGAAGACACAGAGAGAGAGAGGCAGAAACCCAGGCAGAGGGAGAAGCAGGCTCCATGCAGGGACCCTGATGTGGGACTCCATTCCAGGACTCTCAGATCACGTCCTGAGCTAAAGGCAGATGCTCAACCACTAAGCCACCAGGTGTCCCATTGAGCATCTTTTCTTATGCTTATTGGCCATTTGTATATTCTCCTTGGAGAAATGTCTATTCAAATTCTTTGCTTATTTTTAAATTGGGATTATTTGATTTTTTTTTGTTGAATTATAGGAGCTCTTTATATATGCTGGATATTAACCCCTTATCAGATATATGATTTATAAATATTTTCTTATTCTGTAGACTGCCTTTTTATTCTGCTGATTATATCCTCTGAAACACAAAAGTTTTTAAGTTTGATGTAGTCTCATTAGTCTATTTTTGTTTTGTTGCCTATACTTTTGGTATAACATTCAAGAAATCAAGTCCAACGTAAGTAAACTTTTCCCTGTATTTTTTTTTAGGAGTTTTATAGTTTGAGGTCTTTAATCCATCTTGAATTAATTTTTTTAAAGATTTTATTTATTTATTCATGAGAGGCACACATACAGAGAGGCAGAGACACAGGCAGAGGGAGAAGCAGGCTCCATGCAGGGAGCCCGACGTGGGACTCAATCCCACGTCTCCAGGATCACGCCCTGGGCTAAAGGTGGTGCTAAACCGCTCAGCCACCTGGGCTGCCCACATCTTGAATTAATTTTGTATATGGTGTGGAAGAGGGTCCAACTTTTTTTTAACATGTAGATATCCAGTTTTCCCAGCACCATATGTTGAAGTGACTGTTCTGTCCCCATTAAGTAGCCTTGGCACCCTTCTTGTAAATCATTTGACCACATATGTAGAGCTCTGTTCTTGGACTTTCTATTTTATCCATTGGTTTATATGTCTGTCTTTATGCCAGTACCACACTTTTGATTCTGTAGCTTTATAATATGTTTTAAAATCAGGAAGTATGAGTCTTCCAACTTTGTTGTTTTTCAAAATTATTTTGGTTAATCAAGGTGCCTTGAGATTCCATATGAAGGTCACTGTTTTAAAAATCAAGGCAAGGGGATCCCTGGTGACTCAGTGGTTTAGTGCCTGCCTTCAGCCCAGGGTGTAATCCTGGAGACCTGGGATCGAGTCCCACATCGGGCTCCCTGCATAGAGCCTGCTTCTCTCTCTCTCTCTCTCTCTCTCTCTCTGTCTCATGAATAAATAAATAAAATCTTAAAAAAAAATCAAGGCAAATTCTACAGTATTCTCTGACATAAGCACCATGAGCTGTAGTCCTACACTCACTTTCACTCCTCAGGTAGCATGTTCTTTCTTCCATTCCCCATCATAGCACATATCACACTATCTTGGATTTCCCTACTTGCTTAACTATAAATTCCTTTCTTTGCCTTGGACTTAGCACAGTGCCTGGTTCAGAGGGGGGATGTGATTCTAATTTTGAATGAATAAATCCAAATTTGAATGAATGAATGAATGAATGAGAGATTTCAAAACTCAGAACTTGCTGGTATGGATATTGACTTTTATCCCATATAACAAATCACAGAGAAGGAGGTCTTGGCTTACCAACCAACAGCAGGACTTGCACACCACAGAAGAGCCATTGCACCAGTAGCCTCTCCCACTATGGTGTGGAGCTGGGAGACATACAAAATGAGCAGCAGAAAATATTCAAGGACACAGAGCATTTCCAGTCCAGGACCCTATTAGGTGGAGACCTACTTCCAGCCCCAAGGGCTTTCATTCTGCCAATCCTACTGGACCCTTTTTAAATGGATACTTCTTACCCTCTCCCTCCATCACAGAAAAATGGAATAATAGACCATGCCTGCCTTAAATTGAGTTCCCTATGAGCAGAGTCTAAGGCAGAAATTCTTATATAGGTGATTTAATAAGACTTCTCTGGGTGAAACTTATAATGAAGAAGGGAAATGGGAAAAACCTGGAAGAAGCTGAACAAAGATATGGGTCCAGCTAACATCAGGCCTCAGCCTCATTCCACAGGAAACTGAAATCTGAATGGCACCAAGAGTTGTCCTACCTTCTGATAAGGGGACCAGCTTACCTGGTACCTGGTAGTAGTCATTGGCTATGGAAAACACAGGTAGATGTGCATGACCTTGCAGGTATTCCCAGAGGGGAATGGGTGATTCTCAGGAACAGGGAGAAAAACCCAGAAAAGGGAATCAGAGAAAAGCCCCAGTATCATTAATTACACTTTCTTTGTTGCTGATTTTGCTCCCTTTGCTCCAGAACAGTGTTTCCCTTTCATTCTGTCAGGAAACTCCAAGCCCTCTTCCAAACTCAAGGGAACATTCATCAATTTTCCTACTGCTGCTCCTTAATGACCCTCCTCAATGTGGCTTCTGGGGTCTGAAGGACTATCGGTCTGAAATTTTTCTAATCCTGGAAATTCCCCCAAGTGAAGGAACCTGGGAAATCCTTGATTTTTTTCATCTGATCAGCTGTCACCATCCACTCAGCTTAATGGAACATTCTGAGTCTCAAGGCTACTATTCTAAGGGGAGCAGTCATCTTTCTTTTAGCCTTAGATGACTCTATCCTCTTCACTGCCACACCTCTCAACAACCTTTATATATAACAGCCCAGCTGTATTTTTTGTGTGGTTGCAAAAGTAGGAGATGTGTGCCCACAATCCCTGGGGAATGAAGGGTTTCCTGCCTGCCTCCATATCCCTGTGTCTCTAGTTAATATATAAGGATATATGTGGTAAGATAACCTAAACCCCTGCCCCTCCCCTCAGTGGTTAAAAGAGAAACCAGGTGCTAGGAGAGAAGCATTTTGAACTTAGTCTCTTCATAGTAAAGTGATTTGAAGAAACTTTGTAATGAGACCAGGGCATGCATTGTGGATATGAATATGCCCACTCCGTACTTAAGCCCAGAGACTGGGTTCTGTTGTAGAATTTGGAGCTCCCAGATAAGTCTAAAGTAACCAAATTATGAAATATAGCACAGTTTTGTCACAATCAACATTTAGAAGTGGAGGCAGAGACCAGGAGAAGGGTCAAAAAGCTGAAATAACTTCATGTCCTTTCAGGGACAAAGGGAAAGAGATTCAACTAAACACAGAACTTTGGTAATAACATTCAAGGCACAGCTAGAAGATACATCCCAAATATGACCCATAGGAAGAAGGGCAAAATGATGGAACTTTCACCAGGCTGGAACTGGTTTTCTCCCCAAATAGCTAGAACCAATATAATGTACAACCACAGATATTCCTTTATTTTCTGAAGATGACATCATTTCACCAACATGAGAAATTCATATGGCTAATATTAAGGTTGTTGACCATATATCTTGTGAAATAATAATCTTGGTCATTATTATGTTAAAATGATACATTTCTCCCTCCCTTTCCCTGTCCTGGGTTCCATTACAGATCTTCCTTATGTTCCCTGACAGTGAATAGCACCATGATAAAATTTCCTATTCCTGGTCCCTGGATTTCTTCCCTGACAGTGAGGGAAATTGAAAGGGTGGGTAAGATAAAGCCACGTTCTTTCCAAATACATGTGTGTGGAGGGAGAGAAAAAAAGTCTCACAGTAGGTTGGTGGGTTGAGTGGGACAGGGTGGGGTAGAAAGCTAGCCTCTTCTTTCCCAAGACTTTGTTCATATAATTCCACTTATTACAGGCCCTTAATACCCATCTAGAAGTCCAAATGCCTTACTTGCATTTCTCAGTTTGACCCTGTGCTGGTTATTTACCTGACATCTGTCAGCCCATGTTTGCTTTTCTCTATTTTGCTCTACAATCCTGAACTTCGGAGTCTGCACTACTTTTCCCAGGATTCCTTGATGGCAGGCTCCCTGTTATTTCTGCCAGTAGAGGTCACTGTCAGGACATAGAAAGTAGGAAGGTAGAGAATCCTTCCTCCTCTGCTTCTAGCACCTTCCCTTGGAAGTGGCTGCATCCTTCTGGCAATCTCTACTTTCTCCATTAATAACTGTATCAGCCATGAAGACGTCTCCTCCATGGTTCCAGCAAAACCACATAGCCCTTCTCTGTACATCTGGGCTCTGGTCAGACCATCTTCATTCTTCTGTCCCCAGCTCTAGCACTATAACTCTGCTTCATGTAGTTGCTTAAACTGTGGGTCGCTATCCACCCCCTTTGTGCTGGTGTGCTCTCTCTCTCTCTCTTTCTCTCTCTCTCCCCTGCCATTGTTTTCTCAACTTGGACTCTTACTAGTACAGACCCCAACATATCTTTCTAGTCTTGTCTCCCACCTACATGAAAATCAAATACTACCTCACATCCTGACTCATATAACCATATGCTACAGTCACACTGTATTTGCTCCTTCTTCATTCACCTAAGTCATGTGGCTATCTCTTGAAAAAGACCATCAGATACAACTTTGATCGAGTAAAACTAAGTTTATTCAAGCTACACTAGGAAGAGAGAGTACCACCTTCTTAGAATTTTAGTAACATCTCAGAAGTTAGGGAAGGAGCAATATAAACGTTGAGGGCTCAGACTAATTGATTTTAAGAAAGATCTTGTAAGACGGGGAACTCATTGATTCTGGATTCTTCTGGACTGGGTGGAATTTCTTTTTTTCTTTTTTTAAAAAGATTGTATTTATTTATTCATGAGAGACACACAAAGAGAGAGAGAGAGAGGCAGAGACACAGGCAGAGGGAGAAGCAGGCTCCATGCAGGGAGCCCGACATGGGACTCTATCCCAGGTATCCAAGATCACACCCTGGGCTGAAGGCAGCGCTAAACTGCTGAGCCACCCGGGCTGCCCTCCACTGTCATTATTTACAATATTTCTTGCCGTTAGAATATATTTTATCTTTGACTGGGTGTTCATTCATTCATTCAATATGTGTTTATTAAGCATGTCCTATATGGCAGACACTATCCTATGCACCGGGGGGCACAGCATTGAAAAAGAAAGATGAGGTTTCATGGAGCTTACAACTTATTAAAAGAGAGAGATAATAAAGAAATAGTGTAATTTCTGGCAATAATAAATCCTATGAAGAAAAATAACATAGAGTAAGCAGAGAGAATGTGGCTATAATTGGGGGTAGGGGAGTATTTTGGATAATGTGTTAAAACCCTACCCATTCCTTTAATACCAATTAAATATATTACCTTCTTAATAAGTCATTGTCAACCACTACCTATACTAAGATGATATTATTATATTGACTCGTGGTATTTTTCCTCTTAGTAGTTCCTTTTTATTCTCCCAAACTTCTACTATTAAAACTCCACCTTGGGCAGCCCTGGTGGCTCAGCGGTTTAGCGCCGCCTTTAGCCCAGGGTGTGATCTTGGAATCTTGGAATTCTGGGATCAAGTCCTGCATCGAGCTCCCTGCATGGAGCCTGCTTCTCCCTCTGCCTGTGTCTCTGCCACTCTTTCTCTCTGTGTCTCTCATGAATAAGTATATAAAATATTTTTTAAAAATCCTTAAAAAAAAACTCCACCTTTAGTCTAAGCTTATTGTCCTAGTAAGAACAAAGAGTCAAAATCTTGCTTTGAGTTCCAAAATATCAAAAGTAAAATCTGGAGGATTCATGTGATGTAGTTTATACCATGAATCGAGAGATGGGAAGATAGTGTGATAACATAAGATCATAGACAGGATATAAAAATATTCTCTGGACTAGGAATGTGAGGAAGAGGAAGTAAGCTTAGAGGTGGAAGAGAGCTCTGGTCGCTGATCCTTTCTGGGATCAGTCCTGCAGGGACCATGTCACCAACCACATTTAACTTTGAAGAGATCTCAGGGTTGAGAGCTTGTACCTCACCTCCCTAAGGAGGCTTCAAGTTTCCTGAAGAGGTTTTTCAACCAGGATCCAGCAAAGCAGCAATGGCTAAAGAATGGACTTGGGAATTCTCAAAGATTCCTGGATACTTCTGAGTAGTTACAGGCTTGCAGCCAAATGTATCCATACTCCAAGAGGCAGAGAGGGCTAGAGGAGGAAAGAGGCTTCATGTAGACCACATGCAAACCCAGCCAATTAATAATATTTAGATAACGCAAGTTATAGGAATGTGGTAAGGCCTTATACATCAACAACAGATGCAGTAGAGAGGACAATGTTTAAAGACCAAACAAGACACCTAGACCTTAGTGGGGTCCAGAGATGTCATATGACCCCAGAAGCCCCACTCCTAATATAATGTGTATTAGTTTGCTAGGGCTACTGAAACGAAGTATCACAAACTGGATGGCTTAGACAAGAAACATTTATTGTTTCACAGTTAGAGAAGCTAGAACCCTGAGATCAGGATGTTTACTGAGTTGGTTCCTTCTGAGATGTGTGAAGGAACATCCATTCCATGCCTCTCCCCTACCTTCTAGCGATTTGTTGGCAATCTCTGGCATTCTTTGGCTTGAAGAGGTATCACCCTGCATTTCTGTCTTCATCCTCAGATGGTGTTCTCACATAGGTATGTCTGTCTCTAAATTTTCCCTTTTTATAAGGACACCGTGGGCCCTAACCCATGGAATTGGGACCATGCTAATGACCTCAGTTTACTTGATTACTTCTTTTTTTTTTTTTTTTTTTAATTTTATTTATTTATGATAGTCACATAGAGAGAGAGAGAGAGAGAGAGAGGCAGAGACATAGGCAGAGGGAGAAGCAGGCTCCATGCACCGGGAGCCTGACGTGGGATTCGATCCGGGGTCTCCAGGATCGCGCCCTGGGCCAAAGGCAGGCGCCAAACCGCTGTGCCACCCAGGGATCCCTACTTGATTACTTCTATATAGACCCTAATTCCAAATAAGATCACATTTTGAGGTATTGGATGTTTGGATTTCAACATGTGAGGTTTGAGGGGGGGACACAATTCAAGCCATAACACCACATATATAAGGCCCTTGGGAGAATGGAAGCAGAAGAAATTCATTGACTGAAGAAAACCCAGACACTGAGTAACCTGGTGTGTCAAACAGGCTTTAACATGGCCCTCATGTTATTAATGAGGTATTAATACCTTTGTAATGTCTGCCCCTTGAGTGTGTACAATACCTGTCACTTATTTCTAACCAATAGAATATGGCAAAGGCAATGGAATGTCACTCCTGTGACTATGGAGGAGACTCCATCTCACTGGTAGACTCCCTCTTCATCCTTTGCTGGCTTTGAAGAAGTAAGCTACCATGTTGTAAAAAAGCTTATGGAGAGGGCCACATGCCAAGAGACTTCTATAAGCTGAGAGTGGCAGTCAGCAAGAAGCTAGGGTCCTCAGTATTACAACTGCAAGGAAATGAATTCTGCCGACAACCAGAGTAAGCTAGGAAGTAGATCCATCACCTGTTGAGCCTGCAAATGAGAACCAAGCCATGACCAGCACTTGACAGCAGCCTGGCTAAAGGCTCAGCTAAGCTGTGCCCAGATTCCTGACCCACAGAGACTGTGAGATCATTCAAAGGTGTGGTATTTTGAGCTGCTAAATGTAATACTTTACACTGCAATGGAAAATACCTTGAGTTATCGAGAGTTTTATTATTAGATGAAGAAATTGGTTGGGGGGAGGCTGGGGTTATAGTTGCTTTCAGTCATAGAACAATAAACAGAATAACATTTTGTACCTGTCAATACTTAATAAGAGTCATACTTCTATTACCCCACATCAAATTGATCTTTTTCTTTTCTTCATTTCTACTGCTTTACCCATGCTCTAGTTTTAGTATAATCTCTGGCATTTGATAGTTCATTGTTCCCAGGTTTATTTACTCAAGGAAAATACCCAAGTTCTGTGACCTGGCAGATGGTAATTTTGCTCTGATGTGAATTTTAATCATGAGTGCTTTGAAGATGGTGCAAGACAAAAAGGGCTTATTGATAAGTAAGTCTAGCAAAATGGTCCCTCTCAAATTTCTCTATAGGAGTCACTTAGGGGCTATTTGGGAAGCCTGCCTGGTCAACATTACATTAACTTTAATCAAGAAAAATAGCAACATTTTCTAAAGATGCATTTATTTACTCTTCACTTGAGAATCAGAGAATGTCGCTTGTCCATACTAAAGAATCCCATTATCATCATTATTATTAATGGGGTGTCTTGGAAGAGGGCTTTTAGAAAGGAGGAGAGGGAATTTATTCCTTGCTACTATTACAGCTAGCAGACCACCCAGAATCAGAGCGCAGTGTGGCTTTGTTGTTCTCCTCTCATTATCAAGGATATAGTAACTCTAGTGATGTAACAGAAATGTTCTTTGTGAGAAAAAAGCAGATTGATAGTGCTGGTGATGGCAATAAAGAGAAACTAACGTCTAAGAAAGTGAAGGTATTTGCATTTTAGGGATTAGCAACTGTTTTAGGATATGTTCCCTGTGAAGGTCAAGAATCTACTCTAAAATGTGATGATTGAAAAAAACTTAGAAAGGGAATACGCTAAAGGAGAGGGGGAATGCCATAATCCTATTATCCCAAAATAACAAAATTAACTGTTTGGGATATATATTTCCAGTCCTTTTTCTAAGTGTTGTATTTCTTAAAGATATATTTATTTATTTGAGAGAGAAAGAGAGAGGGGGAGCATGTGAGCATGGAGGGTGGGTGGGGAGGGGCAGAAAGAGAATTCCAAGCGACACCCTACTGAGTGCGGAGCCTAAGGAGGAGCTGGATCTCATGACCTTAAGATCACCACCTGAGCTGAAACCAAGAGTCTGACACTTGCTTAACTGACTGCGCCACACAGGTGCCCCATATGTGTTTTAAATATAATTGAGATGTTAGTACCCTACCTTTTACCTCTAACATAACAAAAGCAAGTTCCCATACCAATAAATCACTTTGAACAAATGTGGTTAACAAATGCATTCTATTCCTTTACATGAAAGTAGCATAATTTGTAACAATTTGTTTAATAATCTCCTAATTTGTAACAATTTGCTTAATAATCTCCTAATTAGCCATGCTATTCCCACTTTCATTACTATTATAGTGAATATTTTATAACTAAATTTTAACTAAAATTTCACATTTTTAGGAATGTGTGTATATATATCTATGTGTATATATATGATTATAAGTGTGTGTAAAACTAGAAATGGAACTACTGAATCAAAAGGTTATGAAATTTTAAAGTCTGTTCATTCATATTACAAAACCATTTCCAGAGAGGTTGGTGTCATTTATACTCACTATGTAAGACAATCTCCATCTCACCATAGACCTGCTAGCATTGAGTATTCTCATAGTGCTGATATGAGAGAAAGATCTAATTCATTTTGATCCAAATCTGCTTTGTAATATGTTAAGAACTACTTGGGGATTTTTGTTGTTGTTGTTGTTTTTTTAAAGATTTTACTCATTTCATTTATTCATGAGAGACACACAGAGAGAGAGGCAGAGACACGGGCAGAGGGAGAAGCAGGCTCCATGCAGGGAGCCTGATGTGGGACTTGAGCCTGATGTGGGACTTGATTCCGGGTCTCCAGGATCAGGCCCCAGGCTGAAGGCGGCGCTAAACCGCTGAGCCACCCGGGCTGCCCAAGAACTACTTGTTGAATAAGCTTGCCCTTCACCCCTGATTGACTTTATCTCCTTCTTTGTTAAACAATTATATATGATAGAGGCTTTTTCTAGGCTCTCTTTCTGTTCAATTCATCTAATTTTTGCACATGTGCCACAGATACTGATTTGCTATAATTTCATAATATGTTTTAATATTTGGTGGACCAAGTCAATGTCATTAGTCTTTTTTGGTATACTCCTAAGCTAATTTCTCCTTTTCAGAATACTTTTGATTTTAACCTCTGCTACATTTTACCATAAATTATGGCTACATTAGCATCTCCCTGAAGAAACAGAAAGCCCCTTGGATTTGGAGATTGTTAAAACTTCTTTTTTTAATGTCCCCCTTTCTGTACCACATTTTTTAATTCACAAAATATAGTGAGGATGTCAACTGCAAGCAATTGGTTTCTGTTGGAACTAACTCCAGAATTGGCTATCTTCTCTTCCTTTCTGAATATCCAGTCTTAAAATGGCTACTCTGTCTCCTCTATTTCTCTCTTTTCTCAGTCACAGTCCAGTCACATCCAGCAATCCCTTAAGCAGACAACATAAAGAATTGACAATTATCGAGGGTAATTTGTTCGGCACACTGCCCTATACACATCCTCCCTACCCATTGGCACTATTGAAAGATGAACTAATAGATCATTATCATTATACAGGATGAATGAAGATATAGCTAAATATTAATGAATTTTATTCGGTAATTGCCCACATAAGAGACAAAATTATCATTTAAAAGAACTGTAGTTACTAATTAGGCTCATTACTCCTTCAAGGGTGAAGGTTCCAGTGAGCAGAGGTTATTACATATTGCTCTAAACTAAAACTAACTCCAACTATCATGTGTGACTTTGGGTGTCTCTAAAAATAGTATAGAAGTTAACTAGGGATATTTTAAAACAAAATAAGTCGCCTTTTATTTATTTAAGAAATTCATTTGGTCGAAACAGTAACTCCTAAATCAAGCTAGGCTTTGGAAACTCATGAGGTTTGAAAACACAGATTCCTTTAGACTATAGAAAGTTAGACTCTGTGAGGCCAGGACTGGAACCAGGAATTTGGGGTTTTTCTTTCTTTTTCTTCCTTTTCATTTTTTAATTCCCTAAGTGATCCTAATCCTTTAGCCTTTTGGGTACTATTAGCCTAAAACATGTTAGCAGGGCTGAGATCATTGCAATATATACACTCATTTCACCAAGACATTCTACAGAATTCTATGCAAGACCATTAGGTGTTGCATGGGGCCCAAAGGAATTGACTCACAAGTATCTTGACACTCTTGTGGAAGTGATAAGAAAAATATACAAGGAACATCTATTTTGGGATAATTTTGCTTTTCAATCTTCAGAGATGGAATTTTTAACTCTTGGATCAGAAAAGCATGCCCAGGGCTTGTATTTATATGAGCAGAGGAGGGAATTCCAGATTGAGGTATAAACTAAAGGACACCAGGTAAGCATCATTCTTGTTCCCTCCCACCCAACCAGCTCTTTAGCAAATGGGCTTCCCTACTACCAATATAACTGCCTAAAATCCTATACTTAAGCATTAATTCCTTTGAGTCATTCCCCAATCATTCTACTCATTCCACATGATAAGTGAGCATCCACAATTACTAGACAGGATGCTAATCTCTGGCAAGTGGGAGATGAGAGACTCAGTCTCTATCCTTGGGGGAATTCAAGTCCCATGTATCTATGATACCTGCTTCGAAAAGAGGCTTTGGAGCCCAGAAGAGAAGATGCAATCAAGAAATGAAAATCTAGCAGTCTGCTATGAAAGTCCTCAAAATGTTGGTCATGTTGTCAGGAAGTCAACAGGGTTGTCACTGCACATAAAACAATTCAATTTGCTTGTTGTTGTTGTTACTCCAGTTAGAGGGTCCCAGGGTAAGTGGACCAGAACCCCAACTGTTGGCTCTGTTTTGTTCCCTTTCTCCATAGCTGCCTGGCTACAACCCCCAGGCCAAAGCCCTCTGACTAGTCGAGGATGCCAGAGGCTGCTGGGAGAGGCTAGTTGTGTTTTTATGAGAGCATTCAGCTACATGGACTTGGAGAGTGGGGTAGGAGCAAGTGCAGCTGCCGCAGGAAGAAGTCTATGATATGAAGAGACTGATGGGAATGGGGAGTTAATAAGAACTGTGTCGAATCATAGCATTTGACCAAAGTGCTGGTGTGACTGGAAAGGGGGGATCACCAAGTCTTCACAGACACCACTGAACACTGGTGTTCAGTGTTCAGAGTGAGGGATGGAAGCCTGTCTGGTGACAGCCTGCCCTCAATTATTCTGGATCCTTGTCTGTAGGCCATCTTCTAGGTTTCTGGCCTCCAAAAAGTATGCAAAAGCTGAACTCTAATTGAATCCACTATCTTCTCCAGAAATGTGACCAGTACATCCCTCTGCTGTAATACAATATTAGTATAGCTGTCCCAGACCAAACTGGTTTTCATGGACACCCTTATCTGCATAAACATTCCAAGCTGCCTTTTTATCTGACCCAGATGGTCTATAATAATTTCCTAGATTAGTCCTATGTTCCTTTTATCTTTTATTTCCATCCAAATATATTTTGTCCCACTGCCAACTTATTTATTATGTGACATTCTTTCTCCCTTCTTGACCCATGTTGGCATAATTCCCCCTAGCCTGTTGTGTCTATCTCTTATATAAACTTTCCATCTCCAAATTATTCTGAATCTGTTTCTGGTTTTAGCCTCTCCTTCGTAATCCTTGTTACATAATGTGTCTATTATATCTCTTGGTATTTGTTTTCTTTCAGTTCGCTTCTTACCATGCATATGAAAGTCATTTGTAAGGAGAGCTGTTTAGAATTTGCTTTTATTTTTCCTTTGGTTTCTTTTAGGGTTTTGCCTCCATCCTTTGAGTTCTTTTAATCTCTGACCCTTCTCCCTTTCTCAAGCCCCCTTGATTTCCCCATAACATGTTAGTTTATACCTTCCTCCCAGATGCATGCAATTTTTCCCATTGTGGCTTTGTGTATTGCTGTGGTTTTGCAGAAAGAGTTGGCTGTCTTTCATATAACTTTCTTGTCTCTACCATTCATTTGTTTAGTGGGAACTCCATTCAAAATCAGTTTTGTCCATATCATTAGCATGTGCCTAAAGCCTGAAGGAAGTCTGATAGAGACTTTTTTAAAAAATGTAATAAACTCATTTTATGTTTTCATGAGACTAGCTGGCTGTAAAAAGTCCAGAACAACTGCTGAAAGTGAAAAGATTTATCTCACTGCCTTTTGGGTCTACAGGAAGTTGGGTAGTTTTAAATTATTTTTTTCATTGAATTCTTAACTTTATTTCCCCACTTTCTCACCTACCTGTCCATTATGTTGTTGTTTTAGGTATGCAGGCATATGTAGGAGTTTTTTTTTTTTAATATTTATTTATTTATTCATTCAGAGAGAACGAGAGAGAGGCAGAGACACAGGCAGAGGGAGAAGCAGGCTCCACGCAGGGAGCCCGACGTGGGACTTGATCCCTGGTCTCCAGGATCACACCCCGGGCTGCAGGCGGCGCCAAACTGCTGCGCCACCGGGGCTGCCCTGTAGGAGTTTATATCATCTACACACTCCCTTCCCTTTTGTGGAAAAGCTGTCAGATAGGGCTTCACAGATATGCCTGGACTTCCTATACCATTCAGTACAGCCGACAGTGGTGAGGGGTCATGTAGAAGAAGATAAAGCAATGAGCATAACTGGAAGTCTAGTAGCACTCAAATATTTTTAGGTAATGTGAATTTCCCTAGGGAGGGATTATGTCATTAGTCATCTTTGCTACTCATCCTCCCTGAGCCTCAGTTTGCTGATCTGAAAAGAGGGACAATATTAACAGTACCTACACAAGGGGTAGGATTACTGAAATACTGTCAAGGAAAAAACATTCTATTAATGGTGATCAAAATAACAACAAGATGTGATGATGGAAAGTCATCTGGGTATCATTCAGTAGATTTTTGTGCCAGGGAACTAGTCAGTAATTCAATAACCTTAAAAAGAAAGTAATTTTTCCTTTGGGAGTAATTTAGTGCCTAGGAGAATCCAGATGAGCATAATTAACACATCATTGTTTAAAGTACCAGAGGGCAAAGTTACGCGTTGAGATCCCATCCTGACAATAATGTGGTTTTGAGTTCAAAGGGTACAGAAACCAAGAGAGACTCTGATTTGAACATTCCACTGGTTAGACCCAAGGCACAAATACAGTCAATGCAATTTCCAAAATATTGTTATCAAAATCCTTGAGCCAACTGCATTTTCACCACACTCAGAAATATGGAATTTAGAGGAAAAGAAATCTTGAATTCACTATTGTTTGGACCAGGTCCCAGAATCTGGAGTCATGCTACTTCCATAAAAGCAACAGCAAAGGTAGTTACTGGCTGCGTGATCTTAGGCAGGTTACTTAATCTTCCTGAACCTCAGATTTCTCTGATATAAACTATAAAATAAAGAAAGTAATAGTACCTATCAATTAGAGTAGCTATGAGGAATTTTTTTTTCATGAATGGAAAACCTTATCATTGAGCTTGGCACATAGTAAGCACTCAGTAAAGGCTTGTTGTTGTTGTTGTTGTTATTTAAAGATTTATTAATTTATTTGAGAGAGAGACCCAGGGCCCAAGCAGGAGGAGGGGCAGAAGTAGTCTCCCCACTGAGGAGCCTGATGCAGGGCTCCATCCCCTTGCCCTGGGCTGAAGGCAGATACTAAACTGACTGAGCCACCCAGGCATCCCTGTTGTTATTATTTTAGAAAACTGAGGCCCAAAGAAAATTTCATTTACCCAAAGTCTCCCAAGTATATTCTGCAAAGAATGAAGTTTTGTCTCTGACATTGAGCTAATGTCAACCCTTTGGGCTTTTTCCACCACACCAGTAAGTCCTCCATATTTTTAATTTGCATGTTTTTTATAAGTTAGCTCTACTCTCAATGTGGGGCTTGAACTCACAAACTTGAGATCAAGAGTTATATGCTCTACTGACTGAGCCAGCCAGGCACCCCCATGTTTTTCATTTCTACTCACCTCCTTCTATTACCATTTTTTCACATCTAGTAATTTTTGTCATTATGTAAATTATTCATAGAATAGAATAGAATTATTCATAGAATAGAATAGAAAAGAGAATCCTTATTACTTTAGGCAGAAACTTTAGTCATGGCTAAAAGATAGATAAGTCAGACATAAACAGATGAAGTGACTGCCCTGTGTTTTACCTGGTAATCACCATTGTACTCTGACCTGTCAGATGATAAGCTAATTGAAGTGGGATCCATCTCTTATTTAAAATATGTATAAACCCCCATGCCTTGCCAACTTCTGTTACTTTGTCTTCAAAATATGCTAGAAAGAAAGAAACTTAGTAGTATTAATCACATATTATAAATTGCTACTAAAATTTCTATTTATGTATTTCTCACTACAGCCTATTTTACAGCAGAGGATACCAAGACTCAAAAGAGGTAAATATGTTGCCCAAGATCACACTCCTCATAACTGCTTAGTAGGAAACATAAGCCCAGGGTGACTGACACCAGATCTTCATTATCATAAGAAAAGGTGGGGGTGGGGAATTCACAGACTAGCTTCCCCTATTCAGGACACGTTAATCTGATTAAGATCCATCACTATTAGAAAACACACATTTTATGAGAGAACAAATTTCACATGGCTCAATTACCTGACGCATATGCAAGCCCATTTGTTGACACAAAATTGACTCTCAATATAATCTGTTGTGCATTTCTTTTTTTAAAGTAGTGGATTCTGACTGATATTGCTGCACACGAGATCAGTTAAGTTTCAGCCTAGAGTTTGACTGGCTATATGGTAGTGTATGTTTAATCCAACCCATACCACCATTTAATTGTAGAAGAATCAAAAGTTATCTTTTCTGTGACAGTCTTCATCTCTTCAAACACTGTATCTGTTTTGATCCATCTTGACTTCATGTTGAGGTTAGGTTTAGAAACTGTCAAAAACACTTTTAGCAAGCTTGTTACAAACACTACTCCAAGAGAATCAACTGAGTAAATTAACTCAACACAAGAAAATATTCAATGATTATTATAGTATTTGAAAACAAAGACCCATAGAACTATGGTAAAAAGAGACGGGATAGTGAAATCATAGTGAATTCATGGCAAATTTATTTATATCTGAAATGGGCAATAATATATATATATTTTGTGAAACAATATTAACTTTTTCACCAGCCATGTTTTATGACTTCATGCAATTTTATAAAACATTTCTCAAAATCTTGAAGTACATTCAAACACTGAGGCTAAGGGGTTACATGTCAGATAAGTAATGAGAAGATCAATGGAAAAATAACTTGTCAAGAAAAAGTCCTTATCACTTAACATTGAATATCAAGAAAATCAATGGAGAATCTTTGTTATTTGCAATTTTTAAAAAACAGTCAATTTTAATCTTAGTTTAGAGCTTCACCTTGATCTGACTAGTCAGCATTTGAGTTGTTTTGTTTAGCAACCTGAATAAGAAATATCCAAAAAAAATTAAAAAAAAAAAAAAGAAATATCCTATATTCTTCATTTTTTTTTCCTATCAGCACAGAAAAGGAAATTTATAGCATTGTACCTTTATAAACAAGTATTTTTATGTAAGTGATTTGCTACAGAGCTTTCCTTCAATTGAGGCCAATTTTATTCTTGAGGAGAGACATTATATTCCTGATTTAATATTTTCATTCTCAAAGTAGGAGTTTATATTATTCTATTTTCACTACCTTAATATGACCTTGGGAAAACAATGGATTAAGCAAATCCATACAGATTTTATCTTTCAGGGATTGTGCTGTCTTTGGGGGATTGAACCCAAGGACACTGAAATGAGATACATCTCTGGCAGGGTAAAGGGGGCCCTAGAGCAGAATAATTAATGGAATCCCAGAAAAAAGGAGAGCTTAGACCTCACAGAAAGGCAATGATCAGTTTCCACTAAAATCTAGTACTACTCTCCTGAGTCCTTAGGCCTCAGCAAAGTGGATGGAATGCAATATGCAGTCTCAAACTGGATGAGGGAATGAAAGTAAACTCAGATATGAAAGTAAACTGACACCAGAAAAGACAAAGGGGGTAGCCCTGGTGGCTCAGCGGTTTAGCGCCGCCTTCAGTCCAGGGCGTGATCCTGGAGACCCGGAGTCCCACTGTCGGGCTCCCTGCATGGAGCCTGCTTCTCCCTCTGCCTGTGTCTCTGCCTCTCTCTGTCTTTGTGTCTCTCATGAAGAAATAAATAAAATCTTAAAAAAAGAAAAAAAAAGACAAAGGTTTACATAGGACAGATGCAGAAAAAAGGGCAGGGTAAATATGTAAACATATGATGTCACCAAGAAAAAGAATGAAAGAAAAAAGGAAATATATATCATGCAAAAGAGAAAAAAAATAGCATTTATGAGAAAACATAACACAACATAAGTATACATCCTACAAGTACTTTATACTAGTAAAAGATTAAATAAAGCTATGAATTCAAGAAAGGAGGAGCTCAAAAGCAATATGATACATAATAAGAAAAGGCAAATGGAAAGAATGCAAAGCAAACAGATTAAGAAACCAGATGGAATCACTCTAGACCCGACATTAGAAATAGTAAGTGTATATATATATAATGTAATTTTAAAAAGCTTTAGATAATCAACATGAATGTGAAAGAAAAAGGCAAAGAGTATTAAAGTAACTAGAAGATGATAAGAGATAAGGAAGGTAATGAAAATCCAGTCTAAGAATGGTTGGGATCACTATGATGGAACCAATTAAATAAAGCATTAAAAATATGGAGGGATATAATGCAAGAAATATTTTCTGAAATAAAGGAAGAGGGATGCCTGGGTGGCTCAGCAGTTGAGCATCTGCGTTTGATTCAGGGCATGATCCTGGAATCCCGGGATCGAGTCCCACATCGGGGTCCCTGCATGGAGCCTGCTTCTCCCTCTGCCTATGTCTCTGCCTCTTTCTCTGTGTCTTTCATGAATAAATAAATAAAATCATAAAAATAAAATAAAGGAAGAATTAAATTTACAGATTGAATCCCAAGAAACTGATACAAACAAATGCTACAAAAAGTATATTCTGGGGAAATCATTAAAATTCTAGAATTCTTGGGGCACCTGGGAGGCTCAGTGGTTGACTGTCTGCCTTCAGCTCAGAGCATGATCCTGCTGTCCCAGGATCGAGTTCTACATGGTTCTCCTCATGAGGAGTCTGCTTCTCCCTCTGCCTATGTCTCTGCCTCCCTCTGTGTGTGTGTGTGTGTGTGTGTGTGTGTGTGTGTGTGTGTGTGTGTCTCATGAATGAATAAATGAAATCTTAAAAAAAAATAAATTCTAGGGCAGCCCGGGTGGCTCAGTGGTTTGGCGCCACCTTCAGCCCAGGGTGTGATCCTGGAGACCTGGGATCGAGTC
The DNA here is from genome assembly GCF_003254725.2 of Canis lupus dingo. Taxonomy (NCBI): domain Eukaryota; kingdom Metazoa; phylum Chordata; class Mammalia; order Carnivora; family Canidae; genus Canis; species Canis lupus. Next base: position 45,930,087 of record NC_064247.1, on the reverse strand, counting down.
CCATGTTGGGCTTCCTGCATGGAGCCTGCTTCTCCCTCTGCCTGTGTCTCTACCTCTCTCTGTTTCTCTCATGAAATAAATAACATCTTTTTTAAAAAAATTTTAGAATTCTCTGGGACTCTAGACCAAAAAAAAAAAATCAGGCCTTCTACAAGTGAGGAAAAAATGCAATTATCGTTCTCATTTATTGTAGAAATATGGACTGCCAGAAGACAATGGAACTATGTCTCTGATGTTCCGAGGGAAAGAAAAATGTTATAGTTAGCCAAAAAATGATTCAAAGATAAAGGCAATTGACAGATATTCTAAGACATGGAAATCTTAAGGGACTAACCTGCCAAAATGAAGGAGCCCTGTGATCATTTCATTCATTTAAATACAGAGCTACATTTAAGCAACCAAAAGGATTATGATTTAAAAATAAATAAATTTGTAAACTCTCACCAAATCAAAGCAAGTCTATAGGCAGGAAGAAGAAGTAGGGAAAATGATAAGAAAGCTCATTTCCTTGCCTTTTTTAACAAGTAGCCAATCCATTTCATCTAAAATTATAACATGTAGGTTAAAAAATAAATGACTCTCACCTCTTAGTTGTTTTTTCTTTCTAGCTATACAACCATTTATCCTTCTATTGTTCCATCTGTCCATCCTCTACATATATGCACACAGATATATTTTATTTAAGTAAGCCCTATGTCCAATGTAGGGCCCAATGTGGGGCTTGAACTCATGACCCTGAGATCAAGAGTTGCATGCTCTACTGACAGACAGCCAGGTGCCCCCAAATAGATATGCTTTTGTTTTTGTTTTGTTTTTTTAAAGAGAGAGAGGCAAATTAAGAAACAGACTCTTTTTAAATATATATATATATATATTTTTTTTAATTTATTCACTTGAGAAAGAATGACAGAGGGAAAACAAGCAGGGCAAGAGGCAGAGAAAGAGGCAGAAGCAGACTCTCTTCTGAGCTGGGAGCCCAATGTGGGGCTCCATCCCAGGACCTGCAGATCATGACTGGAGTTGAAGGCTTAACCATCTGAGCCACCCAGGTGCCTAGATATGTTTTAAATAATGGTGTTTATCAAATATTAACATTTCTTATTTATGGATGATGAGATTTGATGTGATTTATAGCTTTCTTCCTTTATTCCTCTCTCTGTATTACTTGAATTTTCAAGAAGTGACCCACATCATAGTAGTGGATTAAAATTGACCACAAATTCTTTACAGGTATTCTCGTCAAGAAATGGAGTCTGTCTCCTACTACTTGAATCGTAGCCAGACTTGTGATTGGCAATGACTAATAGGACTCAGCAGAAGATATACATTGAGATTACCATACTCACCCTCTTGGAACCCTGAGACCACCAAGCCACACAGAAGTGCCAGTTGAAAGACCACATGAAGAGACAGTCCCAGCAATCCCAGCTCTTCTAACCATCCTAGATGAGATCCTAGACATGTGAGTTAAACCAACACACCCCATCTGAATTGTGTGGTGACTAGAGCTGGATGAGTGAACCCTAACAGAATCAGTAGAATATCCTAGTCCAATCATAGACTTATGTAGACATGATAAATTGGGGTAGGGGGAATAAGGTACTAAGTTTTGGAGTTATTTCTTACAAATCAATAGATAGCTGATTTACTCTCTTTTACAAAAGAATGATTTCAATACTCTTTTTACAAGATTTTATTTATTTATTTATTTATTTATTTATTTATTTATTTATTTACTTATTTATTTGAGAGAAAGAGAGAGTGCACTCCTGAGAGAGCCCAAGCAGGGGAGGAGCAGAGGGAGAGGGAGAGAGGCAGACTCCACTGAGCATGGAACCTGATGCAGGGCTCCATCCCAGGACCCTGGGATCACCTGAACAGAAGGCAGATGCTTAAACAACTGAGCCATCCAGGTGTCCCTAATTTCAGTACTCTTAAGAATCTAAAGATGCTGAAGTCCCCATTCTACATAATAGGGGAAATTCTCCTTAACTTGAATTTTTCCAAGGGGTTCAGGATTTCCCTGTCAATGCATACTACATCCTTCTTTCCCACTATTACCTACTCCTTCCTGACATTCTCCATTACCTACTTTGCCTTTTCTCACCAGCCCACTTCATCCTACACTATCCATGACTCTAATTCCTCAGTTGCCCCCAAACTGCCACAAACACAAAGCTTGTGTATGTCTCAAACTTTTACTAAAGGTAAAAGATCAAGACAGTATGAAGGCCCTATTCTTTATCTATCACTGTGCAATGTGAATTGTTCCTAAACTTAGCAGTTTATAATAAGCAATAAACATATTATTTTACACAGTTTCTGTGGATTAGGCCTTTAGGAAATGGCTTAATTGGGTGGTTCTGGCTTGGGATCTTTCATGAGGTTGCAGTCATGATGCTGGCCTAAAATCAGGGCCAAAATCATCTGAAGGTTTGCCTGGGGCTGGAGAACCTGCTTCCAAATGGCTCATTCACCTGGCTGTTGGTAGGAGCTCTCTAGTGCTGCTTGAGAGGCCTCATGACATGAGAACTCACTTCCCCCAGAATGAGCTAGTGATCCAGGAGAGCAAAAAAGAAGTTGCAATGTCTTTATGTCCTAGACTTAGAGGTCTGTTATTCCTGGGATATTCTATTGGTTACAGAATAAGCCCTATTCAATGCAAAACTACACAGGAGCATAAATACCAGGAATTGGGGATCATTGAAGACTGTCTATCACAAGCCTTTTAGGATGAAAGTGATTCACATCATTAGGAATCCGTGTCTGAACTGTTCATCTCATTAGTACAAACTACAAAAAATACCAACAAAATTCCCCAACCAGAGTCATCATGGAGAGTTGTACAGTTTTGGGCCACACCAGAGAGCCCAGTAGAGAGATCTGAGCCCTGTGCCCCAATGCACAGCTAGGTCTATCCAGAAAAGGAGGGGAGTGTCTTTTTCTAGATTGCACATAAATGTATTTGGAAGTGTGAAATGTACCTCTGGCACCAGAAAATAAAACAGAAGTAGAGCTTAAACATTCATAATATTTTAAACAAAATCATGCCAATTCTGTAACTCCCAAATATGAAAGACTTTTGAGAAATCATTGGAGAACTATTAATATGGAGTTCATTTCAAATATTTGCCACAATCAGCAACTTACTGACCTTGATATGCAAAATTCAATCTCTTCCAAACTTAGAAACTCATCACAAGGTCAAAATTACCCACCACTTTTAGTTCTTAGCTTCTATCACACTGTAATTTTCCAATGCTTTGAGATGTTTGTGTCTAGACTCCCCAGTGTAGTTCTATGTTTCTATAATATTCTGTTCTAGGAATCAATAGAAGATAAGCTCACAGAAAAATTTCCTACATTGTTTGGCAATTATACATTTAAGTAGAAAAAACCTGAAATGTGAATTTAGGGCCACCAATACCTTCCTAGCTATTGCATCAATATTCTGGGTATTGGGGCAACTGGGTGGCTGGCTCAGTGGTTGAGTGTCTGCCTTTGGCTCAGGTCGTGATCTGGGGTCCTGGGATCGAGTCCTGGGGATCGAGTCTTGCACGGAGCCTGCTTCTCCCTCTGCCTGTGTCTCTGCCTCTCTCTGTCTCTCATGAAAAAATAAATAAGATCTTTTTTTTAAAATCCTGGTATTTGTCCTACCAAATACAAGGTATTTATAGCATGACATAATCTAGTCCAACCAAAACAGTTTCTTAAACCTTTGTGGAACTGCCCAATATATATTATGTTCTTGTTGCACCTAAAAGAGCTATTGCTGAATCATTTAATTGGCTTTATAAAGAATTGTGTGCAGTTGGGGCCACCCCTTTGCAGAAACTTTCTCAGGATATCAGATAGTTGTAGTCTTTTGAGTCTGTGCTAGATGTTAAAGTAAATTTAAGTTCTATTTGGTTTTTTTTTTTAAGATTTATTTATTTATGGGGAGTGGAGGGCAGAGGGAGAGGGAGAGAGAGATTCTTCAAGACCATTTCCCACTGAGTGCAAATCCCAATATGGTGCTCGGTCCCAGGACCCTCAGTTCATGACCTAAGCTGAAACCTAGAAGTGGATGCTCAACTGACTGAGCCACCTAGGTGCCCCACTTCTTTTTCTTATAACCAATACCTCTTTGCATTATGGTCCTAGAGCTATCCTTAACTGTAAGAACAATAAATATGAATGTCATGAGCCACAGACTTCCTTTATTCTTTATGTCACTGTGTAATTTATTATTCTGAATCAAATGATTGCTTTCTCAGTCAAATATAGTGCTTTCTTCTGCTTTATGCCTGTTGGGAGACTTTACCTTTGTCTGGTTGCTCTGATGTCGTGAGGTACATGGCCTGTCTTCATCCTCTGTCTTCTACTGGTACCTGATGATGTGCATCTCTTCCCCTAGCTTTTTTGGCCCTTGGCCTTTATGTCTCCTGCATCTGTTAAGATTACCTTTGTCTCCCCACAACTTCCAGCTGGCAGGTTTCTGTATTCCTTATTCCAATTTCAAAGCTCCTTTGAGTCTACTAGCCTCTCTTAGACAAATCCACACCAACTTTGCTAGGCGCAAAGCTGACCTGTTGGTTTGGGCCCACTCACATGACGTTATTTTACCTTAATTCATTTTAAAGGTACTATCTCCAAATATAGTTACATTCTGTTGTACTGGGTGTTAAGACTTCAAAATACAAATTTGGGGGAGGGGCACACAATTCAACCCACAATACAAAATAATCTAGTTAGTAACTCAATTGACTTGTAAGTTTTCTTTGGGTTATTCTGTGTCCTCTTTTCCACCGGGCAAATGAATACAGGTTGTGGCAATTGACTCCATCGACTGAGGGTCTCAGGAATCCACAGAAGTGTCGTAGTTTACAAAGCCCTTCACAATCTTTCACTAACGTCTTTGATATCTTCTATCAGTTCTCCCCATATTTCACTTTCTCTCCTCTAGTCAGAAATTTCTTTTAGATTCTCAAAATCCACCTGTGTCTCTCACCTCTGGATCTTCAAAATGTTGTTCCTACATCTAAAATGCTATCTTAAAAAAATAATAATACATAAAAAATAAAATGCTATCTTGTGAGGCAGCCCGGGTGGCTCAGTGGTTTAGCACTGCCTTCAGTCCAGGGCCTGATTTTGGAGACCCAGGATCAAGTCCCACATCAGGCTTCCTGCATGGGGCCTGCTTCTCCCTCTGCCTGTGTCTCTGCCTCTCCCTCTGTGTGTGTGTCTCTCATGAATAAATACATAAAATCTTTTTTAAAAAGTCTCTTAAAAAATAAAATAAAATAAAATGCTATCTTGTCATTCTACTTCTCTTTCCCTTGTTCACTCCTGCAAATCATTCATGTCTCATGGTAAGCTTTTCCTGGTACCTAAAACCAGGCTAAGTTTCCCAATTTGTTAGGCTTCCCATAGCATATAACCATACTTAGCATTTTCTAGAATTCAGGTAAAACACTTTTTATTATTTATGTCATATCTGTATTTTCTGCTAGGCTGTAAGCTGTACAGTGGCAAGGATAGTATCTGTGTTGGTCACACATCCAGAGTGTCTGCCACAATGTCTGTCATAAAATAGAGGTCTGATAAATATTTGTTGAATGAATGAAAAACTAACTCTGAGGCATTATTGGTTTGGTTCACAAGAACAGTATCTTATGGAATTTGACCCACATTTTAAATTTTATTATTTAATTTAATTTATTTATTCATAGAGACACACATACAGAGAGAGAGAGAGAGAGAGAAAAGCAGAGACACAGGCAGGCACTGCAGAGATACATGCAGGGAGCCCGAAGTAGGACTCGATCCTGGGACTCCAGGATCATGCCCTGAGCCAAAGGCAGATGCTCAACCGCTGAGCCACCCAGGCATCCCAACCCACAGTTTTTTAAAAAGCAAAGACTTTACCCCATTTATCAGTCAGGATTGTTAGGCATAAGCCACAGAAACTTACTTAGGCTAATTTAAGCAGAAAAGTATATTGAGGAGCTTGCAGTGTCTTGCAGAGAACCAGGTTTGGAGGCTAGAGTGCCAGGTACAAAGACCAAAATCACAATGCAAAACTGCTGCTATCTCTGGGCAACCAATGCCTCAGCTGGCACTGCCAGCATAACTAGACACTAGGCAGTCAGGCTGCTACTAGAACCACTGTCCCTGCTGCCTCTAGAAAGCTGCAACTCTTGACAACCTCCACCACCATCATCACTACTGCCACCAGAGCCTCCACTGCCCAATTACCATCCTTGCACCCTGTTCTCGCTGCCACCTAAACAGAGCACAAGCAGACCCCGCTTTTTCACGTCACCAGTTTTCAATTCAGTAATCTGTTTAGCAGAACCTAGCTCATCTGACCAACACTACAACAGAAGCTGGAGAAGAAAATGTCTACTATTTTAATATCTATGAGGAATCAGGGCTACATCTCATAATGTGAGAAACTCCCAAACATAGGAAGGAGGTTCAGACATGAGGCCAAAGTGACAAATGTTCACTGCATTGTTACTGCAGAAGCAAGAAGATCCATGACTCCGCAAGTACTGTGTCTTAATAGTGTCAGTGTGTGTGTGTGTGTTTAAGCACCTTTATAATCTTTGACATTAAACTACAAAGAAGCAACTAAAAAAAAACAAAGTCCATTGAGATGCTAACATCAGTGTTCAGCTTTGTATGCTTGCCACTGATCAGTTCCACCCTCCACTCACACTTGATGGTCCTGTTCATCCCAATGACCCGTTCCCCAAAGTCTTCACCTCTACTTCTCTTTCTTCAGAACCTTTTATTCAACCTTTTATGTACTTGAATTTTCTCACCCCACGAGAGCAAGGTCTATGTCAAATGATCTTGGGGATGTAGTGCTTAGTGTGGGGTTGTACACATAATAAGCTATCTTTCAGCAAACAGATATTCTTATGGAAACATGAGAAAGAAGCCGGTCTATCGCATGCCACCTCCCTGTAACACTGGATTCTCCTCAGTGCTTACAGCCTCTTTTGTTCAATGAGTCAGGCAGCTATTTTGAGCATTGACTTGACTCTTTCACTAGCTTGAGTTTACCTCTCAACATTTTTCAGGCAGTATCAATATTAAGGAATCTATTTTTCTCATGTCTTTGAACTGCTTTGACCACACATGTGTTCTTAGACCGCCAACAGAGAGCCTTCTTGCATCCTTTCCCTCCTTCTATCCCTTAGAACTTCTATAGTTCTTCAGTTGTTTTAATTCCTGCTTCTTTGCACAAAAGTCCTTCCTCCTCTGGTAGTCTGCATTTGAGTCATCTTCTCCACTGCCAGATACTACTGATGAAGGTGGGGACCTGAGGAATCCGGAAGAAATGATGAGTAAGAATTCCTCATATTGATATGGACTTTATTATTTTTTTAACCTAAAGACCTCTTATACTGAGGTCTTTTACTCTTGGTAGGCTATCTCCCCCTTCTTTATTTGCCTTCTATGAGTTTGAAGGTTATATTTTCCATATTATTTCAGTAATTACCCCAATGCTTTATTTTTTTAAGATTTTATTTATTTACTCATGAGAGGCACTCAGAGAGAGAGGAGGCAGAGACGTAGGCAGAGGGAGAAGCAGACTCCCCACAGAGAGCCCGGTGCGGGACTCAGTCCCAGGACCCTGGGATCAGGACCTGAGCCAAAGGCAGACAACTGCTGAGCCAACCAGCCTGCCTACCCCAAATACTTTAACATGCATACTTTAAAAAGTCTAGTATTAAAATCTTTCTATTACTTTCCAAATACAAAGATACAAATACAAATACAAAGTGCTTCAGATCAAATCAGTCTTCTCCCAAATTATTATTATTATTACTATTATTATTATTATTATTATGTATTTGGTTTCATATTTTTTTAATTTGATAAAGTAGATATAATTTATGTGTTCACTATTTGTTTAGATTTACCTACATATTTACAGAAATCTCTGTTGATCATTTCTTTCCACATCTGAGACCTCCCATTTGGTATTACTTCTACCCGAAGTTCATCCTTGAGAATTGTCCTTAATAAGAATCTATTGGTAAATTCTGTTATCTTGTTTTATTTTAGCCAGGATATGTTCATCTTTCCTTCATCTTCTTGGAAGATTATTTTACCACATATTCCATTATAGGTTGACAATTATTTTTACTTAGTGCTTTAAAAATATCTTTCATTGTCTTCTGGTTTTCATTATTATTGTTGAAAAGTCACTCAATCAGGCTATTTGCAATGTCTTTGTAGGAAGTCTTGACTCTCAAGTTGCTTTTCAGGTATTCTCTTTACCTTTGATATTTTGTAGTTTCACTATGATTTATATCTCAATGATAATTTCTTTCTCCTTATCTTTGCCTGAAACTTTTTGAACTTCCCATATCTAAGGATTAGTTGTCTGTGTGTGTGTGTGTGTGTGTGTGTGTGTGTGTGTGTGTAATTTCTGGAAACTTTCAGCTATTATCTTCGGAACTCTTCCTTTTCTGCATTCTCTTTATTATTTTTCTGAAACTCCAATTAAAAATATGTTAGAACTTGTCTTCAGTGTCTCTTAATCTGTCTCGTCCCTTATTTTTATGCTAACACAGTGTATCCTTTATAACCTTCAGTTAGCATTGAAAAAAACTCACCTCCAGCTAAATATGATTGGAAGTACACGGCTTCAGAAAGGGGGTTGGAAGTAACCAAACATTATTCTGTCACAGTGCATAGTGCAAAAGCTTGATCTTCAGGTAGACCTAATCCATTAGCTGGCTCTGGCCCATCTCTGAATAAGGCACACCTATCCCCAGTTCAATGTATTTGACCACAGAGTAGTTTGAGCATTTTACAGGGTGCATTTCCATGTTTGTGCTTGAGTTTCTTATTAGATGTATTCCATGAAAGAGACTCAGAGGCCTTTTTGGAGGGTAGGCATTGCTTTATCGCTCAACTTTCTTCCTCTTGGGGAAGAAAAAAACAGCAATCCCATGAGCAGCCTCTCTTTTGGAGGCATCTGGTGCTGATTTTTCATCTGTCAGCTGAAATATCTCTGTCGCAGTCATCTGAAAGAGATGTTCATTGTCACATAGTGTTTCTGTCTGAACACTCTGAGCAAGCACAGACCTCCCTACTTCCCCATTTGGTTTCCCAAGACAACTCCAACCCAGCCCTGTTTCTGGAATCTTCTCCTCATGTCTTCACTCACCCACTTTGGCTTTCAAACTTCATGACTTATTCTCTGCACCGGGCTCTGTGCCTTGGCTTTTGGGTTGTTGCTGTTGTTATTTTCAAGAACCCATTCTCTCTCTGGCTGTAAGATGTGGCTTCTGCACTGTGTTTTAGGTCTCCACTTCCTGCACCAAATAGTATGTTCCCATTCCTGTCTACGTGATCTTAACTTCTAGCCTCCCCTTACTTCTAACTATTTACACATCCTTTCCAACTTCCAGGTAGATGTTTATTCTAGCCATGTCTTTGATCTTCACCTATGGCATGGGCCATAGCCATGATGTAACATTGACTACTGATGCTTGCCAGGACCACAAAATATTCGAAGGAATTCTCTTGCCATATAAGAGATAAATGCAGCTATCCGAGTGCACCCTGAGTACTATGGCTCAATATTAGTGCTTGGATCCTTTTGAGCTTCCCATGGTTTACAAGTTATACTGCATTACACAGTAGGTATCTTAGAGTTGTTTTGAACCAATAAACAATGGCATTATGAAGACATGTTTCTTCTCTATTTTTAAAATATTTTATCCTGTTACACAACATTCCATAAATCTTGCTTATTCACATGTTATTAGGAGTCATGGCAGCTCTTTGCTTGTAGACTAGAGATTATGATTGGCCTGTCATTTTATTTGATCTTCTTTTGTTTTTAGTTATTTTTTCTGTTTAAGTGCCCAAAGCCCTACAGGCAAAAATGCCTTCAAATTAAAATGTATTGTTAATATTCCAGACCACACACTTAGTTCTCCATGTGGCTTTGAGTTTTGCAGTTGAGATGATTGTGCATGATATTCTCATGGTGACAAAATGTGACCAATTCAGCCTATTTTCCAGAACTCCTTTGTTCCCTCAGGCAAACTTGGCATGATTTTGTTAAAGGTTCAGTTGGGATCATCCGTTTCTTTCCCCAAGGTCACTTTCCAAATTTCTTGTCAATCAGTTTAATGAAAGGTAAGTAAGTACCTGACTTCAGAGCAGCCAAATAGCATGAGTTTCTTGGGATGTGTGTGCCTATGTGTGTGTGAAGAGAGAGAGAGAGAGAGAGAGAGAGAGGCTGAGAGAGAGAAAGTCTGTGGAGTTGGGAGAATTAAGGGGGGATAACAAGTCTTTGTTCAGTGACATCATGAAGCAAGAACCTTTAAATGTCATGTTAAATTACCAAGGTTATTTATCAATTGAGAGACAGATACTATCACAAAAAGATATCCCAGGGCTTATTTTCATTAGCCAGGATGGGTACATTTACAAAGGATTTAGAAGACACTGTAAATCATATTTTTAAGGAATATAACTTCCCCATGCTAAGGTAAACCAGATTTCAGAGCCACCCTCAGAGACAAATGTTGTTTGCCCAAGCCTATCTGTGTCTGTTCCGTAGTATCACTTCATTCTCCACAGTACACTGATCAAGCCTGGATTGGGCTTGCTTCAGGCTCCTCTGTTACAGCTTGGCTCATCTACACTCTCTGGACACATCCTCACATTCTCACCTTTGAGTCAAGAGTACTTGCTAGTTATTTTCCCTGCAGGAATTGGTTCTTCTTCCTATCCACCTAGCCAAAGCTTACTCATCACTCATGTCGAATCCATACTAATTCAATTCTAAACTCCAAAAAGGTAGAAGCTATGTCTGTTTTATTTCCTATCACTTACCCAGACCTGACACATAATAAATTCTCAGGAAATATTTGTTGAGTGAATAGGAAATGAATGAATGTGTTTTATTTTTATTTTTTTATTTTATTTTTGAATGAATGTGTTTTAAACATGGTTATAGAATCAGGAAATCCTGTAACTCATGGTCACAAAATCAGGAAACCTTAGTACCTTTGCGTACCAAACAAAAGGTCAGGTTTAGCCCTGCTCAATGTGTCCAGTCTTGTAGGGGGCATGCTCTAATTATTTACCTGTTCATTATCTTGATATGCACTAAGCTCCAACTCTGTACCAGCACTCTACTAGGTTTTATGGGACATATAGAGTTAAAATGGATTTGAACCCTGTTCTCCAAAAACCTATAGTTTAGTAGGGGAAGTTTGATATGCACATCAATAACTAAAACACAAGATTGAAAGTGACAAAAGCTAGGAGAGAAAAACTATGATAGATGAGGAAAGAGATTAGTTATGTAAGAGGATGTTAAAATGACACTTTGCTGTCTCACTTTGAGAACAACCCAATAGGTCCCAAGTCCTGGACTGTGTCTCCACTGCTCTAGAGCAAGATACTAAGAGACTCACCTTGAGAGTGTAGAGGAGATGATGTCTCAAAGGCAAGATCAAGAGGGGATTTCTTTGGAGAGAACAGTCAGTGTGCTATGCATTGCTCACTCACTGGCTCTGCAGATAGAAGAAAAGGAGTCACTTTCCTTCACCTCAAGCCAAGTGAGGGAGCTCAGAAGTCACCTCAGAAGTTTGGGGAACATGAAGACCTGTGCCTTAACCTAATCCAGTCATCTAAAGATGAGCAACTAGCCTGCAGCACAGAGAGAGGAATGTACTGGCAGCAATCTGTAGTTCCACAAACAGCAGGGCAAATGTTTGTGTTTTCCAGGAAGGAAAGATGTAGATCCCATGAGAAGGAGCTGATCTGAAATCTCCTCAAAATGAGTCATGCTCAAGAAGACTCCCCAGCAAGGAGAAAGGGACCCCAACTGAGAGAGTCTGTGTAGGGTATGTTTGGAAGCCCAGGCCTGGGAGCAGCTCATCAGGCAGCTTGCCAGAGGACAAGCATCGTGCGGGTGGGGCTGGGCAGCCCAGGGCGGGCGAGGTGGGGAGCCACTGCCATCTGAGGTCTCAGTGGGACACTCTCCAGAAAACCCACAAAAGCACTTCATAAGAGCCAGCATCGGGGGTGGGGGGGTGGGGAGCACAGTACACTGCAGCTGCTCCGGCCATATAAAACAGTGCCATTCCCCTAATCCTCTGTGCCTTGGCCTGTATCTAGGGGCTTAGACAAGCCAGCAGCCAGTGAGGAGAAGAAATAGCTGGAAACTGATGAAGAAGCCGACCAGGAATATCACTGCTTCCTCTGTGGGCTTCCCCACCTAGGTCAGGCCCCCACTGGGATGAGAAGCTTTAGTATTAGACAAGAGTTTGAAGTTGTGTTGGTTACCCAGGACCAGGCTTAAGTTATGTGATTATTAGGCTAGAGTGGATTTTTTAAGCCTAAACAAAGGGACTATTTATTATCTAAGCATGACTGGAAAAGCCATGGGACCTGCCAATATTCTATCTGTGAAGGGACGGAAAGAGAAAGGAAGGGAAGGGAAAGATTATTTTTTAAAATTTTTATTAAAATGTAATACACATCCAGAAAGTGCATTTATCATAAGAATCCAGCTTGATAAATTTTCACAAATTGAACACATGCATGTAACCAGCCCCCAGATCAAGCTATACCCTCCAGAAAATCCCTTTGGGCTCCTTCTCAGTCCCTACTCAGCTAGAGTAGATAACTGCAAAAACAGTTGTTTCCTTTCCACTCCCACCAGCAGTGTGTGTGAATTCTCTTGCTTTACCACCTCACCTGATATTTTCCTACTTTTAAATTTTATTCATTCAGGTGGCAGCAATGGTATCCGTTGATTTTAATTTGCTTTCTCTTGAAAAACAATAAAGTCAAGCATTTTTTTTTTTATGGTTATTGGCCATTTCTTTACCTTTCTTTGTGAGGTGACCAAGTTTTTGCCCTTTTTTGTAAATGAATTATCTCTCTTTTTCTTACTACTTTGTAGGGGTTCAATATATATGTTTGATATGAAATCTTTGTCAGATATAGGTATTGTGAATATTTCCTTTCGATCTAAGTTGTCTCCTTAACATCTGAAGATATTTTGATGAACAGATGTTATTAATTTTAACATAGTCCAATGTATAATGTTGGGTATGGAATCAAAATTTTTTCTCATGGATATATCCAACTCACCAACATTATTTATGGAAATAACTACCTCTCCCCTATAGTGTTGTGTTTGTTATAAACTAGATTTTACATATGTGTGGGCCTGTTTCTGGATTTTATTCTGTTCTACTGGTCATTTGTCTATCTTTACATCAATATCATCCTGTTTGTATTTCCATATGAAATTTAAATCATCTTCATAATTTTATATGTCAGTTATACCTCAATAAAGCTGAAATTAAAACAAACAAATAAGTAAAATCAGTTCATAATTTCTGTCCAAAAAAGCTGGCTGTAATTTTGATTGAAACTTTTGAATTTATAGATCAGCTTTTGGGGAAATTTTTATCTTTAAAATATTTATTTTCTAATTCAAAACCATGATATACCACTCTATTTGTTTAGTTCTTACTTTGAGTAATGTTTTCTAGATTTCAGTATAGAGCTCTTCCACAATTTTTGCTATATATACTCTTATGTGATTTGTGTTTTATGCTATTATAACTGGTATTATTTTTTAATTTTCATTTTCTCTTTTTTGTTGGTATATGTAAATATAATTTATTGTATATTGCCTTTGTGAAGAATAATTTTTTGAAGCACTTCAATGTGCTAGGTACCCAATATGATATTTTCATTTATATAATCTCTTTTAATTTTCACCACAATCTTGCAGGTATATTTTATCTTCATTTGTTAGAGAACACTGGGTTTCAGTAAGAAACTTTCCCAAAGTCACACAAAAATTTTTCCAATTGGTTTTGAAGAATAGATTGATTTTCATATTTGAAGACATGTAATGGAAAAGGGCATCCAGGCATAGAAACTGTAATTAACAAAGCAAAAAAGGGAAGAAAGAAAAGGAAGGAAGGTGAAACGTTCCTTATGATTAGCATCTATAAGTTATAGTACATTGAAAAATAAAAGTCAGAAAGGTAAATTGAAGACCAAACTGTAGAGTTTCCTAAGTAAATATGAAAAATTTTCACCTTCACTCTTTAACCTCTAGCCTTGTGGGATCTGGTAAATCTGGAACATAAAACTGGCAGTGGGATTGACTCATCGAGTCTACAATTTTGTCTCTCTAGCCATGTGAAATCCCCAAAACCTTTGCTGTTTTTCTGACCCCAGCGGTCACTTCTCCCTGGGCAAAGTCTGAGTGTCACCCTCTTGCTTGCCAAAAATTTGGTGAAAATTCCTAAAGAGAAAGCATCTGCAGACCCTCAGCTCAGATCTCATGGTTTTCTGTCTTCACAATCTTAATCTGTCTATTCTTCATTATTTCTACAATTCTCTGAGCTTGACATAGATGGCTTTTGTATTTTAGCTGGCTTTCCTAGTTGTCTTTTTTTTTTAAGATTTTATTTTATTTATTTATTCATGAGAATACACAGAGAGGAGAGAGAGAGAGGCAGAGACACAGGCAGAGGGAGAAGCAGGCTCCATGCAGGGAGCCTGACGTGGGACTCGATCCCGGGTCTCCAGGATCAGGCCCTGAGCTGTGGGCGGCGCTAAGCGGCTGAGCCACCGGGGCTGCCCCCTAGTTGTCTTTGACAGATTTGACCTACCCCATATTTCTCCATTCTATCCAGAAGTGGAAGTTAAACTTTGCTTTTTGTGTTTCTATTGAGAAGGGTGTTGTTTTTTTTTAATAGTTACTCTTATAGAGATATAATTTATATTCAATAAATGTAAAGATCTTAAGTGTAGAGTTAGATAAGTTGTTTGTTGTTGTATTTACTTCCAACTGTATTAGTCTCTTTTTAAATTTTTTTGGTAATCTCTTCCAGAGTTAACTACTCCCATTTGTAGGTGACGAAATGTATAAGGAATCCACTTCAAATATTGGCTCAGCTATGAGCTTGGCCTTTCTCTTTACTTGAAGTCAGAACTAAGATGTTTGGATCTTGTTTTTTAGGTTCCAGTCCCAGAAGTGGTTTTCACTGTAGAAGTTATCTGCAGACAATCTTCTACTTCCTAAAAGTAGTCTACAATAGGTTTTAACCAGACTCTAGCTTCTCCAGGACTCAACACAGGATGGATTGAAATATGTATTAAACAAAGAAACATTCTCTCAAAGAATTGAAATGCATTTTATTTTCAGACAACCTACCCAACATGTTTTTTTTTTTTTTCTTAAAACAATACCTCCGCTCCAAATAAATCAAGGTCAAAATAAATGAAGAGCTCAAGAGGACATCAGTCCCATTTGTCTTAGTCCTGGTATTATGTGGATGAAAGGCAGGGTCCAGTTATGACAGCAGGTGATACATCCAAAGAAATGGCCAAATTTGTTAACATGTTTCCATTTCTAAACCGTCCTTAAAGAAAATCATATATGGGATCACACCATCTTCATGGTAATCCAGCAAAGCAACCATTCCATCTGGATTCATGATTTTGCTAATAAAGAACTTGTAGGGATGCCTGGGTAGCTCAGTGGTTGAGCATCTGCCTTCGGCCCGGGGCATGATCCTGGAGTCCTGGGATCGAGTGCCACATCGGGCTCCCTGCATGGAGCCTGCTTCTCCCTCTGCCTGTCTCTCTCTCTCTCTCTCTCTCTCTCTCTCTCGCTCTGTGTGTGTCTCTCTTGAATACATTAAAAATATATATTTTTAAAAAAAGAACTTGTAGGTTTTGAAATTAGCAAAGATGTTCTTGATTGGTTCTTCAGCCCATCATAAAAGGTTTTCTCTTTTCTGGCCTCAGTGCTCCAAGTTTGCCTTTGACTGACTTCAGGTCATCTTTGTTGTATGTCTTGTAGGCTTTTTTTGTGAAGCTGGTTTCCTGCAAGCTATGGTTCATGACAATGACAATACTGCTGATGACTGTACTTTAGGTATCATTCACCCTCAGGGCCGTAGGTGAAGGCATTTCCACAAATGAGTGAGTCATCAATGTTGCCCTCTCTCCTACTGACCATATTCTTCTCCACCTCTGGGCATAGCCTGTAGGCCATCCCAAATCTTGGAGAACATCTTATCATGGTTAATGAGGTTTGGGTAGATGATTGTGATGGTGGCTGGAGGGAGACAATGGAAGTGCTAGCTTAGCAAGAGGTGGGAGCTCTGAGTGAGCATGGTGCTGCCAGAGTAGCACTCAGGCAGAAGGAGAAGCAAGCAGAAAAGAGAGTTAGGTAAGTTTTGATAAATGTATACATCCACATAACCAATACCCCAACCATGATATGGACTATTTCCATCACATCAGAACATTCTTCATGACCCATTGGATGTAAATCTACAGAAGGAACCATTATTCTGGTTTCTAGCATAATAGCTTAGTTTTGCTTTTCCTGATTTTCAGATAAATGGAATTATACAGTATATTAAATGTTGTGTCTGGTGTCTTTTACTCAGCATGTTTTTGAGACTCGTCCATATTGTTGCATTTATGAGTAGTTCATTCATTTTTATGTCTGAGTAGAGTTCAATATCATGAATATATCATATTGTCTATGCAATTTCCTGTTGATGGACATTTTATTTATGTCAGGGTGTGATTTCTGTAACTAAAGTTGCTATGAACATTCACGTACAAGTTTTCTTATGGGCATATAAGTCTCATTTCCCTTGGATATATACATAAGAGCAGAATTACTGAGTCATATAGTGAGTGTATGTTTAGCTCAAGAAGAAATATATGGAATATATAGAAGTTCCAGTTGCCTTATACCTGTATACATTTCCTAGGGTGGCCACAATTAAGTATCACAAACTATCACAAAGTATCACAAAGTATCAAAACAACTAAATTCTATTGTCTCACAATTCTGGGGAGTAGAAGTCCAAAATCAAGATATTAGGAAAGCCATGCTCCCTCTAAAGCCTCTAAAGGCTTTGGGTGAGGATCATTTTTTCTCTTATAGCTACTAATAGCCTCAGATATTCCTTGACTTCTATCACTCTAATCTCTGCCCTCATCTTTACATGACTTTCTCCTTGTATCTCTGTCTTCAATTGCCATCTTTCTATAAGGACACCAGTCATATTGGGTCCATACTGTGATTCATCATATTACCTAACTACATCTACAATGAACTGTTTCCAAATAAGGCCGCATTCTAAGGTACTGATGGTTAGGACTTCAACATATCTTTTTTGGCGGGACACAATCCAACCCATAATAGCATCCTTGCCAACATTTAGTAATATCAGTCTTTTAATCCCTTACATTTTAGTGGCTATGAGGTCGATTTAATTGTGTGTGTGTGTTTTTTTTAAGGTTTTATTTATTTATTAGAGATAGAGAGAGAGGCAGAGACACAGGCAGAGGGAGAAGCAGGCTCCATGCAGGGAGCCTGACGTGGGACTTGATCCCAGGGTCTCCAGGATCCCACCCTGGGCCAAAGGCGACCCCAAACTGCTGAGTCACCCGGGCTGCCCTAATTGTGGTTTTAATTTGCATTTACCTGATGACTAATGATACTAAAAATCTTATTTATTATTTATTTATTGGTCATCTATATATATCCTCTTCTATGAACTGACTAGGGAGGTTTTTATCCTATTTAATTTTGTGTGTGTGTTTGCAGCAGTGATTTGCTGGTAATGTATTGTGAATGTTTTATTTCTTTCTATAGCTTACATTTTCACTTTTTTAATTTTTCTTAATGTCATAGCTACAAAATTTTGGCTGCACAAACTGTGCATAGATATTCTCCTATGTTTTCTTCCATGAGCGTTATGATTTTAACATTTATATTTCAATCTACAATTTATTTAAATCGTGAAAACATAGCCTTGTCTAATCTCAGAAGAAAAGGATTCAGTCCTTTGTTAAGTATGAATGTTACCATAGGTTTTTCAGAGTTGTACTTTATTAGATTGAGGAAGTTCCCTGCTAGTTCTACTTTGCTAAAACTCTTCTCAAAAAAAGATGGTGAATTTTTTCAAATGCTTGTTGTTCTGCATCTATCAAAATGATTATATTATTTTTCCCTTTTATTTAGGTAATGTGGTGAATCACATAATTGATTACTTTTAGAGATTTATTTGTTTATTTATTTGAGAGAGAGAGCACGAGCAGGGGTAGGGTAGAGGGAGAGGGAGAAGCAGGCTCCCCACTGAACAGGGAGCCCAATGTAGGGCTCCATCCCAGGATTCCAAGATCATGAGCCCAAGGCAGACTGCTAACCATCTGAGCCACCTAGATGCCCCACATTAATTTTTAAGTCTCAAAACAACCTTGCATTCCTGGAATCATCCTTTTGATCATGATATATCACCCTTGCAAGAGTGAATTTGTTAATATTTTGCTAAGAATTTTTGCATCTATTGGGGCATCTGGTGGTTTAGTCCATTAAGAGTCACTCTTGATTCTGGCTCAGATCACGATCTCAGAGTTGTGAGATCAAGCTCTGCATCAGGCTCTGCTCAGTAGAATCTGCTTGAGATTCTTTCTCCTTCTCTGTCTGTCCCTCCCCCAACTGGTAGTATAAATAAATAAATAAATAAACAAACAAACAAATAAATAAATAAATAAATAAAGTCTTTAAAAAAATTTTAAAGAATTTTAAAAAATATTTTATTTATTTATTTGTTTATTCATGAGAGACCCAGAGAGAGAAGCAGAGACACAGGCAGAGGGAGAAGCAGGCTCCATGCAGGGAGCCAGATGTGGGACTCCATCCCAGGACCCCAGGATCACGACCTGTGCCAAAGCCAGATGTGTGAGTATCTGAGCCACCAGGTATCCCTAAAATATTTTTTTTAAATAATTTTTACTTCTATTGTGCATGAAGGCTATTGATCTTTAATTTTCTGTTTTGGTACTATCTTTGTCAAGTTTTGGTATCAGGATTTACTGGCCTCATAAAATGAGTTAGAAAAAGCTCCCTCTCTCTCTATTTCCAGAAATGATTTGTCTAAAACTGGCATTATTTAATTCTTAAATGTGTGATTGAGTTGGTAGTACAGCCATCTGGGCCCAAGTTTTCTCTGTAGGAAAGTTTTTAATTACATATTCAATTTCTAAATAGATATGGGACACTTCATATTTTCTATTTCTTCTTTTGAAAGTTAAAGTTTTGGTAATTGGTGATTCTTAAGAAATGTGCCCATTTCTTAACAGATGATGAGTTTATTAACACAAACTATAGTATTCTTTTATTATATCCTTTTAATGTCTGTGGGATTTGAAATGATGCCTCTTATATCATTTTTGATATTGGTAATGGAGCTGATTGGTAGCTCCATGATTTTCTGGTGAAAATAAGAGTATTATAATATGTATTTTTCTCTATTTTAAAATGTTTCTCTTTATCTTTGGTCTTAGTAATTGGACAATCATTTGCTTAGATGTAGTGCTGTTTTTTTTTTTTTTAATTTTTATTTATTTATGATAGTCAGAGAGAGAGAGAGAGAGGCAGAGACATAGGCAGAGGGAGAAGCAGGCTCCATGCTCCGGGAGCCCGACGTGGGATTCGATCCCGGGTCTCCAGGATCGCGCCCTGGGCCAAGGGCAGGCGCTAAACCGCTGCGTCACCCAGGGTTCCCTGTAGTGCTGTTTCTATTTATCCTCTTAGGAATTCTCTAAATACTTGGAATTGTGAGTTGATGTATTTCTACTAAATTATGGAAAATTTTTAACTCTTCCTAAACAGAAAATTGTTTTTTTCCTAAAAAGATAAATTCTATCCCATACCCTCTTTCCTTTCTTTCTGATACTCTAATTACACGTATGTCAGCTTATTGTCCCACATGTCTGCAGTTTGGCTATTTTTATCAATAATTTTTTCTCTTTTCTTCAGTTTGGATAATTTCTATTTATTTATCTTCAAAGTGACTTTTCTTTTTTTTCTACAGTGTCTAGTCTTTTAAAATTTATCCAGTACATTTTTCTTTTTTGACATTGTATGTTTCAGCTCCAGAATCTCAATTTTATTATTTTACAGTTCTCTTTTCTCTTTTGGGACTCCCTGCTTACCCATTTTGCTCCTCTCTTATTTGTAGTCCTTTAGCATACTTCTAATATCTGTTTTAAAAGTCCTGTCTCAACGCTAACATAGGGGTCATCTGTGGGCTTGCTTTTCTTGACTATGTTTTCTCTTTGACTCATGTTTTCCTGCTTTTCCAAATATCCAGTAATATTTTGTCCTGGATATTGTGGATGATGCATTATAGAGATAATGTATTTTTATATCCTTCCTCCAGAGAAAGTTGAGTTTGTACTAAGACAGCTAAGCTATTGGTAGATCACATCAATCTTATTTTTTCCAGTTTTATTGAGAAATAATTGGCATACTATATAAATTTAAGATGTATAGCATGATAGTTTGACTTACATAAGTTGTGAAATGATTATCACAATAGGTCCAGCTAACCTCCATCATCTCATGTAGATATAATATTCAAAAAAGAAAGAAGAAAAATAAATATTTCTCCTTGTGATAATAACTTTTAGGATTTATTCTCTTGACAGCTTTCCTATATATCATATAGCAGTGTTAGCTGTAATCATCATGTTGTACATTATATCCCCAGTACTTATTTACATCATAACTAGAAATCTGTACTTTTTGATGATCTAATTTTCTTCCACTTTTTTCTCTTCCCATCCTCTGCTTCTGATAACCACATGTCTGTATTCTGTTAATGTAAAATGGAAGCTTGCTTTAGGTTTTGTTATAGTGAATTTATTTCCATTTTGCATTTAATTCTAGATTGGAACCCTTAGTCCTAAACTACCCATAAGATGTGGCTTTTCTGAAGTTCTAGTGTAAAGTCTAAAATGTTTATCAGACTCTTCTTACTTGGCAGAATTTGGATTTCAAATTCTTTCTCTCTAGGTCCTTGTAGTTAGAAACCTTTGCCTCCTAACTGCTGATTTTTGCTAGGCTTCTTGGATTCTCACTCTGTGCATTTACTGTTTTGGAGTCAGCTAAAAGATTTGAAAAGAACTTGAAGAATTTGAAGGATAATACACAACTATTATTATAAAAGGTATGTTCCTCATCACTCAGGATAGGCTAAGTTGATCTGTAACGAACAACTAAAAAATCTCAGCTTTCAGTAGCTTTAAAAGGAATGAGAGTTGTAGCTTGCCTCAAACTAACACTCCAGCTGATAACAATTATGGACTGTGGCCTCTGAGTTTTATTTCAATGTTTATTTGAAAAAAATAAAGGTATCACACCAATCCCTTGATTTTAATCATATTATTACTTAAGTCAAGTTAATTAAAATGAGATTTGTCAATTTAAAAAATACTTGAAAAAATATTAGTACAATTGATGCCTGGAAATGGACAAAATTTCTGAGGCTGGTATCCAAATTACTGATTTATGACAAACAGTAGTATAAATTATTCTTATAAGTTCAAAGCACATTTAGGTTAGGCAAAAGACTGTGTTTGAGATGGTTATTTGAACAAAACAGTTAATTAAGATAATATGAAACTTTTTATTAAAAATTGACTATACTGGTGCATTACTAAGGAGGTATAGTTTTAGAAAAATATTGAGTATGTTCATAAACTTTGAGGAATAATAGTAAGTTAATATTTAAACTATTTTAACTTGATGCTTTAACTAATACTACCATTAACTTTTCAATGTCTTTAGTTAAGTTGTAGTATCAGATCAGATAATGATCTCTCCACTTTGAATTTCTTTGTTTAGTTTAAAGTTTGTAGAATAAGCCACTATTATAATGTATTTTGAGATTTGCCAATGATGAGTAAAAATAATTATGATTCTCTGAAAGATTATACAGTTTTGGCCTTGGCCATGCATATTTTACTACTTTTCAGCTTCTTTTTCTGCCGTTTCTTAAATGGCATCCCTATACTACATTGTTGAAAAATGGCATAGATCCACATGCCACTATTGTTTAAATGCAAGCCCATGACAACCTGAATCTAAAATGAATGCTTGAGTCAGGGTTAATGAATCAGTACATTCATAATTGGAAAATAAGCCTCTTTCTCTCCCCCCCTGACTTGCTGATACCTCTCATTAGCTGGTGGTTCTGAGAATGCCTTGATAAGCATCTGAAGGCAAAGTTGGATGGAAAAATATTCTAATCCTATTGATAGCAGAAGAAAAGGGAAAGGAATTGGGATTCTTCCCCCTATTTATAGTATTTTAATTAAGCTAAGACTTTGTTGTGTTGTTTACAACTAGTAGAAATACTACAGGCAGCTGCATTTTATATATTGAGTGGCTATAAATAGAAGAATTAATACAGAAAAGATTAAAAAGCTATGTGGATAATGGGTGCCTGTTACCTCCTAGCACACTATTATGCTTTTATTAAAGAAAGCCAATCTGTATACTCACTTTTTTGAAGTTGAATTTTTTAAGCTAGAAAGATTGGATCCAGAATTCTGAACCGAAGGATATATAAGAGAACCTCCCTTTTAACTCTCACTTAAAACTCTTTAAGCACAATTTGCAATCACACATTAGTTATATGACTTTTTATTTGAAACCTTTTTTTTTCCTAAATAGGAAACCTTTCACTGCTATCAACTTCTGACATAGGACCTGACACAATAAAAATCCTCAACAAATATTTGTCAAATAATCAAAAGAATAATTTTTAAAGATACTGACTATATAAAGGTATTGCAAATACTTGTCCAATATAGCAAATAACATATACTAACTAATATAAACTCAATATGATGTTTTTTTAAAAAGAGAGAAATGAGAAAAGAGGATGAAGTAATTAATAGGCCCACTTTTTCTAATGAAAATGCTAATATGAAAAGAGATTTAAAATTTTTACAGGGAATGTATAAATAAATTTTACAAAATTTTTAAGGAATTAGTGTAATACTACTTTTCCTGAATGTTCTCTTAATATAATCTACATACCTAATACTGTGTCAACTTTTGTGTGGGATACGTATATGTGGAAAACTTGGAATCTGAGCTTAAAGGAGCTGATGTTCTAGAAGGAAAAACTGGTAAAGTCCTCAAACACCATTGGGTTGTAAATTTAGAAGATAGAGTGGTATTTTTAGTAAGAACTGGATTAGAAGATGTCAGCCCCAATCTTTGAAACTAGCTTCTTATAACACTCTACTGGTGTCCCTTTAAAATCCTATCATATAAAAAAAAAAAAAAATAAATAAATAAATAAATAAATAAATAAAATCCTATCATATGAGCAATATTTAAACCACAACACCACCCAACCTCAATTCATCTTAAAACAATCAAATCACGTTAAATTTTTTCAATCCCTAGCTTCTGGGAACTCTTTTAAATTTTCCCTACTACTGGGACACCTGGGTGGCTCAGTGGTTGAGTGTCTGCCTTAGGCTAGGGGCATGATCCTAGTCGTGGGATCGAGTCCCACATCAGGCTCTCTGTGAGGAGCCTGCTTCTCCCTCTGCCTAGGTCTCTGCCTCTCTCTCTGTGTCTCTCATGAATAAATAAATAAATAATCTTTACAAAACTGTTCCCTATCATTTACTCCCTTTTTTTCTGAATTTCAATTTTTCAAGAACTTATAACACTGCCATTCATACTTAGGACAAAAATATATAGCTGATAAAAAAATACCGTATCAATCTGTGAGGGAGGAAAGTGGATAAACATTCAGTTCTCTCCTCTTTTTTTTTTTTTAATTTTCTCTTTTTCTTTTCTCTCTCTCTCTCTCTTTTAGAATTAAAGCAATCCAAGTTCTAGTTTAAAAAGTCAAGTAATACTACAAGTAGTTTGGAACAGTTGTCCATCCTGCCAGACTCCATTACTAATTTCATTCTGCATAAGGAAGCATTTCCAACTCTTTCAGCCATTTCTTCTGGCATTTACCTCTATACTTCTAAATTACATGTTAAGTGCTATTTCTTGATCTTTTTTCTTTCCATTTTAAATATTACCTGCCTGCTTTCTGCGATGAAAGACTCTCAGATCTCTAATCCCCACAGAAGTACACATTTCCTTTTTCTTCATCTTTTCAAAATAGTTACATCATCATTTGTGGTTAAATTATTACTCAGTATTTTCATTATTAAAACCACAAAATATTATTTTCACCTAAGCCACAAGGATTCTCTTAATAAAAGCACCCAAACATGTCTTAATTATCCCTAAATTTTCTGGCAGAACAAGAAGTCTTCTTTCCATATTTTCAAACACAGCAGATAATCTCTCACGTCATTTTTCTCGTAGCTGGACATCCTTCTTGTGCCTCTCTGTTCTCTCTTACCTACACCGGATACTCTTTTGGGATTGTCCTAATTCCTTATTTGACAATTTTTCTGCCAAATGTCAGTATCTATAGATATTTGCCTCTTAGGTTGCTTAGTTGTCTAGAGGAAGAGAATAGAAAACATTTATTTACTGAACATTTGATGTGTGTCAGGCACTAAGGTTTGTGTCTCAAATAATTGTTTCACTTGATGCTCCTATAAAATCCACTGGTGGATGAAGAAATGGCAGCTCAGAGAACTGAAATTATTTGTTCATGGTAACACAGCTAGCAAATGTCATCGATAGATTTCAAATCCAGGCCTACCTGACTCCAATAAACATACAATATTATTTTAATACCTTTGACTAGTCCTAGACGACTGGAGAGAAATCACAAGAAAAATAGACTCTTTTATGTCATGTCAAGAAATTAGATCATATCTGATAAGAAAAAGGGAAGACCTGGAAGTCCTTTTTCTTTATTCTTCCTTTTTTATCCTTTATCCTTCCCTCAGATTCCAAGTTCCATTATACTTGCTGCCACCTCCTGTCACCATGTCAAGGACGTTATGTTCTTGACTCTGCCATGGACAGTGTTGACAAATCTTGACATTTTTCTATGGGAATACCTACAAAACAACAAACCTCTCTCTGGATAATACTTATTGCCTTATCTGTTGTTACTTTCAGGCATGCTAAAAAATGCTAAAAATCTCTCTTCCAAAGACTTTTTCTCTCCTCCAGGGATGAGAATGTATGGTATGAATGTAATCAAGAATTCCTTTTGGCTACATATAAGACAAAATACTGACAAGTAAATATGCCTATTTTATCTATTAATCAAGAAAATTAATTTATATCAAGACATCCCAATGAACATGTTCAGGGGGCAGTTTGGGATCCAAATTGGAATCCCAAAAAGAGATGAGAACTGCAGAGAAAGATTTGTGAGTATCTTTACTTAATTTATAGTTGAAGCAGCAAAATTAGTAGATTGCCTGGGGAGAGAATATGTTCCTGGTCGTGTAGACTTTTTTATAAAAATATTTCTCATAGATAAAAATAAATACCTTATCCCTGCATTTTTGAAATGTAAAAGGTGAATTTTCAGTTAAATTTTCAGTTAATTCACTGAGTTTTCAAAAAGAATGAATACTTATATATAGCTAAAAATATTGATTTAAAGCAGACATGAAAAATCTTCATATATGGAAATATACATATGACATAATAGTAAATAGGAAGCAGGACACAAAATCAAATGCATTTACTGATTAGTGTTATAAAAATGAGGGATTTTTTTATGAGTATCAGAAAAAACCACAGAGATGTTAATGATTGGGTTTTTAAAGAATTAATGCATTTTGCTGACAAGTTAATATAAATATTTGTAGAAAAAATACTTTAAAACTTGAGATAATCTTTAAAGCAGTTACTAATGAAAATTTATTTACAACTTTTTGGGGACTCATAATAAAAAATGTTAATTCAATTGTGCTCTCAAGGCATAGAAATGCATCTTACTTGTTTTCAAGTGGAAATTGCCATAGAGCATATTTTCTGAATTTACAGAATAAACATATTTAAAGTATGATGCACTTAAGAAAAAAATATTATCTAAGTCTTTGCTAGAGACCACCACATCTAGAACTAATTTCCTGAGGTCCTGTGGTAGCCCAGATCTCATAATAAAACCCCTATAATGGGGTTTTTTTTAAGTACTAAAATCTAGTAAAGAGAATTCCAGTGGTTATTCCAGAACTTTGTGAAGATCTAAGCCATGTTATAGGAAATTCTGAGAATTCTGAAAATGCCTTCAAGACTAGAAAGCAAAAGCAGACTTTTCATTTCTTTTAAGTATCCTTACTTTATCTAGTAGCTGTAAACTGTTCAACAGTAGGACAGACTCAATAATCTCTTAGTGTACTTTATTTAGAATGGCTTCAATAAATGTCCTTTGTTGATACTTTTAAAAATTATTAGTATACATATAGATTCTTTCACAGGTTGCAAGAGACATAAGGAATCTACTTACTATTAAAACTTTGTTTTCATCTCTTGTAAATTATTGATTAGCCTTAATCTGGATATAGGTTGGTTCATATTTGAGATCATTGCATACATATTTTTGTTTTCTTTTTTTCAATGAATTTTATATCATATGTGCATATCCTTGTGTCATTTTTTATGAGTATTGTCAAACATTGTCTTGGAAAACAGTAAACTTTTGTATAATTTATGAAAGGCAAAACTGTTACCACCCAGAGACTAAACACCAACTGGATTGCTTCCAAATGTGTTTACTTACCGTATTCCTATTTTTAAATATTTAGCTCATTTCTGATTTTTCATGAATGTAGGGGTATGCTAGATATATATTTTTATATAAATTGCCCCCCCCCTTAGGATTATGTCCTTATGAGAGATTCCTTAAAAGTGAGATTACAAATTGAAATTCAACTAACGGGGATCCCTGGGTGGCGCAGCGGTTTAGCGCCTGCCTTTGGCCCAGGGCGCGATCCTGGAGACCCGGGATCGAATCCCACGTCGGGCTCCTGGTGCATGGAGCATTCTTCTCCCTCTGCCTATGTCTCTGCCTCTCTCTCTCTCTCTCTCTGTGACTATCATAAATAAATAAAAATTAAAAAAAAAAGAAAAGAAATTCAACCAACATTAATTGACCACCTACAAATTGGACAACTTGTGCTTTTTCAGACATTAGGTTAAAAGCTAAAATTACTGGGGATCCCTGGGTGGCTCAGTGGTTTAGGGCCTGCCTTTGGCCCAGGGTGTGATCCTGGGGTCCCAGGACTGAGTCCGGCATCCAGCTCCCTACATGGAGCCCGCTTCTCCCTCTGCCTGTGTCTCTGCCTCTCTCTCTCCCTCCCTCTCTCTGTGTGTCTCTCATGGATAAATAAATAACATCTTTTTTTTTAATGCTAAAATTATTTACAAATTGGTACATTTCTTTCTCATGACTTTTCTTATGAATATAGATTTATTCTTATAATTTACATTCTGCTTTTTAAAAATATAATACAGATATCTGAAACATTTTCCTTGTTAGTAAGAAAGTGTGAGAAGGAATAACCTGAACTTCACATAATTCAGAATTGCGAATAGCCAACCTAGTATATAGCACAAAGCCTGGAATCTTAACTTGTGACTTGGCGGGCTTATAGATTGCCTTGTGGCAGAGATATCAAAAGGATGACAACAAGATTAAGAAAATAAAATGAAGAAAATAAGGAAATACACTCAAATAATTTCACTTCTATATTTAGCATTATTTCTCCTGTTTATTTACATAGGTATCTTATATATTTATTACAGAAAAATTAGAAAATACAAATTTAAAAAAGGAAAAGAAAGTCACCCTGTGTTGTACTACATAGAAACTATTAATACATGGATACATAGCTTCCAGGGAAGTAAAATCTGAAGTACAGAAAAATCAAGAATTCTCTGTACTTCATTTTGTTAGTCTCTGTATCAATTTTTCTACTTTTCAGCAGCTTTGAGTAGAACCCATGCTGGTGCTGGTTCTGGAAACTAGAAGCATTTCTCTATCAGAGGATGTACAAAATTTCAGTCTCATCATTAGCCTGAAAATAATTCAACCTCCCCCACTTACCACTCATCTATATCCCCCCAAAAAGGAAAGAATTCTGACCAAGTTAATGCTTTATCTTTTCACTAGCTCCAACTCCATCTTTTAATGAATTATTTTCTGTTCAAGTCTGCATTTTAATGTTGATCAAGGTGGACCTGGGAAGAGAAACAAATGACTAACATTCCATTGACAAAGACCAGTTATATGGTCCTTCATGGAGCAAAGGGTGGCTGAGAAATGTAGTTCCTAACTTAAAAGCTGCTGTGGAGAAGGAGCATAAGGTCTGATGATCTGTTAGCCATTTCTGCCATAACTCAAAACATTGAATATTTTTATATATTTTTAAGCATTTGTCTTTTTTTTCTTTGTGTGCGTGCGTGCGTGTGTGTAGGTATGTGTGTGTGAACAGACTGTTGATGTTTTGGTCCTATTTTTTAATTGGGAATTCATGCATTTTTTTCATCAACATCCATGAGTTCTATGTAACTACGGACACTGATATTTTAGCTGTCATGTTTTTGAAAATTGTGTTCCCCGGTTTCTTATTAGTTTTTAAATTATATTTATGATTTCTTTTGATTTATAATATAAGCATCATGTCAAATCCTTCAATTTTTTAAATTCTTTATTGTGTTTTAGTTGACTATGTTCAGTTTTTTTCTCAAAGACCAAAAAGCTATATATTAAAATATTTCTGTGTTGTTTAAGATAGTTAAATGTAATATAACTTTAATTTATTTTGATAAATAGCATGAGGTATGAATGTTAGTTTGTTTTTGTTTTTTTTTCCAGAGTAGCCAATATCTATAACACTCTTTACTTTCTTACTTTTCCTTGTGTATTAAGTTTTTGTGCCTTCCTGTTTCAGCTTTGGGGTTTTATCTATTTAATTGACTTTTTATTTTTTTTAATTTAAGTATAGTTGACACCCAATGTTACATTAGTTTCAAATGCACAACATAGTGTTTCTCCAACTCTGTAGTTATTCTATGTTCATCACAACTATAAATATGATTTGTCACCATTGAACACTATTACAACACCATTAACTATTATCCCTATGCTGTACCTTCTATTGCTGTATCTCCCACTCCCCTTCCACCCATTTTGTTCATCCCTTATCTCCCTCCCCCCGGTAACCACCAATTTGTTCTCTGTATTTACAAATCTGTATCTGCGCTTTTTTATTTATTTATTTATTTATTTATTTATTTATTATTAGAGCAAAAGAGAGGCAGAGACACAGGCAGAAGGAAAAGCAGGCTCTATGCAGGAAACCCAATGTGGGACTCGACCCCGGGTCACCGGATCACACCCTGGGCTGCAGGCGGCGCTAAACCGCTGCGCCACCGGGGCTGCCTATATCTGCTTTTTGTTTGTTTATTCATTTATTTTCTGTTTAGATTCCACATATAAGTGAAATCATATAGTATTTGTATTTCTTTCTGACTTACTTCACTTAGCATAATAACCTCTAGGCTCATCCATGTTGCAGCAAATGGCAAGATCTCATTCTTTTTTATGGCTGAGTAACACCCCATTGTGTGTGTGTGTGTGTGTGTGTGTGTGTGTACACCACACTTATTTATCTATCAGTGCATACTAGGGTTGCTTCCATATCTTAGCTATTATCAATAATGCTTCATAGGGAAGCATATAAAACATAGGGATGCATATATCTTCTCAATTTAGTGTTTTTGTTTCCTATGGGTAAATACCCAGTAGTGAAATCACTGGATCATATGGTATTTCTAATTTTCCGGTTTTTGAGAACCTCCATACTGTTTTCCATAGTGGCTGCACTAATTTGCATTCCCACTAACAGTGCACAGGGTTTCTTTTTCTCTACATCCTCACCAACACTTATTTATTTCTTGTCTATCTGATTCTAGACATTCTGATAGATGTGAAGTCATATCTCATTGTGTTTTGACTTGCATTTCTCTGATGATTAGTGATATTGAGCTTTTTTTCGTGTGTTTGTTGGTCACCTTTATGTCATCTTTGGAAAAAATGTCTATTCAGATCCTCTGCCCATCTTTTAATCAGATTATTGGAGGATTTTTTTGTCATTAAGTTATTTAACTTCTTTATACATTTGGATTTTTTTTTAAAGATTTTATTCATTTATTCATGATAGAGAGAGAGAGAGAGAGAGGCAGAGACACAGGCAGAGGGAGAAGCAGGCTCCACGCAGGGAGCCGGATGCAGGACTCGATTCCGGGACTCCAGAATCCAGCCCTGGGCCAAAGGCAGGAGCTAAACCGCTGAGCCACCCAGGGATCCCCTATATTTTGGATAGTAATTACTTATTGAATATACTACTTGTGAATATCTTCTCCCATTCAGCAGTTGCCTTTTTTGTGTCATTAATAGTTTCCTTTATTGTGCAAGAACTTTTTATTTTGGTGTGATCCCAATAGTTTATCTTTGCTTTTGTTTCCCTTGTCTAAGGAGACATATCTAGAAAAATGTTGCTATGGCTGATGTCAAAAAAATTACTACCTGTGTTTTCTTTTAGGAGTTTTATGGTTTCAGGTCTCATGTTTAGATCTTTAAGCCATTTTGAGTTTATTTTTGTGTATGGCATAAGAATATTATTGAGTTTCATTCTTTTGCATAAACCTGTCCAGTTTTCCAAGCACCCTTATTGAAGAGCCTATCTTTTCCCATTTATATTCTTACCTCCTTTGTCAGAGATTAATTGACCATATTAGTGTTGTTTTATTTCTTGGCTCTCTATTCTGTTCTATTGATCTATGTATAGACTTTTCTTTATTTTTCCTTTGTAAAGTAAGCTCTACATCCAACGTGGGGGTTGAATTTGTGACCCTGGGTTCAAGAGTTGCATGCTCTTCTGACTGAGCCAGCCATGCACCCCTATGTATTGATTTTTGTGTCAAGGCCATACTGTTTTGATTATTACAACTTTGCAGTATATCTTGAAATTTGGGATTGTCATAGCTCCAGCTTTGTTTTTCTTTCTCAAGATTTCTTTGCTATTAGGGGTCTTTCATGGTTTCATGCAAAGGATTATTTAGGATTATTTGTTTTAGTTACATGAAAAAAAATGTTGGTAGTATTTGGATTGGGAATGCATTGAATATGTTGATTGTTTGGGTAGTTTGGACATTATAGCAATATTAATTCTACCAAACCATGAACATGTAACATTTTGCCATTTATTTGTTGTCATCTTCAATTTCTTTCATCAATGTTTTATAGCTTTCAGAGTAACAAGACTTTCACCTCCTTGGTTAAGTTTACTCCTGGTTATTTTACTTTTTTGTTGCAATTGCAAATGAAACTGTTCTCTAAATTTTTTTTCTGTGACTTCATTATTAGTGTATAGAAAGGCAACTGTTTTCTGTATATTAATTATATGTCCTACAAACTTACTGAATTCTTTTATTAGTTCAAATAGTTTTCTGGTGGAGTCTTTAGGGTTTTCTATATAGAGTATCATGTCATCTGCAAATAGTTAGTTTAGCTTCTTCTTTACCAATCTGGATACCTTTATTTCTTTTTCTTATCTTATTGCTGTGGCTAGGACTTCCAGTACTATGTTGAATAGAAGTGGTAAGAGAGGACATCCTTCTCTTAGTGGAAAAGCTCTGTTTTTTGCCACTGAGTATGAGGTTAGTTGTGAGTTTTTCACATATGGCCTTTATTATGTTGAGATATGTTCCCTCTCAACCCACTTTGTTGAGAGTTTTTATCATGAATAGATGTTGGATTTTGTCAAATGCTTTTTCTGCATCTATTGAGATGATCATATGGTTTTTATCCTTTCTCTTGTTTATGTGATATACTGGTTGATTTGCAAATATTGAACTACCCTTGCATTCCAGGAATAAATTCTACTCAATTGTGGTGAATAACTATTTTAATGGATTGTTGACTTTGGTTTGCTAATATTTTGTTGAGGGTTTTTGCATCTATGTTTATCAGAGTAATTGGCCTACAGTTTTCTTTCTTTCTTTCTTTTCTTTTCTTTTCTTTTTTTTTTTTTTTTTTTTTTTTTTTTTTTTTTTTGTGGCGTCTTTGATTTTGATATCAGGGTAATGCTGGCCTCCTAGAATGTACTTGGAAGCTTTCCTTCCTCTTGTATTTTTTGGAATAGTTTTCGACTAGGCATTAATTCTCATTTAAATGTTTGGTAGAATTTATCTGTAAATCCATTTAATCCTGGGCTTTTGTTTGTTGGGAGTTTTTTGATTACTGATTCAATTTTGTTACTATTAATTGTTTTCACATTTTTTATTTCTTCCTGATTCAGTTTTGGAAGATTATATATTTTCAGGAATTTATCCATTTCCTCAGATAATTTTTCATAATATTCTCTTATAATACTTCTGAGATGTCAGTTGTTATTTATCCTCTTTCATTTCTGATTTTACTTATTCATGTCCTCTCTCTTTTTTTCTTGATTACTCTGGCTAAAGGTTTATCAATTTTGTTTATCTTTTCAAAGAACCAGGTCTTGGGACGCCTAGGTGGCTCAGCAGTTGAGTGTCTGCCTTTGGCTCAGGGAGTGATCCCAGGATCCGGGATCAAGTCCCACATTGGGCTCCCTGTGAGGATCCTACTTCTCCCTCTGCCTATGTCTCTGCCTCTCTCTCTGTGTCTCTCATGAATAAATAAATAAATCTTAAAAAAAAAAAAAAAAGAACCAGGTCTTGGTTTCACTGATCTTTTCTATTGATTTTGTTTAGTCTCTATTTTGTTTATTTCTGCTCTGATTTTTACTATTTCCTTCCTTCTATTAACCTTGGACTTTGTTCTTCTTTTGCTATTTCCTTCAGGTATAAGGTTAGATTGTTTATTAGAGATTTTTCTTATTTCTTGAGGCTATAAATTTTCTTCTAGAACTGCTTTTGTTGGGGCACCCAGGTGGCTCAGTGGTTGAGCATCTGCCTTTGGGTCAGGTCTTAATCCCCGGGTCCTGGGATCAAGTTTCACATCAGGCTCCTTGCAGGGAGCCTGTTTCTCCCTCTATCTATGTCTCTACCTCTATCCCTGTGTCTCTCATGAATAAATAAATAAAATCTTCAAAAAAAAACTGTTTTTGTTGTGTCCCAAAGATTTTTGGACCATGTGTTTTCATTTTCATTTGCCTCCATGTATTTTTTTTATTGTCTCCACGTATTTTTTTATTTCCTCTTTGATCTCTTCATGGACTCATTGTCTATTTAGTAACATGTTGTTTAGCCTCTTTGAATTTGTGTTTTTTCCAGTTTTTTCTTCTTGTGATTGATTCCTAGTTTCATACTGTTGTGGTTGAAAGGATTCATGATATGATTTCAATTTTCTTATATTTATTGAGACTTGTTTTGTGGCCTAACATATGATCTATCCTGGAGAATGTCCCATGTATGCTTCAAAAGAATGGGTATCCTGCTATTTGGGGATGGAATGTTCTGTGCATATCTGTTAAGTCCATCTGATCTAATGGGCTGTTCAAAGATACTGTTTCCTTATTGATTCTCTGCCTGAATAATCCAATCATTGATATAAGTGGGAGTGTAAAGTACCCCACTACTATTATATTACTGTCAATTTCTCCCTTTATGTCTATTAACATTTGATTTATATATTTAGGTCCTGCAATGTTGGACGCATAGATATTTACAATTGTTATATTTTTTGTAGCATTGACCCCTTTATCATTATGTAATACTCTTCTTTCTCTTTTACAATCTTAGCTTTAAAGCCTGTTGTGTCTGATGTAAATATTGCTACTCTGACTTTTTTTTCTTTTTTCTTTTTTCTTCCATTTGCATGGAATACCTTTTTTTCATCCTTTCACTACCAATCTGTATGTGTCTTTAGATATGAGGTGAATCTCTTATAGCCAGCATACAGATGGATTATATATATATATATATATATATATATATATATATATATTCCACCAAACTGTGTCTTTTATTTTTATTTTTTGCAGGGCTTTGAACTCATAACCCTGAGATCAAGAGTTGGATGCTCAACCGAATGAGCCACCCAGGTGCCCCAAAACTATGTCTTTTCATTAAATCATTTAGACCATTTACATTTAAAATGATTATTGACAGATATATACTTACTGCCATTTTGTTCATTGTTTTCTTGTTTTTGCAATTCTTCTCTGCTCCTTTCTTCTCTTACTCCTCCCTTGTGATTGATGACTTTCTGTAGTGTTATGCTTGGCTCTCTTTCTCTTTATGTTTTGTGTATCTATTACAGGTTTTGGGTTTGTGGTTACCATGAGATTCATATATAACATTCTAAGTATAGAGTAGTCTATATGAAGTTGATGGTCACTTAAATTTAAACATATTTTAAAAGAATTTTTTTTACTCCCTTCCCCCATAATTCATGTATATGTTGTCATATTTCACATCTTTTTATTCATAATTTTCTTACTTCTAATTATGGCCTTTCTTTTCCACCTAATGAAGTACTTTTAGCATTTCTTATAAGGCCCGTTTAGTGGTGATGAACTCCTTGGACTTTTGTTTGTGCGGGAAATTCTTTTTCTCTCCTTCAATTCTGAATGATAACCTAGCCAGATAGAATATTCTTGGTTGTAGAGTTTTTTTTACCTTCAAGTCTGGATATATCATGTCACTCTCTTCTGGCTAATAAAATGTCCACTGAAAAATCTGCTGATAAACTTAGGGATGTTCCCCTTGCATATAGCTTTTTGCTTCTGTCTTGCCACAGAGACAAAAAAGAAGGAAAGATAACTTTTTATCTTTTATTTTTATCTCTAACTTTTGACATTTTAATTATTCGGTTTTGTGCTGTGAACTTCCTTGGTTTCATTTTGTTTGGAACTCTCTTTGCTTCCAAAACCTGGATGCCTATTTCCTCCCCCAGGTTAGGGAAGTTTTTAGCTACTATTTCTTCAAATAAAGTCTCTGTTCCTTTCTCTCTCCCTTCTCCTTCTTATAATGCAAATATTTGTTTGCTTTATGTTGTCCAAGAGATCCTTAACCCCTATCCTCATTTTTAAAAACTCTTTTTTCTGTTTGCTATTCAGGTTTGGTTCCTCTCATTACTCTGTCTTCCAGATCACAGATCCATTCTTCTGCACCCATTAATCTACTGTTGATTCCCTCTGTGTATTTTTTATTTCAGTTATTGTATTCTTCAACTCTGATTGGTTCTCTTTTAAATACTTTCTCTTTGTTGAAGTTTTCACTGAGTTCTTCCACTCCAGTCCAGTGAGCATCTTTATGATGATTTATGATAGTGACTTTAAAATCTTTATCAGGCATATTGCTTATCTCAGTTTCCTTTAGTTCCTTTTCTGAGGTTTTATCTGTTCTTTCATTTGGAGCATATTCTCTGTCTCCTAACTTTCTATTTGTCTTTGAATTAATACTATACCACTTCAGTTATTTCACTGTAACTGCTAGTGGACAATGTTCCACTAAATAGTCATTTTTTTTCAATAACTGCCTTGTTATTTATATCTCTTCCATTTTATTTTTTATTTATTTTTATTAAAAATTTTTTTATTATTATTTATTCATGATAGTCATAGAGAGAGGAGAAAGAGGCAGAAACACAGGCAGAGGGAGAAGCGGGCTCCATGCCAGGAGCCCGACATGGGACTCGATCCCGGGACTCCAGGATCGCACCCTGGGCCAAAGGCAGACACCAAACCGCTGAGCTACCCAGGGATCCCCTCTCTTCCATTTTAGAGGCAATTTCTAGAATTATTTTGATACATTCTTAAAAAGTAAAACTAAGATTTTATTTAGAATTTTATAAATCCACAAAATCATCTTTAAAAAAACGACAGCTTTGGGGATGCCTGGGTAACTCAGTGGTTGAGCATCTGCCTTCAGCTCAGGTCATGATCCCGGGGTCCTGGAATTGAGTCCCACATCAGGCTCCCCACAGGGAGCCTGCTTCTTCCTCTGCCTATGTCTCTGCCTCTCTCTCTCTGTCTTTCATGAATCAATAAATAAAATCTTTTTTTAAATGATGGCTTTAAAACACAGATTTTCTTACCTGGATAAATAGATTAACTAAGCAAGTAAGATTTTCCAAAACCTGAAATATTTGACAGGATCTTTTTTCCCTTCACATTCTATATTAAGCACTTATTTTAAAACTGTATTTCTAAACAGTCCTTAAGGTGAAACTGACTAGCAGGCAGAGGTTCACTGATATATAACTCAGGTATATGCCAGCTCTCATTGGCCCTATTGACTCATGTCATTAAATATTCAAGACTATTATTTTCCCTAACATTTTTTTTTCTGTTTATATGTTGGAATAAGAAGATTTTTATTGTGCATGTTTAGGTTTTTTTTTTTTTTTTTTAGATTTTATTTATTTATTTATTTATTTATTCATTCATTCATTCATGATAGACATAGAGAGAGGCAGAGATATAGGCAGAGGGAAAAGCAAGCTCCATGCAGGGAGCCCGACGCGGGACTTGATCCCAGGACCCTAGGACCACGCCCTGGGCCAAAGGCAGGCACCAAACCTCTGAGCCACCCAGGGATCCCCGCATGTTTATTTTTTTAAATATAGTTTAAAAGAAGAGAAATCTTAAAGCCACTAGCTCATAAGCAAATACCAAACATAAGTAACACACTAAAACAATATCAAAAAATAAGAAGAGAGAGACACTTGGTTGGCTCAGTGGTTGAGCATCTGCCTTTGGCTCAGGTTGTGATCCCGGGGTCCTGGGATTGAGTACTGCATCAGGTTTCCCTCTGAGACCCTGCTTCTCCCTCTGTTTCTCTCTCTGCCAATGCCTCTGCCTCTCTCTGTGTGTCTCTCACAATTAAATAAATAAAATCTTTAAAAAAAACAAGTGAAGAGAAATTAATGTGGCTGCAAAACCCAGGATCTAAGTAAGAAAATAAAATGAGTGAATGACTGTAGAGAAGCTAAAAATATGTAATCAACTGTCAACCTAGTAACAAAGGGTAATTTTTTCTTTTAATGTTACTATACTTTGCAACTCTCCAAGAGATTTATATTGTTTTGGTTTTTTACTTTGTGACGGAAGAGGATCTCTAACATCTTGGCCTTTTCCCCTTATGATAGCTATATCCGGGATCCAGTATGAGGTTCAATTGGCCAGGATATTTGTTTGAGATCAGGACTAGAGAAATTACCTTATAAATGGATGCAAGTTGCACTGAACCATCTATGAGGTGAACTCAGTTAGAACTCAGCTTCAGACCATCTGATCCCATAATATCCATAGTGGTATTTATGGGTAGCCACAAAGCAGTGAGGGTTTGGAGCCTAAATCCAATAGTGCTCTACCCCCTAATCCCAAATGTGGATATTTCTCTCTTTTGAATGCATAGTAACATAGGCTACATATCATTTTGGGGGAGGGAGATTCATAGCAGGCACAGAGGAGGTTGTAGTAGGTTCCTGGAAATTCTGAGGGCCTGGAAGAGTATCTGGGTCTGGAAATGGATGAGAGGATATGATTCTATAGTGCAGTGGCTCACATTAAGCCTCTGTGTACCAGAGCTGGTATGTTTGGGGTTATGCAGATATAAACTTTAGCGGGACGTCTGTTAAATTTATTTCTGTGAACCTATGATTAATTAGCCTTATCTGGGATCTTCTGTTAGCATTTTCTCTAACAGGGAGTATTAAGCCCACATTATTCCCATTTTGATGACCATGCTTACTTTGTCACACGAACCTGGTGAATCAGGTTTCCAATTTCTCTAAGAGTCAAAACCCTTTAGGTTGCAAATGATAGAACATAACTTGAAAAGGCATAAGCAGAAAAGTGAATTGATGCATGTCATGTACCTATGAAACTAAGAAAAGCTGAAGCTAACTAGAAGCTGTGTCTTGACATTTCTAGGGACCTATCAAGCAATTCTGCTTGTCTATAATTCTTAACTTCATTCTTCTATGGCAGTCACATGATGGGGAACATGGCTACAAATGGCTTTAGAGTCACATTGCAAGGTCATGGGCATATAACAGTATTCCTATCCCAGTACAAGTTGGAAAAATCCCAGGAAAGAGCTCTGAATGGTCCAGCTTGAGTCAAGGGGAAGGTCTGTGGCCAGAGTGGATGGGTCGAACAGATGTGATTGTGGAGGCAGTCTCCATACATAGAAGCTCACCTTCTTATTCCCTTCATATATCCATTTCTGAATAAGTATCTGCACAACTGCCTAACTTTGAGTCAGAGTAGAGCTTTAGTCTCCATTTGAGACAAGAGAGGCCAGAAGCGATGAAGCCATGACACCTCAAAAAAAGAAGAGAAAGAGAAGAAAGAAGAAAGAAGAAGAAGAAGAAGAAGAAGAAGAAGAAGAAGAAGAAGAAGAAGAAAGAAGAAAGAAAGAAAGAAAGAAAGAAAGAAAGAAAGAAAGAAAGAAGAAAGAAAAAGAAAGAAGAAAAGTTCCTATACTTTATATAGTCTTGGAAGCAGGAAATGGTGGAAGGAAATAGCTGGGTCTGGCACTAAGGGTCACACTTTGCCACAGTGTTCCTAAAACAAGAAGGCAGTATGAGACTGAAAGCTTACTATGTATATGGAGCAAGTTAGAGAAGAACCTGATGTGTCAGGCAAAGGCAAGCCCTCCTGTTACATAAAGGACAAAGAAAAGAAAATGAGGGGCACTGGGTTGCTCAGTCAGTTAAGCATCTGCCTTCAGCTCAGGTCATGATCCCGAGGTCCTGGGATTAAGCCCCGCATCAGAGAGCCTGCTTCTTCCTCTCCCTCTGCCTGTTTCTCTGCCTACTTGTGCACTCTCTGTCTCTCTCTGTCTAAATAAATAAATAAATAAATAAATAAATAAATAAATAAATAAGAATCTTTTTTAAAAAAGAAAAGAAGGGAAAGCAGGCTGGCAGCAATATTGGATGTATAACTACAGGCATACACAGTAACATCACTTTCTGGTAAGAACAGCCCATTGCCTGTCCTAGTCCAATCAGATTAGCAACTCCTCTGCCATTGGAAAGAATTTAGGAAGGGCAGCTAGACTGAAAACCAGAGACATTTTGTTGTGCAAATGTTTAAAGTGCACATCCGTTCAAATTCACCTTGTCTCAGATCACCTCCATGAATCCCTCTTCCACATTTGGGATTGATGTATAGCTTCCTCTCCTTCCCATAACATTTAAATTTTTAAATTTATTTTTTATTTTATTTTTAAAAAGATTTTATTTATTTATTCATGAGAGACACACAGAGAGAAAATTCTTTTTTAATTTTAATTTTTTGTTTCAGAGTAATTTTGGGTTCACAGCAAAATTGAGCAGAAGGCACATGAATTTCCCATATCCCATCTGCCTCCATAGCTGTAACTTTGCCCTTTATCAAAATTCCCCCACAACAGTGGCACATTTGTTATAATTGATGAATCTCCACAGACACATCATTATCACCCAAAGTCCATATTTTACATTAAGATCCACTCTTGGTGTTGCCTATTCTATAACATGTCTTCATCATAACAGAATCTTACTGAGTAGTTTTGCTGCCCTAAAAAGCCTCCTTCTATCCATGACATGGAATATCTCTTCATTTATTTAGTTCTTCCTTGGTATCTTTTATCAGAATTTTGTAGTTTTCTTTGTATATGTCTCATGTATTGTTAGATTTATACCTAAGTGTTTAATTTTGGGGTGCTAATGTAAATGATATTGTGCTTTTAACTTCAAATTCTACTTGTCCCACTTACTGATATATAAGAACATGAATGACTTTTGTATCTTAAGCCTTGCATCCTTCAGCCTTGCTATAATTGCTTTATTAGTTCCGGGGGGGGGGGGTTGTTTTGTTTTGTTTGTTTGTTTGTTTGTTTTGAGTCTTTGGAATTTTCTACATAGACCATTATGTTATCTGTGAATAAAGACAGTTTTATTTCTTCCTCCCCAATCAGTGTATTTTTTATTTCCTTTCTTTTCTTATTCCATTAGCTAGGATTTCCAGCACGGTGTTGAAAAAGGAATAGTGAAGAAGGACATCCTTGCCTTGTTCTTAAAACATTTTTTTTAATTTTTATTTATTTATGATAGTCACAGAGAGAGAGAGAGGCAGAGACACAGGCAGAGGGAGAAGCAGGCTCCATGCACCGAGAGCCCGATGTGGGATTTGATCCCGGGTGTCCAGGATCGCACCCTGGGCCAAAGGCAGGCGCTAACCTGCTGCGCCACCCAGGGATCCCCCTTGCCTTATTCTTGATCTTAATAGGAAAGCTTTAAATTTCTCACCACAAGTATGAAGTTAGCTGTAGTTTTTTTTCAGATATTCTTCATCAAGTTGAGTAAATTCCCCTCTATTGTTAATTTACGAGAGGTTTTTTTTTTTTTTATCGTGAATGGGTGTTAGATTTTGTCAAATGCTTTTTCTGCATCTATTGATCATATTTTTTCTATATTAGCTTGTTGATATAATGGATTTCATTCCTTGAGTTTTGAACTTTGAACAAGCTTTACATACACATCTGGATAAATCCCACTTGGTCATGGAATACAATTCTTTTTATAAATTCTTGGAACCAGAAATCACCTATGAACCCACCAGGAATTCTAATTTTTTAAAGATATTTATTCAATTAATGAATATCTCTTAAGAGCCTACTATGAAGGAAACTAATATTTTAACTTACCTGGAAAATTTTTTTTTGCAATATTGAGTGTGAAATATGGGTGACTAATTTTCAGTACTATACTATGGTTGATTATTCCAACAAAATGTGTACAAGTATTCTCCCCCTAAGTATTATTTCAAATTTGAAATATATTATTAACTTCATGCATTCATTTTTTTCATTCTTTGTTTATATTTTTCCTACTTCCTAAAATAATTTGAGGTAATTTTACAAGATATGAACACACAGGACCATGAAAATAATGCCAACTTATGATAAATTCTTCTAAGAATTTATATGTGTCTGGAATCTGTTCCATTCCATTAAACATGATGTGCTTTTATTTTTATTTTTATTTTTAATTTTTTGACAGATCCTGCCGCAGGTTTATTTGTACAAATAGCACAGGAGGACACCAGGCCCATGCAGACAGAAGCCCAGGGGTCATTCCAGTCCTTCCGTCCTCACACTGGCAGGCAGAAGCCTCTACACTGGAGCCTTTGTGGGGGCCTGGGCACCTTTGGGAGACTGCGCTGCAGGAGTAGAAGCAGGAGCCGGACCCGGGGATGCAGCTGCAGCCTGGGCCTTGGTTTGAGCCTTGGCCTTGGCCTTTGGCCAGCAGAGCCTAAGACCTTTGGCAATGCAGGCACGAGCACATTTCCTGAGGTTGGGATGAGCGATGCAGGCAAGTTGATTGAGCTTGCGGCTGCCGCCCTTTGGGATCTTGGGCTTAACCTCCTTGGGCTTGACAAGGGCCTTGATAGCCTCAGCAAACGCAGTCATGGCCTTGGCATTGTTGACCTGCATCTTCTTCAGGCCCTTCTTGTTGTGCTTCTTGGCAAAGCACATGTTCCTCAGGAACTTGGGGTCTACCCCCTTAAGAGATTCGTATCTTTGTGACCGGGGTTTCTTGATGCCATTTCTGTGCCATTTTCGTGACTGGTTATGCGTGGTGTGGTTCTTGGACTTGGCCATGTCTGCACCAAAGCCCTTGGCTCCCCGAGCACCCATGATGTGCTTTTAAAATAAATCTGTGTATTTTGATTCATTGTCATATTGTAACAGAAGACTGTCAAGTATAGTGGGAAAAAACATGGGCTCTGGAGTCAAAATGCTTGAGTGGGAGTTCCAGTATCCTCATACTAGTCCTTTAATTGAGAGCTATCCAACCTCTCAACTGTGAGATTAAGCATCTCAATTTTTTTTCTGGAATGAGCCCACCTATAACTAAATCCCAAAAGTAAATAAAAATCTCTAAAGTACAGATAACATTAAACCTTTTCTAATCACCTATTAGATATCATTATCATTGTGAAGAATAAGTGAGAAAACATATGTGAAAGTACTTTATGAATGATAAAGAACCAAATGATTTTTTTTTTTTAATTAATTTATTTATTTATTTATGATAGTCACACAGAGAGAGAGAGAGGCAGAGACACAGGCAGAGGGAGAAGCAGGCTCCATGCACCGGGAGCCCGACGTGGGATTCGATCCCGGGTCTCCAGGATCGCGCCCTGGGCCAAAGGCAGGCGCCAAACCGCTGCGCCACCCAGGGATCCCCAAGAACCAAATGATTTTATCATCATACTGATAAGGTGGGTTTTTTTTAAGATAATAATATTGTTTAAGTTTTTTTTTTTAAGTTATTTGTAGTAATCTGTACACCCAACATGGGGCTCAAACTCCTAACTCTGGGATCGAGTCACATGCTCTTCTGACTGAGTCAACTAGGCACTCTGATAAGATGGGTTTTAATCTATAGAGTTTGTATCATTTAAATAAATATATACTTCTGACTTTTCATTTTTTTCTAGTGGAATTTTCACGTTCAATTTACCTTGCTACATAAAGAATCTCATGGGAGGTTGAAGTGATGTTCCATTAAGCATATATTACCTTACAAAGAATTCTCTCCAAAATTCTTTCCATTTTCCCAAGGTCCTAAATAAGGACCATAACTTATATGCCCACTTATTATTTCTTCATTTATTTCTCCCAGAGTATTTTCATTATTTCTTTTAAATAAATCTATCTGAGCCAAAGCAATATTTAATTATTATTTTGAAAGATATTAATTTTTAACCTTATTTTCTAGATAGGGCATTAGTGTATAGAACAAATGTGGTTTATTTGTGAGTGAACATAAGCTTTGACAAGGTCCTCTAGGAAACAGAGCTTTAGATAAAGATAAAATGCTGAAAATTTGGGAGGCACAGGCCCAGAGAATAAAGAAAAAAAGGGTAAGTGAAGTAAGGAAAGAGGCAACACATACAATAAGCTACTTCACAATGGGCTACAAAGGGTGTTGCTTAGTACTGAGGATCTTTCCAGAAAGGCAAGGAAGAACTATACAGATGGTTCATATGGGCAGAAAAGAAGAAAGTTACACAGATCTTTTTGGTCTCCCGTTCCCTAGTGGTCAATGTTTACCCCACAGGAAAGTAACTCTCTTGCACTTCTGAGTTGTGTCATCCAAACCAGTGGTGGGAGCCTATTTGAGAGGTAAAATGCATACTGCCAACCAGCTTTATACCCATGTCTGGAAGTGGTGACTAAAGGCAGTAATGCATTGTGTGGAGTGTGGCACAGGCAGTCAGGGCTACCATTTGATTCTAGTAAACTTAGGGAGTTTAGTTAAAAGGTGACACAGGCAGGAAGCAGAGGGCATTATCATCAGAAAGAGACCATCCAGGACA
This sequence comes from Canis lupus dingo, assembly GCF_003254725.2. Lineage (NCBI taxonomy): Eukaryota > Metazoa > Chordata > Mammalia > Carnivora > Canidae > Canis > Canis lupus. The sequence continues at coordinate 45,886,935 of NC_064247.1, read as the reverse complement.
CCTAAAAAGGTGCATTAGATTTGATCTGATACAAATGTATAGTTTATATTCTAAATCTATGATGAGATTATTTGTGAATTATTTCTAATTTACTATAATTTTGTTTGAATTCCACAGATAAAAAATATGTCATCTGTAGATATGTTTCCTTTTCCCTGTATTTTCATTTCTTTTTTTCTTTTCTTCTTAAACAGTTACTATCAGCATCTCATGGTATGTTGAGGAGGACTAGAATATCTTCATCTTATCTTCATCAAGATAAGAAGCTTTTGCACAGCAAAAGAAACAGTCAACAAAACTAAAAGACAACCTACAGAATGGGAGAAGATATTTGCAAATGATGTATCAGATAAAGGACTAGTATCCAAGATCTATAAAGAACTTATTAAACTCAACAGCAAAGAAACAAACAATCCAATCAAGAAATGGGCAAAATACAGGAACAGAAATCTCACAGAGAAAGACATAGACATGGCCAACAAGCTCACGAGAAAATGCTCCGCATCACTGGCCATCAGGGAAATACAAATCAAAACCACAATGAGATACCACCTCACACCAGTGAGAATGGGGAAAATTAACAAGGCAGGAAACCACAAATGTTGGAGAGGATGTGGAGAAAGGTGAACCCTCCTGCACTGTTGGTGGGAATGTGAACTGGTGCAGCCACTCTGGAAAACTGTGTGGACGTTCCTCAAAGAGTTCAAAATAGATCTTCCCTACGACCCAGCAATTGCACTGCTGGAGATTTACCCCAAAGATACAGATGCAGTGAAACGCTGGGACACCTGCACCCCAATGTTTATAGCAGCAATGTCCACAATAGCCAAACTGTGGAAGGAGCCTCGGTGTCCATCGAAAGATGAATGGATAAAGAAGATGTGGTCTATGTATACAATGGAATATTACTCAGCCATTAGAAATGACAAATACCCACTATTTGCTTCGACGTGGATGGAGCTGGAGGGTATTATGCTGAGTGAAATAAGTCAATCGGAGAAGGACATATATCGTATGGTCTCATTCATTTGGGGAATATAAAAAATAGTGAAAGGGAATAAAGGGGAAAGGAGAAAAAATGAGTGGGAAGTATCAGAAAGGGAGACAGAACATGAAAGACTCCTAACTCTGGGAAACAAACAAGGGGTGGTGGAAAGGGAGGTGGGTGGGGGTGGGGGTGACTGGGTGACACGCACTGAGGGGGGCACTTGATGGGATGAGCACTGGGTGTTATGCTATATGTTGCCAAATTGAGCTCCAATGAAAAAATATATATGTAAAAAATATATGTTAAAAAAAAAGAATTTGTTCTTATATTCATTCCTGGGGAAAGAACTCTGTTAGGTCTATAATAACTATAAATGTTGATCTTAGTTTTAAATATGCATCATGTAAAGGGGATAAAAAGAAGCTCAATGGCACAAACCTTCTAAATCAGTTTCCTTTTTCTTGGCTTGCTATTGAACTACATTTCCCAGTTTTCTGGCATCTGAATTAAGCCATGTGACTCCCTCTAGCCTATGTAATGTGAGCAGGGCTAGTGTGATTCTCCTCTTGTTCTCTCCCTTGGCTTGTCAGCTGGCTCAATACAAAAGATCCAGCAGAGGAATCTGAGGCCCTGTGGAAGGTGGACCACTGATAGAAGTGGTCCCTTGAACGCCAAAGTGAAACAGCCCTGCCCATCCCCCTTCCCACCACACACACAATATACTACGCCAAGTGTGATGTCAACAAGAAGTAAACCTTTGTCAAGCTGCTGCATTTGGGAGTTGTCATAGTGATTGCAGAACCTCTTTAATAAACTTTCCAAACCCAGTTTTTGAAAAGTTTTCATCAAGAATAAAGGGTAAGGTTTACTGGCTGACTTCTCAGCATACATTGAGGTTTTTATGATTCTTTTTTAAAAGATTTTTATTTATTTTATCATGGGAGATGCACAGAGAGAGGCAGAGACATAGTTCAGAGGGAGAAGCAGGCTCCCCATGGGTAGGTAGCCTGATGCGGGACCTGATCCTGGGCCCTGGGATCACGACTGGATCTGAGGGTAGATGCTCAACCCCTGAGGCACCTAGGCGCCCCTCAGCTTGGGCTTTGACAACCTTGGATTCAATTTCTGGCTTTGACATGCAACTTTAGGAAAATTGTTTAATCTCTTCAAGCCTCTTTAAAAAAAAATCTGTAAAAATGGGGATAATAATATTCATCTGAGGCAGTTTATAGATAACAACAACTCTTTTACAGTTCCTTATTTTCCTGCCCCTTGAATTGTTTTGGCCTTGTGACTTCTTTTGGTCAATTGAATATGTGTAACAGACCTTATGCAGCTGATGAGCTTTGGCTTTCACAGGCCTTGAGGATTCCACTCTGCATGCTTGCAGACCTAGGATTACCCTGTGAATGAACTCAAGCAAGCCTTTTGGAGTGGCCACGGGGAGGAAAAACACAGCTTCCCAGCCTGGCCTCCAACTGACTGCCAATCCCTAGACATATATTGAGGCTGTCTTAGACCATCGAGCTCCAACTAATCCACAAGCCAACTACAAACTACATGAGTGAGCCCAGGTGAGATTAGCCAGAGAACCCTCCCAGTGGAACACAGCCCAAACTGCTAACCCACAGAATTGTGAGCTAGTTGAAACCACATTGTTTTGGGGGTGGTATGCAAAGCAGTAAAAGTTAACTAATATATCATCTCACAGTATATAAAGTGGTATCTGACACAATAAAAGACAGTTATTACTCTATTATTAGCCCATTCCACATATTCTATGAACCAGTCTAACTTGACTGTTCATTATTACCCAAATTCATCTTGTTCTTTCTTGGCTCTGCACTTTGCTTGTGAATTTTAAATGTTGGAGAGTGTATTTCCTCTCTCTCATTTATCTAAATTTACTTATGATTCAAGCCTCATCTAAAATGCCTCCTTCTTCATGAAAATGTTCTTAAACTTATAACTAGATGAGAGTTAGTGGAAAGAATGGGACTTAGAAGCCAGACAGCCCTGGATTCAAATTCTGACTCTACACTACTAAATCAAGTGTGTAATCTTGGTTATGTTTTTTTAACTTTGCTGAACCCTATCTTCCACCTTTATAAAATCGGTATATTATAAATGACAACATAAAGCATCCAGCATTATTGGTCTAACCTGTAACATCCATTCAGCAAATGTTAGCTCCCTTCTCCCCTCCTACCTCCAAACCCCTACAGCTCTGTCTGCCATGCCTCATAGTACGTAGCATGTTCTGCATTTATAAGTTTGAGTACTTGTTTTATACTCTATTTACAGAAAAAGGGTTTTATTTATCTTGGAATCCCGTATGGTACCTCATATGGTAATTCGCACATGGTAAACACTCAATAAATATTTATTGCATTGAAAAATTTTAATTGCCAAATTATACAAGCAATGTTAGATGATGAAGAGCTCATTTTCACTGGGTGGCCAGGGCAGGATTCATGAAAACTTGGATTCAAATAAGTATTTAAAAATGGAAAGGATTTGGAGAGATGGAGAAGAGGGAGAGGAAAGAGGGAATCCCAGGAAGATGCGAATAAAAACAGAGTTGGAACATGCATGACTATTCAAGAGACAGTTAAATCTAAGAGTCTAGCTGTAGCAGAAGACTGATGGCAAGACAGGAGTACTTTTCTTTCTCTTTTTTTTTTTTTAAGATTTTTATTTATTTATTCATGAGAGACACAGAGAGAGAGGCAGAGACACAGGCAGAAGGAGAAGAAGGCTCCATGCAGGGAGCCCGACATGGGACTCGATCCCAGGTCTCCAGGATCATGCCCGGGGCTGAAGGCAGGTGCTAAACCACTGAGCCACCCAGGGATCCCTTTTCTTTCTTTTTTTAAGAAATATTTTATTTATTTATTCATGAGACACACACACAGAGAAGCAGAGACATAGACAGAGGGAGAAGCAGACCCCCTCGGGGAGCCTGATGTAGGACTCAATTCCAGGACCCCGGGATCACAACCTGAGCTGAAGGCAGACGCTCAACCACTGAACTACCCAGGTGTCCCAAGATAGGAGTATTTTTCGTGGCATTATAAAAAGTGAAGTTAAGAGCTCAAGAGTCTACCCATGGGATTGACCCTAGGATAGCTGGGAAGTTGGGATGAGTGACAGAAAAACAAGGGATTGCTGACAAAGTAGGCTTATAATATTCAAAGTTGAATGTCATCTACTTGCTCTGGCTGTCTTTCAAGGTTTATTTTTTTCCTAATTATTTTTCCTTTTAACTTTCTCAAACTGATGATCAGATACGTCTGATAGAAATGAGTCTTTAAGTCAGTCTATCTGTCCACATTTTAAGGGTAAAAGTAACTTCTCCTTCACAGTGCACAGCCCTTAAACTCCTACCCCAGGCCTGGCTGAAGCAAGAACTAGCAACTCACACTGAAGCCATCAAATACATAAATTCCTTTCAGGAGTCTGATTGAGGTAAAGCAGGTAGTGAAGCAGGGAAGGAAGAAGGGATTAGTGAAGAGAGTCAGCATGCAGGTTATAGAACTAGGAGCTTAAGATCCAAGGAAGGAGGTGGGCTCAAGGCAGTGGAGAAGGGAGGAGAACAGGAAAGAGAGCTAGGCATGGAGAGGCATAAAAGTGTACCACATGCTATCATATGACTATTGTACATTTATATAAGTAAGGTAGCAAGTACCTATAACCCACAGAAAGTTCAGGCCCCCAAACACATGCAAATATGCTAAAAGCAGCATCTGATACATCATATCTGGACCAGAAAACTTAGTTCTATTCCCTTCTAACTTTTGCTATTTTTTTCTAAAATTTTCTTTCTTCAGAAAGTTAGTATTTGCCCAACTCAATCCAGTTCTCCATTGGACTTGATGTGAGCATTCTAACCATCTTAGGACTAGGATAAATTAGAAGATACTTGATTATGGGAGCCTGGGTGGCTCACTTAAGTGTCCAATTTTTGGTTTCACTCAGGTCATGATCTCAGGGTTGTGAGATGGAGCCTCATGTCGGGCTCTGTGCTCAGCAAGGAGTCTGCTTGAGATTCTCCGTCTCCCTCTGGCTCCCCCCACCCCCCGCCGACTCCTTCTTTCTCTCTCTCTCTCTAAATCAATAAAAACTTAAAAAAATTAAAAAAGAGAATACTTGACTAAACTGTTGATGAATGCAAAGATATTTCTCAACATATTTTTTATTATTTCTGCTATTATAAGTCAGTTTTGCCATTAGGAAGATTTTTCCCCCCTTGGATTTCTGAAAAGTTTGGTATGTATCATAGTTCCCTCAGTAGTAGATTGTGCTGAAAACATACCTTTGATGCTGCATCTCAGTCCCAAGTCACTCCTAGGAAATACAGAAATCTATTTTTAAGACAATATCTGTTGATAACTATGCATGCCACTCAGAAATAAATGAATCTGGGAGGAAATTTGTGAAGGCAGAAGGCTAAGAGTATGAGGGAAACTCATAGGCAGAGAATATGCTTAGGAGGTTTCCTTCTTGGCTGGATAGGACTAAAATGTCTTTAGTGGATACCAGAATAATGGTAATTTCTTAGAAAACATTGTGTTCTGGACAAGAAGGACAAGAAGATAAATATAACTGAACACTGGCCAAAAAGCACCCTAAAATCTCACAAATAAAAATTAATGAAAAAAATGTGGATTCTAAAGACTAGAAACTGTAATCACTGCAACAGCTGGAGGAGAGAGGCTCTCTATGGAATATTAAGTAGACCTGCTCCCTCCAGTATGTCATTAGCCACATCTCTAGGAACAAGGGGATATATCTCCAGACTCATATGCTGCTTTCTGCACCTCAGCCAGAACTGTGGCTATGTAGTGCCTTGACCAACTGGCCTGCCCTGCCAAAATCAAGTTGTCTTGCCCTGATCTGCCCCTCCAGACCTTTCTTGGCATTCAAGACTGAAGTCCAATGTCACAACGCTGCTTGTGCCAGCCAGAATGATCTCTGCTGTTTAGAAATCTCTTTGGCACAAGATTTAGGTAGGGATTATTGGGAGTCTCTGTAGAGTCTGTTCACCACAGATAAATCTGACATATATAATGATTAGCTTTCAAAATATAACACAAAGACTGTAGACAGTATGATTCCATTTATGTGAAGTTCAAAAGCAGACAAAACTAATTCATGGTGATAGAAGTAAGAATTGCTGCTGCTGGGGAGGAGCAGAAACTGGGAAAAAGCAGGAGGGAGCCTCCTGGAGTGTTGGAAATGTTCTAGATCTTGACACGGATGGTGGCTACATGAGAGTGTTTGTAAAAAATTTATTGAGTTGTACACTTAAGATTTGGGCAGTTTATATAGAGGTTCCTCAAAAAATTAAAAATGGAACTAACCTATATTATCCAGCAATTTCATTTCTAATTCCTTCCTTCCTGAAGGAAACAAAAACACTATATTGAAAAGATATGTGCATCCACATGTTCATAGCAGCATTATTTACAATATCCAAGACATGGAAACCACCTAGGTGTCTATCAGGGGATTAAATGGATAAAGAATATATATATTCTATATCCATTATAGATAGAGAGATAGATAAATGATAGAGAGATAGATATAACTCAGCCATTGAAAAGGAGAAAACCCTGCCATTTATGACAGCAGGGATGGATCTTGAGGGCGGGTTGCTAAGTGAAATAAGTCAAACAAAAAAAGGCAAATACTGTATGACCTTACTTTTATGAGTAAATGTTTAGAGTAAAACTTTAAACAAAGAAACAAACTCATACAAAAAGATCAGATCAATGGTTACTTGAGGTGAATTGGTGGAAAGTGGCCAAAAATTCCAATTATACAATAAATAAGCCCTAGGCATGTAATGTTAACACTGCTGTATGGTAAACATGAAAGTCAAGAGAGTAAATCCTAAGGGTTCTCAGGACAAGGAAAAATTTCTTTTTCTGTGCCCAAAATGAGATGATGCATATTAACTAAGCTTATTGTGGTGATCATTTCACAATATACTTAAGTCAAATCATTATGTTGTACACCTTAAACATGGACAATGCTATGTCAATTATATTTCAATAAAACGGAAAAAAAGATTTGGGCACTTCAAGTACATTGCACATCAAATTCTTTTAAAAATCTAAAGAAATGTTACATTGATAGTCTAGCGAAGTCTTTAAGAACATGGCTTTGGAGGCAGATAAACTTTGGTTTAAATAATTCTATCACTTACTAGTGAAGAGTACTTATACCCATTATTTTGTATCTCTAACTCTCAGTGTCCTTATGTGTAGATGGAAATGATAGTAATGCTTAAGGAGTGATTGTAAGGATTTAAATGAGTTAGTGAAGCCAAATTCTTGGTATATTGTTGGGCAAAGTGTGAATTATTCTAGAAATGGTATTTATTAGCTGTGCTATATGAATCAGTTGTCAATGAACTATTATTAATTAATAATAATATAATTGATAATTATTAATTATATTAATGATTATTTCTAGTAGTGGATGAATAGAAAGAGTTTGAAAAAGAGAATCATATCTTATATTGTACATAGATGGCAAATGGAATAAGTTGCCCTGATACAGTGGAGATGGTAAGCATTACCATTTGATCATAGCATTCTTTTCTGTTGAATTTACTGACTTTAAAATCCTTCCCAAACACACCCCAGGCAGCTAATATCAATCAACTGTAAATGGTAATGGAGATGAACCTCTCAGCCATTCCTGGTTATAATAATCTAAAAGACAAGAACAAGGTAATATGCAATTGAATATTTAATAAACTTTCTCTGATGATGCTCTGATGATGTGCCCTCTATGGGCCATGTGACTAACCCTCCTTGTTCCTGTTAAAGGAAAAAGTATAAGGAAACCAAGATTTATTGGTTATTAAAAAGCATTAGGTTTTCATTAATAGTAAGCTGTCAGATAGATAGTAACACTAGAATTACTGACAACCAGAGCCTTGGACAGAGGGCAAAGAGCTGGTGGGTTGAGGAAAGGTGAAGCTACTCACCAAGACAAAGGAACAAATACAGGGCAGAACGTGGATGCCAATGGGCAAAGCAAGACTCAGTTTTAGAACAGCTTGAAGCAGGGACAGGATCACAGGTCAATTTAAGGTGAGAGTCAGATCTGTGGCTAAGCCAAAATTAGGGCTCTGGGACACCTGGGTGGCTCAGCATTTGGGCAGCTGACTTTGGCTCAGGTCGTGATCCAGGGATCCAGGATCGAGTCCCCCATCAGGCTCTGGCAAAGAGCCTGCTTCTCCCTCTGCCTGTGTCTCTGCCTCTCTCTCTCTCTCTCTGTTCTCTCATGAATAAATAAATAAATATTTTTTTAAAAACCTACAAAATCAGGGCTTATAAAAGAAGTAGAGTTAAGATAGTCATTTAGCAAAAAACTAGAAAGGCAGGAAGGAAACTGAAAAATACACATGGGGTGGGGGGGCCCTGGCAAAGGTAGACATGTTAAGTTTGTGATGCGTTTTTGAACACCCAAGCAGAAATGCCAGGTAATCTTAGATATTCAAGACTGAAGAGGATAGAACTGGAAAAATGAATTTGGAACTTGTCAGCATGCTATCAAAAGACCTAGTACTGAATATGCTCCTTGAGCAAGTGAAAAGAAAGAGAAGCCAAGGACTGAAATGTGGAGCCTTCAACCCTTCCTTTCAAAAAGTAAAAGATACTGATAGGAGTATCACTAAACTAGGAAGATACAGATGACCCAAAACAAAGTGAAGAAGATGCTTTCAGAAAGTGTTGCAAGTCGTGCTAAGAGGTCAGTAAGATAAGGACTGAGTGCTCATCACTGGATTTTGTAAGATGGCCACTGACCACCTTGACAAGAGCATTATCAGTCTAATAGTGGCTACTAAGGCTTGATTAGAATGACTATAGAGAGATTTGGAGTTGTTGAAATTAGAAGAGATGAAATGTTAGAAGATTTCCATGAACTGTGAAGTGGCTTATGTGCAATAATTTTGCTACAACTGATGGTTATGGTAAAAAGTACTTAACTTTAATACTTCAGGCTGGTTGGTGTGGATAAGTAACTAGCTGGCAGATGAAGGTGGTCTGTTCATGACAGAGACACATCTTAAGGATATTTTCAGATTACAAAAACAAATTGTTTTTTCTCCTTCTTGTCCAAGTCTCTATATATCAGGTAGTGGCTGGGAGTTGACAAGTGCAGTAAACACAAGTAAGGTAAATCTTTGAAATGGAATTGATACATAAGAAAATGCAGAATTTGTTCACTTGTAGGTTCAAGTATAGACATAAGCAATAATTCATTATCTTCAGACATTAAAATTTGGTTAATTAAGAAGCTATGGAAACTTCCATTAGCTATGGATAGTAAATCTGATAATACATCTAACAATTACTTGGGCAAAATGAATTTTGGATTCCTATGTAGCCACTCAAGTCAATTACTAAAATATTATTGTATGCCTAGTATGTGTAAGGTCCTCTGAGCCCATCCCCACTAGTAAGTGTAGCCAATTCAAATATTTCACAGCACAAAACTCAGAATATGTGAGAAACCTGTAACGTTTTGTCTCTGATGAATTTAAAATTCCTCAGTAGCCTCCATCCCATTAGGCAAGAGGAAAAATATGCTTAAGTGCATCAATCAAGAGTATTTTTCAGTTAAATTTGTTTCTTTGGGTAGCCCTGGTGGCTCAGAGGTTTAGCGCCACCTTCGGCCCAGGGTGGGATCCTGGAGACGCAGGATGGAGTCCCATGTCGGACTCCCTGCATGGAGCCTGCTTCTCCCTCTGCCTGTGTCTCTGCCTCTCTCTCTCATGCATAAATAAATAAAATATTTTTTTAAAAATGTGTTTCTTTGGTTTAAACTTGCTCTGCTCATCTTTCTGGGGTGTCCTCCTCTCTCCCTTTTCTCAAGGTTAGTCTTTTTTGGAAGATTTGCCTATTCCCCTGGTGATAGAGGTACTCCTGTACCTATCCTGTCGTCCGGATCTCTGTCATCCTCTGATACAGTGTGGTTGCTCTGTCATTCAGCTGGCACCCACTGCTACTGTTTGCAGCTAAAGAGACATCTATAATGTCCTCAGCTGCTGTTGTCCTCACATATTCATGTCTCTGGTGCTGGTGACATCTTGTTGGCAGCTCTATCAGGTGGCCCATTTTCACCTTCTTGGGACTTTCTGCCCCAATCTAGTCATTAGGAATTTTACACAGCCAGAACCATGGGCTTTCTGGTTCCTAGTGGCAGGTCCATCCTACAATCTCTTTTGGCAGACGTGGCTCATGCTCCTACTGTCTTCCACAGCCTTTTGTGTATCTACAGCAAACCTAGGAATTCTCTCCTTTGCAACCTGGGCTTCTTTTTTTTTTTTTTTTCAACCTGGACTTTTTATGAAACTAAGGGCATCTGTCTTCTTCCACCTTCCTATACCTCTCCACTATCTCCAACTTGCGGCCTGCTGGTACTGTGATCAACGCAGGGCTGATTGGGTTAAACCCATCAGCTTATTCTCTAGTTATTTCTCCAACCTCCCCCACTGGGGTTTTAGGCCAGAGATGATAGCCAGACATACATGTCTCACCTCCCCTCCTAACTCTTCTTTCCTCTCCTCCAAGGCATTTCCACCTCTTGGTATCAAAAGGACTCTATCCCTTTTCCTCCTCTCTAAAATAGTCTTCACATACATCATTTTCTTCTCCTCCCCAGGGTGATTTATATATTCCCCTTCCTGAGACCAAAATGGCAAAAGAAAACTGAGAAACCAAGAGGGGAAACCCACTGGGAGAGATTTCTTTAGAAAACAATACAATTGTTCCTAAAGAACTGAGTTTATGAGAGGTTGCTTGTCCTTGGAAACTTAGAAGCTAATCAAAGAGGTAAGACAATATGTAAAAAATGGTGTAATGCCAAAGCTACCCCAGTGTTGTTGATGTCCTGGTCTCTCCAGAGGCCAGCTCAGCTAATGGGAGGGCAGCATGTGAAGCCCCCTCCTGAAACACTGCCAATAATGGCAGATCAGGTAAGCATCAGGCGGGAATTCAGTAGGTTAGCAAAAGGTTCTTAGAGAATTCTGGGCAGTATTGTATTAAGTTAATTCCTTTTTTCCCCCCCGGGAGGCATACTGCCCCGAGCAAAAAAGAATTTTGGACAGCCTGTCATTTTGCAAACTGATAAATGTGAATTAACTCCAGCCCAGTCAAAAATATCCTTTATTACTCACATCTTACTTTCAGCTGAAATATAACAAGTATAGGACATGTTCTTTAATAGTCTTCGAGAAAGGAACTTGAGCCTACAAGATCCATTTAAGCTTTTCCCTATGAAGGAATGTCCTTGTACAAAGCTATGTGTCTGTGGTTTATATGTCAATCGTTTTTCCTTGGGCATTTATCAGTGCAGTGAATACAGTTACAGATATAATCTAGGCAATTAGATTTCCTTATTTTGATAATACATTAATTATTCTGTTTGTCTTTATTCTTTTATGCAGTGTTAGGTTAATATAATGGCAAAAAGATATATATGTCTATATTTACATATATAGTACAAATATTAAATGTATACATATCTGTATATATTTACACACAAACATACAATATGTAATGTCTATATAAAATATAGGTATGTAGTGTCTAAATGTAGGACATGTATAAATATAAATTTCACATGCACACACACACACATACATTCATACATTTGGGCAAATATAAAATACCAAGGTTCATATTGCAGTGTTCCTATGTACACATATTTGATGCAGATGGAATCGTTCATGCCTTTGAACCTCTGCCTATGTTGGTTCCTTTAGCCAGAAATGCTCCTTCAATCTCCTTCCCCTCTCAAACTCCTTCTTATTCTTCAAGAATCAGCTCAAGATCCACACCTCCACTATGCTGCTATTGTGCTGGATCTCACTAAAAAATTTCTTATATGTCTGCTTTCATTATTTTATAAACCTGTCTTTCCTCCTAGACAATGAGCTCTTTAAGTCAGGAACTGAGTCTCATTCAGAGTCTCATTCAGGTTTGCTCTGCCCCAGACCCTAGCCCTTGGGCACATACTAAGCCCTCAATAAACATTTTATGAAGGAGTAAATGCAGCCCTTGAATAGTAATTAAGACTTTGATGTGAAAGGACAGAGAGCACTCCCCTAACCCAAGGTGGGAAGTGACTTTGAGGAAGGCTGGAACCTTTTTCTAAGACAGAGAGAAGTTAAAGGACTTGGGCCTGCTTTGTGGAGATGCTTGGTGAATGGAGACCGCCTACTTGGGTATCATGGAATGATGACATCCAAATAGCTTTTGTGTCTAGACCTTGAAAACTAACATGATACAATGTGATTACTTTTTGAAATTCAGAAAAATCCAGACCAGTATCAAGCTGGTTGAATGTTGGAAATGTAGGTAGTGGCTTTGGACTTGGACACCCCTCCCCATGTTACCATGTGACATTGGCAGATCATATAATGTTTCTGGGCCTTAGTTTCATCACTTGCAAGGGGACAGTGGGAGTGGGATGGGGTAAATAACACCTATCTTAGAGGGCGTGGGGGAAATGGGAAATTTTACCTGAAGTACTTTGTATGATATGTTAGTGAGTGAGTCAGGGGCCAGTCAGGAAGGCTGCAACTATTTCAGGTCCTTAAAATAAAGATTTAGTGTAGGAACTTAGCTAAAGAGGAAGGTGAGGAAATCCAAAGATCAACTACACCACAGGGAGCTGCCACAGAGATAATGGGAGAGGACAGTGTTACCGGAGTCCAAGAGTGAGGTCACCCGACAGAAGACGAAACCACATCCAGCAGGAACTGGAACTATGGAGGAGGCACAGCTATTCCTGGAGAAGACTCCATCTAAGGCAGAGAAAGGAGTAGAAATACCTTAGCTTATTTTCCCTCTGCCCTCTTGTCTCTCATCAGCGTGCCCCACTGTCTGAACCCAGCCCCTTTGTAATAAAAAGCAAGGTGGGGAAACAGAGAGAAATGAGTCTGAAAGCCAACACTCAATTCATTACCACAATGGGTTAGGATTAGTTTTGGCCATGAGGGATAAAAGATTCAAAATAACGATGGCTTAAATAGGATAGAAGCTCGTGTGTCTCTCACGTAAAAGCCCACATCGGTAATTTAGGGCTCTTATGACATTTTATAACATCAGAGATCCAGTAGTCTTTCATCTTGATACTCCTTTGTGTGTGGCCTTGATCTCACAGTCCAAAGTGGAGGCATCTGTGTTTCAGGCATCAGGATGGTAGAATGGACAAATAAAAAGAGAAAGAGAAGCACATACACATTGTCTTGTAGAGCAATGTTTTTTGAACTGTGGGTCACGACTCACTAGTGGGTCATAAAATCAATATAATGGATAACTTTTAAAAACTAAAGAAAATAGGGGATCCCTGGGTGGCTCGGCAGTTTTGCGCCTGCCTTTGGCCCAGGGCACAATCCTGGGGTCCCAGGATCGAGTCCCACGTTGAGCTACCTGCATGGAACCTGCTTCTCCCTCTGCCTGTGTCTCTGTCTCTGTCTCTCTCTCTCTCTCTATGTCTATCATAAATAAATAAAAATAAATCTTAAAAAAAAGTGATGCAATGCTAGAAAACAGTGCTTCATTTAAAAAAAAAACTAAAGAAAATAGATGATATCAGAGTATTTACTAGACAGTAAAGGTTAAATATTTCTTACATGAAACTTTTGTTTCAGAAATATGTATGGGTGTCTATTTGATATATATAACATAGCAAAAAAAAACCCAACAACATACTGTAATACAAAATGTATTTCTTATGTAAAGTTCAAAGCATTTTTATAAAGTTTCTGCTTCACTTTGGTGTCATTTCATTGGCCAGAGCTAATCACACAGCTGTAGAGAATTGCAAGAAGCCCTGAAAAATGTATTCTTTCTTATTGGTAGCCATTCTCCTGGCTAAAATTAAGGATTTTATTATAAAAGAAAGGGAGCTTCAACAGTCAGGGACAGCTAGGCTTCTACCACAGAGTCATTATCATTGTTGTCTGCCCTTACTGTTACTATTGACTATTATTATTGGCCAAAAGAGCCATCTCGCTCAGAGGGTGACTCTTGGCAGTTTAGTGATGACATGTTTCGTGCCTGGACCTCGACAATCTGTGTGTGAGTCTTGCTTTTTATATAGTTTTCTTGTTTGTAAAATGAGGATAGTAGCAGTGTATCTCATTAAATTTTTGGAAAGACTGAATGAGGATGAGTGTCAACAGGCTAGCAGAGTGGATTGCACCTCCAAAGGGCTCAGGGCTTTCGGGTGCAGATATTAGCACTGGAGCCCAGAAGCAGAGTATGTGGGAGGGCACCAGAGTGGTGGTGCAGTATTTCCAGCCAATATCCATTCTGATGTTGAAGCAGTTGCTACATTCATGGCAAATCATGTCTAGTCCATAACAGCAGATGGGACCTGGCCCAGGAATGGGATATTAGCCAGCAATGAGGAGCAATAGAGAACAGCAGAACTATCTGGAACTTGACCTTGGGCTCTTCACTTACCAGCAGTGGGTTGTCACCCACAAAAAGAAGCAGCAGGTTTTAGTACTTGGAATCCTCCAAGAAGGGCTTCAGGGCCTGGCGAGGGAAGACCTTCACCAAGATCTTGTATTTCCAAAGCCAGTGCCAGGCAACAAGCTTGTTCTCCATACTCAGAGCCTCATTCTGGCAAACAGCTACCATTTGGATGTCTCAGAAGGAAATCAAGGTTTGAACTAAAAGTAATTCTCAGGATTCAAGTAGAATTGCAGTAATACCCACAGTATCTAGCACATAGTGGGCCTAGATTATTTGTTGGATGAATGAATAAATGAATGACCAAAATAGAAAAGATGTGAGCTAAATAGCTTTTTGACTATCACAAAGTTTCTTTTTCTCCTATTGCTGATGTGGCATAGAAAAGACAAGGTTATATATAAATGAGAAATCACACTGAGGTTGAACATATTTTCAAAAGGAAAATAATTGTCACACTCTTTCATGAAAAACACATAACTTTTTCTTTCACCTTCTGTATATGATGATTACTCTTTTAACACTAATTAAACACCCACCATGTGCTAAGTGGTAAACAGACCATGTGAGCAATAGTGTTTCTACTCTCACAGTGATGGGCAAACAAACTTGGAAGAGAACTCAATAGGAAGCATGAAGGTAAATTTGATGTTTAATATTAATCTTATTGACACAGTACTTTCAGAGAAAGTTATGAACCCTATTTATTTAGAAACATGAAAAAAAAAAAAAAAGGAACTCCTGGGTGGCTCAGTGGTTGAGTGTCTGCCTTCGGCTGAGGGTGTGATCCTGGGGTCCTGGGATTGAGTTCCGCATCAGGCTCTCTGCTCAGCATGGAGCCTGCTTCTCCCTCTGCCTGTGTCTCTGCCTCTCTCTCTCTCTCTCTGTCTCTCATGAATAAAATCTTAAAAAAAAAAAAAACAGAAACAAAAACAAAAAGAAACATGAAAAAAAGATAAACGTTCATCTATTGGCAGAAGGAGAAAGCCCCCAAACTGTTAACTCACAAGTGTATGAGGCATACCTGTCACATCCTTGCTCTCTAGCGCCTGGTGTGAGTGAATGATAAAGATTTTAAAAATCGGAATCTGGTCTGCCCCATTTGCCACTAGTTTACTTATCTAGCAATTCAAGTGCAGGGTCAGCTGGATGACATTGATAAAATAGAAAATCTCTGCCATTCATGCTTCTGATCATTTAAGATGTGTTATAGTTAAGTTTCTATATTTCGGCTTTTGTACACGTTCATGGCTCCACTTTTCTGAGCATTAGTTTCCTCCACTGCAAAATGTATTTGATAATAATACGTACCTGGTATTATGAAGGAGGAGAGCACTGTAATTCGGAGTGATGGCCTGGATTTAAATAATGACATCATCATATAGCACCTGGAAAACCTTTGGCAACAAACTTAATCTTGCTAAACCTCAGTTTTCTAATCTGGAATATGGGGTTGATTATACCTACTAAAGAGGTCTTGGCAAGAATGAAGTAAAAAAAATCCATTGAGGGCAGCCCGGGTGGCTCAGCGGTTTAGCGCCTGCCTTCATCCCAGGGTGTGACCCTGGAGACCCTGGATGGAGTCCCATGTGGGGTTCCCTGCATGGAGCCTGCTTCTCCTTCTGCCTGTGTCTCTGCCTCTCTCTCTGTCTCCTCTCTGTGTATTCTCATGAATAAATAATAAAATATTTTTTTAAAAATCCATTGAAAACAACAGTGCCTGGAACCTAGAGAGAGCTCAAATGTTAGCTATTATTACTGTGTCTCATAGCTTTAGGGATTAAATGAGATAATTCCATTTAAAACAGAGCATCATGCTTAGAACTTTGTAAGCACACAAAAAGTGGCAGCAGCTATTAATATCATTTCTATATATAGTCCTCGCATCACTACTATGTTTGTGTAACTCATCTCCTCTACCATAGCCTTGATCTGTGGTTTAAGTCTCTCCTTGCTATTTTACTTTGTGTATTAACAAGTCTTGCCTCCCTAGCGAGAATATAAACTCAGAGCAGTAGTGAAGTCCCTTGAGTATAGGAGATGCTCGCCCTACAGTTATTTTGATTTAGTTTATACAGAATTCTATTACTCTTAAATAGTTTTTAGAAAAATTTTAAACTTTTGGTAAGATGGAAAGAACTATACTGCTTATTATGGCCAAAGTGTCACCAAGCTCATGTGAAGAAAGTCATCTGAGTTCAGTATACAGAAATGACTAGTTAAGAGTCAATTCTTGTTCTTTGCTTTCTAAGATACCTTAGTTTTGTTTGTTTGTTTGTTTGTTTGTTTTAAAGGTTTCATTTAGGGGATCCCTGGGTGGCGCAGCAGTTTAGCACCTGCCTTTGGTCCAGGGTGCGATCCTGGAGACCCGGGATCGAGTCCTATATCCAGCTCCCAGTGCATGGAGCCTGCTTCTCCCTCTGCCTGTTTCTCTGCCTCTCTCTCTCTGTGTGTGACTATCATAAAAAAAAAAAAAAAAAAAAAAATTTAGAACCCAGGATCACGACCTGAGCCAAAGGTAGATGCTCAACCACTGAGCCACCCGGTGCCCCTAGAGGCCCTAAGTTTAATTTATTACTATTAGGTTTATAGAAAGCTGTGAGGGTTCTTATTAAAGCACTGGATATTCTTTTTTTCTTGTTTTCTAAACTAAAAACCTGTATCACACTTTTCCTTAAGAAATTTAAACATCCTAATTAAAAATATTTAGATACTTTTGAGTTGCTATTTAGTTTAGTCAATGAATCTAAGTGTCCCTGCCTTAAATCCATCCTCCACACAACTACAGCATACTTTTTCTAAAATGTGATTTCTCTACCTAAAAACCTTTTGTAGTTCCCCATCCCTCCCAGGAGAATGTCCAAATCCTTGGCCAAGGACCACGACCTCTGTCTTTACCAACAGCGATGTCCACTGCCCCTTCCCACCTACTGCTATAGAAATCCCCAACTTCTAGTTCCTTTCTTTATATTTTGTTTTGGTCTTTGTACATTTTTAAATGCTGTTCTCTCTTCCAGGGATGTTTTCTTTTGGCCTAAGTAAACTCCACCTATTCTTGGTGACACTCCTCAAACAATATGGTCCTCCAGGGAGCCTTCTCTGACTCCCCTCCTTGGATTAAGTGCCTCTTCCATTGTACCTGATGTATAAACTCTTTCTCTAAAGCCCTAAGAGGGGCTCCCTATTATATTCATTAATTCAGTAGGTGCTTCTTGAATACTTACTATGTGCCAGATATTATTTCAGACATGAAGGATATGTTGACAAAAAAAAAAAAAATCATCACCTTCATGGAGCTGACAATAGACAAAGCAAGTAAGCAAACATACATGTGTTAGACGGTGTAAGTCCAATAGAGAGGTAATTAATGTATAGGGAGTTCCTGGAGGCAGCAGTATAGGGGCTACAAGCTTAATTGGAATGGTGAGGGAAGGCCTCCCCTCATATTTGAATCCAGACTAGGAAGAGGTGATGTGGGGAGATAATCCTCCATGGATTTCTGCATTTTTGCATGCCATGTGAGCAAGGCACTAACTGGCCTATTATTCTGCATTATATTTTCAATGATGTTTGTTTAGTGAACAGCTTTGTCAGGTAGTGATAGTGTCTCTCTTTGAAGCAAAGGGGAAATTGTCCTGTCCAGTGCATTAAAGATATCTTCCTCTGGGGCAAAGGGCAGTTTTGTTTGCATTTCATTATAAGTAAGATTTGGGTTATCTAAGCTTGGGGTCTACCTTCTTCGATGCTACCCAAAGTATGTGGGTGTCACCTGGCCCTTTCCATGTTGCCAGTGGGAATTGGGGCTTGGAGAACGGGCACAAATGCTGACCCTCTGGCTACTGCTATTGATGAGTAATAAAGCCCTTTGTCTCTACCCTTGGAGCCTCGTGTCTTCTGCCAGCATCCTTGAGATTGTGGTAGGCCGACTTGTTGGCCTGCAAGTAGAGTAAAACCACAGACTCTTTACAGTCTTTGACAGTGAAATGCAGATATCTGGAAAAAGAGCATTTAGGACATGGGGAATAGCAAGTGGAAAGGCCCTGCGTCACTTGCAGTACATGACATTTTCTGTCTTAAAACGCTCTGACTTCCTCAATAATTATGAAGTTCTTAAGGACAACCAATCTTACACATTTTTGTATCCCTAGTAAAACTACAAGTACGTAGCAAATTCTCCATAAACGTTTGTTGAAATTAAAAATAGTTGTCCCTTGGAAATAAGAATGTTTCTTTGGCAGAGATCTACTGGTGCCAGGTATTTTCTTTCTTTCTTTCTTTCTTTCTTTCTTTCTTTCTTTCTTTCTTTCTTTCTTTCTTTCTTTCTTTCGTTTTCTTTCTTTCTTTCTTTCGTTTCTTTCTTTCTTTCGTTTCTTTCTTTCTTTCTTTCTTTCTTTCTTTCTTTCTTTCTTTCTTTTCTTTCTTCTTTCATTTAGAGAAAGGCACATGACAGAGAGGCAAAAGAATTTAATTTGGAGTCAAGCTTCGTTTTCATCTCAGCTCTGCTGCTTACTAGCCTGTAACCTTGGGCCATTTACTTAATCTTTCTGATGCTCTGTTTCTCTGTATATGAAATCATGATGATAATTTTGTCTTCTCTGTTTTGATGCTGAAATTGAAAAAACATAAGAAACATGCTAAGCATTCAAGAAATATGTTGCACCATATACAGTACCCAACCCTTGGTAGGGTTCCAAAACTTCTATTACTGTTGTTTTATCTTTACTAACTCCCCATTTGAAGAGGAATGGGAAATCTGAGAATTCCTAAAGTCACTTGGAAAACCAGGGAGGCTCTGTATTCTAGGATATTGTGTAGACCATTAGCCATTTCCATTCATTTTTTAAAAAAAGATTTTATCTATTCATTCATGAAAGATACAGAGAGAGAGGCAGAGACACAGGCAGAGGGAGAAGCTCCATGAGGCTCCATGCAGGGACCCCGATGTGGGACTCGATCCCAGGTCTCCAGGATCATGCCCTGAACCGAAGGCAGTCAACCACTGAACCACCCAGGTGTCCCCATTTTCATTCATTTAGCAATAAAGTACATTTGCTGAGATCTGAAATCCTGTGGAAGTTAATGAGCCAATGATAGAATCTGCCCTTGGAGTTACCTATCCTAGTCTCCTGAGCTCCCTGAGTTCACAGGTTCAATGTAGTTTGCAGCCAATTATTGTTTTGAGTGGGAGGCCTGCCAGCAGCATTAGTTTGAGAATTTGTTGCTAAGTCGGGCTTTGTTTCCATTTTAGAGCATGCAAAGGGGAATTGTGGTGGCTTAGAGACTCCATACCACAGTTTTGGAAATCTGACCAAGAGTTCCTCAGAGCAGTTTTACATGGAGTTTTTCTGTTGTGAGAACCTTATCCAATGACTACCATGAACTAGTCTATCACTAAAATGGCTTGGTCCCTCCCCCAAAATGGAAGAGCAACAGTTTGATGAGGAATCTTGGTCTCTTCATTTTTAGCAATCAAGGAACTAAATGGTTTGTGCCCCCTCTTTGCACAGAATGAATGATTAATAGATTTTCTTAAAAATCTTTCCCCTCAGTTGCCTGGGTGGCTCAGTCAGTTGAGCATCTGACTCTTTTTTTTTTTTTTTTTTTTTTTATTTATTTATGATAGGCACACAGTGAGAGAGAGAGAGGCAGAGACACAGGCAGAGGGAGAAGCAGGCTCCATGCACCGGGAGCCCGACATGGGATTCGATCCCGGGTCTCCAGGATCGCGCCCTGGGCCAAAGGCAGGCGCCAAACCGCTGCGCCACCCAGGGATCCCGAGCATCTGACTCTTAGTTTCACCTGAGGTCATGATCTCAAGGTCCTGGGATTGAGCCCGGGGTCTGGCCTGGGGCTCAGTGGGGGAGTCCGCTTGAAATTCTCTCCTCCCACCCTATCCCTTCCCCACTTGTGTGTTCATGCTCTCTCTGTCTCAAATAAATCTTTGGGAAAAAATCTTTCCCCAGTTCTTTGTTCCAATGTCATTTGGGTTTCTACTCTGGTCTGGAATCATGCTAGATTCTGTGGCAGTGAATGAAACCAACACAGTCCCTGACAGGTGATTCTGCTGTAGGTGGTTGTAGACCACACTTTGAGAAATATTAAGTGCTCACTTTGGCAACACATATACTAAAATTAGAATGATACAGAGAAGATTAGCATGGCCCCTGTGCAAGGAGAAACATTAAGATGGAGAAAACAGACTTGCAAATGGACAATTACAAGGTCACATGTTAAGTACTGGAACTTCTGGGGAGGAAACCAATAATGAACAGGAGTCCAACTTAGTCACAAGCAAGGAGTACAGGAGCACTCTAATGAGAACGTAAAGCCATCAGTCAAATTTCACTGTGGTCTACAGTCTCCTAGGGACAACTGTGGCCCACCTGCCAATCATTTCATCATTTTTTAAAGTTCAAATAGCTACACAGTCAGTAGTGTCTTCACTATATAAAATAGATGACTGAACTTGATCCTTAGGATTCAAGACAGAGGGGAGGATAAAGGAGTCTCTTATTAATAGAACATGTGGACTGGGATTGGAACCAGAAAGTTAGTTCTTAGGTCTGGGTGATGTCTCTTACAAGCCATCTGTTCTAATATCCTACTCTCTCTTCTCTCTGGTTGACTTTCTTAATTCATTTGTGGTGTTTGCTCCTTCCTAGCTTCAATGTGAAGAATCACACTCACTATTTATTGGGTGGTTCTGTGTAGTGGGTGCTATGCTAAGTGCCTTTTTACAACTCTGGGTATTATTGTTTGTATTGTATAGATGAAGAAACTGAGGCCAAGAGAAGTTAAGCTTTATAGAGATGACATAGCTAATAAGTATTATTGTTGGGACCTGGACCCAGGTTTTCTGATCCAAAGACCCATGATTTTTGCTACTATGTTATATGGCTGTGTGGTTATATACACACACCCACACCCACACAGATGGTTCTGTATGTATATAAGGATTATCTATTTCCTGCAATATGGGGCTCAAGGCTCCTATGACTCCTTATGTCTTTTTAGTTTCTTTTTTTTTTAAAGATTTTATTTATTTATTTATTCATGAGGAGGGGGCAGAGACACAGACACAGGCAGAGGGGAGAGCAGGCTCCACGCAGGCAGCCCGACGCGGGACTCGATCTGGGGTCTCTAGGATCACGCCCTGGGCCGAAGGCAGCGCCAAACCACTGAGCCTCCGGGGCTGCCCTCCTTTTAGTTTCAACTACTACTTCTTTTTTTTAAAAAAAAGATTTTATTTACTTATTTGTGAGAGACACACAGAGACAGGCAGAGACATAGGCAGAGGGAGAAGCAGGCTTCCTGCAGGGAGTCTGATGGAGGACTCAATCCCAGGACTCCGGGATCACAACCTGAGCCAAAGGCAGACACTCAATCACTGAGCCACCCAGGTGCCCCTCAACTACTACTTCTTTTTTTTTTTTTTTTCCAACTACTACTTCTAACTACTTTTTCCTCTTAGTGTTTTCTAAAACTTTTGAGAATAAAAATTTGTTTGGTGCAGCTAATCTTTTTGTCATGCCTTGGCATGTGATAGATTGGCTACCTTCATGTCACATGCCCACACTGTTCTAATCATTTGCCCTCCACCCCCAGAAGACAATCAATCAATGCTGAACAGGGGCCAGTGTGGGGCAATATGATTTATATGGGCTCGGAACATCAAGGGTTAGTAGTTTATCAAGCAAAAAACTTTTATTGGTCTATCACATACCAATTGTGTGAACATTTTGACATCAGACTAGTAGCTCAGAGCTTGCTCTTTGGTGTTTAAAGACCTGGGTTTGCATACTGGTACCACCATCTAAAAGTTGTATTACCTTGGGCAAATGACTTTATTTCTAAGGTTTTTCTCTACTGGCAATATTGAAGATATCACATGACTCTTCCTGGGTATTGAGAATCTCTTGTGTATAGACACTGAGCTAAATATTAGAGCTCCTGGATGCATGAGTTACCATCCTGAGGAGCTTCGTTTTCAGTCTAACATCAAGCAGTTCAAAAGATTCATTGGTGGGAGGAAGGGGGAGGGCTGTAAAATGCATACTGCAGGACTTCAGTAAATTTGGGATGGAGCACAGAATTCAGAGTTTGTTTTTTTTTTAAAAAAAAACTTTATTTATTCATGAGAGACACACGGAGAGAGGCAGAGGCATAGGCAGAAGGAGAAGCAGGCTCCCTGCGGGGAGCCAGATGCAGGACTCAATCCCAGGACCCTGGGATCACAACCTGAGCCAAAGGCAGACGCTCAACCACTGAACTATCCAGGCATCCCAGGATTTAGAGTTTAAGAGTGCCTCAAGGTGGTGGACCTAATGAGAAACGTTAGGATGGAGAAAACAAGACTTTCAAATGGATAGTCACAATGCTGCTTGTTAAATGCTGGAGGACATTTAGTGCTCAGAGAATACACTAGAGCTTTGGAGCCGGAAAGGAGGAGCGATAAATTCTGTGTCTGTGGGGTGGATAGTGTGAGAGAAGACTTCATGGAGGTGACATCTCAGTTGGATAAGGACTTGCCAGGCGGAGAGAAGGGGAAGGTTTTCAAGACTGCTAGCAAAGGTGTTTTCTAGAAGTGGTGAGGCATTTGTTGGGAGTTGGGACAGAGTGGCTTCAATAAGCCTAAAAAGACCAGAGCACAGAGAGCTTGTTGATTGTGTTAACTTTATTTCTCTGTGATGGGAAATCAGAAATGATTAGGTTACTGAGTTACAAGTTCAGATTTGACTTTTAGAGGGATAACTTTGGTTTCAGTGTGGAGAACAGAATAACAGAAGTAAGGAGGATTGCATATTGACTGGGGAGGAGGCTGTGGTCCTAATGCAGGTCAGCTGTGACAAGGAACTGACGGAAGTGACGTCAGCCGATGGGCTACAGATGGAGCACTGGGAGGGGCATGACACATAGGGAGCTGGAGTGGAGGCAGAGTGTAAGAAGTCTAGTTTGGAGAGCAGCAACATCCACCCTGGTGTGCAATCAGATGCAGATTTAGGTGGAGAATGAGAGAAAGCAGTACTGAGTTTTAGTTAGGTACAGCTATTAGAGAAGCTAGTGAACAGTTGGAAAAATGGAAAGCTAGCTCAAAAGGGAGATGAGGCTTTGTTTAGAAGTTTGCAAAACTCTGATGTCTTGGTGATAATTGAAGGCATGAGTATGCATGAGAGTTCTCAAAAAGAACCTTAGAGTGAAAAAGAGGGACATAGGATTGGAATTTCAAGAAATAGGACCCCAAGAAATACCATTATACAAAGGGTAGGCAAAGCAAGAGAAGCCATTTTGAAGTTTCAGAAGGATAGCTTGGAGATGTGAGACAACTTTGGTGACAGTAACCTTGAAGAATCCAGTACAAAACATTAATACTGCCATTATTTTAGTTTTTTTTTTCCCTCTCACTACATGGTCTAAAATGTTTCACTGATTGCCATGTACAATAACATAATAATTTAAAACAAGTTATAGAATCATTTCTCTGTCAAATGCCAATTCAACTTTGGGGACAGAAGACAACAGGTAGATTTTTTTTTAATCCTATCATTAATTAAAGCTTCATTTTTACAGCACTGACTGTGCATGGTACTGAGCTAAGTGTGAATGGTGGAGAGGTGGATTGGGCTCTGCCCTCAAGCTTACCTAATTCTAGCATGTGGGAGTTATGTAAGGCATCACAGATACTAAATGATGGTGTAGCAGGAGTCTGTTGTCCCCCTCTTAAGGGAGCATAGAGTGAAGAGCGTCACAAAATAGAAACATAGGAGGCAGCACTGATTGGGAAATTCAGAATAGAGCAATAATCACGAGGAGGCATTGGGCCAGGAAAAGCTTAGAAGAGGTGGTTTTTAAAATTTATTTATTTATTCATTCATTCATTCCTGAGAGACACGCAGAGAGAGGCAGAGACCTAGGCAGAGGGAGAAGCAGGCTCCCTGTGGGGAGCTTGATGTGAGACTCGATTCCAGGACCCCGGGATCACGACCTGAGCCAAAAGCAGACGCTCAACCACTGAGCCACCCAGGTGCCCCAAGAAGTGGGTTTTTAATACAATGTAGTCAAAATACAACAGAAGGTTTTACTAGAAAGCGCAAAAGAGCGCTCACGAAGTCCAGGTCCTAGCGCTACTATTCCCTTAGGTACCCCCTCGGCAGGCCCGTCCACCTCCCGGGCAGGGCCCTGTTCTTAGGAACCCGCAGCAGCAACCTCACAGCCCTTGGGAGGACGGAGGGCGGCCTTGCCATACCCCTCCCCCGACCCCAACCCCGCTTGTTCCGGGTGCTCCCATCAGGTGAGCCTGAGCCAGGAGTAAATGGGAAGGTTACCCCTGCCTCCCCGTGCTTCGCAGATGCGCGGGGCCAGCTCCCTTTCGGTAGTTTTGTGGGTTTTGTTTTGCTTTTGATGGGATCAGCTGGCTCATCTCCAAAGGGAGACAGAAAGAACTACGTCGTACTTAAGAGCAAGATCCTTGGAATCAGACGTGCTTAAATCCTGGATCGGCCTCCTGTCCCTTGGGTGACCTTCGGCAATTTATTCCACCTCTCCCAGCCTCAGTCTGTTGTTACCTAAGCGTCCAGGATAACGACAGCTCCCTCCCGGGGATGTGGCGGGATTAAAGGCCCACGTGTGGAGCCCCCAGCGCGCAGGGCCGGGCACACAGTAGCGGGCTCAGAGAAGAAACCTGTCGGTCGGTCCAGCCACGGCCCCGGAGCAGCCGCCGAGAAGCAGGGGGCGCGCCGCGGCGGTCCCTCCGCTCCTTCCCCAACTCCGCCAGGCCCGAAAGCCCCGCGCGCCCCAGAGCGGCAGGGCCCGCCGGAGGGGTGGGCCTGCGACGGGTGCATCCCGGAGTCGGGGCTCGGCGGGGAGGGCCGGGCTGCGGCGCGCCGCCTCGGGCCGCCGGGAGGTCGCGGAGATGCCCGCCCCGGCGGGGCCCGGCCCGAGGAGCCGCGCGGCTCCCCCGCCCCCCGCCCCCCGCTCCCCCGCCCCGGCTCCCCGCCCCGCCGCGCCTCGCCGCGCCGCGGCTGGGGGCCGCTCGGAGGCGGGAGCCGGGGAAGGGGGCGGGGCGGCCGCGGGAGTTTCCCCGCCCCTCTCCCTCCTTCCATAAATCACCGCAGTCGCTGCGGCGGCCGCGCCGGGAAGTGCACGGAGCCGGAGAGCGGCGTGGTGGCACCAGACGCCTCCCATTCCCCCGCCGCCTGCTCGCTCGCTTTCTCTGCTTGTTGTTTTTTTTTTTTAATTCCTCCCCCCTCCCTCCTCGCTCGGGTGGCTGCCCAGGCTCGCCGCCGGGACTCGGGGAAGGGAAGGCTCGGCGGCTCGCAGCCCCGGCTGGAAGCCCCGCGCCCGCGCCCGCGCCCGCGCCCCCGCCCCCGCCCCGGAGGCGCCCCGGGGAGCGCTCGGGCGGCCGCTTCCTCTCCCGCCCGCGATGGTGGCCGCCCGCGCTCCCGCGCCGGAGCCGGGCGCCCCCTAAGTTTGGGAGCCGCGGCGGCTCGCAGAGGCGTCTGCAGAAGGGCTAGAAAGTTTTGCGGGGTGCGCCGCGCGGGCCCCGGGCGCGCCTCCCGCGGCTCCCTCCCCGCTTCCCGGCGCCTGGAGCCCGTCGGCGGGGCGTGGGGGGAGGCGGCATGGCCCGCGAGCCCGAGGAGGAGGAGACGGCGGGGGCGGCCGCCCGGGCCCGCGGCTGCCGGGGCTCGAACGGCCCGGCCGGGGCCGGGGCCCGGGCCCGGGCGCGGCGGCCGCCCCTCTGGCTGCTCTGCCTGGGCGCGTGCTGGCTGCTGGGCGCCGCCGCCGACGCCGACTTCTCCATCCTGGACGAGGCGCAAGTGCTGGCGAGCCAGATGCAGAGGCTGGCGGCCGAGGAACTGGGGGTCGTCACCATGCAGGTAAGCGGCCCCTTTTGCGACCCCCGAAGTTGCCAGGCTTGCCGCCCTCCCCCTTCCTAGGCGCAGAGCCGGGTCCCGTTCCCCAGGACGGGTCCCACGACCGTGCCCGCACCTCTCCGGTACGTTCGGAGCCCCTTTGCCGCCGGACACCTCTGCCCCCTGCACAGACCTACGCCACCCCCCCCGCCGCCCCCTTACACATCAACTCCTTTCCTGCACATGCACACAGGTACCTCTCCCTTTCTCCTCTGCAGAGGCTCCTGCCCTTTGCACGAAGCCCATCTACCCCCCACCCCAGCCCCTTTATCTCAGCGAGGATTCAGCGGCTCCTCTCAGTCTCCTTCCCTAATTTGCACGTATTTCGCCCCGCAGTCTTGTCTTCACCGCCCCCCGCCCCCCATCCCTGCAAACTCCCCTCCGCTCTTTGTGTACCCATCCCGGGGCGCGCAGCCCCGCCTGGCCTGGCCGATTTCCATCCCCTGCCCCACCCCTTGACCGTCCCCCGGTGTCCTCCAGACCGGGGCGCACGGCCGGGCACCGGGAAGGAGGGCACCGCAGCGTGCGCGGCTGCTCCCGGGCCGCCTGGGTCCCCGCGGAGCAAGCCTCGGGAGTGCACCCTGCGCTCCTTGGCCGGCCAGGGTGCTTTGGGGGAGGGGCTGGCCCGGTAGATTCTCGACTCTGGTTGGGGGTGTGTGTGTGTGTGTGGGGGGGGGGGGAATTTCTTTTTATTGCTTTCCGCTGTTGCTGTCGTCGTTTGCGCCCGGTTCGCTGTATGATTTTTGTTTTGTGTGTGCCTTTTTGGTGCAGATAAACGGGGAAACCGTGAATAGGTTTCCATTTCTCCAGATTGTTTACCGTGTTGGCCCTCCTCCGCGGTGGAAGGGGCTTCTGCAAGAAAGATTGCCCGTGGCTAAGATTTAATCCTGAGGGTGTTACTAATAACAGTAGTGAAGATTGCTGAACGGCAACCACCTGGAGATTGTCCTGCCATGATTTTTTTCTTAGCCAGAAAAGCCCAGTCGATTAGGAGAGGTTGAGGTGACATTAAGAGCCTGCAACCTTTGCTATAACATTCCAATGTAAAACAAACAAAAAACCAACCCTCCCCAAAACAACAACAACCTATTCCCTTCTGCATTCTAATAATAATGGTGACAAATGTGGTCTTCGAAAGAGCAAAGTTTCCAGGAATGTGCTCCCAGAATAGGTTTCTGATTTCGAGTCTTCTGTGACCACCCCTCCACCTCCCACCAGGCGAGGTGTTTTGAGTCACTTTGGGATTCAGGTTTCCGACGTCTTTTTTTTCTTCTTTAAAAACCTTCCTCCCTATCATGCCTCCCCCCTCAACCGAGTCTTCTCCCAGGATGATAGTTTCCTAAAGCCACCCCTGCAGACCCCTCTCACTGTGGGGAAAGATGTTGGGCTTGTTTTTAGATGAGATTGAGGAGTGGATGGTATGCTTGAAAGGTGATTTCTGTATTTGTAGACACCCGGCCATGAAGTGCAATAGAGTCGGATATTTCTTCATTTGCATAACAATAGCCAAGCTTTTTTAGGATACATCATTTAGTTGTCCTTTTCTGTGCAGATTTTTTTCAGGTTCAGGTTCTGTTACACTTTTTTCCACATGCATTTTCTGATGATTGTTGACCGTTCTTGGGAGTGAGGTGACTTTTAGAGGAAATGGAACTAAAATGTTAGGAAGGAACTAAGATATTTTCTCTTCAGTGGTGAATGTTTCAGTTCAGAGCACAAACAGTTGTGTTTTTGCATAGTGACACCTTTTAAAATAAAGAAGGTTTAGTATGTCACAGTTTCAGACTGTTCATAAGATTAGGAGGCATTTGTCACCTTCACCCCATCACTAGGGCTGGACAAGGGATCTTAAGTCTCCTTCCCACCCCCACCCCCTTCCACATATAAGCTAAGGACTTGGCCTTTTCTAAGATGCTGACAGCAGTTTTACTATTTCTCACCCGATCCTTGACAAAAGGTGAAATTGGATCCCAACACATTGTCATTCAGGTAGGAATCCAAAGCAAATGTACTTTTAAAAGGCTTCCCTGTTGAAAAGGAGACACTTTAGAAAAAAAAAAAAAGCTCTGATCTGTGGGGGGTGTGTGCCCAAATGGCCCTGTATCTCCTCCCTACTGGCCTCTTTCTAGCACCTTTGCAACCTCATTGTGGAAACTGGCCTCCTGGGGACAGGGTTTTGTCTGGCAAAATGTGAAGTGGCTTCTCTCCTTTTTTTTTGAAAAGAGAGGCACATACTGTATTTAAATTCCTCTCCTTGAGCTGTACATTGATCTGCCACTTGCCTCCATCTGGGAAAATTGGGGATAGTCTCTTCATTTTGTTAGACTGCCAGCTTTTAGGGGGAGGAATACTTGTAAAATCTAAGGCAGGTTAGATTTTTGGCCCTTGGAACAAAGATTTTGAGCCTCACGTTTTCCCCTGTAAACCTCTGGGATTTGTTCAATGGGTCTGAAATTACGTGGGTTTAGGTATTTAAAGTAAGGATTATATAGTCCTCCCTGGTGAAATGTTGGGTTTTATAGCTGTAGAGCTCTTCTGTCGTTCAGAGGTAGATAGCCCTGTGTGGGTGTCAAGGCGAGCCAGGGTCAGACTAGTATATGGATGGGAGGGGCTGGGGAGGACCTATGCAGATAGGAGGGGATTTGGGGGCAGGTTATGTCTCTTTGCGAGGAAAAAAAAAAAATACTCTCATTCAGTTAAGGATTGACTCTTCATTTGACCTTGGCCTTTCAAGCACTGTGCAGACCTTTCAGGAGAGGACCATATCGATGAGAAACTTTGTGCAGGTCAGTTTATATGTAAAAAGCCTATTTTCAGACTTTCAGATCCTGCCTGCTCATATTCTCCAAAGACCATTTTTAATTTTGAGAAATGGTGAAGTAGCACTCAAATGAGGCCTGTTGCCGCTTTTTGAATGGCAGCACGTACTGCTTTCTCGCAGGAGGTTGCAAGGGGTAATTTTACAAAAACAAAAATCAGGCCGCCTTTCAGCACTGTAGTTTCCCATGGCGTGGTTGTTGTGCTTGCTGATAGACAGCTTTTCAAACTGTCTTCTCTATCTTTAAAGATTTTCTTGGAGAGGTTTTCTCATGAAGGCCGCCCGCTCCTGGGTTGGGTGGTAGTTTTTTTTTTTTGTTTTTTGTTTTTTGTTTTTGTTTTGTTTTGTTGTGGTTTATTTGTAGTAATGGACAAAATTAAAAAAAAAATCTTCAAATGATTTGCACCAACTAATTTTGCCAGTGCCCTGGGAAAGCTGCCACTGAATCCTGCCTCCCCTGGCAGCAGACATCATACATCATGGGTAAAAGTCAAAAACCTAATCATCATCTCCTCAGGGGTCTGGTGGAGTGAAGCCATCAACGTTGAGATGTGGGGAGCAAAGAGTGGCTGTGGCAAGGGAAACTTGTTTATGCCTATTCCCTCCTGCGATGAGGGTTTTGTTGTTTGTTTGTGTTTTAATCAAGCAGCGTCTTGGCATAGAAAGGACTTGACATTGGGTATTTGGAGACCTGGGTTCCGGCTCTGCCACTTATAAGTTGGGCAGTCTTTAACTGCAAGATTGGGGATGATGGATTCTCCTAGAGACTGGCTCTGTGGACTTAATGGAAATAGTGAGTGTGAAGGCATTTGTTCCTGTGCAGCTGGGCCTGGGAAGTGTTGGTGGATGTGGTGGTTCGTAAATGGAGAGATACTAATTGAAAGCTTACTGTGCACAGAACCCTCTGCTAGGTGTTTAGGGTAGGGGGGTTATAAGGAGGTATGCTGGCATAAGCCCTGGAGGAGTTTGTAATCTGGAGGAGGGAAGATTGCAAAGGGAAAATTGGTTAAGTAACAGTGTCTGCTTGTTAGGAGGCATATCTGGCTCTGGCAGCCATTTCACCAGGCACTTATAAGGCCCATTTAACATTATATGACAATACAGGCTTCTTAACAGCAAGGGCCTGGCACGTGGCCAGTCTGCCCGCCTTGATAGGAGCTCTAACTCGGCTCTGCCGGGCTGGGCAGAGTCCCTGTGAACTTGGCAGACTTACCAGCAGGTTGGTCAGACAGCTGCTTT
Source organism: Canis lupus dingo (assembly GCF_003254725.2). NCBI lineage: Eukaryota > Metazoa > Chordata > Mammalia > Carnivora > Canidae > Canis > Canis lupus. The sequence goes on along the minus strand of NC_064247.1, from coordinate 45,856,473 downwards.
TTGGGGCCTTGAGGGGGGGCTGGGGTGAGGTGAGGAGGGCCCTTCCAGGAGGGGCCGAAGAAGGACGAGAAGCACAAACTGAAACTTCGACTCGAGTTCAGACAGGGCCGCAGCCAGGTCAGATGGGACTTTACGGACCGAAGGGCTCAGCTGGGATGAGGTGCTGGGTGAAAATCTAGAGCAAAGTTGTAAACGATTGGCTGCTGCTCAAAGTGAAAAGGGAGGCCTCCGAATGTACCAGAACAGCATTGCGTAAACTCGGCCTCCATTTTGCATACGTTCAGCAAGCTTTGGGCAGGGGGCTTCTGTGCTGTGAAGGGCCTTGGGGGCGACTCAGCGGGGAATACAAGCAAGGTGAATGAGTGTGTGCCCCTAAAAGCTCTGGACTGGTGATGAAGACCAACACAAAGAAGGCGTCATGATTTAGGGGGTTGGCAAGAGGCAGAGGCAGTAGAATGCAGTGGGTGTACGGTGGTAGAGCGAGGAGCAAGGCATTCTGGGAGCAGAGGAGGGCTGCCCGAACCTTTCTGGTGAAGTCCGGGAAGCTGGTTACTCCTTTCTCAGTTTTTTTCAGTGAACTGTGAACACAGAGAGGTCAATCCTGACAGTAGCGGCCTCAAACATGAAGGCTGACCAGGTCAGGAGTTGACCAAACAGTTCTCCTACCCTTTGGTGGCACTGGACAAAGGGACTTGGTATGAGTAGGGATGGAGCTGTGGCCTTTGTACCTCTTCATATGGCCTCCTATCCTAGCTCACTGGCCATCGCCCTGGAGCTCCTGTGGTTATTGGACACAAACATCTTGGTGGCTTAATGATAAGCACATGCTGATTTGTAGTTTTATTTAGGTAAGATTTGAATTGTCTCCTAAATCACGTCTGTTATACCAGGAATGGCATATTTGAGGATAATTTGAATGTGTACTTAAGCAATAGTGAATGTCTTACAGCGGGGGGAGCCCCTGTATTTGGAAATAATGTGGTTTTATTCTATGCCCTGTGTAAAAATATAAGCCCTAGTGGGAAAAATTACTGACTTGCTCTCGAGTATTTGGAGTAGAAGAAAATTGACCATTGATGGATGACTCTGGATTGAATGTGGTAAGAGAGAACCAAGGAAAAGCATGTTAAATGACTTCTGGTGGACTATCCCTGTTGTGCATTGATACTCTTTCCCACTTCCTCTCCACTAATACCTGTCATGGTTGGCATCAGTTCCTGTGCTTATGTTTTTCCTTCCAACTGTGCTTGAGTCTGGAGGTGTATGGGGGAGGGGGAAGGAGATGGTTTCACAGTTTATAACTTGGTGCTATTTCTGGTTACTGCTTGAGGAGTTCCTTCCTTGAGCTTAAGTGGATGAGCAGACAGGAACTTTGCAGAACTCTGGAATTTTGGTATGACATGCAGTGGAATTTATTTTGGATCTGCTTGGACCTGGTGTAAAAATACTGAAATTCGAAATATGAAAAGGACAACAGAAACAACAATTTTGACTCCACTAAGTCATTAACTCTAAGTTCCAGCATGTTGTTGAATTGCTCTGAGTATTAGTGTCTTCATGTTTCATTGATTGTGTTAATGAAGGGAAGTATCTTTTACAAGAGAAGTGTCTAGCACAAGGTCTAACATAGGAACAGTCAGTAAACAGAAGTATGAGACTGTCTTTTTAGTGCCAAGACCCAGAACCTGCGAGTCTTCTGAGCCTGAATGAAATCAAAATCAGATCTTCAGAACCTGCAGATTTGGGGGGGTCTGAGGTAGGTCCCAGGGGTTACTGAAGTGGGGTGCACAGACCTAGGGATGTGGTGCAAAACCATTCTTTGGGGTTTATGAAGAAAAGATTAGCCCTGTTGTTAATAGTATTTACTTTTAAACTTTTCATTACAAAGATTTGGAGAAGAAAGAGGATAGCTTAACCATGCCCATGTACCTCTTACCCAGCTTAGACAGTTAGCAACGCCTGGTCAGGCCACTGTTCTCTCTGCCTATGCCTCTACTCACTCCCCAATTGTTTTTGAAGCAACTTCCAGATCTCCCCTTTTATTCCATACTTTATTTTTTTTTCCATCCAGAATAAATTGCATCCTTATTTCCATATTTTAAAATGTTTTAGAATATGCATAATGGATACTAGTATATGGAATTTAACAATCCACAGATAAAGACAAATATTTGGAAGCTATATATTTTTAAAGTGTTTTATGGGGACATGCCTGAATTTTTTAGCAAAACCATCACTAGGCCCCTCCAGCTCCTTACACACGGTATCTTTATCTTTGCTCAGCAACCTCCTCAACCTTCCAGAAATAATGCCCAGGCTTCTTCTGGAGGGCCTTCTCTGGGACCCTTTTTTCCCTGTCCCTTACACAAGCTGTCTGGCTTTCTGCCCGAGGCTCTGAGGATGTTTGTTTCTTAGTGGGCAGCTTATAGTCTCTGCACATGTATTTGCTGCGTCATGGACCACATCTTCTCTTTACATCTGTTCTCTGCCCCTTCCAGAGGAGGCAGGAGTGAGAAAGGGACAAGGCAAGATAAGCTGTAAGAGGTTGAAGGGGAAAAGATGGACTATATACCTTTTTGTCTCCTGAAGAGTCTATCAGCAAATATTCAGTGGGTGCCTCAGTGCAGATTTGGAGGCTGGAAGAGCATAGGAGAGGCAGAGAACAACCCAGTGCTTTCCCTCTGGGAGCTCTTGTCTTTTCAGGGAGGCTAAACCAGTTTCTGTGGGTCAAAATAGAATAGAAAGAAACAAATGCCAGAATATGGGGTCTAGATTATACCTTGGGCTAACAGGGATCCATTGGACAAAGTGAGTGAGGTAGGTCAGTGGGGAATGGTGCCGGCTGTTGTAAACTGGCGGGTACTACTGTCCTCCAATTGTTGCCCGCTGGCAATGTGGGTCTGGTGATGCCACATGACTTTTTCAAGAGAAAGTGGATATCTGGTTTTTAGACAAAACTCTAGATTCCTAAAAATGTTGGCAACCAATTCAGATTTTTAAAAAAATCCACAAAGATTGTGGGCCAAACCAAACCTGTCTTCAGGCTGGATCAGGCCAGAGGCCACCAATTTGCAGTGACTGGATTGAAATTACTCAATGGGCTCCGGGAGGTAAAAATCAGTGCATGTGTATAAAGGTTATGGAGAAATGAGTTTCTGTAATAAAGGAAAGCTTTCTGATAAAAGACTTCTCCATTGGATTGCTTTGGGAGATGAGCTCTCTGTTATCGTAAGCAAATAATTCTTGAATGTTATGTTTGGTGCCAGGCACTAGGTTATATCTGAGATCTCCATCAGCTAATTTCCAATGCAATGAATGAGAGTGGGGTTCCCGGATGCTTGGGGAGAGGGATTCTCCCGGAAGGCTTCCCAGAAAAGGTGGAAGGAATGAATCGGTCAGAGTGGAGTTCCCAGAAGGCCCCTTTGTGATGGCACCTTTGAGGAATGGAAAACTGGGATTAAGGTTTTGGGTTTGGAGAGCCAGAGGGCAGGAAAGGTACGGGAAGAGGTCAGAGAAGTAGATAGAGGTTGTAGGATTCCCCAGATCCTTCGTGTCACTCAAGACTTTTTATATGGCAGGTAAAGAATACCCCATTACACTGGCTGAACAAGAAAGGAACTATTGCCTTAAGCGACTGAACAGTCTGGGGTAGACCTCTGGGCAGTGGTCAGATTAGGGCTTAAACACTGTGGCCAGCACACGGTTTTTCTGCATGCCCACTTTCTTAAATAGGACCTCCCCTTTGTTTCAACATGAAACATCAGTGTTTGAGCTGGGAACTTGCTGCTTGTGCCCGAGTATCCTGTATTTGGTGATGTACTCTGGGGGAGGGGGGGAAGGACCTAGGAATCTGGAGAGAGCTTGGTACCTAGAAAACTCAGCTGAAGTGATTTAGGATTCAGACACCAGCTGCCACCAGCTGCTAGGGTCCGCTCCATAGCTTTGTCCTGCCTCCCCAACTCCAGTTCAGGGAGGGCCGGCTTTGTGGGCTCCCTGCTTCGGGCGGGAAAGCAGGCAGGTCTGACTTTCCACTGTGGTCTTGTGATCTGCCCTCAGGTGTTGTACAAATCCAGGCTCAAAAGGCCTGCCCTTGGCACACATTTTCTCCCTGACCTTTTCAGCTCCTCAGATCACTGGGTGTCATGAAGACTGGGAAGGACAAGAGAGAAAGTCACCTCTACCTCCCTTCTTCTACAGATGAGAAACTAAGGCCCATCAGGGAAGTGACTCTGGAGACCACACCAGTAATAAGTGGTGACTTAGAACTCAAGTGTTGATCTTAAGACATGTGTGTTTTGTTTTGTTTTTACCCTTTATACAATACTGTCCTGTGGGAGTTCCGTTTTTCCAAGAAAATTTTGCCTTAAAATGGAAAGTTAATTAAGGACCTTTATATTCCTTTGGGGGAGGAGTTTGGCTTAGTTATTTTATGGATACACAAAGCTGATAGTCTACTTTGACAACTGACTGGGTTTTTGTTTATTTTGATCAGTTGCTATTTAAATGCCTAGAAGTCAGTGAGCCACAGATGAAACAAATTTTGAGACTTAATACAATATTGTTAGTTTTTTTAAAAAGCAAAATTTTTAAAAAAGATTTTATTTATTTACTCATGAGAGACACAGAGGCAGAGACATAGGCGGAGGGAGAAGCAGATTCCATGCAGGAGCCCAATGTGGGATTCGATCCGGGATCACGCCCTGAACCGAAGGCAGACGCTCAACCGCTGAGCCACCCAGGCGTCCCTAAAGAGCAAATTTAAATGCTCAGTTTATTTATAATCGTGAACTTTACCACTGCCAAGTAATTTTTTATTAAAAAGGTTAACCATAAAAAGAAAACAAAACTTGAAGGGAGGAACACTTTGGGGTTTTTTTTGTTTTTTGTTTATGTAAAGGCTACAGAAGGAAATTCCACCTGTAATTTTCAGGCAGGGTTCTATTTTGGACTTCCAGGACTTACATCTCCCTAGTCATTAGGAGTATAAAGGTTTTTTTTTTTTTTTTTTTTTTTTCTTGTTTTCAATATTCACCAAGAGAAAAAGAATAGTATTATTACTTTGGAGAAGTTATTGGATAATAAAACAAAAGAAAATGTCACTTGCATGCCTCTTTACCTTCTTTAAGTTCAAAAGGAGTTTTCTCATCCTTCAGATTTATATAGTCAAATTATTTAATTATAATTAGAAAAATTCCAACACCTAAGTACCTGCGTGGATCACTGAAAAGTAACTTATAATCCGTATTTCCCTGGAAATAGTGTGTTTTATTATAATTGTAGAGAAGAAGCCAGTGGGAAAATTGTTATCTGTTGTGTGTGATAATGCCTTGATTCTGTTCCAACCATAACAATTATTTTAAAGACTCTGTCAAGGCCCAAGACTGTAGTACTTTTTTAAAATTTTTATATTCCTTTTAGATATTTTCTTTAGGTTTTATTTTTGCATGGAGTATATATAAAAAAAACCCCACAAAACTTCGAGGCCCTGGTGGAAGGGCAGTGAAAATCGGCAAGCCGGTGAGAATGAATCTGAATTTTTAATTAGGCTTTGAGTTGTTTCTTCAAAGTGTAGAGACATCATTAGTGATGTAGGTCTTGTTGCGTTAGCAGAGACTGACATTTTACTTCAAACACGGAGAGTGCAGCTGTCCTGTGCAGATAAAAGTTGCCAAGTGCGGAATAGCAAGGTGGATTGGTAGATAATTAGCTGTCCCGCATTACTGCAGTGTGGAAGAAGCCTGCCAGTCATGGGCAGGAAGGAGGAATTATTAGTGGGAGAAAATCCAAGTGTGTCATAAAGCAATTTGGAATCCCTTCAGCTGTGGCAGAGCTGATAAGGCATATGTTAAGGAAACAAGACAAACTGAGTCTAATATATGATGGCCAACTTTCTTTTTAAAGAAATCTTGATTCAAAAGTGGAATGGCTAGAAATTAATAATCCATAAATACAGCGAAGTACAGATTCATCAGTCTGCCCCAACTCTGTCTATAAAATAATTAACCAGCTTAAAATAGTCTTCATGTCCCATGTATCCTGAAAATAAAATGAGGATTCTATCCAGGGGGTGAAAAAAGTCACAGGGATGCCATAAAACCTTGACAATAACTGTGCTGTGTCTTAACCATGAAAAGATACTTTAGGAAATTTTGAAATATATCACCTCTCTAATACAAATGTGATAATATTTATAAGTGATTTGAGTATATATTGCTTTACTGGTAGAATATGTATATTTTAAATATTCTTAAGAGTTTTTCTGTGATTATGGTGTGGATCTCTAGAAAATAAGAGGTACAGGAAAAATTTGTTGGCTTTCTTGTCCATCCTCAATTATTTGCTAACCCAAGTGAAACTTCATGGCCTGTTTTTGTCCATTTGGATTGCTCCCTGTGCCCCTGCCAAGATACAGGACTCCTTTGTCCTAATTTCATCCACTTTTATTGGATTGGCTTTTTCCAAAGCCACGGCCTCTCCTGGCAGCCCAGAAGCAGGGGTTGCTGAAGTGGGGTGTGTACTGTGTTCTACTTGGATAGTGTTGCCTCTGAATGAGGCCCACCCCTGGCTACTATGGGAGAGAGCCTGGTTGTTTTGCTCTTTGCTTCTTGATCTCCCCTCTAGCTAGGGGACGGTCACTGGTTTGTTGCTAACCTGGTTGGTTTTGGAGAAAGCTTGGAGGATTGAAGTTTTTGGCAGTCTTGGTTCTTGGGTCCATAGTTGGCTTCATTGACCTGCCTGTGAAATGGGAATATTTACCTTCTGTAGTCTTGAGGCAGGGTTAGGGGGCACGTGACAGGAGACCTGACTTTGTACTGATTCTGAACCAATCATATTTGTTATGGATTGAGATCCCTGGAGTTAATAAATTAATAGGACTGTCAGGGAAGCTTGGACTCTTTTTTTTTCCTTTTCTTTTCTTTCTTTTCTTTTTTTTTTTTTGGCGTACATGTATATTGAGATACATGTGGGCAAGAGTTGCAAACAGTAAAGCTTTTTACAGGTGTGAGTTATTAGAGCATGAACTCCCATAAAGAAATGCCGCTGAGATTTATTCATCCTATAGTTCTGCTGTGAATTAGTCCTGTCTCTGGCACATGGTGAGGACTCAAAAAATGGACTATAGAAATTGAGTGGCCAGCTTTCAACAGTAGACTTTATAAGATCTCATGTTTACTACTCTAAATTTAGCTTTTGCTACTATGTTTTATCTGTCAATTTTACTGCTTTAGGCTTACAGTGAGAAGTCTTGAGCCTTTATTTGCAACTAAAGTCTTTACTAAAGTGTTTCAGATTAGTGACAGTGTCTAGCAGAGTATCAAGCACATTAGAACTTTAACATTGGTTCTAATGCCTAATCTCTTCATGTGAGAGAAAGCTGAAGTATGTATGTGTAATATAGCAAAGACAAAAATGTGTTTGCAGATTATGTACTTAAAGCTACTTTATCCTAGAGGCTAAGAATTTATTAATTAGCTTAACTATTTACTGAGCATATACTATCTGACAGATACTATGCTTGGATTTCAATTTGTGATTTTAAAAAAGTTACATGAGCCCAATTTCATGGGGGTATACCATCTACTAGGGGAAATAGATAGTAAAGAAATAATCATGTAAGTACCTATAAACTATAAATTTCTGAATAGTATTAGAAACAAGGGCTATCAGATTACTAGGGAGATGTTTGAAAATCTGTGTGTGTGCGCATGCTCATGTGTAGCCAGAATGTCACTTCCCGGCTTAATACTTTCTAAAGGGTTCCTTTCTGACTCTGTGTAAAATCCCAAATTACAGTGGCCTTTATAGCCAGATGGGACCTAGCCTCTGATACCTTTGTGGCCTTAGTTCCCCCCTCTCCCCACCCAACTACCACCCTTCCCACACATACACACACACTGTTCTCCTAATAATCCAAGCACACATATGCCCCAGAGCATTTGAACTTGAAATTCCCTCTGCCTGGGAATAGCAAGAAGCTTTCCTGGGTTACCTTTAATAGTACCCTGCTTTTTTACCTCTCCTCACTGTGTCTCCTTACCTTGTTTACTTTATTGTCACACCCTCTAACCTCCCACAGGTATTTTTTTAAAACCTTTTAAAGATTTTTTTTTTTAATTTATTTGATAGAATGCAAGGGCAAGAGAACAAGCAGGGGGGAAAAGCAGAGGCAGAGGGAGAAGCAGGCTTCCTGCTGAGCAGGGAGCTGGATGTTGGGGCTTGGTCCCAGGACCTGGGGATCATGACCTGAGCCAAAAGCAGATGCTTAACTGGCTGAGCCACCCAGGTGCCCCAATTTTGAGGGTTTTCTTTGTTTGTTTGAATTCAGACATACTTTTTATTTTCCTTAGGAGGGCCAAAATCTGTTTTTTTTAAGTGACATTGTTTTCATGAGATATTTGCTTTTATTACTTAAAGAATAATGACCAGGATTAGAAAGCATGAACCATAATCCAGGATGGATAAAAATCTTTAAAAGAGAGTTGTGGTTTTGCAGTTCTTGTTTTCAGCTAGAAACAAAGCTCCCTTGAGGAGTTTTGGTTAATGTGGCCTCTGTAGAGTCTTAGATTTAGTCAGTCAATTGATTAGTAACTGTTGACTGCACTCCTGTAATGTTCCAGCACTGCTCAAGTGTGGGACACAGCGATGAACAGAAGAATAAAGTCTCTACCTTTTAAGGGTCTTCTATTCTACAAGAGGAAGATAGATATTTAAATATGCAAAAATCAAATAAAGGGCTACATTGGACCCTGATCAGTTCTGTGAAGATGAAGTAGGTTAATGTGAGGTTCAAAGGCAGCCTCTTCGAGGAGCTAGTATTTGAGCTGAGTGAGGATGTATTGGGGGCTGCCTGGAAGAAGCTGGGGGAAGGAGTTGAAAGTACAGGGGTTGAGGGGAAAACAAATTTGGTGTGTCAGAGGCTGAAAGGCACAGAAGGAGGGTAGGAGTGGAGGAAGAGGAGCAAGGATAGATTACTGGATTTGAAAGAGTTTTCATTTTATTCTGGCTCAAATAGGAAGCTGGTGGAGGATTTTAGGCACGAGAGTGACGTAGTTGACTTTTGCTTTAGAAATATCCCTCTGGCTGTTGGGTGCCCTGGTTGTATGTATGTGGTGGGGGTGGGGGAAAGCAGACATGGACGTGAGGAAGGAGACCAGTTAGAGAAATGAAGATATTCTTCATGGAGAGAGATCATCCCATTTGCCTTTGTGATTTCATTTAAATGTGATGAAATTGTAGTAGTTAATGAGGTATATCAACTCACCGGGCCAAGGCTATGACTTATAAAGAAAGGAGGGCAGGTGCAGCAGAAAAGCGAATCAAGGAAATAAGTCTTTTCATATACAAATATGAGACAACATTGTTCACATTGGCAGATACTCTCTGCTACGTGATCGATCATTAAAGGCAGTTGAGACCTTAGCTTACCAGCTATGTAACTTCAAAAATTTTTAGGGATGCCTGGGTGGCTCAGCAGTTGAGTGTCTGTCTGCCTTCTGCCCAGGGCCTGATCCTGGAGTCCTGGGATCGAGTCCCACATCGGGCTTCCTACATGGAGCCTGCTTCTCCTTCTGCCTGTGTCTCTGCCTCTCTCTGTCTCTCATGAATACATAAAATCTTTTAAAAAACATTAAAAAAAATATTTCAGTAATCTTTACACTGATTGTGGGGCTCAAATTCTTAACCCCAAGATCAAGAGTTCCATGTTCTACCCAGTGAACCAGCCAGGTGTCCTGGGTTATGTCACTTTTGACAAGTCTTTTTTTTTTTTTTTCTTTCTCCATTGCTTTATTTTCTCACTTTATTAGCAGAAAAATCCTATGTGCCTCAACTCTGGATTGTTGTATGTACATTAATGTATGTACATCATAGACTTGTCCTCTCTGATTCTACTAGGATGCTTTGAATTGCAAGTAACAACCCATCCCAACTGAAACTGCCATAAAAGATAAAGTGAGCTTGTTGACTTAAATAGCTGAAAAAAAAAAAAAAAGTTTACAACTAGGGTGAGCTTCAGGCACAGTTTGATTAGAGCCCTGGCTACCTCCTCCCTAACCCTTTCTTTTTTTTTCCTCTTTTTTTTTTTTTTTTTCTTCCTTTAAGATTTTATTTACTCATGAGAGACACAGAGAGAGAGGCAGAGACACAGGCAGAGGGAGAAGCAGGCTCCACGCAGGGAGCCCGACATGGGACTTGATCCCGGGTCTCCAGGATCACACCCTGGGCTGAAGGTGGCGCTAAACCTCTGAGCCCCCCTCCCCCCTCCTCCGACTGCCCACCTACCCCCTTTGTTTCCAGGCTCTGCCCTCATCCAGGTGTTAGCTTATCCTCAGACTGGATTTATCTGTGTAGGAAAATGAATGCTGTGATTCCAGGCCTCTCAGGAGCACAGCATACTCCTCAGAAGACCTTCTCTCCTCCACTCATTTGGAGGGTGCGTTGGGTTACTTTGATGGGACTTGACTGTGGTTAGTGAAATGAAGGTAAGAGGATTCTATTAGTTCGTGCTAATCAGGGCCTATCTAGATCTGGGTGTTGGTTGCTTCCCCCTGCATCTGACTCCTACCTAATCCAGTGATTTGGGCAGCAGAGAGATAACACAAACCTTTCTATATTCACTGGTCATTCCAATGGCAGTAGAGTATGGGAATGCTTTTGATTCTTTTGGCTAGCGTTCTAATTATTCTGGACTTTCCTGTCACTTAAAAAAAAAAATTTACTAAGTACTTGTGTGAAACCTAGGATTTATTTGATTCCTGTCATCATGATAATCTGGTATGCTTCATCTATTTAGTTAGTAAAAGAATCCAAATCCATTAGTTTAGAAGGCAATTCTAATACTTTATATCAGAATATAGTTTCATGTTTATATGAGGTGGTTTTTGGTTTGGAATTATCCATGCTGGTGGGTTTACATTTTGTAAACCTATTTTTACAGATACATATTAACAACCTATCTTTTGCGGATAGAACCCTGTTTCTAAGTACCTGGTGACAAATTCTTTATAATCTGTTTTACACATCTCAAGTTTTTGACGGATCTCTATTTGCCCATCTGTAATTTGTTTCTGTCTCATAATGGCATTTAGAAAAGAAAAAAAAAAAAAAAACAAACCCCAAAACAAAACTGCTACTTTAGAATGTGGTTATTAAATCACTTGCATTTAGCTCATTTAGGTATTTGAAAATATATTACTTATTAGTTTCAATAAACACAAATTCTGTTGGATCTCAGTACATGATTTTTGAGAAATGTATAGTTATGAGGTCAATTACCATCTATTTTGGACAAAGTTATTGAACTGAAATTTTTTTTTGAATCTTATTACAACACAGTAGAAATGTGAAGATGAAGAATAAGAAGTATCTTTCTTTAATTTACCCTCCAAAAATTTGTCTTCCCTTTGATCTAAGAGTTATAGATTTAAATGTAACACAGTATTTCTTGTTGAATTTTATTTTAGCATGTTCCTAAACTATGGAAGTAACAGGTATGTGGTGCCATTTCTCTGACATTGAATCAAGGGATAAGAAGCCTAGTAACGTAACTACCATTGTTCCTCCATTCTTTTAACATACTCTAAATGCCAAGCAGTGTGTCTTATACCATCATTTTTAGATATCTTCCATTAGAATTTGATTTTTAAACCTTGGTTCTCTTATTTTTGAGGCTAAGATCAAGATTGTATAGATAGACCTTGGACTATTTCTTCGTTGTTTTGTCATTACATTAGAATTCTCTAAATGCCTTTTTCCTCAAAATATTCATATCACTAAATAATTAGCCCCTTTAAAACTTCAGAGGGGATTCTTGTGTGCCTAAACAATATAACCAAGGAAAATAGGTAAATATTGAAAAAATTCTTCATTTCACATCTACTTGCCAGGCATCCTTGTGGATGCTGAAGATAGAGGAATGCAAGCCTGCTTTCCTGGAGCAGACGCTCTCCTGGGGAGATGAGAAAGCAGCCTGGGAACAGCAGGGGGACAAGGGTGAGTTCAGGGAAATTATGCCAGTGCAGTGGTCAAGACTTTGCTTGATGGATGTGGATAGGTCACGTGGCCTGCAGGGATTGTCTAAGGGCTTAACTCTTTGCACGCTAGTCCCCCCTAGGCTATGTTTTTTTTTTTATATATATATGACATTTTTAGAAGATTCATGAGTGGCCTGAAAACCATTACAGTACTATGCTTTACTCTGCCTCTGTGTGTTTCCTGTAAACCCCTTAACTTGGATTTTTCTTTTCTTTTTTTTTTTCCTCACTGAGCTGCCTGAGATTCCATTCTTCAGTCTCTGAGGATTGTCCTGTCAGGAAAGGGATGCTTATCATCTTGGAGGTTTTGTGGATATGCTTCAAACTAAAAAGCTGTTTTTAAGTAATGCAGAGGCATTCCCCGAAGGGCAGCAAGAGATGTGAACAGTTGCAACTATCCTCAGTTTACAAACACTCTGGCTTCCAGAATCCCATTTCTAAGTCTGTTGTTTGGAACAACATTCCACCAGAGAGGTTATAAAAGCAGACCCAGTTCCCAGGCCAACTCACAGAAGCCTGTTTAGAGTAAGTAGGATTTTAATCCAAGCTTCCTATTCTGCTGACCCTTAAGTTCTCTATCCTAAAAATTGGAGGTGCCTGCATGCTGGCTGTGGGGTTATAAGAGAAGGTCTGAGGGCATGTCTGGTGTAATGCCTGATGCCAGAGAGCTCACAAAATGTTAGTCTTTTTTTTTTTTTTTTTTTTTAAATGTTAGTCTTTAAGAAGAAAGGTGTTGCTGAGACCTCAGGATTTAATGCTCCACCCTGTACTTTGGGATTTTAAGAGGCAGTGAGGGTCCTGGGTGCTTGTGGGGATGAGAAATAAATAGGATGAACCTCCCGTGTTACGAAAGGCCTGGAAAAAGGAAGTGTGCAATATTATTTATTGAACACTTACTATGGACTACATACTATGCCAAGCACACTTTAAGTATGGGCTATTCTCATTTAACCCAGATGTAGCCCAGTGGATCAAGCTTATTGCCAAGGTGTCTTTTCCTAAGAACTTTGACCAAAGGGTTTGGCCTTCTAGGTGCAAATGGTTCTAGCTCTGCCCCTGCCCAGTGGTGCTGCTAGATTTTTGTTGTTGTTGTTTCCCTTTTCCAGTTTAGCTCCTGTCTATAGATCAGGAATAACTATCTGGGCATGTTTTTGTCTGTGGCTAAGCAGTTTCAGCAAAAAGGAAGATGCTTTTCAAATTCCCAAAGGGCAGAACAGCCCTCTCTGGTACTGCAGGTCTGACTGGGCCTGGTTTCTTCTTGAAATGTCTCCCTGTGATGTTATAACTTAAAAGATGGAGGGTCGTTTGATCCAAGCCCAGGATTTGTTGGCTACAGGGTTTTTGTTAATAGAAAACACTCATGCACCTCTGGGGGGAAAAATTAAAGCGCATACTTCTTCCTCTTTGACCTTCGAACCCTTGCCATTTACATCAAACACTTGCTGGGAGAGAAGGCTAAATTAATAATCTGTGATAGCTCTCTTTCTAACAAGCTCACTTTAAACTTGGCATTTTCTCCTCAAGCTGATGAGTTTTCGTCTTCTCAGAAGATGTGTGTGCCCTTCAGACATCTGAGGGAAGGGAATACACTTTGTGGTAGGTGCGGTGCTTTGCTCCCACAGTGTTCCTCGCCTTTCAAGAACCCCATTACAAAGTAGCTGTGCTAAGGCTGAGTGACGTGGGTCCAAGCCTCAGTTTCTTTACCTGCAAAGTGGGAATACTAGGTACCTCCAAAGACCACAGTGAAGACCAAATGAAGCATGTACGTAGAAGCCTTTTGTGTCTTGCCTTTCCGTGATAACGTCTTAGTCTTAGGGGCAATCTGCAAAAGAGCAGTGGGAATCTAGGTGCAGAGCAACATTTTCAAATTGTAGTACTAGGAGCTCCTACCCGTTAATTTTCAGTGAATCTTCAACCCTGTGGGGTCCTCATGTAAAAATTTAAAGATGGAATTTAGAAAAACTTTGCTTAAATAAGATAGGTTTATTTACTTTTAAAGTTATTGTCTAGAGACCAGTATGAGAGGACTCTATAATATTAAGAGCACCTTAAATTTGTTACTCTGCTTTAGGGCTTGGGCAGGCGTTGCTTCCAAATAAATGTCTGGACTGTAAACGTTCAGTCCGTGAGTGAGAAGGCCCTCTACACAGTGACCCAAAGCAGTGGGAGATGCGGTGCCTTTCTTCAAGGCCTTCTTTTGTTTATTTTTATTTTTTTATTTTTATTTTTATTGGAGTTCAATTTGCCAACATACAGCCTATCATCCAGTGCTCATCCTGTCAGGTGCCCCCTCCCTTCTTTTGTTTATTAATGAAAATTAGCAGTAAGATGTTAGGATTTCAACAAAACAAAGCTATACTCACTTTCCTTGGTTTTCTTTCTTGACTAAAGATGGCTTAAAAGTCTGTAGCTCTCAGATATTTTTCCACAAATTTAAGCAGACCAGGACTTTTAGAAGTTTGGAATAAAAACAACAAAGAAATTTTTCATCAGGGCAGCATTATTTCTTTGGGGGAGGGAGAAGGGAAGGGTTGAAGATACTCTGTAGCTACAGTTATAAACAGCCGATATATGGGGGGTGTTTTATCCTTACTGAAAGGCCACTCAAAATTCTTGGTTGCTTGAGGAATAAGGTTTTTTTGTTGTTACTGTTGTTTTTAAATATAACTTGAGAAAAATATAGGAAAGGATAGCCCTCTATTCTGATCATATGGAGTTGGGTTTTCCCATTGATTTGTTGGAAGAGGCCTTGACCAGCGTCTCTGGCCTGGGTCCCCTTTCCCAGCCTTTATCCATAAATTCATCTAATGCCCTCGGACAACATCAGGTGGACCCTGGCTCCAGATCTCTCTGTGCTCATCCTTAAGGAATGAGTTTTTCCTGCTTATTACATCCCTTCTTGGAAGAACCTTCCTCTATTCTGAATTCTCCATCATAACCCACACAGGAGCAATAAGCTACCTTCTACAGAGTATACAACCCTGGAGTACCTTATCTTTAGGTTAACATAACTGTAGAAGACCACGCTGTCCTTGGGACTCCCTAGGTGTACTGTGTAGTTCTTGGTCTTCTGGAACATATGTTGTTCTCAGGACCACTTTTTTGCTACCTGGTTTAATACTGGCGAGTCAATGACTGGAAGTCATTGTGGTATAAGAGAACATTAGGGTTATCCTTGAGGGCTCAACTTTGATATTGCCTTCTCTAGAAAGTTCTGTTTTCTTATACCTAAACTTGGATTTGAGTACTCTTTTGTGACCCCCTTAGATCTGTACTTATCCTTGTGTGCTACTTACAGGTGGAAACTAAGTCTCTGCTTTCCCTGAATACCTTGCATGGTGCTCAGGATAAGTGTAAATCCTCAGTGAGTGCTGAGTGAATGAATGAATGACTTTGGAAGCAGATATTTGAGGCTCCACCTCAATCTCTTTCCTCTTCTATTACATGGTAAGGGAGGTGGGGAATAATACTTCACAAAACTGTTGTTCTATCAAATGAGAGGTCTCTAAAATCCTTTGTGAATTATAAGATCATTGACTTATTACAAGTGTTCAGAAGTACCCTCTGAGTGAAAGATTTCTTGTTTTATCTTTTATATGTCTAGGACTGCCATTTATTGCTTTGGGTGAACTTGTTCTTTGTGTAACTGTTTCATTCTCCAGGAAGAAGTAATCATGAAGAAATAATGAGGTGAAAGCTTAGTCATTCATTAAGCAAATGATGGCCTAGGAGTAGTTTAATAACTTAAATATATAGTTGGGTACCTCATGTATGATGTACTTTCTCAGAATATGTAGCAATATGTTTTATTGGAAAATTGCTTCTATTTTGTACTTCCTACTTCCAAAGACTTGAGAAGCAGTCGGAAAAGTGCATATTACCACGTAGGGAATGCTGCTTGTCCTCTTGTGACTCCTGTATGGGAAGGAATACCTCGAATGTGTGACTGGGCAATACAAGAATGCAAGGGAAGAAAGGGGATTGTGTGGATACCAACTAGTTCCACCCTGGGGGCAGCCCTATCGGATAGTTTTATCACCACCCATCTGCATTATCAAGGAGAGGGGAGGAGGCCCCCCCTTGTCACTAATTTTAAGTCTTCCCCCCTGCTGCCGCACCCACCGTTTCTCCTCCCTGCAGTAGGTTTCAACATTTTGTGGGGGCCTGTCCATTTCAGTGAGCTCATGGTTCTCCTAATCTCCTTATAGAAGTGTGTGCAAGTAAGGGGGCGTATTTAATAGACACGACTACCTCTGTGAAAGAGGCCTTTGTGGAGGAGAGCCTTTGTGTATTTCTCCATTTCTCAGCAGTTCCTGAGGCTCTTCCTGAGTCTCCCTGACACGGAAATGCGGAGCTGGGCAGGACCTGCTCCAGAATAAAAGGAAGAGAGTGTTGGAGCAGGGGAGGGAGGAGGCTGAGCGCTGGAATGTGGAGACCCTTGGTCTTGGCACTCCAGAGCTGAGCATCTTTACACTTTTTCTTCTTACCCCCAGCTGGGGATTTTGCATTTTCAATGGGGGCCCCACTACCCTAAGCTCTAGTGAAAGTGGATCACTTTAAGCCTGCAACAATGGTGGATCCTTATCCTCTTAGTTAATGCTTTAGATAACTTTTCCTTTAGACCAGGTAGGGGTTTCTGAACTGGTGCTGCAGCTCTGGCTTTGCCTGGTAAGACCCATGACATTTTCTCATCTTTTCCAACTATCCTTCCCCCACTCCCCTTAACTTTTCCTCCTCATTTCTCTTAATTTGAAGGGGTTATTTTACATTCACATCTGTGGACAAGTAAGCTATATTAGTGACCTAATAGTGAACAGTCCTCACAGAGAGGATTTACTTGTAAAGGAGAAAGTTCTTGAGTTCCCAAACAACAATATCTCAAAGCCTCCTTAGACAAAGGGTTTATACTTTTTACTTGAATCGATCCTATAAGTTCCAATCTGGAATTTAACCAAGTGTGAGTTGCTTTGATTCACTGCCTGTTACCTACCAGTGAAACTACGTGGATTGTGCCTGATATGGTTCCTTAAATTGCTAGGAAAGGGTTGGGGGAGTCTCAAAAAAGGAACATTTTACTGGTAAGTAGAACTTAAAATAGCACACTTTTAGGGGGCACCTTTTTATGTCCCAGGCATATGCAAAAGAGTAGAGTTTTATTTCTAATGCTCAGTTACTGACTTGGGAAAGAGTGAACAACTTTTAGGATTTGAAAGTCAGGAGTGGAAGAGATTGAATTCAAATCCATGCTGGCTTCTGCCTGATTCTTAGGTTAATTACATTAATTGATTCAGCATTTAATGAGCTCCTTAATATTTGCTGTCTGCATAAATCTCATTACTTTGTGTAGGGGGCTCTAGAGAATGTGGGGGAGTGGGTTTGGGGAGAAGCTGGCATTACTGTAGTTCAATCAACAGGAAATATTGAACCAATCCAGTGGTTGAAGACACATTTGTTTAGTTCTTTCCTCTGTCCCTAGTAGGCTTGTATGGAAACCCCTCCTACCCTGCTTGGAGGAAATGTAGAAGTATGTATGTATGTAGAAGTAATGAAGACTGAAAATGGATGTGAATATAAAGTGTTGGCATCATCATGTGGGGGGCAAGGGGTGGGGGTTGGGTAACAGGACAGAATATAAAAGAAAAACCTGAGAACAGAATGCCAGATTCTAGTCTCTGATACAGGAACTATCTTTTTTTTTTTTTTTTTTAAGATTTTATTTATTCATGAGAGACAGAGAGGCAGAGACCCAGGCAGAGGGAAGAAGCAGGCTCCCTGCAGGGAGCCCGATGTGAGACTTGATCCTGGGTCTCCAGGATCAGGCCCTGGGCTGAGGGCGGCACCAAATCGCTGAACCACCTGGGCTGCCCAAGGAACTATTTTATATTCTGGAATTTCTTCCTGATGTGCTAGGAAGAGCTCTCCTGTATAATCCTAAATTTATTTCTTGGTCTTCTTTTAAAACAGACAAAGTGGTTGCTGTCATTGTTCACGTAGTGTCTTCATATGCTCGAATTGTCTTCCAAATGACTTATTCTGAAGAGTATGCTTTCAATGTACTTGATCTGCCTGGATTGAAATTGGCAGATGGACTTTGTCCCTTCTGTTGATTGGGGGGGGGGGGGGAGCAATGGAAAAATACACATGGACAGAAAGAGAGGCAATAAAATTTCCTATTTGACTCAGACCTAGGGGAATTAGCTTTTTTTTTTTTTTTAACTTGTTTTCAACCCATGTTGCTATACTGAATTTTCAAAGGGCCTCTAACACTGAAGTCCTTACATTTTTGCATCTCAGCCTACTCTTTTTTTCCTCCTTTTTCTACAAGCTTAGAGATGCATCTTCCCCTTCTCCATTTCTTCCTAGGCTGTCTTTCACAAGAAAATGGAACAAAAGTTGGAATACCTAAACAAATTGAAAAACAAACAAGAAAAACCACACGTGGACTTCTCTCCCTCTTTGTTGGCTGAGACCTTGGTAGCTGTATTTTAGTTTTGCTATAATACATTTGAATAGCTTTGAGTGTACTGCCAAAGGCAAGAGGGCACTTAATACCTTTGCATTTTATAATGATTTGTTTGCCAACCTGGCTGATGTCCCAGACGGTGAATCCTAGAGCTTGGGTGGTTGGGAAAGTGACTTGATGTTTGGTGCTTGTTTGAACTACTTTAAGATCCATCCTTTGAAATCTGTGGATTGTTTTACTCTTCTAACAGGCTCAAGATTCTAGAAACGATGTGAGAATTCGCACAATTGCCTCCCCTTATTTTTATTGAAAATATTTTGATTGCTTTTTACCTAGTTATTATTATTTTGAAGTGTAGCCAGACTGAAATATCTAAAAGGTGGTATGCGAGAAAGTCAAGAGAACTCAAGCAGCCTTTGAGGTAGGAAACCATATTCTGTGTTTGGGGTCTTGAGCTAATCACTTAACCTCTCTGTGCTATAGTTTTCTCCTGTAATGTACTTACTAGACACTTTCCTAATTTTCTAGAATTACGTACTAACTTGAATTTTTCCAGTCTTCTGTAGCCAGAAGCATCACATTTTGGTGCTTCTCATAATCAAAAGTTACAGTTGTTGGGATGCCTGGGTGGCTCAGCGGTTGAGCGTCTCCCTTCAGCTAAGTCCCAGGATCGAGTCCCACTTTGGGCTCCTTACGTGAAGACTGCTGCTCCTTCTGCCTGAGTCTCTGCCTCTCTTTCTCTGTCATGAATAAATAAAATCTTAAAAAAAAAAAAGTTACAGCTTGCAAAATTCATGGATTTGGGTAAAAATGGGGTGGACCATTATGTAGAATCCTTGTTCCACCTAGCAAGAACCTTAGAACTGGGAATTGAGAACAAGAATCTGTTAGGTGAAGTGAATCTGTCTCTTCCAGCTGAACTGAACTGGGAAGGCTTTATTTATGGGTTAGTGAAATCATATGACCTGGGCTACTTTCCTACAGGATGGTTGTACGTGAAAGTCCAATTTCTTTAAAACCTAGATTTTCCTTAGAAGTTGCCTCAAAAAAAAAAAAAAAACTTTGCCTAAGTGGTTTCCTGTCCTTAAGGTTTCCATGGAGAGAGCATTTTCAAGATTAAAGGACTCTAGCTGTCATTTTTAACCTGAGGGGTCTTAAGATTTATGTTTCAAAGCACAGTGGAAATCTAGTCCCCTCCCCCACTGTGTGTGTGTGTGTGTGTGTGTGTGTGTGTGTATGTGTATATATTCGTGTGCATGTGTGAGCAAGTTTTCTCTTTTCCCAAAATGCTGAGATTCAAGGAGTGATCAGCCCATTAACTACTGATTAGTTAACAACTTTGCAGTAAAAAGTGGGAGGGAGAAGTAAACCAGATTACTTCTGGTTTTATAGTGGACTCTGGACTCTGCGTGAAGGCAGAACTTTTTTCCTTTTCTGTCCAACCATAATGCTGCAAGTGCTCGGGCCAGCAGTGCTCCTTCAATTTTAAGTTCATTTAGCCAACATGTTTTAGCCCTTACTGTATGCTTCATACTGCCTTGGGGGTCCTGGGGTAGACTGAGAAAAGGACCCAGACCCCACATCTGCTTTCTGAGGCAGTGGGCTACACTCCTTTCCAGTTTTGAAATTACATTTCCACAACTATGGCCAGCAGCCCTTGGCAAGGAGAATAGGGAAGAGCAGGGGAAAAGACCGTTAGCCAGGAAGAATAAAGAGGTTTCAAAGTCTGGCAAAATTAACGTGATGGTTATAAGAACTGAAGTTATTTGGAGTCAGGTGGTTCAGTAAAAAAAGAAAAAAACAAAACCTGGGAAAGAGCCTGGAATCCAGACATTAAATGCTGACTTACTCTCCTGCTAGTCTGACAAGTCCTCTGCTCCTAGTAAATAGGTCAGCCCCTTGGGAGAAAATAACAGAGACAGCAAAAAGGGGCGGGAGGGACTTACTAGAGGCCAAGAATGAGCATGGACTAGATCTCAAACCTTTTGAGATCAAGTTCTTCAGACCTTCTTTTTTCAGATAAATCTTGACTGATTCTTGTAACGCTGGGGAATATGGCTCTAAACAAGACAGTGGTACACGCTCAAGGAGCTAATGATCAGTTAAACTGGTGGTTAGGTTTAGCACAGAGAGCATGTATGAGGTCTCACAAGAGCATCTAGCTATTGACTAGTGCAACTTTTTTTAGGGGGGAAGGGGTTTATTGAACTATAATTAACATACAGCGCTGTATAAGCTTAATTACAGTAAGCCCAGTTAACCTCTATCCTCTTCTAGAGATACAAAAAGAAAAATAAATTTTCCCTTATGATGAGAACTCCCGAGATTTACTCAACAACTTTCAAATGTTCTATACAGCAGTATTGTCATCATGGTGTATTTCTATCCCTAGGACTTAATTACCTAATAATGGGAAGTTTGTACCTTTTTAACCACTTTCCTCCAATTCTCCCTCTTACCTCCCCACTCCCCCAACTTGTGCAACTTTTTTAACTCCTGTATGTAGAGGACCAGATACAATGTGGGGCCCAGCATGGTGCTTCAGTACATGGAAACTTCTCAGTTCTCTTTATTTTCTCACCATTTGAAACTGAAATACCCTTTATTTCACAAAACCTTCCATTTAAATCTTTAATTATAATTTTCAGTAAGTACTCCTTCCCCCCGCCTCCCCCCCCCCCCCCCCCCGTTTTTAAGCCTTTTTGAGCATTTGGGTGGCTCAGTCAGTTAGGCACCCGACTCTTGGTTTTGTCTTAGGTCATGGAATTGAGCCCTGGGGCACACTCCGCATTCTACTGGGACTCTGCTTGGGATTCTGGCTCTTGCTCTCCCTTCGCCTCTCCCTCCCCTTGCTCATGCTTGCTTTCTCGCTCTTTAATAAGTAAGTAAATTAAACAAACAAAAAAAAATCATTCTTGAGGTTTCAAAAGTTACCGAATCTTCATTTTTGCATGGGAAGGTGACTTTTGAGGTTAATTTCCTCATTTTAAAGAAGGGGAACCCGAAGCTTGGAGAAATGTGGCTTCTGGCCCACATTTGCTCAGGTAATTGGTCATGGGCTCTAGATGAAAAGCCCTGTGTTGATGTTCATCCAGTGGCATTTCTACTGTGTTACATTACCTCTTGGTTTTTGAAATGTGAAACAAGTTGGATCCCCAAGCCTCAACGTCTTGGTTCTCAAATCTTGCCTGCAGACTTATTACTACTTTCAACACTTTGATTCTCTGATCCCTTATTTCCCTAACCAAGCTGAAATCTACAGCTTAGTTATCCACTACGTCCTTTGTTCTTGAGTTAAGGTGTCAGCAGCTATGCTAGGCTGATTGAAGAAAGGGCAATAATGGTTTCTGTGAATATACATTGATCATTTCTTTCTTTTCAACTTACAGAATGGAGGTAGACCTTACAAAATGTGAAAGATTTCTATCTTGTTTTACCCAGCCTTTACAGGCTGATTAAATAGACCTGACTTTACAATTAGTTTGGGATGTACATTACTGAAAGCAGTCCTGCCCAGCTCAGGATGAGTCCACATCCTGATGCAGTGACCCAGCAACCCAGGTGTCTTCATATTTCTGGAAGTCAACCTCTGGAAAGATTGTTTGAGCAGCTGCCTTCTGTATAATGTTTAGTCAATTTTTCCTGACTAGTTGACATTTATGATGTCAAAAGATTTCTAGATTATTACAAACAGATTTTGTTATCCCATTTTCTTTCCTTTTTTTTTTTTTTTTTTAAAGATTTATTTACTCTAAAGAGAGAGATGAAGTATGCACAAATGGAGGGAGAGGGGTAGAGGGAGAAAATCTCCAGCAGACTCCCTGCTGAGCATGGTGCTTGATCTCACAACCCATGAGATCATGACCTGAGCTGAAATCTGGAGTCGAGTTGGTTGCTTAACCTACTGAACCAGCCTGGCACCCCTCCCTTTAGATCATTGCCTTCAAGGCATCCAAGTCTCCAATAAATTGCATTTTAACAACCTGAATGATAATCTTCTATAGTCATTTACCATCACGTTAAAAACAATTGATGAGAATAAAAAATACCAGGTAAGAAGGGAGCCACAGAAGACTGCCATGCACACTGTAGCACATGTAACTCTAGAGAGGCCCCAAGAACTCCCTCTGAGAATTCTGTAGTATGGTTGTACTAGAAGAAAGTAAATCTCAGAATTTCTTACTCTGGGCTTCACAGAATTCAGGGAATTGATGACCTTGAAGGAAAAAAATTATAACCCCCGTGATGGAAATCTGGCATTTTTTCCTATTATGATATAGACAACAAATCCTAATGGCATTAGCAGTACCTGGGGCTTTGTTACCAAAACAAATCCTAGATATTTCATAACTTGTGTAGGTATCACAGATGACTTGAAATAACACGATTCACACTCCTTTTGAAATTACAATGTTTTGATACTCTGTTGGATCTTATTGATTAATGTGTTAATAAAGAAGCACATATCCTATAACTCTAAAAAAAAATGTTTATAGTTGGGCTTTAAAATCCTTCCCATTGGGGATCCCTGGGTGGCTCAGTGGTTTGGCGCCTGCCTTTGGCCCAGGGCCTGATCCTGGAGTCCCGGGATTGAGTCCCACATCGGGCTTCCTGCATGGAGCCTGCTTCTCCTCTGTGTCTCTGCCTCTCCCTCCCTCTCTCTCTCTCTCTCTCTCTCTGTGTGTGTCTCTCATGAATAAAGAAATAAAATCTTGAAAAATAAAATAAAATCCTTCCCATTTTATTTTGTGCATTTAAACACTTGATTCTAAGAAGAGGACCACACACTTCATTGTACTGGCCCTAGGGTCTATGACTCAAAAAGCTAAAAATCTTTGGCCTAGGATAGGCTGTGGTAAAGAACAATCCCTTCATCACAGTCTTTTTTTTTTTTTTTTTAAATATTATTTTTGAGAGAGTGCAAGCTAGGATTGGGGGTAGAGGGACAGGGAGAGAATCTCAAGCAGAGCCCCTCCCCCCCCTTGAGTGTGGAGCCTGACATGGGGCTGTCTCATGACCTTGAGATCATGACCTGAGTCAAAACCAAGAACTAGACACTCAACCAACTGAGCCACCCAGTGTAAATGTAGTTCTTGTTAATGTCTCTTAGATGTGGCTTTCCTTGTTCTTGAGATGTTAGCATATAAGCTTATGACTTCCAGATTGTCCTCAAAAGAGCAAGACCAGCATGGAGAAGGTCTTTATGCTTGAAGGCTTTGGCTGGTTTGTTCTGTTTCACACATTGAGTTTTTTTTTTTTTGGGGGGGGGGCATTAATTCTCAAGATAGGATTTTTTGTTTTTGTTCCTCAAGGAGGGGGTGCCAAGGCAAAGAAGGTCATGGCCAAGAATTCAGAATAGTCCTCTTCTCTGGTTTCCTCTTCAGTGGTACTTTTGTGACCATTCACATGAGTTCCTTGTAAGAAAGGCAGCAGTTAAACACATAAGCTGCCAGCACCTCAGAAACTCCAGATGCTCCATTTCTTCGCATTGACATACTTGTACTATAAAAGCATCTTGGAAATGCTCCAACAATGCCTTTAGGGGTGAAATCCTGCATGAGTATGCAGCTTGGCAGCTCCCCTACTTGACATCCATGAGTTTTTGTTCCTTCACTGGTATGACTCATGCCATCTTGAAGTCCTGGGTGTCTGCCCGTTGTCACAAGTCACTTGTGATCATAACCCAGTTGGATATACTTGGTCATAAGACCCCACCTAACTTCAAAGGAGCTGGAGTATGTGGGTGAGCACTTGGGATATACAGTGAGTGGCATATGTGTCTGTTTCACAATGGTATGCTTTTCATTGGTTACAGGTGTTAAGCATTGTATCGTCAACATTGAAGGTGCCTGATAAATATCTATGTTCTAAGTAGTATGTTTGGGCATGCAAACCAAACAAAACCTATAACTGAAATTTCATAAAATCTGATAGGGTAATTCTCACAATTAACCTAGAAAATCCTATCTCTATGTAGAGAGTTTATTTTAATTTTTCTGTAATTGAGTTGCTACTTGCAAATTAAAATAGAAGGGGGCTGAAATGAAGAATTTAATAAATAAGGTAGAAAATGCAGCAAGCTCACTACCATTTCATTTTCTGGGGAAAAGAACTTAAAAGAAAAATAGTGAGTTATGGCCAGAATATAAAAATGATTTGTCCTGATGTACTGATTGTATTTCTTGCCTCTCTTAGAGTTCACAACCCCTTCTCCCAGCTCCATCTTTATTTTATGTATTGTTTCTCTTGGGATAAAACCAACTTCACTCATCATGACCAGAGGCCTTCAAGTCTGGTTGGTAGCTGTATTCTTGAATTTATTTTTGTCTAGGTTCACTACCTCTTTGAACTGACTTATGCCTTTTTGTGTTGATGCCTTCAGCAGTTAATTCCATATTTTAAATAGTTTTTCGGTGAGAAAATACTACCCGAATGGCTTCTAGAAATTACTTTGACTTCTGGTAAAAATTACCTCTCATGACATTGCTTCTACTTCTGGTGTCTTATGTGCTTAACGATCAAATGATAAGTAAAATACAAATAAATACTTTGAAAGATTGCTTACCAGTACCTTTCTTCTAAATTAGAAACTTTTTCCCTGAAAGATAAAGAAGGTTGGATATTCTACTTTCCTTAAAGGCTGACAAAAAGAAATAGAAGTGATTTCCAGTTAGAAATAGTCAGCTCCCATCTTTTTAGATTTTATTTTTAAGTAATCTCTATGGCCAACATGGGCTTGAGCTTACAACCCCAAGATCAAGAGTCACATGCTCCACCAACTGAGCCAGCCAGGTGCCTCCACTCTATCTTAGTGTTGTTTTTTTTTTTTTTTAAAGATTTTATTTATTTATTTATTCATGACACACACACACACACACACACACACACACACACACACACGGGGTTGGGGGGAAGGGCAGACACACAGGCAGAGGGAGAAGCAGGCTTCATGCAGGGAGCCCGACGTGGGACTCGATCCCGGGTCTCCAGGATCACGCCCCGGGCTGAAGGTGGCCCTAAACCGCTGAGTCACCCGGGCTGCCCTTCATCTTAGTTTTAATGAGTCACAGGCAGTTCTTAAAGGCAAAAGTGTAGGTTTTGAGTGGGGAGCTGGGCAGCGTGTGTGAAGCAACTTTGAAGAGCGAAATGGTGCACAAGTTTGGCCTGGCTGCCTCTTTGCTGGCATGTACTCAAAAAATGGTGATTTAATGACAGATCTAAAGGTCTGGAACTCAGGTGTCCATGGTAAATGGTGTTCTTTTTCCTCTCTTAGTGTTCTTTCTTTGTAGAAATTGCATAAGTAGCAAGTTGGATGTAATAGAAGTCTTAGCTTATGCTAATAATAAAGCTAATTTATCTTTGGATGTTTTCCCAGTTGTTTTTCTGTTTTAAATCTAAGAAAAAGCAGCAGCACAGATACTTCCTCATTTTGAGTAGAGAAGACCTATAACAACCTAAACAGGATAGAAAGCATTGCAAGTAGGTGTCTTTCTCACAATGGAGCTGTGAACTTATCCTGTAATGCATACTTCATAGCTGTCTTATTTGAACAAATCCTCCTGAGCCCTAAAATTGATTTGTTGTATTGCTTCCACGTTTTTTGCCAACAGTTATTTAGACAGAGCTGAAACATATTAAACACGGGTTGTGTTCCCCATTGTCCTGTCTGGCACTCTGTTTCCATCCACAGTGTACACTGGTGTACATTAGATCACTAAGGGGCTCATTATTACTGAATTCCAGCCAGGACTTCATTTCCTAAACACATGTGCTTGCCTGGTATTGCTTGTAGGCCTTAAGCTCTACTTTTCCCTCGTGTGTGTGTGTGTGTGTGTGTGTGCATGCGCGCGCGTGTGTGTACGCGCGCGCCTGTGTTTGCAGAGAACAGGTACAGCAAGAAATCTTTAGATTATATTACAAGTTTTGTTTCTACTACACATTCCCTTATGTTAAGGGGATTTGGGGGGTAAGGAGAATACCAGCTCTGTATAGGTAATGTCAAAATTAGAATGAAGTAGATGGAGTGAGGAGAGGTGGAAATTTGTTGGATAGTGGAAGGGAAAAAGAACAAAGTTAACTACAATTACAACCACTGAACTTGAAGTTAGTTTTTCCAAGCCTAAGTGACAGCCTGAAAACTGACCACTGACTTAGGGAAACTGAACTGGAAAAGGCTTTGGTTCGTTGCATCAGTTAAAGTGCTTTTCTTTTCTCATTTTGGGTACACTGCTCTCCCCATATTCCTTGGTGTTGGGAAAACTTGGTCCAAAAGGATAATTACTTTTTTATTTAGTTGTATGCTCTTCAAAAGGCAACAGCAAGTATTCATTAATTTCCATCTGATAGAGCTGAACTTTTTTTGTGGCTAAACAATTGAAACAGGAAATGACCCGAGATACAGTTTCCATGACACCCTGTCACTTGGATCCAGTTTTCCAGAAGATGAAAGACCAAAGCCGGCTTTTGATAGTGAGTAACTAATTGGACTGGCTGATAGTGGGAGTTTTTTAATGTGAAAAATAAAGGAGAAAAAACTGGAACAGCTGTGTTTTGGTACAGTTGTCTAATCCCCAGATAAAACACTCCAAGGACATTGAAATTGAATAGTGCTTTTAGTTAAGGGGAAAAAACCTAAAATCTGTCAAAGCACTGGTTTACTTTAGAGAAAATACGGCATATATTTATGTGCAAAAGCAAAAAAACAATTTTTACAGAGCCAAGATACTAAGTGATGTCTTTTAGGAATCATCCTTGTTCATGCAAGGAGTAATTTTATAGTTTTAAGATGTCTGCATGCACTCTCGCATGTGAAGAAAGAGACTACCCGCTAGATGACTTTCTCAGTTCACATTTTCTAAACCTGCTTTTGTGTAGTGTACTGGGTAGAGCTGATGAGTTTTGTTGGATCAAAAATATAGCTTCTGTTAAATTGAGACATTCCGTTAGAAATGTTCTTATTGACCAGTCCCCATTACATACATAAACTTAGGCTTCAAGTGTATTTTGCAGCTGAAGAGCTTCTCTGGAGAATTAAATGCGAATAAGCCATGGGTTTATTAATCTAATAGATAAAATTTTTTCTATACTGTTGGAAAGATTCTTGGTTGGGAGACTTAGGCTCTAGTGCCTGGCCTTGCCAGCTATCCCCCAGTGACTTGATACTTTCTCTAGGACTCTCCCTTTCTTTTGTAAATGAAGACGTTGGAGGCAGTCCTTATTAGTTCTGTCAGTCTGTGTATTTTTGAAATGTAGGCCAAGTTTTGACAACTAACCTAGAGGTAACAGTGATGAGCATAACAGAAATGCATGTTAAAAGGTTAAAATTAAAAAGATGGAGAAAACATGTATTTAGGTATTTTGCGTCTTATCAAAGGAAACTAATGGTATATGCAGTCATTGAGCTAATGAATTTTCTAGTAATTCTCCACCCCTTGTTTGGGTGTACTAGATTTCCATCTCTGCCAGTTTTATAGCTGTTGGATTTCCCTGTTTGGCTTAATTAATTTCATTTTGTGCATAGGTACCTCTCCTTGGTTTCATTTGCCTTCCCTATGTAGAAGGGAAAAACCTATGTTACATGTTTCCCTATGTAAAAACCTATGTTAACAGTGAAATCCTGTTCAGGAGGCAGAGTGTGATAGTGACAGACTTATCTGGGCATAACCCAGGGCAGGGAGCTGGGTAAGGCTATCACTTATCTCAGAAGTCTCACTAGGTGCCCAAGGTCACATCTGTGGGATGGGACCTCCCTGCCCCTAGAGGGTGCCCCCAGCCTTGCCTTCTGCCCTCCTCCCTCTTCCAAGCTGCAACTCCCCTCTTCCTGACTCAGCCCTGCCCCCCGCCACCAGTTCCCCACTCCTCTCCTGACTGCACCCCATCCCTGGCCCTCCTGGCGCTTTGGTCATCTCCCCCTCAGGCTGCTTCACCCAAACCCCTGTCCTGAGGAGGCTTCCTTTGTGTACCACGTGGAATCCACATCCCACATCCCATGTCCAACTTTCTGGCTCTTTGTCTGCTCCAGCATTGGGCCTGTCTTTGGTCCTGGCCATCCTGCTTCTCCCCTCCATGCTCTGCCCTTTGTCTTTACTTCAAGGCCTCTCCACCCCTTGCTTGCTTCTCCGGAGGGTCCTGTGGAGCTTTGCCTGGCTCACTGGGGCCTGCCGCTCAGGAGGGCAGTGATCTGGGGCGCCACTTCTGGCCCCTTGGGCTGCATATGATTTTTTTAAAGCTGTTCTTTAAAAAAAAAAAAAAAAAAAAAAAAAAAAGCTGTTCTTTTAAATGGAGAGGATTTTTTTTCCCCCCACACCTAAAACACTACAGTGAATTGAAGCACTGCCACATGATTCTGGCTCTTCACTGCTGTATCATTATTGCATTCATTCCCGTTAAGTGCCAGGTGGCCATGATTCTCTGGTTGACAAAGCCAAGGAGGAACTGGTGATCCAGCTTCACCTGTCCTAACTAGACTGCTGCCTGCCACTCATTCATTTATTTTTTGTTAAGATTTAATTTATTTATTCATGAGAGGGGTGGGGGCAGAGACACAGGCAGAGGGAGAAGCGGGCTCCATGCACAGAGCCCGACATGGGACTCAATCCTGGGACCTCAGGATCGTGCCCTGGGCTGAAGGCAGGCGCTAAACCACTGAGCCACCCAGGGATCCCCACACTCGTTCATTTATCATTGGAAAAAGCACTTGACACTGTTCTTGGTTGTGCTTGGCACTTTGTACTGAGTTCTAGGAATTAAAAAAAAAAAACCAAAAAACCAAAAAAAACAACAAAACAACAACAACAAAAAAAACAGGCCAAAGCTCCTTATGGATGCAGGTAGATCATGTAATTATCCTTTATTGAATTCTTACCAAGTGCTAAATATTCTTATCTGTGTTATCTTATGTAACATTGCTACTAGGTAGATGCTATGATTGACCTCTAATTATGGTTAATGAATTTAGAGCCAGCATTTAAACCTGGGTACTCTTAACTACTACACCAAATGAGACTAATAAAGTGGTACAGTACTTTGAGTGCTTATGATCTTTTAGGCAGTATTCTAAGTGATTTATGTGTATTAATTTGCTTACTCTTGCCAGCCACCAAGAGGTGTAAGTACTGTTATTAATATGAAGGAGGATGTGAGGGGTGAAGATGAAATTACTTTACTCTGGTTCACATGCAGAGCCAGAAGTCAAAGCCAGTCAGGTTGTTAATGGGCATAGAGGGAAGAAATAGGTTTTGTTGTTGTGGTTTTGTTTTACTTGGTGGACAGTGATATATCAAGAGAGATTCAGAGAGGAGGTGTCCATTATGCTGAGTTGTGTATCATGGTTATGTTCTTATCCAGTACACACTGTGCTTATCTATAGAAGCTCCAAGGTACCCAGAAAACATTTTACTTTAAAGGCTTTATTTATTTATTCATGAGAGACACAGAGAGAGGCAGAGACACAGCAGAGGGAGGAGCAGGCACCCTATGGTGAGCCCCCAGGATCATGACCTGAGCCAAAGGCGGATGCTCAACCACTGAGCCACCCAGGTGTCCCCAGAAAACATTTTAAATGGAGTGAAGCTGTTTAGTATTTTTGGTTAAATTTTCCTGAATTGTCTGCTGTTTGTGGGAAGAGCTTCCCTTATTAGAGCATATTTCATTGGAGCCATTGGCAAAGTTATAGTTCCAGAGTGGTTGAAGACCACTGACAGGAGCTGGATTTGCTTTTCTGATCTTTGTATGACCCTTGTTGGGCAAGGGTTTCCGTGTACTCACTTATAAAATGGGGTTCAAAATAACTCTATCATCTCTTCTTGTGAGATGGGAGTACTTTGAGGTCCTAGGCAATAAAGTATTGGAATCTCATTACTTGTAAATTAATAGGTCTTTCATGAATCCTGTTTTGAAGACTGTTCCCAATGTGCAAGGATTGGATAGGAACAGACTTCTAGGGTCAAAACATTCTCTAAGTGTCTCTAGCCAGAAGCCCTTCGCTTATGCACTGCTTTGTGCCTCTGTATACCACTTACCAGCTTCTTGTATGACAGTTGGCTATATTTGCTTCTACCTGTCTCACTAGGTTAGGTGCTCCTCGAGCCAGGCACTACCCTACTCTGCTTTTTGAGTTAAAGACTGTACACATAGCACCTGCCAATCGAATTAATCTAATGGGCTGCATGGGATAAAACATGGGATAATGTTGAGATGAAAGGTGATGTTTTTAGTTTCTGTTGCTGTTCTTTTCCCACCCCAGAGACTAAAGGAACATGTTGCATAGACATGAAGGCTTGTCTTCATGATTCCAGGCTTGGAGGCTTGTGTGTGGGGTGGGGGTGGGGGGGTGGTGGTGGCTGTTAGAGGGATGGGGGGTGAGGAGAGGTGAGGCAGGAGTATGGGGGAGCTGGAGGAGAAATCTGTTGACAGCCAGGAGATAGGGAATGTGGAAACTCAGGTTGAATTAGGAAGGTGAGCCAGAAATAAGACAAGAGTGAGCTTTCAGTAGCTGGGAGTGAGCATGGAACTTGAACTCCATAGGAAATAGCACAGAGAAAACAACTCTTTTGATATGTTAAAAAAAAAAAAGTGCTATTTATAGGAAAGAACATACCTTTAAGGGTCCAAAGATGTGAATTATTGCCTCAATATATATATATGCCTGGCCAAGCTGCTTAAAGTATGGGCCTCCATCTCTTTACTATGGGAAAAATGATCTATCTAGTCATCTTCTTAACATGTTTTATAGGAATTACATAAGGATGCCTGTGGAAGCTTTCTTGTCTCATGTGTAAAGCACAACACACATACTGGAGTGGAGGTGGGTGACCAAGAGTCTTTCGTAGAAGAAAGAGTGTGTGCTGGATTTAGATTCCAAGGACTTGAGATCATGTGGTCTGTCCTTTTCTTTTTTATTTTTTTGCATGTGGTCTTTCCTGTGACCTCAGGTTAGCAAGTTAATCTCTCCAAACCTCAGTTTCCTTATGGGGGAAAATGAGCATGATGATGCCTATCTTATGGGTAGTGGATCTACCAGGCAAGGAACATATGTGAGTTGGGATGATCCTAGAACACCTGTTTTGGTGATTGATAAACAGCTGCTCCTGTTACTTAGCTGTGGCTCTAAGCGGACAAGTTGTTGGTTCTCTCACTGATCAAATAGTGTGTTAGGTAAGACAGATGTGATTCATGCAGAGAACCATACTATGTGTTCTGTCCTGACGTTCAGGTCTGACACTGGTTTACCTCTAAGATTTCTTTTTTGGTTGTTAAACTCATAAGCTCAAGATTGCTTCTTCAGCCTGGGTTAGTTGTCTCTCCAGTGGTTCTTTAAGTCCTGGAGAAAAAAAAAAAACTGGACTCCCAACCACTCACCTTTCCTTTGGGTGACCCCTGCTATCAGTGTCTATGTCTCTCATAAGGTTCTTCTCCCTTCATGACTGGAGCCTCCCCCTACCCCCCACCCCCATCTTTGCTCAGAAGACAAGGACTGTGGAAAGCATCGTTTTTTCCTTGCTACTTTCATTTTTTTAAAAGATTTTATTTATTCATGAAAGAGAGAGAGAGAGAGGCAGAGACATAGGCAGAGGGAGAAGCAGGCTCCATGCAGGAAACCCGATGTGGGACTCGATTCAGGGACTCCAAGATCACACCCTGAGCTGAAGGCAGGTAGATGCTCAACTGCTGAGTCACCCACGCATCCCTCTTTGCTAATTTTAAGAGAGAAAGCAATAGGGCATTGCAGAGATTACTCTGAAATTTCTAGAAGACTCAAAATTTAATGAAGTTCATTCCTCATCTTTGTTACCTCATTCCTAACTACGTGTATGGATGGTAAATACTCTGCTTTTATTCCTGAGGGTTGCGGCTCATCACCTCTTGAAACCATCATTAGCAAAGGCCTTATAACTTCCTGTAGCACAGCACTTTTTATGCCTGTGGTACCTGTCCTTTATAGCAAATATGGAGTTTTTATTTTTTAGAAAGTTCCCAGTCTGAGCAGTATAAGTCTGCTTGTCCTCAGCCATGTCCAAGAGAGTAATTGCCAAGCAAATCCCAGGTTGTAATTAGGAATTGTTGAAAGAACACCATCTCTAATTATTTGGCATCAGCCAGTTGGTATTGAAAAGGTAGATTTGAATCAACTAAAGATGAACAGCTTTAGTTCATTTATCTTTCTTGGCTTAAAAAAAATAGGAAAAGGGTCTTAAGGTAAAACACTGAGTTATTCACTTGTTTTATAAGGCTTTATTTGACCATGAAATCGGCCCTAGGGGGGCTTTTTAAAGTAGAAGTGTTTTGTTAAATCTACAAAGATAGAAGAAAAACATTATATATAAATGTGAGGTTAAGGGTATCAGGTGAATTTTATGAAGACCTTTTTTTTTTCCCAAGTATATACACCTACTTTAATATTAGTGACATTTGCATCTTTGTTTACTAATAGGAAAGATTAAGTCAGAGACTGAGTCTCAAACTCTTGGTATATTTAGTCTTATAAAATACTGTTAAAGATTTTCTAAGTTGAGGATTATAAAGAAATGATAGGTTTCAGAAAAAGTTTTAAAAGGTTGCTGACTTGTCAAATCACTAAGTGATAGACTTGAAAGTAACACTGTGTCAACTATACTTAAATTTTAAAAGAGAAAAAGATTGCTGAAAAACTGACAACCCAGTTAGTACATGTTCTATACACATAAAGTCATGTTTATGACAGCAGAGTGAAGAGGGATTAGCACGTTCATTAAAAAAAACCCATATTAAGATATTGTTTAAAACTGCTTTTTATTTTTTTAAAGATTTTATTTGAGAAAGAAAAAGCATGAGCAGGGGGAGGGACAGAAGGAGAAGCAGGCTCCCTGCTGAGCACGGACCTCCATGTGGGGCTTGATCCCATGACCCTGATATCCTGACCTGAGCCCAAGGCAGATGCTTAACTGACTGAATCACCCAGGTGCCCCTAAATCTGCATTTTATTTTATTTTATTTTATTTTAAGATTTATTTATTTATTCATTCATTCATTCATTCATAGAGACACACAGAGAGAGAGGCAGAGACACAGGCAGAGGGAGAAGCAGGCACCGTGCAGAGAGCCTGACGTGGGACTCCATCCAGGGTCTCCAGGATCATGCCCTAGGCTGCAGGCAGAGCTAAACCACTGCACCACTGGGGCTGCCCTAAATCTGCTTTTTAAACAGATTTTTGCCGGGAGTCAAGAACTAGGAGCCTTGGATGGATTCTTCATGCTGGCACTTGACCAGCTGCATGAACCTGAACAAGTCAGTACCTTATCAGAAATGAGTAGAGAGGTACATAGGATTGCCCCCACAGGGTTGTGGTGAAGGTTCATCAGATCTTTGGACATTTATTGCTGTTCTGGTTGCCCTGTATTATATAGACAGGAAGGGTGGATGATCTGACTCCCTGCTCCGTAACAGCTAGGATGAGGAGTATGTTACCTACACTAAGTGATCAGACTCCTTCCTAGGGCTTTAAACATTGAGGCAGCAATAGATGAGGGACAGTTTAGGATGTTAAGATTATAGAAAAGAGATTCCAAGGACAGGAACAGGCGGTTGTCCACTGTGGCCTTCTAGTGAGGCTATTTTAGTGACTTGATCTCTTGAGGAGTGTTCTTCACTATCTAACCTTGCTAAGATTCTGTCTCTTGTGTTTCTCATGTCTTTCTAACAAATTCCTTTTCTGATTATGTTAATTTCTGTCTTGATACATTTTTTATGGTGGCAGTTATCATTTAACTCTGCATAGTTTTTAAGTTATAAAAACCAGAAATTGGCAGAGAATTTGGCCAGTGCCCAAATACAGATAAATTCAGACCAGACCAAGTGCCGTTGTAAGTCTTCCTGCAGGATTGTCATATGATCTAGATGAGCTATTGTTGTGGGACCTTGAAAGTTCAGTGCATATATAACGTCTATATGTTATTCCTGGAAGTTCTTATGAGGGGAAAAATCTATGGGATTAATATGGTTGTGGGTACTGCTGTGATTTAGAATGTCAAAGAAGGGCATAGTGTTTAGTAATGGTTCTGGTCCTTGCTGTGGAGAATCCATATTGAGCCAGAGAATGCAGGACATTTTTCTTTGGCTAACTACGTGGTAGATAAAATGCATGGATATTTTGGGACTGCACTTATTTTTAGTGTAACTTAGATCTCTATAGGACACAAAAACAGAGTATGGCAGTGTAGTAGTAGGTAGGGCTGAGAGGACATTGCAGATAAAGACTGATAATTACTGAGCTTCTACAGAGCAGGCACTATATTTCAATCTTTTTTCTCATTTGATGTTCTTTCCTTTGTTTTATAGCTAAGGAGATCCTCCTATAGAGGAAGTCTTAGTAGCTTGCCCCGTATTGATTAGCTATCATATGGGAGATTGAACATTGACATCCAAAGCTCTTATATTGCAAAGCCCAGGCTCTATCCATGCTATTCATGGTGGGAGCAAAGGAAAACAAGGAAGTGGAAGAGAGTAAGAGCAGAGAAAGAAAGGAAGTAAACAACCATTAGGTTCCAGAGATTGAGAAATCGAGGGGACAAAGAATTCTAAAATTGCAAGATTGGAGTGGACCTCAAGCTCATCAGTCTCCAGCTGTTCACTGCCACATCAATATGGTCTCCTAGCCTCTTCCTGAACAGTGATGGGGAGCCTCTTCCTTCACCGATGGTCTGTTTTATCTGTGGACAGCTCTAGCCGTTAGGAAATTATTCGTTACAAACCCCAGGACTTCTTTGGTTTCAAATTTATGTGTCCATCAGTGATAACCTGTTAGTAATTAAAGACACTTAATTAGTACTTTGAATTGATAAAGCTAGCCAGCCTGAACCACAGCTCTAGAAATTGCTTTGGTTTGAGTCCTAGCTCCTCTGTTTACTAGCTGTGGCTGGGGACAAGTCACCCTGGTTTCCTTGTCTATAAATGGTGACTACCTCATCATGTAAAGAGGAACGAATGAAATAAAGCATTTGACACAGTCACTGGTACATAGTGAGACTTTATAAGGTTTTATAAAGTTACTGATGATTATTTTCTATAACTTTCTGAGGTAGAAATGATCATTCTCATTTTTCCAGATCATGGAACTGAAGAAGCCTCTGAGAAAACAAATGGAAGCCCTGAGGTTCAAAGGCAAATGATTCAATTTGTATTCTTTCCATCCTCCTACCTACCACTCCCCTGAGAGAGACTACTCTAGGCCAGCTGGAGTAACTGAGACAAAATACAATAGCCTGCAGACGTAACAGTCTCAGGTCGCATTCTCAGTGCTGAATTCAACACTTGCACACCTCAGATGGCTATGCCTTCCTTTTCTCTTTCTCCTAAAGAGGAATTTCCCTTTGAATCCTGTCTGTTATTTGTATTCTGTAGTCATCAGCATGTGGATTGGGGGCACTTCATGTATTTGTTATGAATTAGCTCCTATAAAAAGGCTCTTTGGGGAGTGGAACTTTGTTTTCTGGCATATGTATGTGGTAAACTTGACATGAGCTAGGATTGTGTTTTTCCACCAAGTGTCTATTAGACTCTCATCATCGGGCTGTCTTTTTAGTAAAGCTAAGATAGACTTTGTTAGTTGAATGGTAGTCTCTAGCCTGTGAACATTCTTATACAAGTCCATGTCAGACAGGCACAAATTCCATCCTTGAGGTGTTTTTCTATTATTGGTTGCTGTTACCAGATTCTGAGATCCTGGCACTAGTTTTCAAATCTTGATACTATTGCAAGTTGGTTTACCTTGAGTAAGCCTCTTGGTTTCTTTTCTTTTTCTTTTCTTTTTCTTTTCTTTTTCTTTTCTTTTTCTTTTTTTCTTTTCTTTTCTTTTTCTTTTTTTTCTTTTTTTCTTTTCTTTTTCTTTTCTTTTCTTTCTTTTCTCTTCTCTTCTCTTTTTTCTCTTTTCTTTTCTCTTTTCTTTTCTTTCTTTTTTTTTTTTAGATTTTATTTATTAGAGAGAGAGAGGCAGAGGGAGAAGCAGGCTCCATGCAGGGAGCCCGACGTGGGACTCCATCCCTGGTCTCCAGGATCAGGCCCTGGGCTGAAGGCAGCACTAAACCACTGAGCCACCCGGGCTGCCCAGCCTCTTGATTTCTAGTCTGAGACTCTACTTGGAATTTTGTTAGGTTGTTTCTTTTTTCTCTTCTTTTTTCTTTTCTTTTCTTTTCTTTTCTTTTCTTTTCTTTTCTTTTCTTTTCTTTTCTTTTCTTTTCTTTTCTTTTCTTTTCTTTTCTTTTCTTTTCTTTTCTTTTCTTTTCTTTTCTTCACAGAGAGAGAGGTAGAGACACGGGAAGAAGCAGGCTCCACGCAGGGAGCCTGACGTGGGACTCGATCCCGGGTGTCCAAGATCACGCCCTGGGCTGAAGCGGTGTTAAACCGCTGAGCCACCCAGGCTGCCCTGTTAGGTTGTTCTAAGGAGGGTTTTCTTAACTTTGAAACTAATGACACAGGTTGGATAGATTGCAATGGGGTGGTGGAAGTGGTTGTTAACTGTCGTGGTGGGGTGGATCTGTCCTGTGCATTTTAGGATCTTCAGTATCTCTCTGGCTTCTACCCTCTAGATGCCAGCAGTGCCTTCTCTTCCCTCCCCCTCCCCCCCCACCAGTGTGATAACTAAAAATGTCCTGTGGGATGTGTGGCAACAGAACTGCCCCCATTGAGAAATACTGTCCTAACGTTGGAACACTTGGGGGTGCCTGGGTGGCTCAGTTGCTTGAACCTCTGCCTTCAGCTCAGATCATGATCTCAGGGTCCTGGGTTCGAGCCCTGCTTCGGGCTCCTGGTTCAGTGGGGAGTCTGCTTCTCCCTTTACCACTGGCCCTTCCCCATGCTCATGCTCTTGTATGTGAGCATGTGCACACACTCTCTCAATGAATAAATAAAAAATATTTAAGTTTGGAACACTTGTATATGTAAAAGCCTGTTTGCAAGCTTAATGGCTGTGAGATAACTTCAAGCGAAGCACTGTGCTAAGTGCAATGGAGAAAAGAGACAAGAGCCAGAAGTAAGTTACTAGTCCTGCTTCCAAGCAACTACTATTGGGGGAGATGATACAAGAGAGAATTTGATAACTCTGCAAGGTTCAAAGGCAAGGTGGCATTTGAGGGCTACCTTAAAGGGAGCAGTAGAGAATGGAAAGAAATCCGAGAAGGAACCAGTGCTTCATTTCTAGTCTTTTGATAGGTTTCCAGTCAGAAAACAAGTTAGTGAAGTAGGTCTTAAATGCGTGTGGCAAACTGAAGGTTGTATGACCCCCTGGAAGGAGACCATTGCTGTTCAGTGGGAGCCAGTTGTTAGTGGGAACGTTAGTCTATTGTTGCCAGAACTTCCAGTTTTTGGAAAGATGCTGAAAATTCAGATTTTTTGTAAAATGTGAAATTTCCCAAATTTTAAACATTGGCTCAGTTTATTTTTATTTATTTTTTAATTTTTATTTCTTTATAATAGTCACAGAGAGAGAGAGAGGCAGAGACACAGGCAGAGGGAGAAGCAGGCTCCATGCACCAGGAGCCCGATGTGGGATCTGATCCCGGGTCTCCAGGATCGCACCCTGGGCCAAAGGCAGGCGCCAAACCGCTGCGCCACCCAGGGATCCCCCATTGGCTCAGTTTAAAACAGCAATAACCTTGTGCTGGATGAGTTAGGTTGCCACTTTGCAGTCTCTTCCCAGTAACCTTTTTAGGGGGAGGCCTTTCTCCCATCCTTTCTCTTAGAAACTATTGGAGAAAAAGTTAAACTGGTATGTTCCTTCATACTGTATGCTGTTCATTTCTACCCATGTTTTACTTTCCCCATTTGAACTTCAGCTATCAAGATAAAGTGTAGATCTCAAGTTTTGACCCAGGTTAAATAAAATAACGTTTTTGGAAAATGCGAACATCTTTCACTTAAGAATTCTCCAGGGTTTTCAACTAAAAGTGAAACCTGAAATGGTTGCCAGTAAATGCCTTTTGTAGCCTTGGAAATTCAAAGTGATTTATCGCTTGGTGTTAATAACTGGAGGCCTCTATATACAAGAAAGAAGTTAAAGGTAAAGAGGCCAAAAATAACAAATATAACCATATGGCTTTTTTCAAGAGGTGTCCATATGGCTGGCTATCTAGCTAAAAGTGACTTTTGCCAGCTTGACTGTGAATTTTCTTTTTTGTAGTTTTACATAAAAACCTTTTAGCTTTAGCCCTGTGAGGAAGGAATTCTTCCTCCCCTGAGGAAGAGGGCCAGTGGGAGAGGGAGAAGCAGCCTCCCTGCTGAACCAGGAGCCCAAAGCAGGAAGAGCTGTGGGATGGGGGGGCGAGTGTATTCGTAGGCAGCAGAGCTAGATTCATAGTCGACCACAGGATTATTGGTATTTACCTCACCAGCAAAGCTAGGTGATGACCTCTGTGTTGTTTTAAGTCTCCGGTGATAGTTAACATTTTTATGATGCATCCAAGTTCCAGCTCTGACAGTGTAGCTCGGTACGCCATCTTGTTGTCTAGGATGAAGTATGAAGTACTTTGTAAGATGCCTTGAGGAAATCAAAATAGAGGTTTTTACAACTTTTGCTTGTATAGTAAATGGCATAATCTGGTCCAATTGGTTTTACAGAGTCTTTACGGTTAGTGTAGTTATAATTAAATATTCTGTAATTAGGATGAGCAAGAGATGAAGTTGACTGGTACATAGGCTCCAGAGTTCCCATGTTCCTCTTTGGCCATAATGGAGCTTTTCCCCCCAATGTTCAGGTTCTTCAGGTCTCTTCACTGACATGTTGGTATCCATATGATTTTGGTCACAATATAGGATGTTTTGGGAAGAACACGCATATACACACATGATCCAGAAGGATAAAAATTAGGGTATCTAGATTAATTTGAGTGGTATGAATTCTTAAATTTTTTTCATTTTTCTAATGAATCCTGAACTCATTAATACAAACCATTTAACAATTATTACTTGTGCTTACCTCAATCAAACAGTATACTTCTGATAAATAATTTCTTTGTGTATTTCAGAAAATAAAATGGGGAGCTGTGGAAGTTAGGTTATAATGAAAACAGATAGGAAGTAATACAGATCCTCCCAATTTATACAAGGGGCTGAATTTAAATTACCCTAAGAGGCTCCTCAAACCAGACGTGTTTCCAGTCTGATTGGTCTGACATTTGTCCAGGACCTTTGGAATATAAGCTTATGCAATTAAAAACTAAAATGTTTCTATCCTTGCAAGTTCAAAATACCTCAAAGCATTTTTTCCCTCCTTAAATCATTTTGGCTATTAGTATTTGTGGTGATATGGCTTCCTCATATGAAAAATGCTATTATGCAACAGCTGTAGTGTGTTGCCTGAATGCATGCCAATTCTGTTCAGATTGAGCCGCAGGGACTTCTCGTTAGCTCCCTAGCTGCCCGGGAGAGAGAGTAATGTAAAATTAATGTATGAAGAAAGGCCTGTTATCTGACACTATTTGGGGATGCAGGTGGTCTGAAGTGGTGTATAGAAATTAAACTAACCCAGTAATCCATGTTTATGGAAAAGTGGCTGGGAATCATGGTTCTGACTGTATTGTTTTTAACTTAAAAAATTAAGGAGAGCATTGATTGATTTCTTTCTTTCTTTTTCTTTTTGCACCCTTCCCCTCCCTTGCTCTACTTTATGAACTTTGTGTAAAGCTTGAGATTTTGAAATCTAAGTTTTTGGAATTGAAGGTGGGCTTCATAAGATTAGAGAGGAAGTGGTGGAAAAGCTAGTTACTAAGATTCTCACAGGCTACAGATACCTGAAAAATGATTGTTGGTTCAAGTAGTTTTTTTCTTGATAAGTGGCATGTGAACTACATTGATGCTAAACCTTTTTAGATGAATTCAGACCTAACATGGATCCTTCCATCAGCAAGATCGTTCCAATGATTAATATGCCTATCCTTTCCTATTTTTTCCTAGTAATTCTGCAACCAATTTATCAGAATCTCTCCATTCTTATGGAGAGTTCATTTCAGCATTGTCTCAATGTCCAGTACATAACTCTGCTGTGTCCTTTCTCATGTGGTTCTCAAATAGCTGTTCGCTGATTTGTTTCATTTCCACACTGGGAGCCTTACTGTGTGGTACGCTATCTTACTTTTTTTGTAACTACTACATCCAGCATGGCACCTGGCACATACTAGGTGCTTAATAAGTTTGCTCATTTATGAACAAAGGCTCTGTCAATAAGGTTGTTAACACAGAAAAGAAGAAAAGACCAAATAACAAGCCATATATATATTTTTTCACTTTCATGAATATTATCTCATTTAATCCTTAAACAATCTGTGCAATAGATATTATCTCTGTTTTATAGATTATTACCCCTACATCGATCCCAGAACTGATTAGGAAAATGAGTCTGGATTTGAGTCCAAGTTTTTATCCCCTGGTTATTCTTAACTGCAATGCCACAGGAAGATATTCTCTAATACAGAAACATTTTTACCAAAACTTCTTTCTAGATACTTGTCTGTCTTTGAATTTGCTAGGGAATCTTTTTCATATTTCAAGTGCTTTTTCCTAATAAACGCTGGTAGAGTTCCACCAAAAACAAAAATACAAAAACTTGTCTAGCAGAGCTAGAATGGAAAATACAGCATTGGGGTTAACTGGAGTAAACCCAAAGACTTGGCTTATTCTGGCTTCTGTTTATTTAGCACTGGGACCTTGGGTAACTCCTTTAAGCCTCAGTTTTATTGTATGTAAATTGAGGATACTATTATGACCTATCTCATAGACATATAGGAATTGCATGAGATAATACAGGTAAAGCACTTGCTAGATGTCTGAGATGTAGTAAATGCTCAATAAGTGGTACCTGCTGTTGCTGTTAGGACACAGGTACATTTTCACTCATTCAGCAAATATTTACTGAGTGCATAGCATGTGCTAGGCACTCTTAGATCCTACTAATTCATCAGTTATGAAAAATGCCTTTCGACATGGGATTTACATTCCAGTTGCATTCCAACAGGGGAGAGCAAGACAATAGACATAATGAATATCAGGAAGAAATAAATTGCATGTAGGAGCACAGCTAGTGTTATTAAAAGAGGACCAAAGGGAGAAAAGGGTAAGGAGAACGAAGAGAATGTGTTGAGGGCCTGGGTGGCCTTTGAGATGGTCATTAAATAGAGTATTCACTATGGGGCTTTTTGAAAAAATAATACTTGAGCAGAGAGACTTGAGGTCGGTGAGAAGATAAGGGAGTGGGAAGAGCCTGGCAGATGGCTTATGCTGGGAGGTGAACAGCAAAGAGGCCAGGGTGGCCAGAGGACTAAGGGGGGTCACTAGGGCTTTAGAGGCCATTGTGAAAGTAAGGAAGAGCCATGAGGGTCAGGTCTTGGGCAGAGGAGTGGTGTGATCATCGTCACCATGCTGCTTCT
This sequence comes from Canis lupus dingo, assembly GCF_003254725.2. NCBI lineage: Eukaryota > Metazoa > Chordata > Mammalia > Carnivora > Canidae > Canis > Canis lupus. The sequence continues at coordinate 45,814,587 of NC_064247.1, read as the reverse complement.
CATCAGGAGGGGGGACCTGGACAGTATAGCTCCTTGCTCCCCTCTCGCCTATTAGCTTAACCTTTTACACTCTGAATGTATGGGTGGGGGGTGGGAAATGCATCTGACCGCCCAGGGTAGCCGCCCTGCCTACTCTATATCATTGATTGAACCTGGCAGTCCTGTGGCTGTAATGGCTGTATTCCTTGGGAAACAAAGGAAATGATTAGATCTTAAGAAGGAAGGAAAGTAGAATCCTGTGGTAGCACAGCTTGTGATCCTCTTTGAACATGACGTGATGGCTTCCAGGCTTCCTCGTACTGAACCAGGAAATCTTCAGTAGAGGATCCTGGGAGGTGTTGGTTGGTTTAGTGGTTTTTAAATGTTTGTATCTCCTTACAGTGAGGAGGATCCATTAAGGGAGAAGAGGAAGAGCTTAAGTGTGGCCATTTGTCAGCTCATGACCTATGTTTAACTTCTTTCCTCCAAGGTAACAGCGGCAGATCTACCCTCATCGCACATACAGATGGAAAAGGTTTCTGCACTGCATCTCAAGTAGGAATCAATGACCTCTAAACCTGACTTTCAGTATCCAGGATAGTCTTCCACTGTTTCATTGGTCTTCGAGTCTTCTCAGCCACATTAATTTGAAATACTTCTTTGTTTTTAAATTCAGGCATGGGAATGTGGACCTATTAGGGAATGATGGACAGGATGAAAGCAGGTTATGATGCAAAACTTTACACAGGATCACAGGAGATTGGAGTCAGAGGACCTTGGTGGCATGCCTGCCTTTGTTGAAAAAGTAGCTGTGTGACTGTGACACCTCTGATCCCAGGCCATCTGCACTCTACAGTAGGTTAAGTCACATGCACTTTTTTACCTTACAAGATAGGAAAAAACTAAGGTATACAGATATCCCTCTGTACTAGTATTGTGACCCCAAATGTGGGGAGCCACATGTCTGGTGATTTGGGAACTTGTGGGGAGCCACTTGTCTGGTGATTACTATTTGGGAACAGAAAGAGTGTGGGATGGTTCTTGTTTAACCTTTTGTAGAGAACACCAGGATGCCAAGCGTGGGTATTTATTTATTTCCACTGCCTCATTCCCCAGGAGTTGAAGCTTTTTGTCTTCCTTTCAGGTTATCTACAACCTATTGTGTTAGAAAACCCCAGAGATAAGGGCCTTGCCCCTGGACCATCAACCTGTGCCTTCAGACCCACACCCTGACAAGACTTGTCCTCTACCTACTGGTCCTACTACTATCTTTTTACTCCTCACAAGACCCTATTTCCCCCCTTCATTCTCTTATTTTATTTTTATTTTTATTTTTATTTTTTTTAAATTTTTATTTATTTATGATAGTCACAGAGAGAGAGAGAGGCAGAGACACAGGCAGAGGGAGAAGCAGGCTCCATGCACCGGGAGCCCGACGGTGGGATTCGATCCCGGGTCTCCAGGATCGCGCCCTGGGCCAAAGGCAGGCGCCAAACCGCTGCGCCACCCAGGGATCCCCCATTCTCTTAATTATTTGAGGTAATTTTGGAGATAGGCATCACTTAATTGAGTTAAAGCTTTACATTTGAGGGGTTACTCATTAGCAGGAACAATTTTTTTAATCTCATTAACCCTTTGTGACCTATTTGATAATAGACTTAATGGAAGAATTTGCTTAAAAGTCTCAAAGAGCCACTAATAGCTTTTTGTGCCTGATAAACTTTTTGCCTGCGGAAATGGAAATGTAGGAAAGTTCCACATGGGGCCAGGAGGTTGAGGCAGTGGAGCTTTCTGTTTGAGGCACAGCCAGGAATTGCTTAGAAGAGATACTCACATCAGACACTAAGGAGGATTGATTTCAGAAATGGAAACATGTGGAATGCCATAGAAAAATTATTCATCTGCTCCAGGCCTCAGTTTCCTTATTGCTAAAATGAAAGGATTGACAAACTCCGTAACAAGGCATGCATTATTATTTCTAATATTAAAACACCTAACAAACAGTTTAAGTCTGAATTAACTTGTTTTTTCCTCCTAGCAAAAAAAAAAAGAAAAAGAAAAAGAAAAAAAATTACAGTGATTTCCCATTAACGGTAAATCAAATGCTCTGAGTAACTTGAGTGAACCAGAGTTATAATACTAAGCTGGTATCATTCCAGGGCAAACCCCAAAAGTTGATATTTTAGTCTTATGGCAAGCATAATTTTGGCTTTTTCTTTTTGTATTGCAAACAGCTCTAGATCATTGCCACCTGTTGCAAATTGACCTAAGCCAATTTGGTTATGCACCACTCCTAGGGGATTTTGGGAAGGTAATTTTGATAACGGCCAAATTATTTGAGGGGAGTGAGGTTTAGCTACTGTCCCACACAACTTTGCCACCTGGTTATTACTAAAGCAAGTCTGAGACCTGATTCTGCTACACATAGACATTGATTATCAGCCAGCAGGCACAAAGTAGTTCATGCAAAATTGGCTTGTATGTTTGATGAAGTCCCAGCTGTCTTCTGTTGGTTGCTCTGATCACTGCCTTGCATGAAAACTGCACTCCTAGATGAGAGCATTCCAGTAGAGCGTTCTGTTATCCTTAATAATCAGCATCAAGCAACTGGCAGTCTTCCAATAGTGGCTGCACTTGGGGCCATTTAGGGAACAAACTTAGGATTCTTGTTCATGCAAGAGCAGGGGTATCCCTAAATATTTTGGTCAATTCTATAACTTGAATATATCTTCAGTTCCACCAGTGAAAGCCCACTTCTGACATTTATAATGCCTGTTTATAAGCCACTCATTTCACACACACACCTCTGGCATAGACTTTCCTAATTGGCGAAGGGTCTGGTGTTGGTTAAAATGGATAATATTTGCAGTGCTCCTTTTGGAGTATGTCTTCGTGATTAGAACATAAGCTGCCTACCCTTGGAGAGGGCCTTCCTGAATGTAATGCCAACTGCATTTTGAGTTGTAGTTTAACCTAATTAAGTCCCACACAATATCACATTACCTGCACTGAATTATTGCTAACCTAATTAGGCATCTTAACACTGCCTTTGTGAAGCCCTGTGGTGGAAACCGCGGTTATTAATGGCACTCTATAGGAGTTAAGACTTTGAAAAGATTTTTCAGGATTGCCTTGTTCAAAAAGTGTCGTTTAACTTCTCCATATTCAGAACCATCTGATCACTGGGTGGAAAACCATATTATCATTTATTGCATGCTTACTAGATGTCAAGTAATGTTCTGTACACCATCTCTACTTCTTATCCAACCTGCAAAGTAGAGATCTGGCTCCTTCTGTAGACAGAAAACTGAGGTGGAGCTGTCTGGTAGCCCCTTTGTTTGTTTCTCAATGCTGCATAACAAATACCACCAGCTCTGTGGCTTAAAACACCAGTTTATTACACAGCAGTTTCTTTAAGGCAGAACTCTGGGCTTGGCATGGCTGGGTTTTCACTGGACTGAAATTAAGGTATTAGCCGGGGCTAATTATTGTGTGGGTTTGGGAGTTAACTCCCTCATCACTGGTTATGGGTAGAAATAACTTCTTGTGGCTATAGGTCCAAGGTCCCTATTTTCCTTCTAGCTGCTGGCTGGGGACCTCTTTGACGTTGCTCACTACCTTGCCACGTGGCTTCCAGGTGCAGTTCACCACGTGGGTGCTGTTCTTTCTAGACCAGCTGGAGTGTCTCTCTGATTCCCGTTCTGGCACCAGCCAGAGAAACACTGCTTTCAAAGGGTTTGTGTGATCAGGTTAGGCCCACTGGCTAATCTTCCTTTTTCAAAGTTAACTGTTAACCATATGGTATAACCTCATGATGGAATAAAAGCTCAGACTCCAAGAGTATGCAGAGTCTGTATAAACAGGGGCCAGAAATTTTGGAACCATTGTAGAATTCTGGCCATCAAACCCTGCTCAGAATTTTGATCTGGAAGGAGGGTCGGAAAAGTGCTAAGGGTATTCCCAGGGTTAGTGTTCCATGAGAACACTAGTCATGAGGGGTGATGAGAAGGGGACCCAAAGGTAGTCAATTCTTTGTGCTTTACCATTTTTGCCTAGAGCTGACCCTAAAAATGACCATACAATAACAGATCTTAGAATATGGTCTAGGCAAGAACCAAACGAGTCTTAGTTGGGGAAGTGGGTTTAATTTCCTCATTACATGAGATGGGGTTGGTTTTGTTCCATAAAATTAATACTGTGGCTAGGAGGGTATCAGCCCACGAGCAGTGAATGGTAGCTTTGTATTTCTAGTGCTCTCACTATGCCTATAACACAATCTTTCACAGTAAATACCATTGAATTGAGGACTGTTGGAGAATGTGTGACTACTTATTCCTTATACAATGTGTTCTACCATAGAAATCTATACCACCTTTTATTAAAAGAAGCCACTTAAAATGATATCTTTCAGTTACATAACACCTGGCAATTTTTGAAATGTTTTTACAGAAACCATTTTTTTCCTGATTTCATTTTTGAAATAAAAGATCCAGTCAAGTGCATGAATCTGAAACATGCAACTTGATGCAATTTTTAAAATATAGTTTATCCTTGTGTAACTCACCCACCTGGGTGAGAATAAAAGACCTTTCCAACACCTCTGAAGGTTCCCTTGCACTCCTTCCCAGGTAATCCCTCTTCGCAGAGGTACTGCTATTTACAGACAGAAGGAGAAGGAGATCTCCTGACTTAGAATCTGTGCAGACTGGAGATCCTAGATTTCTGATTTCTAATTGTGTGCTCTTGCTTCCAGAAGATACTATACCCTTGGACCACACTTCTCTAGTAGACCATTTCTTAAAGCACTAGGTTCAAGAATGCCTTCTTGTCCAAGACTCCAAAGCAGCCACTGATGATGTTCTATCCCAAGTCCTTTTGTTCTTAAATCAAGAAAATCTGACACATCGAGTACATATTGAGTACTATCGTATATGTAACTTTAAAAAAGATTTTATTTAAATCTCAGTTCGTTAACATACAGACATATGTAACCTTTCAACAGAGATTTTGATGCAACTGGGGAAAGCATTGCCTCTTTCCCCCTGCAGAGCATTTTCGTTATATCTGATGGTATAAGATATGAAGAATAAAGTATTTTGTGTTCCAGACACTTCTTTATTTCAGAGGTAGTAAATGGAAAGTTTTGATGTTGCCCTTTGGCTGTCTCCTCAGAACTTGTGAAAAGCATTGATATCTGCCACAGCCATCTGTACTTCCCTTGTCCTTCTTTAGAGAAGTGATGTGTGCTTGACTATAGCCAGGAAGGACTAGTTAAAACAACAGAATTAAGGACTGAAAGCCAGTAGTGCTGTAGCATCATCATCATCATCTTCTTCTTCTTCTTCTTTTTTTTTTTTTAAGTATCTATGGATCTTATAATTTTTTTTTTGATCTTATAATTTTTTTAAAAGATTTCTTATTCATTTGAAAGAGAGCAAGCACAATCAGGGGGAGCTGTATAGGGAGAAGCAGGCTTCCCACTGAGCAGGGAGCTGGACGTGGGGCTCCATCCCAGGACCCTGAGATCATGACCTGAGCGGAAGGCAGACACCCAACCGATTAAGCCATCCAGATTCCCCTGGATTTTATTTTTTAAAACTACTTTATTGAGGGACGCCTGGGTGGCTCAGCGGTTTAGCACCCCGCCTTCCGCCCAGGTCGTGAAGTTGGAGTCTCAGGATCAAGTCCCACATTGGGCTCCCTGTGCGGAACCTGCTTCTCCCTCTGCCTATGTCTCTGCCAAATCTCTCTCTGTGTCTCTCATGAATAAATAATAAAATCTTAAACACACACACACACACACACACAAAACTACTTTATTGAGATACTCACATATCCTCTAATTCACCCATTTAAAGTGTGCAATTCAATGGCTTCTAGTATGTTCACTAATATTGGCAACCATCATCAGAGTCCATTTTGGAAATTTTTTACCCCCACAAAAAGAAACACTGTACCATTTAACTATCACCTTGCTATTCTCACACTCTCCCTCCCTCCTCCTGTCTCCCTCAGCCAACCCTAAGCAACCAGTAATCTACTTTCTCTATAGATTTCCCTGTTCTGAGCATTTCTTATGAATAGGCTCATATGTGATAATGTGTATGTGATAAATAATAATGATAAATAATGAATAAATAGTATGCGATATTTTGTGACTGGATTCTTTCACTTAGCCTAATATCTTCAAGATCTGTTCATGCTGTGGCATGTATCAGTATTTGATTCCTTCTTATGACTGAATAATAAATATGCCATTGTATAGATATACCCTATTTTTGTTTATACATTATTCAGTCGATGGGCATGTGGGTTCTTTCCACTTTATGGCCATCATGAATGATGCTGGCTGTAAGAGTTTGCATACAAGTTTTTTTGTGGATATATGTTTTAATTTCTCTTGGGTATATATGCATGAAGGAAATTGCTAGGCATTTGGTAATTCTAATCATCTGAGGAACTACCAGTTTTTCACAGTGGCTTTACCATTTGACACACCAGCCGTGTATGGTGACATACACACCTTCAGTATCCTCACTGACACTTTGTGTTATCTGACGTTTTTTGTCTAGCTATCCTAGTAGATACTAAGTGGTATCTGACTGTGGTTTTGATTTTCATGTCCTTGATAACTAACAATATTGAATATCTTTTCACCTTATTACTGACCCATGTGACCCCATCCCAGAACCCAAGCAGAAGGCAGACACTCAACCAACTGAGCCACCCAGGCTCTCCCATTGCCTATTTTAAAATAATTCTCTCGCTTGAGTTGTAAGACTCTTTTATATATTCTAGATACAAGTCCCTTATGTAAGATTTGCAAATATTTTCTCCCATTCTGTGGACTGTCTTTTCACTTTGATGGTATCCTTTGAAGCACCAAAGTTTTTAATTTTGATGAAGTCTGATCTATTTTCTTGTTCAGATTTTTAGTTTCATACCTAAGAATCTTTTGCCAAAAGAAAATTATGAAAATTTATGTATTTTTAGGAACCTATTGGTACAGGTTCCTAAAAATTATGAAGATGCATTCATTGTATTGGCAGCTTGTAAATCTGAATTTTTTTCAAAAGAAAACATTAAAAGAAATGGCGTATAGGTAAAGTTCAATAGACTCTGGCTCATTTGATAGTTTTTCCTTAATTGTGAAAATACCAGTGAGGAAAGTGGCATACTGTGTTTTATTCTGGCATGGCCTGCTTTTCAAGTGAACAAACATTGCATCTTGGCTGCAAGAAAAAGAGACAAGACTGAAAACTTTCGAATGATTTGAGTCCAGGGAGCTAGACTATGCTATGATGCCCTAAGTGCTAGCACAGTTTTAAAAAACAAAAGCGTAAAATACTATGATGTCCTGCCCCTCGCTGCTTTTCCCCTTCTCAGGAGGGCATCTGTAAAATACTACAGTTGAATTTGACTCTGATTGGATATTTAATGATATTTGTGAATCATTATTACTGTGACAGTGGTATCATGCTTTTTGTTTAAGCAAACACAACTTTCTTTTTGTTTAAACAAAAAGCATCTTTATTTTTAGAATTTCATATAAACTATTTGTGGATGACATTATAGGGTGTCTGTAACTGGCTTTAGAATTAACTTAGATTGGGAAAGGTAGGCATAGGAATGAACAAGATTTAACTGAGTCGGTAATGGTTGAAACTAGGTAACAGATCTCTGGAGATTTGTAACACTCTTTTTGTCTTTTATAGGTTTTTCCATAACAGTTTTGGATGGTTTTATTTTTAATACAACATTTGAATACAGCATTTCCTCATGGAGCTGTGTTTGCTTTCCATAGATGTGGGTCTCCTGTGTTTGGATGTCCTGCATGCACTGGGACGGAGGAGCACTTGGGAGCAGTTACTGAAACCAACTTCTTAGAGGCAAACCATGGTTTACAGAGTCTTTGTGCTAGAGCCCTAGTGGAATTCATCTCTGGCTACCAGTGCCCACTTTGCTCTGTACGCCATGGATGCTAATCTGTAACGCCCTTTGTTTCATAGTTGCATAAGTTTATTTTTCTGAAGCTTTTTAAACCCGTGATTCTATAAATCTTTGTACTTGTTAAAATGTACATTTTATATATAAACTTCCATTTATGCACATGCAGCTCTGATAACTAGAAAAAGTCAGAAGTGGTCCATAGAGAATTTGGTCACTTGAGGGTTGAACTATATCCTTATCCAATCATTGACCCTGCTGTTTGTAGAGGGGACTTTTACATGCTTTACATCTCATTCTTTCTTTCTAATGGCTAGGAACCTCCATAAATAGTGTAGGAGTCCTTATCCCAAAACAAGATTCTTGCATAGAATTGTTACAACTCTGTATTAGGATACCTAAAACTTTTCAGAACAACGTTGAATTGAATGATCTGTACAAAAAGGGGACACCATCTGGAAATTATTCTATGCTTTATTCTTGGTTTTGCTAGCATAATGAAATACGAGCATTCCAACTTCTCGTAATTGTTAAACGTTGTGATGTAAATAGTGCCAGGCTTTGAAAAGGCTTGTAAAGGTTTTGCTGGCTTTTTTGTTTTGTTTTTACATACTTTCAATGAAACTATCTGTGCTGTTTTAGTTGAAAGGAGAAAGCAGCCTTGAGCAGCTCTATTTTACTATTTTGAATACTGATAAGTAAGCATAAGAACAAATATTGAGTGCTGTGTGAATAATTCCTATGCAGGAAGATTTTCACCTTTTTCCAGAAATAGCCCATTGTAACTTTTTGTCCTGTTTGGCTCCATGTCTGCTTTTGTTTCATGGCTCAAGATCCTATATAGCATCACACGTTGGGTTTTTAACCCTTGCATGACATTCCCCAAGTTAGCAGCCTGTTTCCTAGCTCATGGAGGAGGAATAGGAATTATATACTACTTACCATCTAACTGTGTAAAAAGTACTTTTAAGTACACTCAGTTTGCTTGTCTACCTGGTTTTGAGGGTAACGACAACTAGTAGTTAACTACCACAAACCAAAGAGGAGTTCTTTAAAAAAAAAAAAAAGTTGTAGAGATGACTTTCTATATTGTAAGAACAATTGAATGGCAGCATTAGAGAGGAAATTATCCTTGGAATACTTTTAATTATGTTCTTAAATTTAAAGTTCCATGCAGGAAAAGCTCTGGAAACAGACACGTGGTGGTGGTGATTACAGCTTTATTTATTGTTTTTATCATATTCCTGGCTACTTGCTGCTCTCTATATCTTGTTTTTAATATAGCAATCCCATGGGCGAGAGAATATTCCTACTTTTCAGCTGAGAAAATTGAGCAAGAGTAGCCAAGTAACTAGACCGAGTTTGCATTGCTAGTGCAGGGAGAGTCAGAATTAGAATTTTATGGGAGGGAAGAGCCTTAACTACATCTCCACATGTTTATACCTCCTGTATCCATAATACCATCCCCAGCGGACAGTCTCAGCAGTGTCTCCCCCACTCATTTCTCTTTGGGGAAAAATTAAAATCCAATTCTGAAGTCATAACACTAGTTTGTGTTCTGCTTTATAACTCTTCTGAAAGTCTTGTAAATCTAGCCAAGCAAAGTTTAGTATTAGGTCTCCTGTCAAGAATGGCATTGAGAAATTAGCTTTCATGATGAGAGACAGAGGGAAATAAGAATATGATCCTCCAAGGGCTTAAAAATGACGGAGATCATGAAGAATCTCTCAGTGATTAATATATTGTCAAAGAATGTCATCTAAATATTTATCCAAGATTCAAGAACTAATAACCTATCTGAGCATTCTTTTCCTCCTCTTTAAGCTATCAATTAGATGCTCTGAAAAATCTTGCCCAGTTTTGACATGCTGGTCTCAATGCAGTTCGATTTCAATTCCCCATCCTGGCTGCTTCTCTGCCACACTGTATTACTGATGACCAAATACAGTAGTCTGAAGTGTTTAAGTCTTTAGAATTACTGCTGTTCTTCAGTTTCAGATAGTAGGTCAGACATTAAGGGGGCTGGCTGGCATTTCAGTATTTTCCTGAATATAAAGGTCATCCCTACCTAATTGATCTCACATGTGCAGTGTGCTTTGACTTGTGAGCTCACTCCACGGACACTCTTGGTTTTCATTAGGTAATGGCAACACTGCTTGCTTCAGCCCACCTGTGAGGTTACATGGAGAAGCCTGGATGCCTGAGGGAGGTAGAGGAAGTAGACTCTCTATGAAGATCGCTGACTATTGTTAATTTTCTGGCTCTCCCCGAAAAACTGTAGGTGAGGCTGAGGACACCTTCTACTCAATTTTCATGGAGTTACAGAAATCGTAGGAATGTAAGCAACCGATTTTTTTTTTTTTTTTTTTTGGTTTTTGTTTTTGTTCTGGGTGTGTGCTTACTTCTCAAATTATTTTTGCTTTTAAATGGACAGATGATCTAGGAACTGGAAAGAATCAAATCAGTATGAAGTACTATGAATAGGACCAAATAAAAACCTGCCCCAGCACTGCTTTATTAGTGTATGGACCGTGTGTCTCCCTGGAATTTAGGGTCAGAAGTTTAGTACTCCTCTCACTTTGGGTAAGCCATGATCCCTTAGAACCCATGTATGTTGATTGGTAAAAATGAGTATAATTGCAATGCCATCCCTCTCAGCATGAGCTGTTCTCTTCTTGCTGTTAAGACTCTCTGCATGGCGTGGGGTCCTGAGCCATACTTAAGGGGTGTGGAAGATTCTAAGTTACAGGTGGTTTCTTCCCTCAGCTGCCTGTTTTTCCATGCATCCTCTTTCAGTGGTAGAAAACTATAAGAAATGATTCATGGCTATTTATGTCCGTGGGAAGGACCAGGAAGCGCTAGAGTGACTTTTTTTTTTTTTTTTTTTCCTTAAAGCGGTTCCAGAATAAGAGAGACAAACAAAGGTAGTTAATAACATTAACAATGTTATTCCCAGAACAAAGTTCCAGCCTGCTAGGACTTGTTTTGGAATTTGAAAAGTCCTGAGTGGGCCGACTGCCCTGTAACAGGGATTCTTTTAGACTTCTGAAGTTTAGAGAGACTGGGGGTGGGAGGGAGAGCATTAGGGAAAGAGGCAATTACGTTAAAGTTTCAAAATTGATGAAGTGAAGCAATTTCTCATTCCTGTAAGAATGCAAGAAGCTCTGCAGATTTATTTATTTATCTATTTCCATGTGAGTCAGAAATCCGTTCTTCTCCTCATTGACATTTGGCGCTCTGATGCACAGACCATTTCTTCCAAACTCCTCCTTTCTCTGGCGACCTCTGGTTTGGGTTAACATCCCTGGGTGGTTGAATGTAGCAGGTTATTACTACAGTTCTTTCAGAAGATATCTAGGAAAAGGACAGCCACATGAGTCACTTAGCTAAAGGGTCACAAATGGATTAATCAGTGGAACTTTTGTATGCACTTAGTACATCGTTGGTATGTAGCAAGCAGTTTGGAGTCAGTAGATCCTGCCTGGATCTCCTTTCTTGTTGGATGGGGTTGGGGGTGGGGGTGTGGAGATCAAGATAAGGATGGTCTTTAAAATTTTTTTTTTTTTTATTTTAAAGAACATCTTTGGCAAAATTGGTTAGAAAAATAGTGTGATTCTTATTAAATGGTGTATAAAATGCGTGAGTGGGGGGAGACCGATGCATGCAGATCTTGCATGCAAGGAATGGAGTAGTCTCCCTGGATACCCTTCCATCTCTACAGAAACTGTTGTAAATCAGGGTTATCCAAAAGTTGGAAGCCTTGAGTACAAGCCATGTGCCAGCTAAACAGTACTCTTGTTGGCATTTCCTTTTTTTTTTTTTAAAGATTTTATTTATTTATTATTTATTCATAGAGACAGAGAGAGAGAGAGGCAGAGACACAGGCAGAGGGAGAAGCAGGCTCCATGCCGGGAGTCTGACGTGGGACTCGATCCAGCGTCTCTAGGATCACGCCCTGGGCTGCAGCGGCGCTAAACCGCTGAGCCACTGGGGCTGCCCTTGTTGGCATTTCTTAAGTGTGCTTTTTACTTTTTATCACTGAGACCTCATGGAGCCAATAGATTTTTTTTTTTTTTTTTTTGACTTGAGGTGAGAAAGTGGGCCTTCTTTGGGAGGTCCTGTGATCACACGGTTTGTGTAGTAGCTGTAGGAACACACTTCCACACAAGGCTGTTGTGAAACCATTTTGTGCCATGGCAATTGCCAAGTTTTTAAGGTCAGGAAGACCTGAATTTTGACCTGACATGGTCCAGTCTCATGGATTCTCTGGAGCTTGGAGATTTTCTGTTCTTCCTTTTTTAAAAATACATTTTCTCTTCTCCTTGTCATCAGGGCTTAAAGCCAATTTCCTTTCTCTGTGTTCAGAAATAAAGCAGATTTTACTATCATTTACAATATTGGAATTGAATATACAAACCTAGAAAAGACTATTTTTTTTGTTGGGAGGGGGTTGTCCATGAGTACTGACTACCACATGGACTATGACCTTACAATACTCACTCTTTACAAAAATCAGAATGGGTTTTCAAATTCCCCTTCTTAATTAGGTTCCAACAGTGAGTCGTGTTCCTCAGTTGTCATTTTGTATTGCTAATTGGCCCAGTGCTGTGGAATCTCACTATCTCTGCTCCTGCTGGTGCTGACTTAGCACATCCATTCTGTATGTTAATGTATGTTGCACGATGCAGAATGAATTCTGGAAAGGAGAAGGGGATGAGTTTCTGAAAGATTATTTCCATTTATAATGTGAGACACGCTACTTTAGCATTCTACAATAGTTAAATAGACCTGATCTCTAAAATCAAATCTCTTACATGGTCTAATTATGTAGGTAGATATTACCATCTCAATGCCCTAATGTGAGTTAAGTTTAAAGACCTCCCCCCACCCCTTTCCTGTTTCTGAAGGGAGGTCCAGCTAATTTACTGCAAATGAAATGAGTATTTTGGAGGAATAGGTTGACATTTAGCATTCTGGTTTGAAATTCCTCTGACTGTTAAATATTTAATGTGCTGCAAAGCATCCTTAAAAATTAAATATGAATGAGTTTTAGAAAACCTTGCAGTGGTATAAAAAATTGAGATTTCCCCCCATTTCAAGTGTGTCTGCCTAGGGAATCTTAATTATGTTTAATGAAGATGACATTATATATTTGATCAGCATGTGGACATCCTAAATAATGAAGGTAATATAAATAGGGTCCTTCTGAATAATGTCACAGAAGAGATTTACTTTGGATAAATTACTAGTTTTGTCTGTGGAGGTTAGTCACTCTATCCCCTTGTAATTTTTTGTTTTAAAGTTAAGAGTAAAGTCAAACGACCAGAGAAAATTCCTTTGTTGGAAAAAAAACTTTTTTCCTAGGTTTATTGCTTTGGTAATACTAGTGCTTTACTATTATAGAGTCATGAGATTTAGAGTACTTTAAAAATTTTTTGTGGGATTTCTGAAAAGAAGCATTATCATTATTACTATTAAAAATAGTTTTGTTGACGTTAGTACTTTTAATCACACCTATTTTTGCACTTAAACATTCTAAAAAATGATTGTATTCTCCTGATTTAATGACATGAGAATGAAAAAGACTCTTAGATTTATTTTACGATGCTGGCATCTCACATTAAAAAAAAAAAACTTACCTATATTTTGCCATATTTTTCTACCTTTCATTAGGTTATGTCCTATTCTAGTTGCATGCTGTCCCAAGAATCAGTTTTGAATTGGGAAAATGAGATGTGAATTCATAAGCCAATAGTGTTGGTGCTTGCTTTTGTAAAAAGAGAAGTTTCATATATATATTTCAAAAAAATGTTTTTAGTTCCATGAATTTTTCTAGAGAAACCCTTTTTCTAAAAGAAAGGGCTTACTGTCTGTTCCCTATCTGTTTGAAAAGAATGGGGGTAACTTTCAGAAAATTATATATTTTTTTGCCTTTGTAGTGCTTGTACAAAAGATTATCTCTTTTTCCTTTTTTGTTTTTGTTTTTGTTTTGACTAGGTAAAAGCACCTTAAAAATGGAATCTATCTCTGCTAGTATTAAAATTGCCCAGCTTTGGGGGCCTCTGTGTGGCTCAGTGGTTGAGCATGTATCTGCCTTTGGCTCAGGTCATGATCCCAGGGTCCTGGGATTGAGTTCCTCATCGGGCTCCCCGCAGGGAGCCTGCTTCTTCCTCTCCTATTTCTCTGCCCCTCTCTCTCTCTGTAACTCTTATGAATAAATAAATAAAATCTTTAAAAAAGTAAGGTTACCCAGCTTTCAAACTTCTTTAGCATTTTTGTTGCTTCTATCAATACCCTCACAACCAATCAACAACTAAGCTTTTAAAAGCCCCTTTAATCATTCCCATTTTTCTTTTCTAGAAAATCACCTTATTCTAGCCTCCCATGTTGCCTCACTCCATTTTGGTTTATTACAATAGCAACAACAAAAGTTATCATTTATTTAATACCTATCCTATGCTGGCTACTATGTTACTGGGATAAATGAATTATCTTATTAATACTAACAATAGACCTACGAAGTGGGATGCTGTGGGCAGAGGTGAGTCCTTGGGTTAGGTAATGTGCCCTGGGCTACCCAGCTACTAATTGGCAGAGCTGGGATTTGAATCCACAACAGCCTTTGACCCTAGTTTTCATGTTTCACTGTATGTTACGTGTTAGTTAGCTAATGATGGGTCTTTTATCACTGCCAAGTTATCCTACTAGATCAGATCAGTTTATTCCTCTGCTCTATAACATTACTTCAGAGGGTCCCTAATACTTCTAGCTCTTCATAGGCTTGCTGGCTTGCTTCTAGATCCTCCATGATTTTGCCCAAGTCAACCTCTTCATCCTTATTGTTGTTTATGATAAGAATGGGCTGGCTGGAATAAAAAGAAAAAGATGCCTTTGAGACTAACTTTGATATGATTCTATAATTAGGAGCATTTGGTGTCCCTGGAAGTAGCACAGTGCCTGGCAGTAAAAGATTCGGCTGTCCTTTGTGGTCAGGATCTGATAGCACAGAACTCTTACTTTCAAACTTAAAATTACATTCAGCATTTTGCTCTATAGTTTAGTTGGAAGAACACTGGGTGCTTCGATGCTGATTCCTGGCGCCTGGACAATTTAGTATTCCCCGGGGCCATTTGACTTCCCCATCTCACCTCCGCAATGAATCTCAACATTCTTTCTGAGAGGTTGAAGACTAGCAACTTTTAAATGATAGGTAAAAACTTAGCTTTAAGAAATGACATCTGAAAATCAGAATTATTGACAAGATTTTAAAAAGCCCTGTGTATACATCTAGAGGAAAATTTAGGGAGAGACCGAGGTTAAAAATAATGAAGCTATTGAGACACACTTTTTAGTTTTATTTAACTGGTTAAGGCAGAGTGGTATAGGGTTTTTTCTCCATCATTGTTAATGGGTCAACTCTTTCATTGAGGAGTTAAGTGGAAAGAATGAGCTCAGATGTCTGTCAATATTACATCCCCCCCCTTTTTTAGGAAGGAAGTATGAAATAAATACTTTCCCCCTAAGCCTCATTCTGTAGCAGGAATTTGTTTAAAAAAAAGGTCTGAGGAGATCTTATTGGCAGTTAATTGTATATCACCTTCAACTATTCCTGTAATGTAGAGCAAGTCTGTTCATTGCATGGAATGTTTCTCCACTGGCTTCATTCCTTAAATTTGGAATTAATGCATTACAGACAAAATGAAAAGCCCTGTTATTTAAGGCCTACCCCAAACCTCTTTGAAAGCAAATACTCCAGAAGTCTAGAAGTCAGACCGCTATGGGGAATCTAGTGCACTGTGGTCTGATGCGGTTCTACCGATGTTGAGCAAAAGTTTCACCTGCTTCCATTGTCTTACTGCTTATGGAATCTTCCATTTTTAATTGGGGTTCCAGAGATGGGAAAGGGAGGAAATCTAGGTAAACCTCTAATCTGTCATGAGCTGAGTCCCAGGACTTGTGATACCTAGCAAATTCCTCTATCTTCCACTGTCCCTTTGCTCCCTTAGTAACTAGGGTGAATATGAGTGTATATACAGGGTATAAAAAGGCACGTAGGGATGAGTGCACATGCAGGCACAAGAGACGGACAGAAGGAACTTAGAGCACTTGCAGAGAAGGCTACTCTGAACTTGTTTGGGGGAGGTAAACAAGGTCAACATGCACGTAAGCTCTGTCAGAAGTCACGTCTATTTAGAGTGAGTTTCTGCTTGTTAATTGGCTTATTACCCACCGATGTCTCTTTGTTGCTCAAAAATGTTTGCCACACCAAACATTTGGCTGAGTGTGTTTATACATGGACTGGTTTGGTTAGTGATCCTGCTCTCTGTGGCCAGAAGATCTTTCCTGTCATGGTTCTGGTTAATACCAGACTCTTAACACTGTTACCCTAAATACCGCTTCTGGGGGTGTATTAGGAGGTAGCGTTATACCACATAGTCCCCAAGGATGTGCCTACTCTGTGCTGGGCATTCAAAGATGAGTAGGAATCCGTTGTCTTCTAGAAACTGATAAGGTAGCAGAGGTGGGAGGTAGATACATAAACAAATTGCAATGCATTCTGCAAGTGTTAGAGCAGCACAATACCCCCACTGCATAGAGATCAGTTTTTCCAAGGAGCCTTAATGATGAACCTACTAGGGAAACTGGAGGCAAGTATGTTCTAGGCAAGGGAAGCACCTTCTTTTTTTTTTTTTTTTTTTAATTTTTATTTATTTATGATAGAGAGAGAGAGGCAGAGACACAGGCAGAGGGAGAAGCAGGCTCCATGCACCGGGAGCCCGATGTGGGATTCGATCCCGGGTCTCCAGGATCGCGCCCTGGGCCAAAGGCAGGCGCCAAACCGCTGCGCCACCCAGGGATCCCCAGGAAGCACCTTCTTTGAGTGAGTCTCGCTGTTGAGAATTCCCAGTAGGGTGTTTCTCTCATGGTATGTGTTCCATTAGTACCACTCTGATGAATTCAACGAGTGGTTTTAGGTGCTGGGGACACTGGGAACAAAACAAAAATCCTGCTCATATGCCATACAAACCGATATGGGGAGACTAACAGCAAAGCATACAATAAAATGTAGGACATGTCAGGTGTGACCAGGGCAGGCTCCTGGGGTTGCTATTTTCTACAAAATAGTATCTGAGTGGAACCCTGAAACAGGAGGAGCAAGCCCATACACTGGCAACATGTTTTAGAAAAACGGAACCAGAAGAGCAAAGGCCCTGTGGCTGGAAAGTGCCCAGCCAGCTTGAGTAGCATCTTGGAGGCCAGTGTGTCTGGAGGCGGTTGAGGTCTGGAAGAAGGCAAGAGAGAAGTCAAAGAGCATGCATGACATAGTTAGAGACTATGGAACTGTGCAAGGAGGTGGGCTGTTAGTCACAATTGCTTGGGAAGTGGCTGGAGAGTTTAGACCTACAAGTGATAAGAACCTTGGCCTTGAAGTCAGATGCATCTGAGTTCAGATCTCACCCTGAAACTTACTAGCTCTGATGCCTCATCTGTCAAGTGAGGCTGTTTACTCTTACTTTGAAAGGCTGTGTCAGGAGGAGGAGGAGGAGGAGGAGGAGGTGGAGGAAGAGGAGGAGGAGGAGGAGGAAGGCAGTAGCTGCAGAAGATAACAGGAAGAGGATTTGTTTCTATTATCGGTGCCTTGTAGAGAGGTAAGGTGTGAATGAGAGGGGAGTATGGCAGGGAAAAGGCAGTTACTGGAGTATGTGGAGTTGGAGTTCTGAACAGAGCTCCAAAAGGAGGCCCTGCAGATACTGCATCGTGGTTGCTGCCGCTGAGAAAGAATGCCAGCACTCAGCCAGGCTTCAGCCATGCACACTAACTTGTAGACCTTTGAGACAGAGCTGTCCAGCCTGCCTCCACTTTTGAAGTTGTGTGTTAATAAATAAAGAAATGATTCAGGACGAACGTGTTCTATTTTAAATAGTTTTATTTAGCAAATTAACTCTTAAGCACCAAAATGCAGTCTGTGTTATTTATAAGCCAATTTCGGTATGTATTTCCTTAAAGCATTACTTTTGAGAATACTGTCTATGCATGATGTGTTTTATTCAAAGTTCTATGATCGCTATTCCCCCTCCCCCCTTTCTGTCTTTTTATCTCTGTGACTGTTGTACAAAGTCTCATTAGTAAATCAAAAGTACAGTGTTGGGGCTATTGATGAATGTGAATCCCAGGTCAAAACCAAGCAAACCCGCCCACCCTCTTGCTATGTCCCTGCCCTGCATATGAGGCTCTGATAATTCCTGTTGAATGCTGGAACTGAGGCTCCATTTGACTTTGTGTGGGATTTGGGTCTAATGTCCCTTCCCCCTGCTGGCCACTCCCTGCAATTTCTGCTTACACCTCCCTCTTCTCCCTGGCTCTAAGAGCTTTTAGAATAGGACTGTCTTAATGCTAGGTCTTCTAGAGTCTAGCTTGGAGTCAACTCAAAGTCGGAGTTCACTAGCAGAAAACAAAGTTGGGCCACAATGGGAAGGTGAGCATTTCCAGAACATTCAGCTGGAGAAGGCTAATGCTAGGACAAAGAAAGCTCACTCACCACTCCAGAAGTCTGGGAGCGGCCCAAGACTTCTTGGTCCCGGATTCGAATTCTAGCCTCTAGGGAAGCCCAGAGTTGTAGGAAGAGCAGCCCCATCCTGTGGTGGGTTGGATGTGTGACTTGGGAGAAAGCTGCTTGGTCCTGGCAAGTCTTAATTTCCTCGTTGATAAGATGAGGGTACTAACACATAGCTTTCAGGGAGGTAGGGAGACAGAGGCATGACAAATCAAAGTGCTTTCCTACTTTTCTTCTTCCATCTCTAATCCTGAGCATGATGACTGCAAGTGGAGAGCATCTGTTAGTGTATGAAGATTTGGAAAAGACCACCCCTTTATCCCCTGCCTTGAAGTGGCCAGTGGCCAGCAATAGTGGGTATTTCCCTCTCCCTCCCTGTTTTTTTTTCTTTTGCAGAAATTTCTTTTAGCCAGATCATATTTTAAAGTACACTCCACAGAAATTTGGAATTATACAGTAATTTAGTATAGAGAGATCATACTGACATTTCAGAGAGGCTCAGTTTGTAGTACTGTGATTTGAAAGGTTCCCTAGTGTAGAACTTTCCAAACAGTGATGAGTAGGCCATCTCTGAGAACTGCCTCAGTGATTCTCACACTTACTGGTGTCCTCAGGCCTGTGGACTCATTAGCTATAGAGGTGGAGCCAAGGAATCTGCATTCCATAACGAGCAAACCAGGATTTGTGTTGTGCGCTTCAAGTTGGGTAACTACCACCTTAGTGATGGAAGTTCAATTTATGTAACTGTATTGAGCACCTACTGTGTGCTGTCCTTTTTCTCACATAGATGGTAAATAAGTCCTCACAGCTATGACAGTAAGGCAGATATTATTGAGATATAGTTTGCATTCCATAAAGTCACGCATTTAAAGTGTATAATTAAATGGTTTTCAGTGTATTTCCAGAGTCGTGCAATCAACAGCATTATCTAATTTTAGGACGTTTTTATCATCCCAAAAAGAAATCTTGTAACTATTAGCATTCCCTGCCCGAGGTTAGATAGCATAATACTCTCTTTTTTTTTTTTTTTTTTTTTTTTTAGAGCTGGGGAAATTGAGGCTCTAGACATTTTAAGAAACCTGCCTCCAACCTCACAATACATAGTAGAGCTGACGGCCAGAGTCTGACATCCTTTGCATCCTTGCAAAGAACCCATGGTCTTTCCACTATACCACGTTCCCTTCCAGGAACTCAAGCCAAATTAAATATTTGCTTGGGGAGAATAATTTGATGTTCTGGTTTTGTCCTAGTTCAGTAGTTTTAGATAACATATTTTTCCTTCCCGTTCCAACTGGCATTTTGGGGTAAATAAATAGGGTTTAGTATTTAGTTACGTATGCAGTACAGCCAGACTTTTAAAATTACATGAGAAATCAGCATGTTAAAAATGTAACAGGGAGGCTGAAAGCTAGAGAAGCCAGTATTAGGTCACCAACGAGGGACAGGACCAATCTATCACGTTCCTTCTTTGAGACTGTCTCCTCTTCTGTCAAATAAGTGAGTTGTACCAAATCTTTTATTCATTAAGCCTTTACTGGACATCTATTGGCAATTATGCTGGATATTCAAGGAAGATGATAACAATTTTCCTACCTGCTATACTTAGTTGGGCAAAAATGATATGCCAGACACTCTCATTTAATTCTAACAGCAAACTTAGTAGATGCTGATTATCACTCTGTCCTGTCTCTGCAGGGTTGGAGGTATGTTGCTTAAATTTCCATGAGGAAAAAAGATTCAAGAGGTTTAAATAACTTGTACTGGTCACACAGCTGAGATAGTTGAGGTCTGGAGGAGTCCAAAGCCCAACCTTAGCTCCCCGGTTCATCTCCAGGAGAGTAGTGTCCCCACTCTCTGACACCCACCCCCCCTCGCCAACTACAAGTGTGTTTATAAGCAAACTTGCCTACAATGTGAAAGTAAGTATTCAGTGATGGCAATAAAGGGGGTTGAATTGTTTTGCCTCCTAGGCAGGGCTTGGATGAGCCCATGGATTCTGTTGAAGGGAGAGCCAGTTAGTGCATTTGCCCCTCTCTGGCAGCCTCTCTTTGCTTAGTATGTGTGGGTTGGATTTTTAGGACTACTTAGCTCTCCCAGTGCTTGCATTGCCCTGTTGGACGGAAGGAACCCTGTCTGTAGAGCAGTACTACAGTACGAGATTGGGAGATGCCAGCACCTGTGCAGCTTTTTCCAACTTCAGTGTGATCCTTTGGCCTCCTTGGAATATGTGTACAAGGCCTTGGGTTTGAGTGAACTAGAGATTTGGGGTCAGTTCCCACGAGATGGTACTGTCAATCAAGAGGAAAAGTCATTTGCCGAAGGGGACACCACTTGCATGTGGATTTCTAAATCAACTGGAGGAAACCAGCAGGTTGAGACTGGGAGCCAACCTTGTAAAAACCCTGAGAGCTAATGTGGAAGCCATTTCCTGGAAATATAGTGTTTTTAAATCCATCATGTTACCTCAGAGAAGGCTTATGAAAAGCCGATGTGGAAGAGTTTCTGGCATTGGAATAAGGACATGGGTAATCTCAAATGGCTATTCCTGGGCATAGTTCTTTTTGGAGGATTTTTAAAAGTTACTATCGAGCTCTTATTGTATGCAAGGAATAAGTGCTGTACATGTATCGGACCTCACAAAAACCCTACAAGGTAGCTGTTTTGATCAGCTCCACTTTATAACTTAGAATATGGGGGCAAATTAACCTCTCCAAGGCCCCCCAGTTGGTAATAGGATTTTTTTTAGCTCCCCTTTCACATTCCTAATTTTTTTACCCCCAAAATTTGAAGAACATTTCTAACCAGCATTTATTTATTCATTAAAATTGTATTGTGAATCCGAGCCCAGAGAGTCATCATTCATCAAAATGTTAGTTAATAATTATTGAGAATCCTGGCATGTGGTGCAGGAGCCATCACAGGCTAGGATTGTTACCATGGTATTCGATATGCGTGACAGGCACCCTGGCTGGGAGAGCCTGAAGAATGATATAGGCAGGAGGACCTGGGAGACATTTATGTAATCATATTAGCATCCCATTTATTCTGAAAAAGCTAACTGCTTTGATTCATGTCTTAAAACATCCACATTTAAACTCACAACTCTCAAGATTGGTTTTCTCTCTTTAAATTTTCATCTTAAAATCCTTTGACTCCTTGGCCACTCCTCCTGTAGCAAGTTTCAGAGATAGGTTTGTAATTTTTTTTTAAATAATTAAAGTCAGATTTAATCAGCAAATGTAATTTTCTTGAAACACCTATCCATATGGCAGAAATACCTAACATTAGTGGCTCCTCAAATTGGTATTTCAATAAAATTCTAGTATAAGAGTAGAATGGAAATTTTAGGATCACTGAATTTTCTGTCATCTGTTTTTCATTCTCTAGGTGAGGGGCACTAGGCCTGGGGAGGCTTGATGACCCCACTAGGCCATACAATTAGTTTATACAGAGCTGCAGTTTGCCATCATTATTCAGGTTTTCTGATACTTTGATGTATAGTTCCTGTGCTTAAATGATTGTACTAAAAACGCATCTTTTTAAGTAAAAGACTGTACCAGAATTACATGTATGAAAATTCTCTCTACTTGGATGTGGTACAAATGAACATTTTATGTGAAAAACAGGCACAACAGCCCCTACAGTAGCATATTTTGAAATGTCGAGAAACCAGTCTTCATCTCTGAATGCAGCGCTGTGACTGTGCTTTAAACCCCAACAGTTGTTTTTCATTAAGTTATTTTTAATTTTTTTTTGCACAAGTATTTTTCGGTCTCATTCCATAATATTGCTCTGTGTAACTGCTATTGGGATTTGCACAGTTGAATAAAACAGTCCCTAGGAGGATTTCCTAACTCTACGGAGGAGATAAGACACATGGGAAACTTCAGTTCAGGGTCCTTTGAGTGTCATGCTAGATGATCCAGTTCATTTGGCTCTTAGAACTGTCACAGACCCTTGGGATGGGAACTGGTTTCTAAATGGCCTACATTTTTTTTTTTTCTTTGTGAGAAGTCAGTAAAGTGGGTGCCTGGTTCTGAGCATGTGGAATATAAACATTCTTAAATCACCGATTTCATCATGTCACTTTCCAGCTAAAAATCCTTTTAACAGCTCTTTATTTCTTGGCAAATATACATTTATTCATTTACTCATTCAAAAAATATTAAGTGCCTACCATACATATAAAATCCAACTTCTCTTAACTGGCTTGAAAAATCTCCACAGTCTAGCTCTATCATTTCTGTTCCATTCAGTTCAGCCTCGTTTGCAAAAGTTTCCCTGATGAAATTATCTTTGTATCCTACTTACCGATTTCAGAGGCCCTCTTTAGAATATGAGCTTTTCCAGGAAAGAGGCAAGGTCTTTATCTTAGAACACCCCCTTTTCCAAGTATATGGGGCCTGTGCATAGTAAGCCCTCCAGGAGATTTTTCTTAAGCCCAAAGTCCACTTGCACAGGGGTTTTGTCTCTTATGCTCATTTTTCTATCTCCAGCATATAGAGCAATGCCTGGCCCAAATACTTAGTACTATGTGCCATACCCTATCTGTGAACACTCAAATGCTCTCAACTCAATGTCTCAAGCTCCAGTCCCATCTCTTTGGAGTTTCTTTCCCCTCACCCCCCCATCCCAGCATCTTGGGCCTGTGCCAAACATACTAAATTCAAACCAAGTCTGTGCTGCATTGTTGACTACTCTTTTATTGTTTTTAACTTCTCTCCTTCCAACTAGATCATGATCTCCTTGAATATGGGGCCATATTTTACATGGTTTTTGACTCATTCAGAAAGGACATGATTGATTGCCTGAGTTATTAATGAAACGTCGTTGCTTAGGCCTGGAAGGTTAAGCATTGTAGGGTTTCTAGTTCCCTTTGTCTTTAATGGATAGATTCCTAAAGACCTGAGCACTTTGAATGGGTTTGTGCACACACAGAACACTTGAATATTGAGGGCTTATACCCTTAAACTGTCGTCTGCTCCCAGAATAAACGCACAGCCATTGAATAACCCCCACCTTTTTCTTTCAAGGTGAAACAAAAAAGCCTTAATGGAGATCAAGGGGGTGGGGAGTGAAGGAATTAAAAGTTAGGAGAGTGGAAGTAGGGGAGTGGAAATTTGGCACCATCTGCAAAGCGTTTGGGCAACTCAGCTTTCCATTTCTGAGAGGTTGCCATGTGCATTGTCATGAATATTACTTTTAATCAAGTTACATTGGCTAAAGGCTGAATCTTTCCAACATGTGGAACTGATTTACTTGCCTTTTTCCCCTCTTACTCTCTTTGAAAGCCAAAACAACAACAAGAACAACAACAACAACAAAAATCCAGTAACCCTTCAGAAGTTTTATTGCATTTAGGGGAAGCATTTCCGTCTTGTTTTGCCTGTCTTTGTTCTCTGGGCTCATATTTACTCACCCGCTCTTCTGGTTTTGAATGCTGCAACAGGAAACCAAGTGATCAAGAAGAGGAATTTTGCTTGCTGAGATTATTGCTTTAGATTTTCCCTGCTAAATCAGACTACAGACTTTTCCTTTTTCTCTGTAATTTCTTTTGAGAGACAGAGTGGACCAAAACAGGCAGCTCTTAAAAAAAAAAAACAAAAAAAAAAAACAGGCAGCTCTTTGTAAAGATGACACTTGCCACTGACTTGTGACTCTCCCACATGCTTTTTTACTGTTCAGAGCTCATGTTGGTTTGAAGGGTGTTAAGTTAAATGACATCAGACTAAGGAATTCATAATTTGACTTCTTTTACAAACTTGAAGTATGCAGGTCATTGTGTGTGTCTGTATGTGTGTATGTGTGCCTACTTAGAGCCCAATGAAGACAGGGAAGGAAAAAACAGGGATGGGGAAGCTTTGTTAATAAACTGAGAGAAGGGGGAATATTTTTTATCTTCAAGAGAAAGGACACCTTCCTCCTTTTTTGTTAGCTGGTTGAGTCACCAAGCAAAATACTGATCTGAATGATTTAATGCCTAGATTAATGGATATGCAAATATTTATTTATACCCACTAGCTACCATGCACCTGTGCTAAGAAACTGGCATGGACCAATTATCAAAAATTTACCACAAAGTTAGAGCCTAGAAGCCAAAAAGGGTAGAAGAGAATAAAATAAACATGAATAGTAGTTGGTCTTTACTGTGTAGTCAGACAAAAGATTTTTCCCCTTCTTCCTTTACGAATTTTCAAATTCTCTACAGTGAATGTATTTTAAAAATTGTTTCATAGAGTCTTTGCTTCAGAAGTCCAGAGAAGGAAAAGATTATCATTAGTGGAAAACTATTAAGAATGAGCTGAGGGGGACGCCTGGGTGGCTCAGTGGTTGAGTGTCTACCTTTGGCTCAGGTCGTGATCCTGGGGTCCTGGGATTGAGTCCCACATCGGGCTCCCCATGGGGAACCTGCTTCTCCTTCTGCCTGTGTCTCTGCCTGTCTCTGTGTCTTTCATGAATAAGTAAAATCTTGAGTCCCAGCTCATTTTTTTTTTTAAGTTTTGTACAAGTATTTTTGCTCTCTCCACACCTCCAGTTGTCATAGAATTAGTTTTCACTCACAAAATACTCTTAATATACTAACAATAGGGGTGCCTGAGTGGCTCATTCGGTTAAGTGTCTGCCCTTGGCTTAGGTCATGATCCTGGAGTCCCAGGATCGATCTCTCTCTCTTTCTCTCAAATAAAATCTTAAAAACATAGACTAACAATAAGAGAGTAATAATAGAGAATAACAAGACTGTTTGAGTAACTATCTTAGTGGATGAAGCACATTCATAATGTTTTTGGAACAGTCTATATAAATTCCTCTTCATTGTTTATGAAGTTGAGTTAATATATGTGAAGTACCTGGTGCCAGACAGATAGTAAGCGCTTTATAAACAATAGCTATTATGATTTTTTTAATATATACAACCTTAAAATGAGTCTTTTGGGTCAGGACATGTGTACCTTGGAAACCACTTGCCATAAGGTCATCTGTTGTGTACTGATGAGTTTTGTTTGAAATTCCCAAAGTAGGCCTCTTCCTCTGCCATGATTTTCAGTTTCTTAGCATTGCCTTTTGTCATGAAATGGGAATAGCCGTGTTTCTTCCAAGTCTGTATGGTATTTAAAATCTAATTTTTATAGCGAGCATCAAGCATAAGTCCTTGCATTTATCTTTCCCTCTGAAAGCTCTCAAGGTGGTGATCTAGTCTTCTGTAGAGTTATAACTGAGCATACGCCCCTTCTCCTGAGTGTGGTAACTGAAAAGTGTTTGTCATTATCCATTATCAAGGAAGTAGATGTTCCATTTTAAGATGGGAGTGGAATGGGGAAGAAAGAAAGTATATCCTAGATTCACTATTCACAGGGAAGCCCTGTTGCTATTTTGGGTACTTTCTAGATTTTGTATAAGTTTTCTCTATTAAAATGGTATTTGCTTAGAGGATGATACATAAACTTTAGGGTAAGGCAAATTTTCTATCTAGGCTTGGCCACTTAAACTGATGTGATAAGTAACTTGTCTGTAAATGAATACATACTAACTATTATGAAGGCTTGGTGTGAGTTTTAAATAATATGCTGTAAAGCACCTGAATCCATTCTGGACCTTTGATAGTATACATGGTAACATTATGTGTAATGTACCCCCCCCCCCCACACACACATATGTAATTAGAACAATACTCGTATATATAGATGTTACTTTAAAAGTATTAATAACAGGAATCATTGTAAACCTATTTGTACTCAGCACACAATATATTTTTTGGATGAAAAGTAATCAGTGCTTTGTTGCTGGATATTTAGGTTATTTTTTATTTTGCTTTTTAGTGGAAACCTTCTCAATACTCTTGGTAAACTATTTTCTTGAGCCCACCTGTATCCAGAGATTTGAGAAAATGACCAAGATTTGTAGCAACAGATTTGTGACCTTAGAATGCAGAACAATGAGCCTCCACAGAGAAGGCCATTTTTCTGCACCTTCCATATGTTTAACAGTGTGAGGCTAAATAGGGTGGTGAAGATCAGACGAAGTCTAATATGGGCAGGAGGGATCCCTTAAAAGCCTAGTAAAAGATTATGTGTGAGGTATGCTTAGGGGAAAATAAAGTCATGCATATGTTTTCTTTTCTAAAACACTTAAGTTGCCACTAATGCCCTGCCCAGAGATTGTTGGAGGTTGTTGTAACGACAGCACTTTCCTCTTCTCACGGCTAATGTTGGTCAACTTTTTGAGATAACGGTGATGATCTATATTTTCCTCCCTTTTGGCCACAATTCCTAGAATCCTAGGAAGAGATCCAGAGCTGAATGAAGCTATTAGTGAGCTGTCAGCCAAATTGGCTTGCAACAGAGACCTGTAAACATCAAGAGAGTAAGCCTTTGAATAAAAATTCAGGCCTGTATTTTCTTAGCAAAGAACAGGGAGGGAGACCAACAGAATTGCACTAGGCTTGTAGAGGTATTTATTTCTTCACTGTGCTGTTGTGCTATACCATTCATTTAAATATCTAGTTAAGATTTGGCAGAGCTGCTGGAGGCGTGAAGGTGGAACCAACTGTCTGTACTGCGACCATCTTATTAAACACTCATGTAATTGTTCCTGTTCCAGCAAAGTGGGATTCTCTTGCCATCTGTTAAGTAGGCTCAATTAAATACATTTGGGAGAGAAGGCGATGGCAGGTAGGGAGGAATGAGTGGAGTAGGGACAGAGAAGGACTAAGGTGCAGCCCTTAAGAGGTGGGAAGAGATAGGCTACACGCCATGTATGCACATGTGTATATGTGCAGTGCGCACACAGTGGGATGTTATTTTTCCTTCTCTTGCAGTAGAGGTGGGGGGGATTGTATTCAATTGTTGCATGATTCTTTAATTTTTATCTTCATGAGTTGAACCTCCTCTTTGGGGGAGGAAGAGGAGGAAGGCAGTGATTAGGAAAATAAAAGAACAATATGCAAAGAAGAGATTGAATTAAATTGTGTTGGAAGCATC
Organism: Canis lupus dingo; assembly: GCF_003254725.2. Classification (NCBI taxonomy): domain Eukaryota; kingdom Metazoa; phylum Chordata; class Mammalia; order Carnivora; family Canidae; genus Canis; species Canis lupus. Next base: position 45,787,128 of record NC_064247.1, on the reverse strand, counting down.
CAGGCTGGATGGAACTCAGATAAAGACACTTTTTTCCCCCCTCCTCTGAAAATTCAAGTTAGTACAGTGCCACTAGGCTGGGAAGCTCAAGAACTGAGTAATGTTACACACTTAGAATATGAGGGAGCAATTAATATGTAGCCTCAGGGAAGGCTTGGGAGATCTTATCTGTGAATTGCTAGGTGACTCTCTAGTTGGTATAGTCCCAGTTTCATCTGGATTACAGATTAGGTGTAGCTTTTTTAAAATTTATAATAATCCAGTTAATTCTTTTCCCTTTTTATACATAAATAATTTTGAAAAGTATGGGAAGCATTTGACTAGGGTATATTTTAAAGAGCCTGCCTAGAATGTATGTTTAAAAGTAAATTTGTTGGGATCCCTGGGTGGCTCAGCGGTTTTAGTGCCTGTCTTGGGCGCAGGGCGTGATCCTGGAGACCCGGGATTGAGTCCCACATCAGGCCCTGTATGGAGCCTGCTTCTCCCTTTGCCTGTGTCTGCCTCTCTCTCTCTCTCTTTCTCTCTGTGTGTGTGTCTGTCTCTCATGAATAAATAAAATCTTTAAAAAAATAAAAGTAAACTTGTTGAAGTTTAACATATACACAGAAAAGTACACAGTTCAGAGGTGTCTGATGAATGCTCATAAATGTAAACATCCTTCTAACTGGCACCCAGATCAAGCAATAGAAGGTTGCACTGTCCTAGAAGCTGCCTCATGCCCTGTTCTGTTCCTTCTCTCATGAAGGGTAACCACTCTCCTGACTTCTGACAAGATAGATTAGTTTTGCCTGGTTTTGAAAATGCTATAAGTGGAATTATACACTATGCATTTTAGTGTTTGCTTTCACTCAATATGGTTTGTGAGTATCATCATGTTGATGCATGATGTTTGTTTGTTCCTGTCCCTGAATCTTTCATAGTGTGACTTCACCACAATTTGTTGTATTGCTGATAGGTATTTGGGTATTTTCCAGGTTGGGGCTCTTGTGAATAGTGCTGCAGTGAAGATTCTTATGCTTCTCTTTTAATAAATATATGGACACATTTCTGCTCAGTGTATACCAAAGATGGGAAATGCTGGGTAATTTGATATGCATATAGCTAAGTTTAGAAGATACTGCTAGTTGTCTAAACTGTATGTATCAATGAGAGAAAGGTCATTTTTGTCCAGGGTATTCTGTTCTCTGAGCATAAAAATAAGATACTTTGTTTTCTTTGATTGTGGAAGTAAATCTAATTGATAAAGAGAATCCAGTGAAATATGTTTACTTAAAAGAACTTTTAAACACTCCACCCATTTTAATGATCTTTTCATTCAAAAAAACACATTTTTACTTACAGTATTTGAGAATGAGAAAGACTAGTAGGCAGGGTTGGGCAGTATTTTTGCCTTTACTTCCAGGGATTCATACACCGTGGAGAGTTCCTTCAGACTCCCTTCAGGTTGTGCTCAAATATTAAGAGTTCAAATTTCTGGAATTCCTTTTGTTCTCCAGGGAATTGGGATTGTGGAAACTGACAGCTTGGAAACAGAGGGTAGAATGCCCGCCCCACATAGCCATACCCTAACCCTGTCACTGTGAGCAAATCATCCAAGAGGATTGGGCACTCTGACCTTTTGGGATTGCTCCTGTTTTAGGACAGCTTTTTCATTTTCATTTTTCAAGTCCCTCTAACAACCAAGAAACTCTTTACACTGAGGTCTGCTGGGTATATCATTTGGAATGCCTTGCTCTCAAATTAATTTCTCCCACTCCGACCCCCGCCTTCCAGCCCACCCCAAAAACCCTGTTCCTTTCACAGCTTCACATAGCAGGAGAAAGTAATAAAAAATAAGACCTTTGTCTGAGACTCTTAATCACTCCAGACATTGCTTATATACATAGTGAATCAGATACATATATTGTTATGCCAGCATATTACATCTTGCTTAAAATGGTAGAAAAAATCCCCAATATGCCTTTTTTCCTTCCCTATATGTAGGTGTTAGGGTTCTTAGGTTATCCTGAACAAACAGATGATGTGAATAAATATAATAGCTTTGCTAAAATCAGTGCTTGTTTTTACTCAAGACCTGGGTTCAGACTTCACATGATATTTTTTTTTTTTTTTTTTTTTTTTTAAACCTGTGACACATTTTCTAATGCTTGAGCTGTAGCTTGCAATCTGTAAAATCGGTTTCAGGCATTTGCCCTGCCTGCCCCATAGAGTTGCTGTGGGAATCGAATGTGATCATTTATGTGAAATTGTAAACTATAAAAGTACTAAGCCTAAGCCTTTGAGAGCTGGATTTAGCAGGCTCTGCATTTTAAGCTGGACAGTTACTGTCCATTGACCTAGAGTGTAGTGGAAACTCTCTGTACCTGGAGGTCTTGTGTGCATACGTGAGCCTGAACTTTTAACCTTGCTCCAGATATGACTGGCTGACCTGTTGAGTCGTGAGTTACTAATCTAGATTCTACTGACCTCTAACAGCCCTCCCCTGCGTGGGGAAGGAGAGGAGCAAAAATCATTTGCTTTGGTGATAGCCCTAAAATATGACCCTCACAGGTGATTTCACTTTGCAGAGTGGCTAGAGGGTTGTATAAAGTAGGGTAGTCTACAAAGTCTTGATATGAACTACTGTTCATATCCAGAGCTTCTTTCTAAATTTTCTTTTATCTACCCCATCATTAAAAGCAGACAATAGAAAAATGCTTATAGGCCATAAAAGGATCTGCATGGAAGTATTAGCAATCATTACTAATAATTGTTAAAAATAAATGAATAAAACAAGGACTGAAACACAGCCTTGTGAACAACACACATTCCTTATTACTAGTGAGGAATTCCCTTTTATTTTAACAACAACACCAACAAAAGATGTGATATTCATAAGTTTGGCCCTTGGTGGGTGTTAACTTGAATAAGGTGGATCTGGTGTGCTTCCCAGGGCTGTTCCATGCATTGTTCCATAAGGCATCTTCCAGGATAGGCCAGACAATGTATCAACTGGAAGATCCTTGTCAGAAATAAGAAACTGATCACATTCCTCAAGGTCTGGAGACCCTACGTAAATGACATTAATTTTTAGTTTGTATTCTCATGGTACTGAGCAGGTTTTGAAAATCAAATTGAATAAAAATATGGAATATGGTCTGGGAAGTAGAGGGCAGTGACCTGGTCCAGCTTCAAAAAAAAAAAAAAAAAAGTTATAATCTACTAAACTAAGGTGTTCACCAGAAAACTGGGACCTTAAAGCTGTAGGTCTACAGGTCCCTAATCTCTTTATATCAAAATGTCTTGGGACTCTGAATCCTGATGCCCCTTAATGATAAAATACTGCTGGTGAGATCTCGAACAGATCCCAGTAATCAGACTCATTAATATATCTGCATCAGAATTACAGAACATTCACATTAAGTGGTTTAATAAAGGTTATAAGTACACATCAGTTGGAGTTGGGATTTACTGCCAAATAAATTCAGATCATGTCCTATTTTGCTAACAAATGTGTTATGTGAAACTTTTGATTTTTTTAGAGCTTTTGAATTTTGGAAAGACACTTAAAGGACTGTTGATCTGCACTATGTTTGGGTGTTAGCTCCTAACAGAGGTGGGTGCTGTTGTTGTTAGCTCCTAATAGAGACGGGTTTTGTTGTTGTTATTTTACGTGTATAAGGCAGACATGTGGCATATTCTTATGAGATAATGCAGTAAGGGACACCAGATTGGGAGTCACTGCCTGGGTTCCAATTCCAGCCTTGCAAAGTGACCCTGGGTAAGATCGTTAATTTCCCAAGGTAGTAGTTTTTCATCTTTGGAGCAATAGTGATTTCCTTATAATAATGGAATAGGATAATGATGGAATAGGATATGCACACAAAGGTGCAATATGTGCATGGCATTAGATACCCAACAAATCTGCTTGTTTTTTCTTCTGTATAATGGAGATAATAGTGCCTGTCACGGAGGTGTTTTAGGAAACATTTTAAAATAATTAAATAGATGTAACCTGCTGAGAATAATGTCTGCCTGTAGTAAGCATTTATTACATAGTAGCCAGTATCATTATCGTTAGCACTATTACTAAAAATCTGTATCTTTCTTATCAGTCTTTTTTTTTTTTTTTATTTTCTTATTTGAGAGAGAGCACACACATGTGCTCAACCTCAGGGGAGAGGCACAGGGAGGGGGGGAGAGAAATTTAAGCAGGCTCTGCGCCGAGCACCAAGTGGGATACTGGACTGGAGATCACTACCTGAGCTGAAACCAAGAGTCGACCATTAACCTAGTGTACCACCCAGGCGCCCCTCAGCAGAGTCACTTTTAGGAAAGAAAGGGAAAATAAACATCTGTTGAATGAATGAGTAGTGTATTGTAAAATTATGATAATTCATACTTAGAATTTTCCAGACTGTAATTAAATTCCATTCTGTCACAAACCTGCCCCCCCGTCCCCTCTCAACCCCCCCCTTCCCCAGCACCTTATCTTTCCTCATTTGCACAGCACTTGGTAAACTTGGCACTTGCCTTCCTCACCACAACCATGCAGGTGTGTTGGACTGTCCTGGAAGCTGTCCCAGATGCCGACAAGCCCTTGGCAGTAGGATAGAAAGGGAAAAGGGAAGTTTTGGCTGACATCTCCAGGTCTGACTCCTTACTCATCTGGAGAATTCCAGTGGTATCTTTAAAGTTTTAGGATAAATGATGGGGTCCGTGCTCTTTTCTTGTGTCTCTAACAGATATGTATCTTGGATTCTAATTTCTTTAGTTTGTTATATATTAATCTCTTGGGAGTGCTTGGTAATGGGAGGGGTTTGGTAAAGTCATAAGTCTGCAGGGATGTTTTAAACGCAGGCAATATATGGAGGGGGTGGGTACTAGCTAGGCAGAGAGCAGTGGAAGAATGTGTGTGCTTGTGTGTCACAGTTTGGACTAATGTCTTGGCACGGCTGTCCCATTTCCTGACATGTAAGAACTGGATCTTAAGGCCGCACATATTTGGCAAGCCCTATTATGTTACCCTCTCGAGGGAGTGCTTGGGTAATGAAGGTGATAGATAATATTTGGTAGGTACTGGTGGGACCAGGGACATGAGACAATATGGAAAGAATCCTTTTTAAAGACCTTTATTACATTAGATTCTAGTGTCTGTAAACAATTACAGCATTCAGGGAGTGCAGGATTTAAATGAGAAACACAACTTTGTCAGATTATACCACTTGGATAAAATGGCATGGGCTCCGGAAATCTATAATTAAATGTATTTCTGAAAATGAAAAATATAGTGGGACATCTGGTTTATTTCACTACAGAAGTGCCTGGGTATTGCTTATATAAGTGTGATTGACGTTGGCTGATATGTGGATTTCTCTGTGTAAAATAACAGTATTCTAATTAAATTTTTTCTGCCTGATTCTATTTGTGTTGTAAACAAATTAGTCACGTGCACACACACTCATTAGAAAATGATGGTCTTTAGAAAATCTAATGTTTGTTCATTTTCTTTTTGTTCCAGCGAATATTCAACTCCTTTGTTTACACTGAGAAAATCTCAAATGGAGAAAGTGAAGTACAGCAGGTAAGAGATTATTCAGTCCTCAGCCTTTTGTCTTGCTTTTGGATATGGCTTCATTGCTCGTTGTGAGATTTTCCCCGGTTCTGTGTATGATTTCATGTAGGTCTTAACCTCACACTTGAAGTTCTTATAGACAGTTGATAGAATGGTTCCATGGATGGTTTTTCACTATTTGTTATACTTTGGAAATAATTATTTAATTCCTTTTTGTTTTTGAAAACTCCTAAACAGATCCAAATTTTAAAAAGATTAGAAATTATTCCATCCAATATCAGAAGAAGTGTCCAGGCTTTGGAGTTAGACTAACCCAGGTCAAATTCTCCCTTATTTCGTGACCCCCCAGTAAACAAGTTAGCCTTTCTTTTCTTTTCTTTTTTTTTTTTTTTTTAAGATTTTATTTATTTATTCATGAGAGACCCAGAGAGAGGTAGAGGGAGAAGCAGGCTCCCTGCAGGGAGCCCATGCAGGACTCAATCCCAGGACCCTGGGATCACGTCCTGAGCCAAAGGCAGATGCTCAACCACTGAACCACCCAGGTGCCCTGCAAGTTGGCCTTTTTGACCTTCAGTTTCTAAGTTTTCAATAAGGTGAATACAATATCTACTTTATGAAGTGAGAATTGTTAATTGAGAACAAATAAGATCCTTTATGTGGAAGATTCTGGCATAGAAGCAGCTCAGTGGATATTGGCTTCTTTTATTTTTTGATTTTTCTTTCCTCCCCTTGTATCCTTCCTTTGCTTCTTTCCTTTCCTCTTTCAATGCTGTGTGGGATCAGGAAGTTCTGAGGCCAGATTCTATTTACTTTATTTACAGCTGCCTTCAAATGGACTGCTTCCTAAATTAAAACAGTGTTGGTGAACTTGGTCATAAATAATTGATCTGTGCTTGAAAAGAAGGGGTGGTAAAGAGGAATCTGGGTTTTAATTTCAACTAATCCACCAACTTCATTACACCATGTGACTATCAACTGGTAATTTGAAGCGAGGCTGGAAACTTAAGTAAAAAACAGAACCAAGCTAAAAACCAGAGTGTAGCAGAGTGCTTCCCCAGAATAAAAAGATAACTATAGTAAAACACATAATAATTCAAAATCTGAGATGCTGCCTTTATTTTATTCATGAAAAACAGCTTGACTTGATCCAAGCTTCAGAAGTGCTGTACAAGAGGAAAAACCTTTGCAACTGTCATTAGTGAAGTTATTTATGGGATAGTTATTTATTTATAAGAAATTACTGTGGTTTAATCTTGAAGTTGAGCATTTCCTCTGTATAGATCTTAAAATGTTTTATTGGTTTCTGCAGGTTAAATTTAAAGGATGTAAGCACTTATGTATGTATTCTTTTTTTCTTAGCTTTAGATATTTTTAAAAACTAATGACCCTAAATTACAGTGAATATGATGTGGTTTACTGTATCGAGTCTTATCGTAATGATTCCTGTCTTATTTATATTCCAGCAAACTGAGAAGTGCCTTTAGGGTCATGAAATTTAAGAGGCGCTTTTTCTTTTAATGTAGGGAAGATTTCTACACAAAGCATGTTTGGGGAAACTTTTTGGGAGACCAGAGGCCACTTGATAACCTTTTAAAGAAACTGATCCAGGGATATCGGTTTTGTTGCTTTTCTTGAAGTAACAGAGACAAGTTCTTCTTCAACTGTATTCAAATGTGAAACTTGTTTTGTTTTCCCAGACCGATGTCATTGCTTCATTTATCAAGCTGTGCACAAAGCTTGGAAGCCTTTCATAATTTTTTTAAATTAAAAAAATTTTTTTAATCATCATGCAAATGAGCACTTACGGAACCCTGGTGCTTTATTACATTGATTTTTCCACCCCCCCCCCCTCCAAATTACCTTGAAGGAAAGATACCCTTATTACAGATGAGCAAACTAAAGCTCCAAGAGATAAAATAAGTTACCTGTAGTCTCATGGCTGTTAAGTTAGCTAGTTTCAAGTTTGACACAAAGTTTTATATATGAATATTTTTTTGAGTTCATTTTTAAAGTTTGTATTTTCAATTCAAAACAATAGCTTCTGCTAAGCTTTTTTTTTTTTTTTAATCTGAGTAATTCAAATGGAAAATTATCACATGGTTCTGTGTTTCCCCTCTCTGATTATCAAAAAGTTCTCTTTTATGTTGACCCAGAATGTACTTTTAACCTTTCTCCAGTCTTTCTAGTCTGCCCTCTGGAAGAACCCAGAACAAATAGATCTTATGCCTCTTTTGCATCCAGTATGTGGAGATAATTATCATGTCATTATTATTATAAGAACAATCTCAACTGCTTATAAGATTTGTTTGATAAGCCAAAACAGGCTAGTTATCCAAAGTAGGTTATTGACCTCTGTACTCTATTTTAGCTCAGTCTTTAGTGGACCACTTCATGTTTTGGTGTATTTTGTAGGATCTGGAATCATGACTTGAGTTTTCTATCCATCATTCCTCCATTGGGGTAATGAAAACTAGAACCTCATGGGTTCTTACTCTCCCACCTTACTAATCAGATCTCATTGAGAGTTGGATCTGACTTGTGCATATTATATAAGTTGGCAGTAAATCTAATGTGTTGTTAATATCTTCTGGTTAGGGGAGCAAAGTAATTAAACTAATAAAAAACATTTTGTGATTCTTGACTCTTACCACAAAATTCTCTATGGCATAGACTTTGCTTTTTCTAATTATTTCTTTTAAATTAACCTTCAGAGTGTGGGTCTAAATGCCTAACAATGTGTTTTAAATCTTTAATTAGTTCAGTATCTGTGTAGTTTTGCTGCCAAAAGTCTATGGCAACAGCCTAAGGAAAATAAAAATCCCATGCGTGCATTCTTACGAGGAGCATTTCCCATAGACTCCATTTTTTAAAACTTTGAAAAATGAAATTGTGTGAGCACATAAAGCTGTTATATGAAATTGAACTTGAATCAAGAAAAATAAATTTTTCATCAAGTGCCCCAAAGAGAGCAAATCATCATCCATAAGGCACAAAGCAATGAAGAAGAAAAGAAACAAAGGGAGAAAGAAGCTCTTGGAGCCCTTAATTGGATCATCAAAGAAATCAGAGGCTCCTTGGACAGGTTTCAAGAGTTTGGTCTAACTTTTTCACAAATGTTCTACTAATTATTTAGATTAATCACTTATTCAATGAAATAGCAAACATATTTTCCTCATGCAGTATTTCATAAACTATTGATGGCAGTAGCTGATTTTAGAAGACTTCAGAATTCTTTTGGAACAGGCATTCGTGGTAAGAGCAACACTTACGTGTGTGATGTACCTGACCTTGGACCGAGGGCTTTCCTTGAGCAGTACTCCTCCTTTCTTAAATGGTGTCTACTTCTCTCTCTCCTGGATCCTATTCTTCAGCATGTAAACATGCTATTCTCCTGTCTTAACCACAAACAAACCCTTGACCCCACTTTGCTCTCCATGTTCTGCCACACTTTTTCTTTCCTTTTGAAGCCCAAACCATCACAAGGTGTCTATATTCCCTGGATCCAGTTGTCCCATTCTCTAAAACTTTGTCCAGCCCTACAAGTTCCACAAAACTGCTCTCTTCAAGGTCACCAGTGATGTCCAATTTGCTAAATCCAGGGTCCTTGTTCTATCTGATTAACATCAGTGTTAAGAAGTTGGTCAGTTCCATTGTGTTGATAAACTTACAAGGCTTGGGTCTGCAGGATCCCACACTTGCCTCCTTGGTGTTTCTTAGTACATTCCTGCTTTAGGGCTTTGCACTGGTGTTGCGCAGACCTAGGACTCCAAGGGCCTTCACCTGCTTTGTCTTTCCTCAGAAGTCATTTGCTGAAAGAGGAGACTGCCGTATTTTAAGATGCAGCCCACCTTGCCTGCCAAACTCCTGATTTTCCTTTACCTTGTTCTACTTTTTCTTTTTCCCTTATTTCTTATCACTTTGTGGTTTTAAGGTATTGGCTTTATAAAACCAGTTTGGAAACATTCTCTTGTCCTTTACTTTTGAAAAGAGTATATCGGTGGTATTCCTTTCTATTTTGGTAAAATACACCCAGAATGCCATCTGCACCTGGAGCACTCTGTGTGGGCATCAGTTTCTTTAATAGCTACAGGTCTTTGGGTTTTGTGGGTAGGGTTTAGGGGGGAGGTTTCATTTTTTTCTTCTCAGATTTTCTGTTTCGTATCAATTTTTGTAAGTGGATTTTTTTTTTCAAGAAATTTGTCCTTTTCATCTAAATTGTCAAATTTGTTGGCATAAAAGTGTTTAATATTTTATTCTTTTAATATCTGTAGGCTAAAAGAAAAACATAGAACATAAAACAGTAAAACAAAATGCTAGCTTTTTTGGGGAAAAAATCCGTTAAATGGATAAATCAGAGTGACAGAGAATGAGAGAGAATGAATGGCAAAGTAAATTGGTGATGATCGAGTTTTTAAAACTTGAACTTGGCCTCATTAATTTACTCCACTTTCTATTTCAAGATTTAAGTTCTTTATAATTTCTTTCCTTATGTTTTAGGTTAATTTTGGTCTTTCAATTCTTAAATTGGAATTTTAGGTCTTTTTTTTTTTTTTTTTTTTAAACACCTTTTGGTTTTTCAAACAGAGTCATTTAACACTGTAAACTGTCATTTAAGCACTGCTTTTGTTACAGCTCAAAGTTTATCACTGTTTTATTATGGTTCAATTTTTAAAATATTTTCTAATTTCTTTTTTGACCCATGGATTACTTTATAGTGTGTTGTCCAATTTCCAAAACAGTTGGGATTTTCTTAGCTATTGTTACTAATTTCTAATTTAATTTCACTGTGGTCAAAGAACATATTCTATATGATTTCAGTCCTTGTTAGTTTATTGAAATTTTGAGTTTTATGGCTCAGCACATGATGTATTTTGGTGAGTATACCATGTAAACTTGAAAAGATTGTGTATTTGGCAGTTGCTGACTCTTCGGTTCTTTATATACCCATTAGGTTTAGCAGGTTGATAATTTAGATATTTATTTTGGGCCTGATTTTTATATGTCTGATCCTATCATTGCTAAGAGGATTGTTAATATTTATATTGGTGGAATTAGTATTTTTTCATTTAATTCTGCCCATTTTTGCCTTCTATAGTTTGAGGCTTCATTATTGGGCATGTATACGTTTAAAATTGGTCTTTCTGATGAGTTTTTGACATTGTAAAATGTTGTTCTTTATCTCTGATTACATTGGTCTTTCCTTGAACTTTAAGTTCATGTTAATATAGTCACTCCAGCCTTTCTATGCTTACTATTTGCACTGTCTTTTCATAAGCATTTACCTTTGGTCTCCATTGGTAACAGTGTATCTTTTGTAAACAGAATATAGTTGAGGCTTTTTTTTTTTTTTTTTTAATTTGGCAATTTAGGTTTTTGGGAGTATTTACTTTGATTTTTGGATTTGGGTCAACTATTTTTTCATTTTCCCCTCTTTTAGTTCTTCCCCCACCTCCTTTTGAATTTTTGAAGTTTTTTGGAATTTCATATTAATCTCTTTTAGCTTTTTAAAGCTATATTTCTCTTATTTTTAGGTTTATGCTATATAAATTATATACAGCCTTAACTTATTACAGTGTATTTGGAATTAATATTCTAACACTTCATATGAAATCTAGAACCCTCATAACCTTATAGGTCCATTTTTCCACTGCTACCCTTCATGCTAGAGTTTTATCTGTTGTAAACTGCACAAGAGAATGTTACAGATGTTGCTTTAAACTGTCCTAGGAACTTAACAAATTAAAAGAAAAATAAATGTTGGGTACTTGACCATTTCCAATGAGCTTCCATTTTTTCCAAAGATAATCAACTGATAGTCTAAGAACTTCTTTTATTTTATTTATTTATTTATTTATTTATTTATTTATTTATTTATTTATTTATGGTGAAAAAATTTAGATTTATAGCCGGTTGGACTCCGTTTAGATGATCCCAATTTTGTTGGCAACATCCAAAGCATCATAGTCAGGAGCCAGTTGAACATATGCTTTCTTCTCTCCATCAGGCCTGATCAAGGTGTTGACCTTAGCCACATCAGTGTCATAGAGCTGCTTCACAGCCTGTTTGATCTGGTGCTTATTGGCCTTGACATCCACAATGAACACAAGTGTGTTGTTTTCTGTTTTCTTCATGGCTGACTCAGTAGTCAGGGGGAACTTGATGATGGCCTAGTGATCAAGCTTGTTTCTCCTGGGGGTGCTCTTTGAAGGATATTTGGGCTCCCTTCGGAGACGCAGGGTCTTGGGTCGTCGGAATGTAGGTGATATACGGATCTTCTTTTTTTTGTGACTGTGCATGCCTTTCAGCACCGCTTTCTTAGCTTTCAAAGCCTTGGCTTTGGCTTTGGCTTTGGGAGGGGCAGGGGCTTCCTTCACCTTTGGCACCATCTTCGTGAAAGGGGAAGGGCTAAGAACTTCTCTTAATATTTAGTTGTAGTGAAGATTTTCTGGTGACAAAGTCTCTTATTATTGTACTGCTCAGAAAATGTCTGTTTGCCTTTACTCTTAAAGGATATTTTTGCTTGAGATGGAATTCTAGACTGATTGCTTTTTAAAAATCTTTTAACGCATAAATGATGTTGTATTGTGTGCTGGACTCCACTTCTGATGAGAAGTCTGTGAAAGTTGTCCCTGGATGTAATATCATCACCCCCCAAAACACACACACACACACACACACACACACACACACACACGCACACCCTGGCTGCTTTGACATTTTTTCCCCCTCTCTCTTTGGTTTTCAGCAATTTGACTATAACTGTCTAGACCTAACAGTCTTGGTATTTATTTATCCTCTCTGGTGTTTGTTGAGCTTTCTAAATCTATAAATGTATAGTCTTCATCAAATTGAGGAAATTTTGATCATTACTTCCTCGGATATTTTTTCTGCATCATTCTCCTTTCTCCTGCTGGGACTTTAATCACATATATGCTAGATCTTTTGATATTTTACATGTTTCTGAGTTAATGCCTCCTCCTCCTCTTTAAATTATTTTCCTCTCTGACTTTCAGATGAGATAATTTTTGTTGATCTGTCTTTAACTTTACTCCTATTGCCTCAGCCTGGTGTTGAACTCCACAGATTTTTTTTTTTTTTAAGCTTCAGTATCATATTTTTAAACTTCAGGATTTCCACTTGTTTCTTTCTAATGGGGTATTTTTCTAAGATTTTTTTCATTCATTGCAAGCATGTTTTCCTTTGTATCCTTGAGCATAGTTATGATAGCTGCTTTAGAATCCTGCCTACTGCTTCTAACATCTGCAAATATTTGAACTTGATTTTTGTTTCTTTATTCTTGAAAATTGGTCACACTTTGGTTTTTCTTCTGTCAAAAAATTTGGACTGTACTCTGGAGACTATGAAAAATTTTGGATTCTATTATATTCCTGTGAGAAGAGTTGATTTTTTTTTTTTTTGTTTGTTTGTTTGTTTTAGCAGGCAATTGGGCTGATTGGATGCAAACTGCTAGTCTATTTCTTGTGTTTCAAAACACTCTAGTATTTAAAATGTATTTTGGTAGAAGTCCGTCGTTTTTCTTAATTATTTTTATCAATTGTTATTTGATACTGACAGTTCTACCTGCAAGATTTAGAATTTGATGTTTTATTTCACCAAATACAATTCACTGGAGTGCAGCAAAGGAGAAGCATATTGGTCTTAAAAGAAATTGATACTTAGCAGATGCTAATACTCCAAATTATTCTTGTACCTAAGTATAAATTCAAGTCTCTAGTCATGAGGAATTTGGACCAAGTCAAAACAATGGATTAGAATCTATCTAAAAAGCAATATCTAGATCATGAACAAAATTATATCCCTTTATTCATAGAAGAAGGAATATACTCTGAAGCAGAACAAACACAAAATAGTTCTTTCTTCAAAGATACTATGAATAGACATAGTCTGTCTTTAGAGAGAGGATACTTTATGTGCCAAAATGTAAATAATCAGTTGTATGTAGTGGGATGTTTCAGAATTTTAGAGTTGGAAGGGACCTCTGAGACCATGGGTACGGGCCAGAAAGGTTAGGAAGCTTCCTTCCAGTCTTTGGGGCAGCCTTCTTGTGTAGGGATTGCTTGGAATGGAGAACTAAAGAGCCTCATCTTTTGATACAGAAAACAGAGTTCCACATAGGTTCTGTCATTTACTATCAATTTGATTTTTGGCATGACACTTAACCTTTCAGTGTCTGCATCCATTTTATTTATAAAATAGAGGTAATAGTCTATCTTGCAAGATTGCTTAAAAAGTTACCTGGCTGGCACAGACTAGATATTTCAGTATTTTGTATTCTGCTTTCAGAGGTATTCAGTATTTTGTATTCTGCTTTCAAAATGCCGGTAGAGGGATCCCTGGGTGGCGCAGCGGTTTGACGCCTGCCTTTGGCCCAGGGCGCGATCCTGGAGACCTGGGATCGAATCCCACGTCGGGCTCCCGGTGCATGGAGCCTGCTTCTCCCTCTGCCTGTGTCTCTGCCTCTCTCTCTCTCTCTGTGTGACTATCATAAATTAAAAAAAAAAAAAAATGCCGGTAGAGTGTGCATATAAGAGTGAAGGAGTGAGAAGATTGCTATTCTTAATGTGTTAATATTCTTAGGTAACGCCTGCAAGAAAAGATCTATGAATTTTAGAGAATTTCTGGGACAGAATGATCACAGAAAGACCCTTGAAGGGGGACTAGTGGGAGCTTTAACTAGAAGCCATGCTAGTCGAGAAGTAGGAGACTGGACATGGGATTTATATTGGCTTTGCATTTGTATTACTTGTGTATTTCTATTACTGGAAACTCTTCACTGTAGGAAAACCTGGTTACATTATTGAACTGTGCACTGAACCACAGAAGAAAGGGACAATGGTAAACAAGAGGAGGTGTGGAAGTCAAGAGGAGGTCTGAACACTTGAGAATCAGGTGTTCTGATTCTGGCTCCCTGTGCCTGGTACTAAAGTAGGCATTTAGCAAATATTTGTTTTAAAAAAGTTTCTAGAGATACCCTTGCACCTTGGTATTCATATTTCCAGAATCTGGGTTTATTTTGGATTGCCCAGCCAAGTATAACCTAGTGTGGTAGTAGCCTGAAGGCTCACATTTTGTTGATAATTACCTAGTTAAGTATGTTCAAGGCTCAGACTTGTCCAGAGTTAGAGGAATCCTGGAGGTGGTGTAGATGGATTCCATTCTTTCTTTGCCTCTAACCTTTCCCCCACCTGTCCCTGGGGGATTTATTTAGGCTGAGCCCTGGTTTAATTCACCCACTTACTGAAATCTGCACTTGGCTCTGTGTTTATTGTAAGTGTTCATGAAATTTTAGTTGAATAAGTGAACAAAAGGCACTAAATTTGTAGGAAGGTAAAAGGAAGATTGAAAGCTAGTGAAGCCACCCAGATGAGGAATTTATAATGATCAACCAAGGCTCAGAGCAAACAGATGATTATTCTCGAAAACCAGAGCCCTGGCAAATTGAGCAGGTTGTTTAGGTTTCCTTGATTGGAAATTAATCTAGGTCTCTTTCAGCTCTTATTGTTCATAGTCTGACTTTCCAAGAGAAATTCCTTTTTATCTTAGAAACCCTCTTCCTGGCCCAACGTATTCCTTGTTCCATAAGATGAGATGGTGGTCTCTCACTTTGGAAAAATAGTATAAGAGAGGGTGTGATAGTTTTAATATTTATGTGACTCTTTATTTTTTAGTATATCCATGTATATTTTCTCATTTTATCCTCTTAATGACATCATAAAAAGTGCAGCTATCAGTATCCCATTTTCCATACGGGAAAACTGTATCAGAGAGGTCATTATAAGTGTTAAAGTGACAAAGACAGAATTTTTCTACTTTTGTGTTTTCTTTGTATCATATTGGTTATGATAATATTTGTCATCATTTATTGAATATGTATTATTAAGTACTGTCATTAAATCTTCTGTAGCCACATAGTTCTCCCCCCACCCTTTAAATTCTTCTGTCTTACCTCAGTGTTTCTCCTCAGTGAGGCCCTTCTTGGCCACTTGTTTCTAAATTTTATTAATTGCACCCCTCTTTACTTTTTATCCTCATTTCAGTTTTATTTATCTCCTTATAATTTATCACCTAGGATGTGTATATGCATTTATTTTTTATATGCATTTTTGTATGCATTTATATATTATTATTTCCTAGTAGAACAAAAACTCTTTGAGGGCAGAGCTATTCAATTCCTCGATGCGCTCTCAGTATCCGGAAAAAATATCTACATGTAGTATATGGTAGGTACTCAGTAAACATTTGCTATAGGAATTCATAATCTTCAAAACCAGCTCTATAAAGCTTACGGACGAAGAAAATTATGCACAGGTAAATATCTTGTCCAGGGTCATCTTAAGTGGTTAGAGAAATTGATTATGAATTCAAGTGAATTTAGATTTGGTGTTCTACTACATATCTTCAAAATTTCATCTCCTAAGGTATGAGGGAAGGTACTGCAGAAGCTGTTGTAAAATGTAAGGATGAAATTCTATCTTTCTTTTCTTTCCACTTCTTCCTCTAACAATTCACCTTATCTGCTTGATATATTAGAGTTTAGTATGAAGTTTTTTTTTTTTTAAAGATTTTACTTATTTATTCATAGAGACAGAGAGCGAGAGAGACAGACAGACAGACACAGGCAGAGGGAGAGGTGGGCTCCATGCAGGGAGCCCGACGTGGGACTCGATCCCAGGTCTCCAGGATCACACCCGAGGCTGCAGGCGGTGCTAAACCCTGGGCTGCAGGTGGTGCTAAACCGCTGCGCCACTGGGGCTGCCCAGTATGAAGTTTTTTTAAAGTAGTGTGTCACTTTAAAAAAGATCTACCATTGATTACACTATATCCTTCTGCTTTTCAAAAATAATCCTGCAAGGTTGAGTTTGAGTTTAAAAGAAATGCACAAATATTATGATTAGGAGATACTCCTTAAACTTTGTTGGAAATGGTAAGAAAATATTAAATAAATGTTCTTAAAGCAGAGAGAAAATTTAAGGTATTTGTAGGTCCTCTAAAAATAAACTCCTAAGTGGAAGGACCATGTCAGAATAATGTTGTAGTGCTTTATGGATATTGGGAATGAATGGATAAACTAGAGTATGATCTCTTGGAGGGGAGATTCTGAGCATACTGTGGTAAGTGGTAGATAGTTGATGAATTCAGCAAACATTTGTTGAGGACTTACTATATACTTGACATTGTAGGAAGAGAAACAAAGAGCTTATCCCAAGGACATAGTTAAGTCACACGAGACATGTGTTCATATATTTGGTATATCTTGCTAATCTCTTGCAGGTGATGCCCCAAAGGACAGAAGTACCCTCTTTGGGAAATATTTCCTGATTGTATTTGAGACTGAACAGTGGTCTGAATAGATTATCAATTCCATCTAATGTGGCAGTACTTTCAGCTCAAACTAGAAATTTTTTCTAGAGTTCTAATAAATGGGGGGTGGGTGCAAGAACTGGATTGTACCTAAACGGTGTTTATTCTGGAGAAAGATTATTTATTTGACACAACAGTTTGTGTTCTTTTAACAAATGCTGCTTAATGTGAATTATCTCCTTGAATTTTTACCACAACCCTGTGATACAAATACAATTCCTCTTACCATTTTAGATTTGAGAAAATTGAGACTCTGCTAAGCAATTTCCCAAAATCATTCTTGAATTAGGTGATATGGCCAAGATTTTAATCAGTGTGGTCTGATGTTGCTTTTTATACTTTTTCCACTGCCAGTTTTCTGTAGGTCTTCAATTTTTAAAAAGGAAGGTGGTTTATTCTCTCCTGAGAGTATTACTCATCAACCAAAGCAAGAAAGGAATATGTCTAAACATTTTAAGTACTATGATGAATATTAGCTGCTAAATGAGGAAAAGATTGAGTTTAAATGCTCAGTTGACATGGGTAAAACAATGACTGGGGTGCCTTCTGGACTGTTAGTGACAAGCCTTTTAACTCTAATAAATCACAAGGATGTAATATGAGGAAGAGCATTATATTACTAAGGGATCATCCTGCAGGAACATAAACAAGATATAAAAGTTAAATGAAATCTTTCACTCTTTTTTCCCCCCCCACAGTTCATCATTATTCCGTTAGAACATAACCCTAAGACACTTGCTAATAATGTATGTCACTATGGAATTTCTGTTGGGTTTTGGCTTGTTTTGTTGTTGGCGTTGTTTTGTAAATGAGTACCTCTTATATAAGAACTTTTAGCTAATGGAGTAATTGAAAAACTGCAGCTGTTGAGTTAGTACTTAGGATTAAAGTCTAATAGAGTGAGCTTCCTTTCTGTTACACGCAAGTAGAACTTGGTTGACTCTGGCATTCCCAGTGTGGAACTGTGGTTGGTAAAGCTTTTCATAGTATGGCTTCCCTGGAGAGTGTAGCAAACCCTTTGCTACTCTCAGGACTCCTAGGTTCTCTCTCAGTATGAAGCTTTGACAATAATCAGTATTTCTGACAAGCCAATAATCAGTATTTCTGATTATTGTCAATGTTACTGATTAATAATCAGGAACTGCTCAGCCAGCTTGCCTGGGGGAGGGGCGGGGAGCAAGATGGCTCAGGAGAATGAAAGCAACCAGATGGCTACCTATCTCACTATTTAATAAATAGCAGTTTGGAATTTCAACTATTTATCTTGTTTATATTTTAAGGAAAAAATATATATGCAGCATATGTTCCATATGCTTGTTTATATTTGGAAATTAAAATATGGTTGTATGCATGCATGAAAAGTTTAATTCTGATGCCAAATATAGACTGGCTGACTTTAAGCATATGTGTCCTGTACGTTAGCCAATGTATGTGCCTCATATTGAGATAAGGGGAGATAATCCTGCTCTCTCTCTCACTCACACACGCCTCTCCTGTGTACTCACACATTTGATATGATGTACTCTCTTTGAACACACACAAAAAATGCAGTATCTATTGTTTACAGATATGCATTGTATTCTGTGCACATATTTACAGTCTCTGTAACCCAACATTCATGTTTACATTTGTTATATGTACTCTTACCCCGGCAATAGAAAATGGAAATCTTTCTCTCCCACCACCATCACACACTAATATTTAAGGCTTATGAATTCTAGTTACAGATTTTTTTTTGTCCTTGTTTTGGCAAAAACCCAGAATAATCCTTTTCCCCCATTCTCTTAATTTCTATACATTGTGTTCCCACTGTTGGAGATGCAGCAAATGCAGGCGTGCAGGTACTGTTTCTCTATCAGCAAAGACAGGGAGAAGGGAGTGTTGCAGGCAGGCACCACTGGAGAGTATTTGGTAGCCAGGTACTGAAGGATGAAGCCTTTGGAGCAGGGCAGGAAAAGAAACATAAGCTCCCACTCCACTGTGCATCTCTCCCTGCTCCAGCATTTCACATAACCCTGCAGTCTGTATGTGTGCAGATGTCGTCTTTTCGTAAAGCAGAAACTTGAAAAGTATGGGCTTTTTACTCAAAATGCATCTAACTAGAAGGGAATGGACTGAGTGGAAGTCTTCATTCTATAAGCCAGGAAGACTGCATCATGAGAAATGAACATTCCACTAAAAGTGGAAACAATTTAAGCTCATTATACCCACGTTTCCAGTGTCTCTGGGTTGGATAGTACTCAAATACTGGGGAGAAGGTAACAGCCAAGATCTCTCCAAATCCACACAAGACTGCTGCTCCTACTAGAAAAACAATCCAATCGTCTACATTGGCAGAATGCATACACAGAATCTCAACTCAGAGTGTATTTGAAAACTGGTGAGCCTCCTCTAAGAGCAGGGACCACCTCATCCCTAATATATTCCTTAGCACAGTAGGAAATACTTGTGGTGAGGACGTGAAGGAATTAATTGCTGCTAATATCAAGAGCTTCAGAATTAGCCAAACCCTTTGAAAGTCTGGACCCATGAAGTAACACACTGATAAAAAATAAATCTTACCAAGATTTCAACTTTGTTTTAATATTGGAAGACTGGGCAGGTCAGGATCATGCTAAAATAGCTGATGGTGGGCATTTTCACTCATTGGTGCTTAAGCAGTCCTTTTATATGCTTTCCTTTTATATGCTGCAAAGTGCATGCTGGTTCTTCTGCAAACTCCTGGAGGAGTGTCGCTGTCACATCCTCTGACACCATGTCAGGCACCCCGACTACCACCACCACCAGGAAGGTGTTAGCAATGAATCCTACGCAGACTGCGATAGAGAGCAGGCATGCCCCAGGTCTTCTGTTTGCAATCCTCCTTGTCATCAGATAGGGGATGAGAAGACCTTCCCAAATCCAACTGTGAGTTAGAGAATGATATCAGATGCAGTTTGGCAAGGGAACACACAGAATAGTTCAGAGAACGATATAATAAAATTGTTGTGATTGAAGCAAATATCCTCATTCCTCTGGTTTGGAATCCACATGGGAAACATTACTTCTTCTTGTTTCTAGCAAATCTTAATAGCATTTCCCTCTAGTATCCAGGCTTTGCACCTCATATAAGTGGTCTATGTGAGTGTTGTGGTTGTTTCCTAATTAAAACAACAGCAAAAAAGAAACAAAAACAAAAACAAAACTCCTACCTCTGTATCAATACTTAAAGCTCTATGTCTATATTGTAAAGGCCCCGAGATCTCAGAGGCTCCTTTGTCACTACTCGGGTATCTTGAAACTAAAGCGAAGAAGTACCTTTTCTCTATCTATTGAGAGAAGTGTATTACAAACTGGCCTCCCTGTTGGAAGGTAGGACCAAGAGAGAGTGCTCTCCTTCCTGAGGTTTTCACGCCATACTCAATAATCAGGTGATTATGGATATTCCAGGCCAGTCTTCAACAGTTGAAGAAATTGAATGCTTTCTCTTGCACTATTTCCCCCCTCCTCAGTTTTATTTTTTTTTAATTTTAATTTTTTATTTTTTATTTAGGATAGTCACACACAGAGAGAGAGAGAGGCAGAGACATAGGCAGAGGGCGAAGCAGGCTCCATGTACCGGTAGCCTGACGTGGGACTCGATCCTGTGTCTCCAGGATCAGCCCCGGGCCAAAGGCAGGCGCTAAACTGCTGCGCCACCCAGGGATTCCCCCCCCCCCTCAGTTTTAAAGGGAATTTATGTTGTGGGAGTTTGTTATTCCAAATATGGAGTACACTTTATGTTGGCCTCTGTCTTGTGCTGACTTATCTTCTTATAATGGAGGACTAGGAGAGATCTACTTACTGTATTGAGCTCTAAGGTCATTAGAAGAATTGTGTATTAATGAAGTCCTGAAATGGCATGTTCTATTCCATTGGAGAGCTAAGTCAATATTCAAAAAGGGGAAATGGAAACATCTTTTTTCCATTGTGTTTCAAGATTGTCTTCCCAAGAATTGGATTTACTAAGTTCTTGCCAGGTCAAGGGTAAGGAAGTGTTTAGTGGTAGCAGATTTTTGTTTCCCTGCCAGTGTCATCTTTCCACTTCATTGCTGAGCTAATTGACACTTGCTGGCAAGTGTTTGATCGATCTACTCTCAAAGGGCCTGTCAAGAAACCCTAAAACACTGGTCAGATGGCCTGTAACTGGAGGTTAGCTGGGGTTTTGACTTTCATTTATACAGAAAAGACTTCCTGAGTCCCTGCAGTGTGCCAGGCCCTGTCCCAAGTTGCCAGATTGGTTGGAGATGAGATATCATTTGCAGTGGGTGTGGGGAAAATTGCAGGGTCCCAGAGCCCTCTCAGCCTATCCCCAGTTTCTCTAGTGGTATGGCCTCCCGTTACTTGGAATGCTTCTAAAGTTACACCTGGTGTTGATAAGTTATGCACAGATATTTGTACTCTAAATATGGGTTTTACAAAGTAAGAGGGGCCTGAGTTTTCTTTCCTTTTCCATGATTGTGTTCTTCATGGGTCACCAGAAAATTACTAAATTCAGAAACCCAAGATATTTCGCTCCCTTTCCACCATGATTAATTTCTTACGCAAACTTCTCTCGAAAGTTGTGAGTTAAACGGTAGGGGTTAGCCTCTGTACTGTGGTTCCTGCTTCTCCCCCCCAATCCCCAATTCTCAGCCTCTTGATTTTTCTAAGGTCAAGACTAGGCTGAACTTCTTGTTCCTCATGAAGGAACAGGCTGTAAACTTTGAAGGCCTGAGGACTTGCTTATTTTGGTTTAAAGGAACCTCAGCTCAGGAGCTCCTATTACAGAATGAAGTGAGAAGAAGTGGATTGAAGCCTGCCCTTCCCATTGTTTCTTTTGTTATGATCTGGTTGTTAGGGGTAGAGTGGGGTGAAAACCAGGGCAAGAGCTTGTTGAGCCCTTGAGTTGATAACCTTGGCTTTCAGGAGGCTTGGGTGTGTGTTTCCATGACTCTCCTGAAATACCTAACACAAACTGCTGCCCAAAGCAAACCCCTTATAGCCTTTAAAGCAAACCTGCATTTTGCTTAGAGAGAAGCTGCTGCTCTCAACTGTTTCCCAGAGCTCGGCCTCCTCTGGTTCTCTGGCATGTCAGCACTTGCCTTCTGTTTTTTCCATTGCACTCCTCCCCAGCTCAGCCACAGGGGCCCCACCTCTCACAGGATCAGGGTATGTGACCCTGGAGCCCAGACAGCCTTGCACATAAATCTTCCTGGTCCACCTGCAGTTCATCTGTCAGCAGCTGCCCTGCTTCTCCACTGGATGTGCTATTCCCACACATCCGTCAGACAACCCTGAAGCTTCTGGTCCATTGGAAAGTCAGACTGACCCTATTCTGTCTACAGGTCTTCACTTATTTTGTGTTGTATCCTTGCCTGCTGTGCCTAGCTCTTCTCTGAGTGATTACACAAAGCCCAAACTCTGGTGGTTGATGAGCAGCCACATCACAATGATGGTTATTGGCCATCAGGATACCTTCCCTGAACTGGCGTTCTTTTTCTAGGCAAGACTTATGCCAGAGCAGCTGATACTATCCAGGGGGCAGGTCAAGATAGGGAATTAGACAGGTCCAGAGTTTGATTGGCTTGAACCAGAAAGGAGCAGTATTCATAGGTTTATCTGCCCTTTCCTAGAACTAGAAGCAGATTTCTCCAATATTGCAAATAATGGTATATTGTATGAGGACAGATGAATACAGTGGTGACCACTTCTAAGTCTTTTCTAGCTGCTAGGCACTGCATTAAATAAAAATACATAGTATAGTGTTCAAGAACATGGGTTCTAATTATTAGCTGCGTGGCCTTGGGCAAATTAGAACCTCTATTAAAAAGAGCATATAGCAATTACTAAAAGCTATTGGGAAAATTAAAAGGCTTGATATATAGTTGCACTTTCAAAGTGCCCAGCACATGGCCAGCAATCCATAAATGCTAATTGTTATGCTACTGATTTGTGGGGGAGGGGGAAATGGGATCCTTAAATAGGAAAAATGAACAATATGAAGTAGGTTATGAGGGGTGCAGATGGTGAGTCCAAGGTGATTTTGGAAAGGAAGGGTCTGAGGAGGATTCAAAGAGACAAAAATTGGGCTGGAACTGAAAGAACGAGTAGAACTTAGAACTTAGTTTGATCTGGGAGATTTGATTTTTTTTTTCCCCCTGCAATTTGGAGAGTTTGTAGCACATAGAGAAAATGGAGCTAGGGTTAGAAGAAATGATCTCTACTTTCTACACTCACTCAACAGGAGTATGGGCCCACTACTGAGCCTAGATTTTCTGAGTGTAGGAATGGGACAGGGAATACCTGCTCTGCCCAGTTCCCAGGGTTGTTGGAAGGCACACATTAAGATGAGTCATGTAAAAATGCTTTGAAAATGGCAAAAACAAAAAACAAACAAAAACCCAGAGTAAAGTCCTTATCAGATCCTTAAGTTTAGAAAGAGAAGATCCCAGATGAATCCTGAGTTACCTGCAACTGTAACTACATAACCTTTAGGACATAGTGCTTTCAAAGAGGCATTGACAGCTCTAGCACGGTCCTTAGTCCAGTGTTAACGCATCCAGCCTGCCACCTGTCCAATTGCCAAAAATTATGTTCTTCAAGATTCTCCATTCAAAGTACCTGTGTCAATACATAAAATCCCCAAATAATAACTACAATAATAGTAACAATAACAGCACTAGTAACACAAAAATCAGTACCATTTATTTGGCACTGACAGTATGTTATTCTCTTGAATACTTCACAAACTTCATCCCTTTTAGTTTTCAAACAACATGAAACACCTGTTACTATTTCCAGTTTAATATCATAAAGTTGAGACTCAGAAATAATTTGCCTAGTTCCTTTAGCTAGTAAATGACAGCTGGATTTAACTCAAATTTATTTGACTCCAAAGCTTAAGCCCTTTATGCCATTTTGCTTTTAACCTAAGAGGGGAAAATAGAAAAGCTCCCTCCTTCCCCTGCCGACCCTGTGCCAGGTTTTCTATGCAGGATGGAAGGATGAGGGTGAGTTAAATTAACAAAATGGTCAATGTTCAGGCAGCCCGCTCCCTTACTTAGGGCTTGGTTATTGGAAAACTTAGACCTTACATTACTTTCCTATCACTATCACATGCATTTCCTGGTATGGAGACTGGGCTAGAACAATAAGAATAATCCCTTGTACTTCTCTTGGGCTTTATATGTTCACCATTTGAACAGCACAATAAGCCCCTGTAAAGGGGGTAGTCTTCCTATTTTACTCATGAGAAAACTGAGACTAGTGAAGTCAGTTGCTCAATATTTCTAGCCGATAATTGAGAGAGCTGTTTAGAGAATATTGCAACTGTTAATAATTACTAAAAATAATTACCAAGAGATAGCAAAGGTACTGCATTGTATATATATCCTGTTTACCGTGTGCAACCTGAGACATGAGAATGTGTTCTACTTGAACTTTGGAATGCAGTGATGTGATGTTCAGAGATGGTAAGCATTTGTGCTTGCATATACTTAAAATTATTTGTGTCACATTTAAATAACCAAATCTTGAAACTGCTGGGGGAAATAATAATTCTTGAGTAATAAGACTGGGATTGGAGGGAAAGGGGATCAGCTATTAAATTCTTATCACAGCACAAAGGTTTTTGAATGTCAAATGTTAAACTCTTCTACACTCAATAGGAATTTTGCTATGAATCTTCAGTCCCCTAGGGTACCTTTCCTGTCGGTGCCTGTCAGCTTCATTGTTACGCATTTTAAATGCAGCTTTCCTTAACATTCAAAACTCCTTCCGGAGTTTTAGGAAAGAGACATAAATAAAGTGTGTACTCTGCCTTTACATTTTTGTTTTCTTTTACCTTTTTGTGTGTCTGCCCCACCCCCAGTCTTTAGAACTATAAAGCTAAGGTAGAGAGAGCTTTAAAAAAGGGGGCTCTGGGGAAGTATGCAAATGGCAGAAATGTCTATGGGAAAATTAAGGGAAGTGAAATTCAGCAAGAAAGAAATTCATTGATGTTGTGATGAAACGTTGTCACTGGAGATGATGACAAATTAGAATCCGTTCCCATGGGGACCGGCGTGCTACCTACTGATCATTTGACCCATGGCTGGATGTTGGCTAGCCAAAGAATTGACCCAAAAGATGACAAGATGGTTTTAGTCCCGTCGTCTCATCAGCATTCAGGAACCCCTTAGGGGATGAAGGGGAGAGGATAAAGAAGGATAAAAGATGAAAGCTGAGCTGTGGAAAGAAAAATGTTTTTAATTACACTGAGGAGGATTGTGGGTCCACCTGTAGCTTTTGTTAAGAACGTCCTTTGTTTTCTCCTGTCTGCAGGGATCATGGCAGGATACAGACCCAGAATCTGTCTGGCCTCTTGGAAGGTTCTGTGTTGGTAGCCAGTCCTCTTCAGTTTAGCGGATACATTCAGAATTTAATCTCTCTGTGGGCTATCTTTACTCTAATAGATTCTGTTATGCCCGCCGAGCAACCTGGATTTGCTTGGCATGCTGAAAGAGATTGCTTTTAGAGAGAGAGAAATACCCTGCAGTGGAGCAGGAGTTGAGGTTTCCATAGTGAATCACTATCACATTCCTTGTCAGAAGGGCACGGGGAGGTCATCTCAGGCAGTGGGGTCAAGGGAGGCCAGAGGACCACATGGGAATCAAGGGACTCTTAACCTCCACATGCCTGTTTCTTCACTTGTAAAATGGGAATTACAATTGCATCTTATTACCCTATGATGGCAGATGAATTAATTGAATGAAAATCCAGAGGAGAACATTAAATTAATGAAAGTCACTTAAAGGAATAGTGCATCCATGCTGTTCTCTTTCCAGGTTATGAGCAAAGTTAAACACCCTGGAGTAATTGGAACAATTTAAGTTAGTTTGGTGTAACTTACACCACAGTAGTCCAGCAAGAGTATTGTTTTTGGAGAATACATTATTTCAAATTTGGCCCTATCCCCTCCCTCCTTTTTTTTTTTTTTCTTTTTTTAAATCCGTGATAGAATTCAATTCTAAAACTCCTCAAAACCTTGATTTTCATAGGAATTATGTAGAATTCTAAATGTATTTTTAGAAGTCTAATTATTATAAAGTAATGAGACTGTGTGTGGCTTATGGTACTCTGCCAAGAATTTCACAGCATTTGTTAAGATGGGTTTGAAAAGAAATGGGAGGAGGGAATTGTTGGGCTGTGTTTCTTACAGGGAGAAACAATATTGCATAGAGGTTGAAGCTGAGGCTCTGAAGTTAGAATACTACTGGGTTTGGGTGTCAGCTCTACCACTTACTATCTTTGTAACTTTGAGCAAGTTGCCAAACCTTTATTTAGTGTCTGTTTTGGTGGGGGGCAGAGGGGATGGGGGGTGTGCGGGGGTGGGGGTGGAGGGATGGGGGAGGAATGGAAATGTGTACCTTACAGGGTTCTTTGAAAGATTAAATTAATATGTTTGTGAAGTGCTTAGAACAGTGCCTTGCACGTAGTTAAAATTCAACAAATGTTGGCTATTATATATTCTTTTAATAAGACAAGATGAGATATCATTACATGAAAGACAGGAGTTTCCGACTGAGAGGTGTGAATCCAGAGTGGAAGGATCTGGCATTTGAGACCTTCTGTTAATTGTCATGTGTGTCTGGGTTCTGTATGCAGGTCGCTGCCTCCAGTGATGAACATCGCAGCTCGAGACCTGTCCTAACTAGGAGGCTGAAGGCAGATGTGGCCAGCTTGCTCCGGCCTGCTACTTCTGGCCTGGCTCAACTCCTGTCCTCCCCTCTCCCCCTTCAGGGAACCCCTTAGTTCAACTCTCAGCTCAGTAACGGGGGGCTTTATGCCCTGGCTCTGCCTTGGCTAATTATATTGATGGGAGTTTCGTCAGATTGTGTGATTTATCATATTTTTAAATGTGTAGCATGCAATAAGCACCACTATATAATAACTATTATAATTTTGTGAAGAACCTTGAGATGTCTTCACAACAGGTTTCCGATCCACAGGCTACAGTTTTGATAAATTCTGATGATGTAGATGGTAGTACCTAGATCTGAGCAGCTTTGAATAACGCAGCTTCAATATGTTTATCTAGGGTTGGAATTCATCCTATCTTGGTTGTTCGAGTTACTTATTGATGCATAAAGAAAATACCCCAAACTCAGTGGCATAAACAATAATTTCTTCGTGCTTGCGTATTCTACGGGTCAGGAGCTCAGGCCAGGCTTAGCAAGGATGGCTTATTTCCATTCCAGGATGTCTGGGACTTCTTCAGGGGAGACTTATCTGGAGGCTTCGTGATGCCTACTAAGAATCTGGGTTGAGATGACTCGAAGACTTGAGCAGCTGGAGTTGCCAACCAAGCATTTAGCTGTGGCTTCTCCATGTGTCTTGGACTTCATTCAGTGTGGTAGCTGAGAGCATTCCAAGAGAGACCTGTGAAAACTGCATGGCCCTTTATGACCTAGCCTCAGAAGTTACATAGTGTCAGTTTCTCTGTAGTTGACTGGTAGAAGCCATCATAACCCTTCTCAGATTGAAGGAATGGGTGGAGAGGGAACACAGACCCCATTTGTCAGGATGGAGGGAGTGTTAAAAAAAAAAATTGCAGCAAATTTTTATAAAACTACTCGATTATGGCTCTATTTTGGGACATGTTAGGGCTTCTTACTTCTACCTATAGCAAAATAAGCCATATAGTCTCTTGCAACTACTTAACACTATCACTGCAGAATGAAAGCAACCATCAACAATTAGGTAAACCAATGACTGTTTCAGTAAAACTTTATAAACAATGAAATTTGACTTTCCTGTAGTTATTAGAACCACAAAAATACCTTTTAAAATAAGACATTTAAAAATGTAAGAATCATTCTTAGCTCATACAGAAATGGACAGTGAGCAAAATTAGAATATCATGATTAACTAGATTCTGACTTTAAGTTAGAATTCTCCAAATGTATAAAAGAAACACTGGGTATTTCTCAGATGTTTTTGTGTGTTTATTCATGTGAGAGAGAGAGAGACAAATGGTTGCAAATTCCATTTTCATTTTGAAGTGAGTTTGTAAAGCTATTACTTAGAATTTCAGTTATTTCAAGCATATTTTATCTTTATTTTTTATTTTTTATTTTTTATATTTTATCTTTATACTGTTACAGAACATTTGTTCCCAAGAGCAAGGAAGGGCTATACTCTTGATATTACAGGTAGAAAACTAATGATATTTATTACTTCAAAACCTAAGGAGAGTGCTCGCTTCGGCAGCACATATACTAAAACCTAAGGAGAAAAGATAGAACTTGCTCTTCTTGATGGACTTTCTAGAATACATGTTGTTGTGTTTAAATAAGTATTCCACATTTTTAAAGAGGATGTTGATCCTTAGACCAAAAGATCCTTAGACCAAGAGTCTCTGGGGTGAGGTGTTTCCCCCCCCATTTTATTAATTCATTAAATATTATCTGCCTGCAGTGCCAGGCAGGTGCTGAAGATCTAGGAATGAACAACAACATATGGAGTACCTGCCCTTACAGAGCATCCAGTCTAGGGGGGTAACAGACATTAAATAGATAACAGCATTAAAACATAATGTGTGTTATGCAACAGAGGGAATGCAGGGCACTATGACAATATACTTTAGGTTTTTAAGCTGGACCTGTTACTCTCATTCTCAACTATCCATTGAATGTAAGAATCCAGGAAAAAGGGATTGTTACATAAGTGCAAACTTCTGTTTAAAAAATACAGCCTATTTCCCGAGCACATTTTTATTTACCATCCTGGCCTCCACCTATCAGATGTCAGTTGTACTTTTTACCAAATTTTAAATAACCAGAATTGTCTCCAAACTTTGACAAATGTCTGTGGCGATAGGGGGAGGGCCAGTGGTTACAAAATCATCAGCGGTCTAAATTAAGATGGGAAACTGTGTCTATACATTTTATTGTAAAGACCTCAGTGAGAAAAACACTATGATTTTTAAAAAATAATAAATTCTAGTTCAGGGATTGGAATTGCAGGTGGATTTGTTAATTTGAAGGGCACACAGTTCCTCCTCTGAAAATGCTAAAACAAATTTGGACAACATTTTATCAAATTAAATGTTACTCTGATACTCTTGCTATGTCCAGAAATTTTTCTAAACTTCATGGTTTGTGTGTTGTTTAGGAAGGCTGAGAACCTCAGTTATTTAAGTGAAACTCTGAAAACTCCCAAACATCAATGGGAACAAACAAAATCAGATTTTGGAGTTGTCTTGAAAATAACAAATGAAGATAACCCACTTTGGCTTCATGTTCTCAGCCTGTGAGCTATTGGATCGTGTGAGTTGCATGGCCCAGAGGAGATGATTAGTTCTCCTCTAGTGTACTGATAATGAATAGCTCTACAAAACCAATTAGCTATAATTCTATCAGTCATTTCATTTGGGTAACATTTTGTTTAAGGGAAAGAAAAACAACACTGTTTTCCTTGGAGATCTGTAATTAAGCTGTGATATTTGATGGCAACAATGGAGGAAAAAGCAGTGTGCTTATCAATTTGCTTTTGTTATTCCCACATGAAAGTAAATTATGATGAAGTGTTCTGTTTGCAGCAGTTAAGAAAGACATTTGTCCATCTTAAAGGTGTAACAGACCAAACATGAGTATATTTTTAACTACATATTTTGCTTTATGTGGATGTCTATATTGTACAAGGCCAGGGATTTGCCATTCACGTGGAGGTCTGTGATGGTGCCCCCTGCCTGGAGTTGTGTAGCAGAAGATTCTGGATCTCATTTCCCTTCTTCGTGTATTTTTCCCTTGAAAATCTATGTGAATCCAGAACCATAAATAGTGAGTTGTTTTCTTACAATGACTATTGTTGCTTTGTAAGCCCTGTTGCCATCCTGCTGACAATAATATCAATAGACTCTGTTTTTCTTTATCTGGCAAGGCATTTTATGGATCAGTATTATTCATACATGTGAGAAGTTCTTAATGCATCATTAGCTATTAAGAGACCGCAGATACCGTTTTATTGTTGTCTGACTATCCTGGGCATTTTGCAGTTTTTATCTCAACTCACACAGTAGAATGAGCTTTGGGTGTATGTTGTGTGTTTCACCTGAGGTTTTTAATACATGCAGCCTGTGATACAGATTAATGAGCTGTTAGAAAAAAACACGATGGGTTATTGTGGTGGACTTTTGATTTATTTTGCTTACTGTTTGTCTCCCAGCTAGCCAAAAAAATCCGAGAGAAGTTCAACCGTTATTTGGATGTGGTCAACCGGAACAAGCAAGTTGTAGAAGCTTCCTATACGGCTCACCTAACCTCTCCTCTAACTGCGATTCAAGACTGCTGTACTATCCCACCTTCCATGATGGAGTAAGGCTTGAAAAATATTTTTTCTCGTTGTTTAAACTAGGAACTGAGTTGCTTTCCATTCATATTCAGATGCCTTTGCTTGTTTATTGCAAAGTGTATGGTACTTCTATCTTAAATAAGCCCTTTGTCTTTACATAGACAAGTAATTTTTCAAGAAGTGGAACTCAACATTCTATATCTAGGAAATTCCTAGGCCCTCCCCACTCACTTTTGTCAAGGTCAGCATCCAGGTTCGAAAGTATCAGATATTAGTTGAGTGCAAAGTTAAGTTAAGCTAAGAAAATTGTGAACATTTTGTCATGTTTCAACTAGTGGGTCATGAATAAAATAGTCTCACTGATTCTGGCAGTTTGCCTAATTTAAGGGAGCGCATTTTGTCTTTGGAGAGAGTAGTAAAAATTCCCACTTCATGCTTGGTAGTTTTAAAGATAGCAACTACACTACTGGGAAATACGGCTTCAGATAATACTGCAACAGCATCAGTATCTGCATAGTTAAGGCTTTTTTTTATTTATTAGCCTAGTGATATGTATATCTGGAGGGTGTAGGGTCATGTGATGCTGGAAATTGTTGGTAGTGGAAAGAATACTTCCCTCAAGGTACAAAGAACTTATTTTTTTTTTTTAAGAACTTAATTTTTACTTAGTCTTGAAACAGGCTCAGTGACCTTATTTTTGTGCATTTTTCTATCGGTGGATAATACACTTTACTATACCAATTTTCTAGGACTATTTTGAGTAACTAAAAGCTGTTAACGTACTTTTAAAAACTGAGTGTCAATGTTCTCATAATTAGTATGTATTACTCCTCTTTTTGCACGGTAAGTGCTCTTAAAGCCTTGCACAGGATGGATGCAACATAGTGTTTAGTGGTTAAATGTTTTGCTCCCAGAAGCATTTTTTTTTTTTTTTAACTTACTATAGTTTCTTGGTGGGCTGTGTAAATAGCAGGGCATCCTTAAGGTCTTTTATTCTCTGTGTGACACTACGATGAGCCTTTCTTCCTGGTTTACTCTATCAGCAGCCTAAAGAAGCTCCTCCTAGTTGTTAACTAACTAAATGCGAAAAATGGATACAGTGTAGAATGAGCCTATCTGGATAGGCATCCTCCCTGATACTCACGTGGTCTTGAATATTTGATGATTTAGCCACTCTGTCTTCATCTCTAGAGTGGGAACAATAATAAATAGTTCACAGGGTGTTGTGAGCATTTAGTGAGATCACATGTGAAAAATACTTTGTAATTTTCTGAAAAAATATTAACCCTAATGTATATGTGTGTATATGTATATACATATAAGAGTGTATGTATACAAACATACAAGTGTGTGTATATACATATACACACACCTCCCTATCATAGTGACCATCTCATTTTTTACTAGATGTAATCAAAGAAGATGTCTTTTTTTTTTTTTGTAGTTGGGGCATCAGTAACTTAACATTTTTGACAATTTCTCTCTTACCTAAAAAGAGAATGAAGGCCTAGTTGGGTTTTGAACCAAAGAAAAAACTGTTTTCAGAACAAGGAGAAGAGCTTGTGTGTGTGTGTGTGTGTGTGTGTGTAGATAGATACATTAGGAGAAATCCTTTTTTTTTTTTTTAAAGATTTTATTTATTTATTTATGATAGTCACACAGAGAGAGAGAGGCAGAGACACAGGCAGAGGGAGAAGCAGGCTCCATGCACCAGGAGCCCGACGTGGGATTCGATCCCGGGTCTCCAGGATCACGCCCTGGGCCAAAGGCAGGCGCCAAACCGCTGCGCCACCCAGGGATCCCACATTAGGAGAAATCCTTAGAGCTAGAAGTATGCTTAAAACAGTGGTTCTCAACAGGGGGTGATTTCCACCTTATCCCCGTTCCCTTGGACATTTGGCAATGTCTGGAAATACTTTCAACTGTCCTAATTGGGAGGTAGGAAGAGTTGTTACTGGCATCTAGTGAGGAGAGGTTAGGGATGCCATGCCACATCCTGGGGTGCACAGGACAGACCCCCCCCCCCCAATGGTTACTGGTTCACAATGTCAGTAGCGCAGAGGGTGAAAACCCCTGCCGTAGAAGATAGGTTTCCATAAATTCATAAGTGGAACTGTTGCTCTAGTTGAAACAACAATCTTGAATTGCCTGTACTTGAAAATCTATCCTGTATGTCTTCATCCCATTACTGATCCACCTTGTGAATTTCTATTAATGTTTCAAGAAATAACTCAACAATTTGCCTCTCTTCCATAGCTTCCTAATACCCACCCTCCCCCTTCTTTCCCTTTATCCCCGGAGGGATTCAGTGCTCCCTCATCTCTGTTCCCACAAGAAGTTTAAAACTTCTCTATTTTGGTGTAGAACTTAATGTATCAGGGGTTGTTGGTGGTGACTCTGCCTCCCCTGCTGTTCTGGGCAGGGATTACACCTCATCCATTTTTACCCCAGCATCTAGATTGTATTTAATTACTTCTTGTCAAAATCTGAATTGAGTAGGGCAGCCCCAGGGGCTCAGCAGTTTCGCGCCACCTTCCGCCCAGGGTGTGATCCTGGAGACCCGGGATCGAGTCCCGCATTGGGCTCCCTGCATGGAGCCTGCTTCTCTCCCTGCCTGTGTCTCTGCCTCTCTCTCTGTGTGTGTCTCATGAATAAATAAATCTTAAAAAAAAAAAAAAATGAGTTAAGGGGACATCTACTCTCAACAAATTCAAACTTTGAGGATGGAAGGCAAATACTGAACATAATAGTGCAAAATATGACACAGAGGTACTATAGTTCTTCAAAGCAGAGAAATGTACCAGGTGGTTGGCATCACAAAAGATTCTGTGAACTTTAGAAGCATATATGTTATTTGATCTGATCATTTGGGGGAATATCACAATAAAATAATAAGACACGTTTATAAAGAGAAGCTTGTAAAGAAAGTCATGGCAGTGCCATTTAGAATAGAAAATGTTGTCATTACCTTAAATTTCTAATAATAGGGAATTAGTCAAGGAGATTGTATCACATCCATAAACATGAGATGATAAGATACAGCCAGACTATAAAAGAAGAGTATTTGCTGACTTGTGAAAATGGCCATACATACCTACACACGCACGTGTGCACACACACTCTAAAAGTTTGAGAGGACTCACATCAAAGTGTTTTTTGGGGTAAGACCTCGATTTCCATTTTGAATATACTGAGATAAGGATTGAGGTCAGAGATGCAGGCCATGCAGGTATTTGGCAAAATTGAATGGTCTACCTTTTGGTGAATATAGTATAACATAAAGTGTAGTGTCTTCCCTCCCAGAATTTCTCATTTAGAAATGAGAATTCAGTTTATTATCCAAGAGACTTCAGTTGTCCTCCTAGTAGGATACATGCTGAGTAAGCAGGTTAGTAGGTGGTTGGTACTGAATGTTGCATAGAGACACTGTAGAGATGCAATGCAATCTTATCTCCTCACTAGGCATTGTTGACAGAACCAACCTCCATTTAGAGTGAAGCTCATAAAACCAGGGCAGTTCTGACGATGAAGCTGGGTAATCAGAAGATTTACAGATGAGTAAAAAACAAGTTTCCTCTGGTGGCATATTAAAGAGATAACTGATAAAAACTGTTGGCAACAGGGAGCGGCAAGGTGTAACTACCCTTCTCTTAGAGTCTTCCTGGCTCGTGATGAGCTCACTGACCAGGGACACCTGTTTAGGAATTTTGTAGCTGATGTTTTTGTAGCAATTGGCTGAACACAAACACTTTATAGAATTATGAGACTCTATCTCACCTTTTTTATGAAAATTCAAAAATGGAAAGAGCTAATAGTTTTGGGGGTGAGCCAGGATGAGAATCCTTCGCTGCCTTTGTTACAGTCCTTTATACAATGCTTTTCTCAACGCTTTCTGTTTTGGTATCTTACTGAACACATTTTTAGTGTATATTCCAATCCCTCCAAAAACGTCTACCTTTTGAATCTCTGAGTTCATGTTGGAGTTAAGTGCAGAAAGGAAGAACTCCCAGGCTTGGGAAGCAATTTGAGGACATAACTAAGAACAATTTTGTTATTGGTAGGCAGATTTGGTTCTGAATTTTACCTCTTTCACTCATAAGTTGACCCTGGAGAGTCACTTCATTCTGAGCCTCAATGTCCTCATCAGTGAGCTGAGAAATAAGGATAGTACATACCTTACAGGGTCACTGTAGGGAGCTGTTTTTAGATTGTAGCTTCTTTATTTGATACCTGTGGATGTTATCCTCTATGTCAGGAGATATACTTTTTTTTTCTCTTAGGGCAATAACAAAATTTCTTTTTAAAATATATGTGCTTAAAAATTGAGTTAACCTAAATGAAAATATTAAGTGAATGTGATTAAAATCTTAAAGGTAATAGAAGGTAATGATTAAAGTTAATGAAAAATGGGCTCAAGATCATTGCTAAAATCCTTCCGAATTGTGAGATTTTACAGTTTTCTAAGGCAGACTCTTGATGCCCATGGCATGTATCTAGCCACATGGAAATCCGTATTAATACTGCCATTATATGAAATACAAGCAATTAACTTGAGATAGGGTACCTCCACTCTTAGATCTGGATCTTATCCATTCTTAAACATCTGAGCTCGGTAAACATGTTTTACACCTAGCACTGGCCTACTCGCGCTCAAGCTGTTTGTTACTAACATTTTAAGTGCCTGTCTATGGCCTATAGACCTTGCTGCTTCTCTAACGGCATCAAAGATGAGTTAGTCCTAGGACAATATTTTTACAACTAATTTTACCAATGGCTAATACTCAGTTGCTGTTTCAAGCCTAGAATTTCATTTTTACTGATTTATAATTCATTTATTTTTTTCTCACAAAGGTTGATAATGCATATTTCAATAAAATGCCCAGTTCTGAAGAGAGAAGGGCTTTAAAATGTCCCATTAATTAATAAATAAATAAATAAATAAATAAATAAATAGTCCCATTATAGATTCTGAAGATTTATACTATGATGACAACGATAGAACCTGCAGAGCAGCAGAAAATTGATTTTTCAAATGATTTTGATACTTCTCAGACCATTCAACTCTTTCCTACTCGAGAGTCCTACAAGTTCATTATTTTGTACAAGGCCCTGCATGGAGATTACGTACTTTGTCAATGTTTGCTGAAGGAATGATCTGAAGAATTAACCTCCTCTAAGATGGAAAAAAAATTCGATTACAGCTTAATCTAAGACAAACTCATTTTCAGGGCTATCACTTAAAATAACATTAATTTTGAGAACCAGTTCATTTACTCATATAATTAACAGCTCCCCTTGTTTCATGTTGGGTCGCCGATGAGGGCGCATGAGAGACTGAACTCTTCCACGATGAGTACAAAGACACAGAGAATTATGCTCAGGAACTATATCTGAGCTACAGATGTGTTTATCTTGGCCCCACAAGATGTTTTAAAGGTTTTTAAATTTATAAGTTTTTAAATCTCTTGCCAACATTTAAATTTTGGGAGATTACACATTTTAAAAATCCAAGTTTCTGTCTTTAAAATCAGAAGATCTGGCAATAGTAGGTCCATATTCTAACTGGGCAGCAATCAGCTTGCATGAAGCATTGATCCCCTTTGAGGGCAGGACCCACATTCTCCCTTGCACACAGTGACTTAACCACTAGTCCCTGTGGATTACACCCAACCAACCTGTTCCCCTGACTTTGATCACCTGCTTGGCCCACACCAATGTGTGAGTTTGAAACTCCTGGTCTAAGAGGACTGTATAATACTAATAAGTTTGACTTAACAAAATGTCCATACTTACTCTGTCAAGTTTAAAGAATACAGCTCCTCCATGTATAACATTAAGAACATCTGTCCAATACCTGGCTTGCTACAGAGATAGGGTTCTGTTGAGCACCTCTGAACCTATTGCTTACTCAGCAGGGCTCACTAACCCTTGGCTTTTATACAAACCAATCAATAATTTATCTTCCACGTCTTTTAATCCACTTCTCTCCTCCCTTCTTCAGTCTCTTCTGGAGGTATTCCTGCCTCCTGGTGGCATTCTTATTTTTTTATTTTTATTTTTATGTCTTTTTTTTCTTTTCTTTTCTTTTCTTTTCTTTTCTTTTTTTTTTTTTCCTTTTTTTAAGGAGGGAACAATGTGACAATAAACTAGGAAGAAAATGCTGGGGGATCCCTGGGTGGCTCAGCGGTTTGGCGCCTGCCTTTGGCCCAGGGCGCGATCCT
Source organism: Canis lupus dingo (assembly GCF_003254725.2). Classification (NCBI taxonomy): domain Eukaryota; kingdom Metazoa; phylum Chordata; class Mammalia; order Carnivora; family Canidae; genus Canis; species Canis lupus. The sequence continues at coordinate 45,750,639 of NC_064247.1, read as the reverse complement.
GGAGTCCTGGGATCGAGTCCCACGTCAGGCTCCCTGCATAGAGCCTGCTTCTCCCTCCTCCTGTGTCTCTGCCTCTCTCTCTCTCTCTCTGTCTATCATAAATAAATGAATAAATAAATGTTAAAAAAAAAAAAAAGAAAATGCTGGGAAGATACACTTAGATTTTTATTTTCATCTGTGGCTCCAAGATAGGGTTCAGAGCTGTTGTCCTTACTCAGTTTATGCTTGTGAATTGGTTCATTGTGGTGGGAATTGAAGGCATCTAGACCAGGTTTAGGATGAGCAAAGTGACACTCTGGTGGAGCTGGAGTAAGTAAGCAATTGTTTTCAACCCCCTCAGAAGCCAGCCACCTGAGGCTAGACTTCAGCTCTATAGAGAATTCTCTTCTACCCATCAGGGCAGACTTAAAAAGCTTCACTGACTTCACAGAAGAAACTCTGTGAAACGTTGTCAGATTAGATTCCTGCTATTTTTCAAGGAGCTCTTTGAGATGGAGCATCTACTGAGATTGATGTAGTCGCTGGGGAAGGTGGGGAGGACTCCTCTCATTTCCTGAGAACCCAAATGTAATGCATTTGGCTGCCACCCAGTAGAACAATATGATTTAAGAGTTAGGCCTTAGCACAAAACCTATTTGTTGGTATTGTGCTATAGACAAAGCAACCAGCATAGGTTCTGATGTAAGGCTCCGGATGGCATTTTTCATGAATAACCACTGTTAGAACCCTGTGTTAGTCAGGGTTCTCCAGAGAAACAGAACCAATAGGAGGGGGAGCTCTGTGAAAGTGAAGGAGAAGGAGATTTATTTTAAAGAATTGGCTCATGTGATGATGCAGAACAAATCCAAAATCTGTAGGGTAGCCCAGCAGTCTGGAAGCCCAGGAAGAGTTGTAGTTTGTCTGCTGACAATTCTTTCTTGTGTGGGGAGGTCAGTCTTTATTCTATTAGGGCCTTCAACTAATTGGACCCACGAGTCCACTGACTTAAATGTTGATCTCATCCCAAAAATCCCTTCACAGAAACCTCCAGAATAATGGCTGACCAAATATCTGGGTATACCTTGGCCAGCCAAATTGACACATAAAATTCACCATCACACACTCTTAGAGAAAGGATAGAAAACAGCGGCAAAACCTACTACTGAAGTTATATTTTTATTAACACTCACATTTAGATTGGAGGATGCCAGATTATCACTCTTCAAACTTTATGCTGTGTTCTACTAGACCGCTTCTCTTAAAAAGTTAATGTTCATGTTAATAGCTGCCTGGAAAGGAGTGCAGGCAGCTGAGTAAGTCTTTTTCCATGTAGGTTGGGTTGTATATCTTGTGGTATGATTTACATGTGCAAATTTCTGTGTTCACATATTAAGTTTCTAGTATTCTTGACACCACAGGAGCCAGAAATAAGTTACTTAGAGAGTTGTTTTTAATTTTAATTTTGATGGTTAACATGCTGACCCATAATGTTCAAATTCCTAAACTGGATTCTTTAGGGACTTGCTAGCTTCAGGTCAAAGTTTGTGTTTGCCTTTGTTTGTTTGTTTGTTTGTTTGTTTGTTTAAAAGCTGAACTCAGACATGAGCCTTCTTTCATTTTGAAAAGGAGGCAAGCCTCTTTTGAAATTTTTAATTTTTAAAATCGTTTCATTCTTGACCCTCATGGAAAAGAAATAAGCAGTGAAGACTGTTTTCCTTTGGGTTTAAGGACAGTTGTGATGCAGGTTATATCATTGCAGAATAGTCCTAGAGCCAAATGGACCTTTGCTTTGCTATTTGGCCATGTGATCCTAGGAAGTTCACCCGATCTTCTTGGTCCACAGTTTGCTCAGCTATGAAAAGAGCAGTTTGAACTGTACTCTAGAGATGTAGCCTTCAAGGTCCATTTCCCTCAGCCTCCTTAGAAAGTTTGTTTTTAACTGGTGCCATTTGCCGTTATAGGCAACTTTTCCTACTGCCCAAATTTGTAAATTCTAGATTTTATGAGAGAATTTACCCTCATCTTTTTGAGAGCTACCTAGTGGGGAAAAAGATGGTATTATGTAGCAAGGCCTACAGAGGTTATTCATTCATTAAATTATTTACTTATTTTTAAGATTTTATTTATTTATTTATTTGAGAGAAGGAGAGAAAGCACAAGCAGGCGGGTGTGGGAGAGGGAGAAGTAGACTCCCTGCTGAGCAGAGAGCTGGACGTGGTGCTCAATCCCAGGACCCTGGCATCATGTCCTGAGCCAAAGTGAGACCCTGAACTGACTGAGCCACCCAGGTACCTCTCATTCATTTAAAAAAAAATAAAAAATAAAAATTGGGGAATGGTTTATGGAAGAAGCATTTCAGCTGAGTACTGAAGTTAAAAAAAGGATTTGGACCTACAAGAATAGGAAGAGCTTTCCAGGAGAGAAAGGTCCATATGAAGAAAATCCTGTAGGTAGAAATGGCCACGAGCATTGAAGAATACATTGTTTTGGAACAAATGATGGAAGGGGCATCTGAGAAGTTGGTTAATTTCAGAAACCAGAGACCCTCAAATGCTGAACTGAGGAATTGTACTTTATTCAAGAGACTTTAGGCACTGTAAGTGAAGCCAAGGACAAGTCTTCCTGTGCTTCTTTATCTTTACTGTCTGATACACAGTAGACATTCAATAAATAATGTTTGGTTGAATGAGAGAATTAAAGATTTTTGAGAAAGGGATTGAAATGAAGATCCCCTTTAAGGGGATTTTTCCCTGTCAACCACGTAACAGCTAGAAGACCTAGTCTGATTCCATTTAAGTAGAGAAGGAGCAAGTAGGGCATGAACGTGACTATGGGCAACCCACTATTTTGGGTGTTAGAAGAGGGAGGAGCCAAACATGGCTGAGGTTGATTCTAAGTAACTGAGAATGTTGATACCAGGTTCTAAGTCCTATTTGTACTATGTGTGCTCTCTCGTCTTTCTTCTTAGTTACGTTTGAATTTAGGGACCTGATTGGATTCAACGTCTTGCTTGAACAGGTCCCCATTAAATATCTACCGAAGGAATTAGTGCATGATAGCAAATCTGATTTTGTCTTTCATTTTTGAGTATTGGTAGTGATGATGGTAACAGAACTATTGAGCTACTTTACCTCTTGACAGAAATTCAAGTACCTTTATGCCCATTTATAATTGTCTTTTTAGTGTTATTTCATTGTCAGAAGCTCTGATAGGAAATATAAGTTGATGTTGACTTAGTTATCTCGGTTATTAGATTTAATCATTAATGTAGTATTAATGTATATGAATAATTATAATATGAATAATTGATTATATGCAGGGTAAATTTGAAAGCATGAAATTTCCAAATACCTATGTATATCATTTTCAACTTGTCTGGATCCTATTCAAGGCAGTTCATGTGCAAGACATTGTACTAGATACTGTCTGATAGGTAAAAGATGAATAAAACAGTCTCTACTTTCAGGAGATTATAGGATGCTAGAGTTAAGCTAAGCAGACTCTATCAAGTGCCATGAAAAATCCAAAGTCTCCTTTAGAAGAAAAGGTGATTATGAATGGAGGCTTTTGAGCACTCAGTCTTGGTAGAGAAATGGTAGTTCGGGTCCGGAGAGTGGAATTCCTGCAGGTAGATCTATGGAAGAATGCTTCAGATGGCAAAGAGGAAGCATCATAAAGCATTGAGCATGCAGAAGTGGAAGGTAGAGCTGGAATGTTAGAGAAGAGATGTACTGTGTGTGGCTCAAAATTCTTGGACAGCTAGACAGTTTTTTCCTGCATGAACAGTAGGTTTTAAAGAAAGGCTGTGGTCAGTCTGGGATTTGGGCAAATTAATTAGTTGGCAAAGGAGGAATAAGTTGAGGTGGAGAGGCAAGTTGCTTGTCAAATTGGAGCATCGTAATAATCCAGGAGAAAGGGAATGGCACTGCAAGGAAGGATTGCAGGGGAGTAAAGGCTGTCTCGGTTGTTGGTGGGTTACGTAGAATGTATGTAGCTCCTAGACACGGAGTATATAAAATCTGCCAACTAGATTTAATTGGAGATTTGGGTGGGGAGAAATATTTTAAATTTTTAAAATTTTAAATCAAGCATCTCAGAGGATACAAATCTGTTAATTAAAATGTGAAAAGCAAAGGAAGATTTTTTTTTCCCCCCAAAGCAGGCTCTATGCCCAGTGTGGGACTTAAACTCAGAACCCTGAGATCAAGAGTAACATGCTCTACCAACTAGGCCAGCTAGGCACCCCAGCAAAAAAAGGTTTTTAAGAGGAAGAAGAATTCAGTATGAACATTGCTGATTTTGACTTCAAGTTCATGCAGATCCTTCTGGGGAGGTGTTTGACAAGTTGAGATTAGCCTATAGCATCATTTTATTTTCCTCCCTCAAATTCCACCCTCCACCCCCCCCCAACTATATTATATGCATGGCAGTTCAGGAGAGAAGGCCAAGTTGAAATGTACAGTTTTAATGTTGTGCTAATACATAGTTTAGTTTTGTTTAAAATGATGTTTCTAGACATAATAGCTTAACCACATGTGGGCAACTTCTATTTTAAGGCAGTGCACATGAAAGAATTATATAAAGTGTTTAACCCTGTGTACACTTTTTTTATAATAAGAATTATGTTCTCATGTGTTGTTTTTAATGAAAAATGAAACATTGTGACTTAGCCAGGTGCTTTTGCACTTATGACCCTTGCTCTTTTGTTCTTTCCATGTCACAAGGGCAAATAATGTGACAAGCCTGGTCTTTGACAACGGAGTTTAATTTTATTGCAGGTCCTGTTCTTTCCCCAAGAAGGTGTGTTTTGTGTTTTTGCCCTGAAAG